>NW_027507785.1:292206383-292806383 GCF_037356315.1 Lithobates pipiens
TCAGGGGCCACCGTTTAAAGCCCCTCCATTCCTTAAATGTTGCCTACCACTGCCCCTTTTTTCTTCTTGCTGGTTGTGTCAAGGAATATGAATACAAAGCATCTGCAGAGTAAAGTAGTTTAAAAAATAAGCCAAAGCTGGCCTATGTTGGCCAGATACAAATAAATAAAATATATATTTATATATACAATGACGAGGAGGTACGTTCTCCAATTACTGTATCTTCAAGTAATCAAATCATGTAAATCAGCAGCAGCTCCTGTATACAGTTACGAGCATCCCTGCTCTTCCTCAGGCTGTCTGGCTATGTGTGACATACTACAAACACAAGTGAGTGTTGCCCCACAGGGGTGTCCCATGCTTCCCAAATTGAAAGCACACAGAATAAATTGACCCCATACAAACTTCACAATCAATTACCGATCTGTTACCACTAAGCCACTTCTAACACAATAAATCCAATCAGTGGTTTTATCAGAATGTAACAATCAAATGGGGTCATATGTTGAAAAAAGGGAAAGTGTTAACAAAAAAAGAAAAACAATAAATAAAACTTTTAACTCTTCATATCAAAAATATGTATCGATAAAATGTATGCAATCATTTTTATAATCGCCTAATGCTAAATTTCCATCATGCATAGAAATGTAATCAAAAATGTTGATCGTCACTTCATCCCATTTTCGTCCATCATTCCATAGGTCCCATTTCTCCCATACATCAAGATGCGATTTCTATCTGAAAGAGAACATGCAATATAGTCGCTAGCTAAATCATTCCTAAAAATGAGTACAAATCATAATCTCTATTAAAGTGGTTGTATACCCTTTTTTGTAACTTTTACCTACAGGAAAGCCTATAATAAGGCTTACCTGTAGGTAAAAAAAATATCTCCTAAACCTGTACGGTTTAGGAGATATTCCCCCTCGGTATGCGCCGCTGACTGCAGCGGCGCATGCGCACGAGGGGATTCTCGGCCTGAAAATCCGGCAGTGGCCGGTGTCTTGTAAAATAGTGTCCTCCATCAGATAGTGTCCCCTGCAGGAACACAGATTCCGAAAATTGCCGAGGATGAACGGCGCCTGCGCCGTGAGTCCAGGTTCTATCCCCACTATCCAAGTGGACATAGAGTTAGAATAAAAGAGCGGAGCGAGGCCGAGCCCGAAGCGTGGCGAGCGAAGCTCGCCCGCAAGGGGCCCTCTAAAATTCACAACCCTATGTCCGCTTGGATGGTGGGGCTACCACCTCCACTCACGGCGCAGGCGCCGTTCAGCTTCGGAGTTTTTCCGAAGCTTCGTCTGCTCCGTACTGCGCAGTACGGAGCGGACACCATTTGATGGGCGGACTCTATTAGGCAGAACACCGGCGGCCGGAAAGAAATCTCCCGCGCGCATGCGCGGGAGTGACGATATCGCGGCTCCGGCCACTCACAGCGCCGGAGCCGCGATACCCGGAAGAAACGCAGAGGGAGCATGTCGGCTCCCTCGGCGTGGATCGTGCCAGATGTCGGGGCCTCGTTCTAAGGTAAGTATTTCATAATGAGCTAGTATGCGGTGCATACTAGCTCATTATGCCTTTTGCTTTGCAGGTGTTAAAAAAAAAAAAAAAATAGCGGGTTTACTACCGCTTTAATTCCATCCAGATATAGGGATCGTAACCTGTTAAGCCACCAAACTTCTCGCTAAGTTTCAGTATTCTATCACCCCCTCTTTTATCTCAGGGGACCTCCTCAAGCACCATGAATCTCAAGTCTGAGTACTGGTGTCCTTTTTTCAAAAACTGCCTGGATACAGGCAAACCTGGCTAAGTATTTTGATGTGAAAATGTCATTTTTTGAGAAACTATTTCAAATCATATTATCAAATTACTTTCTGTTCAAAGATCAGTTTTTTGTGCAACTGAAGGGAGTTGCGATGGGTTTGAATGTTGCCCCGCCATATCCCTGTACATTTATGAATGATTTTGAGCACCATATTTCAGAATGAGTTATTTAAAAGTCCTTGCGCCACCTGCTGGCACTATATTGATGATGTTTTTGCCATATAGCCTGGTGTCGCATCACATTCGGCTACCCATCACATTTTGCTACATGCTGGAGTGTGCATGTGCGACGCCACTATATGCGTTCCAATAGAGGCCTGTTCGCCACGCTTCGGGCATGCTTCGCTTGGCATAAATATAATCAAACTCTATGTCCACTTGGATGGCGGGGCTTGAATTTGGACTCAGTGGTGGAACGCATACGGCGGCGTCGCGCATGTGCAGTCCAGCGGGTAGCCAACTGTGATGGGTCACCATATGTAACAAAACAGGGGCAACACTGAATCTCTATTAGCCTTCGATGCAACATTGAACAATTTTTGCCATTGGATACAATTGAAAATAAACATTGGGGGTGAATCAGTTCCATTTTTGGATACTCGGAATTACGTTGTTATCAATGAGGTGGAATCTGATTTTATATATTAAGCCAACAGACATCAACCAATTACTACTATATGACAGTTTCCACCCCCCCCAATGTTACAATCAATCATAAGGAGTCAGATTTTACTGAGGAGTATAAGAATGAAAGATATGTGCAGGAATGAGGATATCCCATTTATATTATTTCACAAGAATTTAAGAGAATAGATCAGAAAGGATTGAATTTAGCTCCAGTAAGACATAGACCACAGACAATGCGATTTACCATTTTTGATGCAATTTGACAGCTATAACGAGCATGTGTTTAGACTTATCAGGAAGCACTGGCCCCTTTTTGAAATGCTCTTATCCACAGGTCGAGGTCTTTAAACAACCACCATTTAAAGCCATTAGAAGAAATAAAACGTTGCGAGATGCACTGGTGAGATCAGAATATAGACCCAGAGAACACATATCAAAAACCACGTTTCTGGGCAAGAAAATGAAAGGGTGTTTCCCCTGCCTGAATTGCATTCAGTGCAAACTTATGCTGAACGGTGACCATTATATCCATCCCAGAAATGGGGATAGGGTCGGGATAATGGGATTCTTCACATGTCAATCCTCTTGTGTGATCTATATTCTCATTTGTCTTTGCAAACTATTATATGTCGGGGAAACTAGCCAGAAGATGAGACAGAATCGCACAACATCGCAGCACCTTAAGATTGAAACGGCCAGGTTTGACTATATCCAGGCATTTTTTGTAAAAAGGACACCAGTACTCAGACCTGAGAGTCATGGTGCTTGAGGGGGTTCCCCAAGATAAGAGGGGTGATAGAATACTGAAACTTAGACAGCGAGAAGTTTGGTGGATTAACAGATTATGATCCCTATATCCGGATGGAATTAATAGAGATTATGATTTGTAATTTTTTTTTATGAATGATTTAGCTAGCGACTATATTGCATGTTCTCTTTCAGATAGAATTGCATCTTGATGTATGGGAGAAATGGGACATATTATGAAAATGGGATGAAGTCACGATCAGAATTTTTGATTGATTATTTTTGATAATTTTTGATTATTCCATGATTACATTTCTATGCATGATGGAAATTTCGCATTAGGCGATTATAAAAATTGTGTATGTTTTATCGATACATATTTTTGATATGAAGAGTTAAAAATCGTATTGTTTTTCTCTTTTGTTTTTTTGTAAACACCCTTATGACCCTATATGATTGTTACATTCTGATAAAGCCACTGATTGGATTTATTGTGTTAGAAGTGGCTTAGTGGTAACAGATGGGTAATTGTGAAGTTTGTATGGGGTTAATTTATTCCGTGTGCTTTCAATTTGGGAAGCATGGGACACCCCTGTGGGGCAACACTCACCTGTGTTTGATTTTTAAAGAGGGAGGTGTTTGTAGTATGTCACACATAGCCAGACAGCCTGAGGAAGAGCAGGGATGCTCGTAACTGTATACGGTAGCTGATGATTTGACAATACTTGAAGATACAGTAAAGTAGTTGCAATTGGAAAACTTGTCCCCTTGTCGTCTTTTAAACGGATATTGGTGGAAGACAGGGAGTCCATCTTGACATTGTTCCAGCCAAAAACCAGAATAAAGAAAAGACAGTAACCCCCCCCCCCCCCCCCCCCAAGTAAATAAAAAATTATATAATTTTATATTATAAAAAAAAATCTCATTGCTCAGAGAGCTGACTGTGAAGACAATGGACGTGTGCAATGATTGCCAGGAAGACAAACAAATAGCATACGACTTGTCTATGCGGAATATCCGGCTTGGTGTATTCATGCACACTGTAGTTTACCTTTGCACAGATTGTAATCTTTCAAGTCCTTCTGCCAACCCTGTGAGGCGGTTTGTTCCTTCCCATTCTCATAAACTGGGAAAGGGCGAAAACTAGCTGTATCTGCTGTGCAAACAGCTGGACTCTTCCACACACAGTGAACACGACAAGTTTCTCTCCTAATGCTCCTCTCCCCAGTTCCCGATCCTGAAGATGGACATGCTGTTTGTGGAGTAAGTATAAAGGTGTCCCCATACCTAATTCATATGGTCTTCCAATCAATTATTCAATGTGACTAAAATAATTGAATCGAATAAGAATCGTTAAAACTGTACTTAAATTTTGATATTTACTTATTTAATTTTTTTGGAACGTTGATTGGCTTTGGCCTAATTTTCTGTCGAATTTAATATCTGCGCGTGTGTCAGAAAACAAATTATTAATTAGAGATTAATTTAAATGATCCTTTTTTTTTTTTTTTTTGTAATTGTACTTTCAGTTGATACCATATGTGTTGCAGTGTTTGATTTTATTTCATAATGAATCGCGTAGTTTGTGATCATTTATACCTAGATCGATCACAAATCAATACATGTATGGCCACCATAGTTTAAAGGTCTTGTCTGGATGTGTGTAAGGATTTGACACTGCCAACTTGTAGGACAATGGCCATGTTGCACCGACGGCATCCTGCTGGTGTTGTTTCCTTGTTGGCAAGAGATTCTACAGCGTTTCAGCCTGCAAGGGTTCCATGCTATAGCAGCAGATCCGTGATCTCTTCAACCAATCTGCTACTGTTGATTTTGTTCTTTTTTGTTTTTTACGCACTTTCAGCAGCTAAGTTATTTTTATCCTTTATACTTGCCTATGTTCCAGTTTAGGCCGGGTTCACACCGCTGCGATGCGGGAACGCCGCGAATCCGCGGCGTTTTCCCGCATCACACACCTCCCGCCGGCAGTTCACACTGCCCTATGCGGACGGCTGGGAGTGTCAATGTTATGTTAATGACACCCCCAGATCCGTCCGCATATCGCAGTGCGATCTGCCGACTCGCACAGGAATCGGATCGCATGGTGTGAACCCCCATGCGATCCGATTCTGTTGCGGACCAAAAAAAGGGTCCCGTGCGAGTTTGCTGCGGGAGCGATGCGAATTCAGCCATACTATCTGTATGGCTGAACTCGCATCGCTACGGAGATCGGATGTGATTTGCGGTGCGAATCACATCCGGATCTCCCCCCCGCAGCGGTGTGAACCCAGCCTTAAGCTGGTGCCATGACCACTGCTCTAGGTCTCCTGTTTAAGGCCTGGTTCAGACCTATACATATTTTTTTTTTTTTTTGTGCGTTTTCAGTTTTGCAGAAACGCACTACAGTCCATTTAATATGGTTTCCTATGGATGTAGTTCACATATGTGCATTTTATGGAAAGGGCCAGGGACTTTTTTCTGGTTTTTGGTTCCATAAACTTAAATGGATAAAAAATGGGTATTGAAAAAATGCTAAATGCACCTGGAATATGCAAACTGCATCCTGCATAGGTGTGAATCAGGCCTTAAGGTGGCTCTTTTCTCTTCCCTCTCTACACTGTGTGCATTAATAGAAACACACAGCCTGTAGCCTGGGGTGACAAAGTCCTCTGCTTCTCCACTGCACTGTCCGCTATTAAAGAGGAAGTAAACCCTGATGAGTTTAGTTCCTCTTTGATTCCTTGCAAAGGTAAAGCATAATGGACTACTATGCATTGCATAGTAGTCCATTATGTGTCACTTACCTGACACAGGAGCCAGCAAAGTCACCGCTATCCCCTGTAGTCCGGAGCATCCATCTTCTCGGTGGGTCTCGCTGCTCCGCCGCTGTCATTCGTCGAAGCCGCGATGACGTCACTCCCGCGCATGCGCACGGGAGCCGCCACTCTGCGCGCTGCTGTCTACAGCGCATGCGCCGTAGACTGCGTTGCCTGTATTTTGGCAAATATCTCCTAAACCGTGTAGGTTTAGGAGATATTTCTTGGACCTACAGGTAAACCTTAATCTAAGCTTACCTGTAGGTCAAAGTGGTTTGTAAGGGTTTACAACCACTTTAACTCATTGTTGTGAAGACTGGAAGTTCTGAGAAGCAGCACTAAGGGAACAGATGCCAGCAGCACTGAAAGTATTTTAAATGTAGCATATTCCTTTATAGCTGTCGTGGCATATATGTTGCAAATTCAAAGAGATCACTCCCCGCAGTATGTGAGCCCCTTTTGTACATCTATATACTCACTGCTGCTGTTAAAATTAAGTTTTAGGCTTTTTTTTTTTTTTTTTCCTTGAACTTCCCTAATGTTATCCTATGGGGGTTATTTATGAAAGGCAAATCCACCTTGCACTGCAACTGCACTTGAAAGTGCAGTCCTGTAGATCCCAGGGGATGATATTATTATTATTATTATTATTATTTATTTTTTTTCTTATGCCAGTAAATACCATGTACAGCCCACTTCCTGTTTCTTGTCTGGTCATTGGTCTAGGCTTATGATATCATCATGCACAGCTCTCGCTCACTTTTGTGAGAGTTTGCCATGAAGGGAGGGGGGATGAGTCATAAGAAGGTCAATGAGAGCTGCAGAGCTGGAGGTGTGTGTCTGTATAAATATAGGAAGTGAACAGGCAGCAGCTTCAGCTGCCTACAGTTAAAATGGTTGCAGCCAGACTTAGTGGAGGGAGATTTCCAGCATATTTGGCAAGTACAGAATCAGTGTGTGTATATATATAAAATATGCAAAGTGGTTGGAGGGAAGCTTCAGACTGGCAAAGATGTTTGGTTTTTATTACAAATTATGTAAGCAGACTGCAGTTCCTCTTTAATTTATACATAAAGATTCAGAAAATGGCATGGACCTATGGAGAATGCTATTATTTCAATTTCGACCTAAAGGACACTTTACTTGGTCCAAGTATTATAGAATAGAACACTCTGTATATACATATATGTTGGCTGGAAACCCATTTGATCCCAATTTTATTTGTTGGGGAGATATTCCGTATGAGCGAGGAGTTTTTTTCTATAATTTTATCATGGTTTTTAAATGCCATGCATAATACAAATATTGTGGAGGAATTTTGTGATAGAATGTGGTAAGGAGATTTTTTGTTGGATGCATTGGGTTAGGGGAGTGTTGAGTCTATAGCCAAGTGTGGTGAGTTTTGTGAGGAGATCACCAGGTGAATAGGGACAAAAAGTAAACTAATGCAGTTACCACATCTAAGGTCTGGAAAGCTGAATACAGTCAAACCTTGGATTGCGAGCATAATTCGTTCCAGAAACATGCCTGTAATCCAACGTACTTGTATATCAAAGCAAATTTTCCCATAAGAAATAATGAAAACTCAGATGATTCGTTCCACAACCATTTATAGTCCTTCAGATTATAGTCCATATAAAAAGATTATAGCAATGTGATAGGTTGTGTAACCATAAAATGTCCATCCACAAATGGAAGCCTCCACAAGGGGATTAGAAGCAAATTCCAGCATGAGCTAAAGAGTATAAAAGAGAAGAGAGGCGCCTCTAAAGGCCCATACACACGATCAGACTTTTTGACAACAAACATGCAAATTAGCTGTTTTGGAGCAACGTCCGACCGTGTGTACGCTCCATCAGACAAACTTTTTTGGTTTTCATCTGACTTTTGTTGGCTGTGCGAACGGACAAACTTTTTGGCAACAAAAGTCCGATGGAGCAAAGTCTGATCGTGTGTACAGAAAACCATAGGACTTTTGTACAAAGTACAAACAGGCATGCTCAGAACCAATGCAAAAGATCAGACAACATTACAGAAGTTGACCAAAGGTGGCGGTAAAGAGCAGAAAAACCACGTGATTTTGTGAAAGTTGGCTGAAAAAGTCCTGCTGTGTGTATGCAATACAAGTTCAGGGCCGACGCCCTTTGTACAAAAATCCAAGTGAAAGTTTGTACAAAGTCCTATCGTGTGTATGAGGCTTAAGTGTAGCAATATGGTTACATTTAATGAAGGTACAACATTTAAAATGGCTGCTGGGGATACAGGGCTTCCTGACCCATACCCCAAAAAACTGCCTCTGCTAATGGAGATCTATTTGTTTAACTGTGATAAAATAGTTTTGGACATTCAGTGGTAAAAAACATGAAAATAAAAACAAAAAAATAGCCTTAATATTGTTACCCAATCCGAGTGTGCTATCTTGTATTATAAACAGTATACCCCAAAGTGCCAAAAAAATTCATAGAGCCATAATGACGCTGTTTGTATATCAAGACATCGCTTGTATATCATAGGGTGGCACAGTGGTGTAGTGGTTCGCACTCTCGTCTAGCCTTAAGAAGGGTCGCTGGTTCCATTCCCAACCACGACACTACCTGCCTGGAGTTTGCATGTTCTCCCTGTGCCTGTGTGGGTTTCTTCCAGGTACTCCGGTTTCCTCCCACACTCCAAAGACATACAGGTAGGTTAATTGGCTTTTGTCCACTATTGGCCCTAGCATATGAATGGGGACCTTGGATTGTGGGCTCCTTGAGGGTAGGGACCAATGTGAAGGTGCAATGTACAGGGATAGGGACAATAGTAGACACTCACTCAGGTTGAACTGGATGGACTGGTGTGTTTATTCAACCTTACTAACTATGAAACTATGTCAAATGTATTTAAAAATTTTGCTTGCCTGTCAAAATGCTCTCAAACCAAGGTTTTACTGTATATTACTTTTTTTTATTAAGGGCTTAGAGACTTTAATTCTTGCCTTTTTTTTTTTTCTTGCAAAGTCCACATGCCATGCCTATCCACCACGGTATCCTTGACCACCTCTGCTTTGTGTAATAAATAGGTTCTTGTCCCGCTCTGATGGTACCTTGCTTTGCTCACTCTGTGAACTATAAGCTGTTAGCACCATATTTCATACCTCCCAACATTCTGAGATGGGAATGAGGGACACCTATCGGCAAAAGTATGCAGGCATAGGACATACCTCTTGCCACGCCCCCTTAAAGGAGAATTGTACAAAAAAAATGGTTAAACGCAAAAGTGCTTTTTATTTTATTTTATTTTTTATTATTATTATTATTATATATATATATATTTTTTTATTTATTTTTTTTACCACTACTATTCCTTCATAATAGCTTTTGGAAATTGCAAATGCAGCAATTTAGAAATCGGATGAAAGGTTTAGTGCTGGAAAACACTTTGATAAAAAAATACATTTATATACATCTATATAGATCAGACCAAAATGAGGGACAAATCGGGGACAGTTGAGAGCTATGATATTTGACTTCAGTTCTGCCTTAGGGAATCAAAAACCTACCGATCTTCACTGTGAAGACTCTGCAATGTGACTGTTGCCATTAGTTGTAAAAACGAATGTGATTTCAGTGCTGTAGAGAATGAAGTTTACATGTGACCAAATTTAGTAAAATTCTATAAGATACAATTTAATTATTGTGTGTGTGTGTGTGTGTTTGTTTTTTTTTTTTTTTTTTTTTTCATTTTTTGTTTTTTTTGCAGAGTTTCTTCTATGGAACAGGAGGGGTCGGAGAGGGAAGGCATAAAGTTAAAGGAAGATCTGAAGTTCTATTTTATGAGCCCATGTGACAAGTACAGGGCTCGACGCCAGATGCCCTGGAAACTCGCCTTGCAGGTTCTCAAAATTGTTATGGTAACAACACAGGTGATAAAGTTATGACTTCTTTCTCATTTTATTACTTATGACCAGCAAACTGCCAGCAGACTCCTGCTTTGGGGGTGTTCCAAAACCATGCATATTCTGCTATGTGCAGGCTTCTTTGTCAAATATAAAAATGGATGTTTGTGTCAAACGCTGATCCCTGGCTAATCAATTATAAGGGAATACGTCTTCTCAATAACTTTGCAGATAAACTGAACATGGGCATACCAGTGGGACCCCCATGGAAACTAAAAATCATTGTAGTTTCCCATCCTGTGCATTGTGAACACTCCCCTGCACCATTCAGGGATCCCTCAGGTTTGGCACATACATACTTTATTTATCGGTGTATAACACGCACCCCAAGTTTAGGAGGGAAATGTAAGGAAAAAAAACTTAATTCAAATGCCCATCAATGCAGCCTTGTCAGTGTCCATCTGAAGCCTTGTCAGTGTCCATCTGAAGCCTTGTCGGTGTCATTTGCAGCCTGTCAGTCATTGCAGTCTTGTGCATCGTTGTCCCCTCAGTGATAATGTCAGCTTTTATTTTTAAAAATGGCGCCTTCGGCCGTACTCGGTGGCTTTTGGCCACCTTCGGCCGCTCTCGGCCCTTCTCGGCGGTTTTCCGAAAGCCGCCGAGAAGGGCCGAAGGCGGCTCAAACCCGCCCAGAGCCCAAAAATCGATCAGCAATCGCAGAGGATCGGCGTATAACATGCACCCGCGATTTTCCCCTGATTTTAAGGGGAAAAAAGTGCGTGTTATGCGCCAATATATACAGTACTTTGATCCAAGCTGAACCAATGTAATTATGTACAAGATGCCATTCCTAAACTTCTTCAGCTTTAAGATGTTGGAAGTGTGTATGTAGAAATTTGTGCCTACTCAACCAAGAGTATACAGTGCCTTGAAAAAGTATTCATATCTCTCAAAATTTTCCACATTTTGTCATGTTACAAGCAAAAACGTAAATGTGTGTTATTGTGTTGATCTATTACATAAAATCCCAAAGTGGCACATAATTGTAAAGTGAAAGGAAAATCATAAATGGTGTTATTTGTTTTTTTACAAATATCAGAAAAGTGTGGGGTGCATTTGTATTCAGCCCCCAATACTTGTAGAACCACCATTCGCTGCAATTACAGCTGCAAGTCTTTTTGCGGATGTCTCTATCAGCTTTGTACATCTAGAGATTAACATTTTTGCCCGTTCTTCTTTGCAAAATAGCTCAAGCTCTGTCATATTGGATGGGGGGTTTCTGTGAACAGCAATTTTCAAGTTTTACCACAGATTTTCAATTGGATTTAGGTCTGGAATTTGACTGGACCATTCTAACACATGAATATGCTTTGATCTAAACCAAAGGCCTTCAAACTTTAAAAAAAAAAAAAAAAAAGGCCAGTTTCTTGTTCTTCAGACTGTGACCAATGGGAGCAGAATTTGTCCTGGCATCAGTGGGAGTAAACAATGCAAACAATTCCTTCACCTAGTACATGCACTAGGGGGAAGAAGTGTGCCCCACTGTGCTGTCAGTGGGAGGAACATTGCCCCATCATTGGGTGTCAGGGGAAGGAATCGTGCCCCATCGTTGGTGTTGGTTGGAAGAATAGTGTCCTATTGTTGTCAGCTTGAGGAATAGTGCCCATTGTTGGCATCAATGGGATAAATGGTGCCCCATTGTTGATGTTAATAGCAGCAAGTAAGTCCCATTGATGGTGTCAGTGGGATGAATAGTGTGTTGAATCAGTTGGAGGGAAAGTGCCCCAAGGGCCAGATAAAGGCAAGCAAAGGGCCACAGTTTGGGGACCACTGATCTAACGATGATCTGGCTGTATGTTTAGGGACGTTGGCCTGCTGGAAGGTGAACCTCTGCCCCAGTCTCAAATCTTTTGTAGACTCTAACAGGTTTTCTTCTGAGATTGCCCATTATTTGGCTCCATCCACCTTCCCATCAACTCTGACCAGCTTCCCTGTCCCTACTGAAGAAAAGCATTCACACATGATGCTGCAACCACCATGTTTCACGGTGGAGATGGTGTATTCAGAATGATGTGCTGTGTTCGTTTTCCACCACACATAGCGTTTTGCTTTTAGGCCAAAAAGTTAAATTTTGGTTTCAGCAAACATGTGGCAGAAGGTGCACTGGTTAGATGTGTCCCCCACATGGCTTCTCGCAAACGGATCCACTTATAACGTTCTTCCAACAATGGCTTTCTTCTTGCCACTCTTCCATAAAGGACAGATTTGTGGAGTTCACAACTAATAGTTGTCCTGTGGACAGATTCTCCCACCTGAGCTGTGGATCTCTGCAGCTCCTCCAGAGTTATCATGGGCCTCTTGGCTACTTATCTAATTAATGCTCTCCTTGCTCAGCCTGTCAGTTTAGGTGGACGGCCATGTCTTGTTAGGTTTGCAGTTGTGCCATACTCTTTTTCCATTTTCATATGATGGAATGAACAGTGCTCTGTGAGATATTCAAAGCTTTAAAATTGGTTCAACTAGATTTTAGTTGGGGGGGGGGGGGTGTGGGGGTGGTATCCGAGTAAAGGGGTATGGAATACAAATGCACTTCACACTTTACAGATATTTGAAAAAAAAATTAAAACCATTTATCATTTTCCTTCCACTTCACAATTATGTGCCACTTTGTTGGTCTATCACATAAAATACATTTGTTTTTGGTTGTAACATGACAAAATGTGGAAAAATTTTAAGGGTATGAATATTTTATCAAGGCACTGTAGGTGAGGTCAGTTATTGATGTTGTATATAAATTGGGAGCTCCCAATTTTTATACTACTTGATTTCTGGATGATGGTACAAATTTCTATATCTTCATTACGGTTTTCCATTACAAGAGGTCACAATTAATTTCTCAGATATTGATGTTGGATTAGAAGGCCTGGCTCACAATGGGCATTGCACTTCATCCCAATGGTGTTCAGTAGATTTGCGGTAAGTGCTTCAGACAGGTGTAGCACCCTCTCAATTATGCCTGGTACACACAATAATGATCGTCCATGGTTTTTGTTTTTTGGCATGCTGGTCTCATATCGAACATGGGACGTTTACTAAAGTTACAAAAATTCTCGTATGACAGAATAAAAATTCAGAAGTGATGTAATGCGTATTTGTATTTAAATTGTATTTTTGAACGACAACTGTACTGATTCAACTAAAATTGTACGATCTGGTATCATGCGAGAAACCTTTTTGGGCTTGTCCCATCGGATAATATCGGATGAACTGTTGTGATTGGTTCTCAAAAGCTATGTACGAACAATCAGATTATCATACGATTTTATGATTGTGTATGGGCCATCGGGCTGCTAGATAAATGTAGTTTCTGGATTGCTCTGTAATCATAGGAGCAGTGATTGTTTTTTTTTTTTTTTATTATCTGTTCAGGGTTTCACAGGCTGGGAGTTTGTTTCCCTTGCCTCTAGAAGAAATTTCTGGAGTATAGGAAGGGAGAATTTAGATAACCAACCTGAATATTTATCAGGGCCTGGGGAGGTGTACCCAGATGGTGGCTGGGCCGCTGTTAAATAGTCTGGATCCCTGAAGAGATTCTTTTTCCCCACTTTGGAGATGGATCTGTGAGTTGGAGGGAACTGATCTGCAAGCTTCAGGGGGCGCTCTGCCCCTGGAGCTCCTCTGGACTGGCTGCTGGACTATTCTCCTATGGACATGCATTTGTTCTCTACCCCCAGGATCTGTGGGTAGAGTCTAATTCTTGTGCTGCAGGTTATCCTTGGTCTCCAGCTGTGGATGCTTGAACTGCCTGCCTATTTGTGATGCATACTGTCTCGTGATCCCCAACTGCAAGAATTCAAAGTGTCCTAGTCTACAACCGTGTGCTATATGCTCCTGCATGGTCTTCAGCTGTGTACCTACAGACTGTACTAATCCAACTGTCCTTGTGCAACTGATTTGAGAAGTGTCTTCTGTTACAAGTTTCTTCAGCAATAAATTACAAAGACTAGACGGACTTCTGAGCCAGAGTGAATGGACTGTTCCTGTGTGCCTGGCTGCCTTTTTGCAGTGCTTGGGACTAAGTCCTTAAGACCCCTTTCACACTGGGGTACTTTGCAGGCGCTACAGCGCTAAAAATAGTGCCTGCAAAAGGCCCTGAAAGAGCCGCTCCTGTGTCTCCAATGTGAAAGCCTTGAGGGCTTTCACACTGGATCAGTGCACTTGCAGGACGCTAATAAAAATCCTGCTAGCAGCATCTTTGGGTCTGTGTATACACCACTCCTGCTCATTGAAATAAATGGGGCAGCGTGGTTATACCGCCAGCATAGCGCTGCTGCAGCAGCACTTTGCGGTGGTTTTAGCCTTTTCTCGGCTGCTAGCAGGGGGGAAAAGCACCCCGCTATTGGCCAAATAGCACCACGAAATTGGCAGTAAAACGCCGCTAAAAATTGCATTTTACAACCGGCTCCCACATCACCCCAGTGTGAAAGCGGCCTTATGGGGTAACGATACACAGGTCAGCCAAGTTTCTTTAGGCCAAACTCATCAGACCGTGTCTTTATGGAACTGACATTGGCACAGTCCTGGTAATACAGAAAAGTCTTCCCCAAACTGTTGCTCACAAGATTGGAAGTGCATAATAGTCTAAAATGTCTTTTGTATGCAATAGCATTACCAGTACTCTTCACTGGAAACATCAAAACTCCAGTAATTTGGAGGGAGGGCCACTTACCTTTTGACTATATAGTGTAGGTGTGTTGTTGAGGTTTTCATAAATGTTTGCCCATATAGTGTGTACATAGGGCAGCCTTATAAGTTCATTGTAGGCTCTGCTTCCTGCTTTGCGGCACTACATAGTTGTTAGTGCCTTTTTTCCTCATTCTTGCAATGCAAAACTATGCTTTGTTGGCCCACTGCAAGCAATACACTCCCTATGTGGATGATCACCACAACTTAAAAATACTTTTGTTCCATTTTAGAGTAACTGTTGTATTCCCAAACCTATTAAATGAATTGTAGCCAAATAAAGCTGCTCATAAGTGTCTTTTGATGCTATAATAAAAGCATCCAGAGCATCTTGTGATACCCGTGAAGCTCCCTGAATATTGCTACACAATTTTTTTTTTTTTATAAATTCTTTATTTTTTCATCTTTTCTTTCCATAGATTTCACATTACATTTCGTTATATATCTACAACTTCTTTAACAGCTATGTCTTATAATATTTCAATCCATACCTCAATTCCACGTCATCCTCCCCCATCCCTCACCCTTCCCTCCCAGAAAAATAAATAAATAAACAAACTAAAAAATATAACTCCCCCCCCCCCCCCCCCCCCCACAACCCGCCTGCTCTATCATATTTCAAATGTTCTACATCATACTTTCTCTATAATTTAGATATGGAGCCCAAATCTTCTGATATTTCTCATCTTGATCTCTCATTGTCATTGTTAAATTTTCCATTTGTTGGATTTCTGCAATTCTCTGAAACCACTGTGCTCTAGCTGGAGGGCTGCTTTTTTTTCCACAGAACCGGAATACATACCCTTGCTGCTATCAATAAGTGTCTCAGCAAAGAATTTTTGAATCTTTCTATTGCCATTGGGATGTCCAGCAACAGAAAAGTTGCCGGTTTATCTCCCAGGTCAATTCCTGTAATCCTTACAATAGTTACAAACAGCTACCATCTCCCAGAACACTCTAATTTTTGGACATTCCCAAAATATATGTAGTAGTGTTCCCTGTGCTCCATGACATCTCCAACATGTCTCTGATATCTGGGGGTAAATTTGATGTAACACTTTTGGTGTTCTATACCACCTAATGAGGATCTTTTATATCCCCCTTCTTGATATCTGCTTGCCATCGAGGCCTTTTGATTAAACAGCAACATCTTATCCTTTTGTTCTGGGGAGAACGTAGTCCCTAAGTCTCTTTCCCAAGCCTGCAGAAAGGGCAATTCTTGTGGAGTCTCCTGTTCTATTAACATACTATAAAAATAAGACATCAAATGTCTCAGTTCCTCTCCTTTCAAACAGATCTCTTCAAACTCAGTCAATGCCCTTATTTATACGTATACCTTTGATTTAGATCTAATAAAGGCTTCTAATTGCCTCATTCTGAAGGGATCTAGCCCTAATGTCATTCCTTTTTCAATATCTTTTTTAGTCATTAACCGATTGCCTACCGAGAAATGACAAATTCTGCTCATGCCTCTGTCTCGTATTGTTTTAAATTTTGGATCTGTTATTCCCGGTAGAAATGCTGGGGTACCCAGGATGGGAAGGAGCGGACTGGGAATTCTTGAAATAGATGTTTTTCTGAATACTCTTTTTTAGTTATTCGTAATGTCTCCCCTAGTATTGGATGTTTTCTCACTCCTACTGGTATTTCTGTATCTGGAATCCACACTAATCCTTCCAATGGGATATCTATCGCTGCTTGTTCTGTCTGTATCCACGGTTTTTCGTTTTTAAGCCTACACCATTCCACTACTCTGGCTAAATGTGAAGCTTCCTGGTATTTTATTGGGTCTGGGAGTCCTATTCCCTCCTTTTTCCTTTGGGGAGTACTAAAATATCTCGACGTACTCTTGCTGGTTTCCCAGCCCAGATGAACTTCATAAATCTTGATCTAAGATCCTTAAAAAAACTTGGAGGAATCTTAATCGGTATAGTTTGGATTATGTATAACAGTCTAGGCATCACATTCATCTTAATAATATTGGTTCTCCCGAACCATGTAAAAATCTTTGTCCCATTTTTGAAGATCACTTTTGATCTGTCTTACCAGTGGGATATAGTTAAGTTCGAACAGCTCATTTAGATTTTTTGACATTTTTGTTCCTAAGTAACTTATATATGAATTCGTCCATCTAAAATCAAATTGCGTGGATATTGCTTGTAGCTGAGGCAAATCTATTTCTACCCCCATTGCTTCTGATTTTCCATAATTTATTCTAAAGTTAGATATTTTCCCATATTCTCGTAGCTCCATTAGTAAAGACGGGAGAGCTACACAATTTTTAAAAACGTCAACTTTTCCACAACTGGTCTACCTTCATCCCAGCATCTAACATGTAATGTAATGTAATGTAATGTAGGAATTTCTACAGCCAATAGTAAGGGATCCCATTGCTCTTTGGGACTAAAAGCCTGAGAACATTGTAGTCCTAAAATGAGTGTACGCTTCTAATGCATTGTCATTCCTCTGAATTGTTTTCTTCTTTTTTTTCAGCTGGTTCTGTTTGGGTTGAGCAACCAACTAGTGGTTTCCTTCAAGGAAGAGAACACAATGGCCTTCAAACACTTGTTTCTCAAAGGATATACTGGCATAGATGAAGATGACTACAGCCTCACAGTTTACACTCAGAAAGATTTCTACACCAGTATGTTTTATGTGGTTGACCAGGTAAATAAGGTGTTATGTACAGTACTGTAAAATACTTGCTATTGGAGGTGCATGTACATTACTGACATTCATGGTTCAATAGGAAGGCTCCTGACGTACAATGTTAGAAATTCTTGACCATGTCAGAAATACTTGTCTGGGACCCAAAAAGAATAGGGTAAAAGAGAGGGTTCTCATCAAGGCTGGAAAGAAAGGGCTGTAGGTGGGTGGAGGGGGGGGGGGGGGTTTGAGCAAGGCAAACAATACCAATGAAAGCAGACCCATAAGCTGGCCATACAATAGTAGTTTGTACCTCTCCTAGTCAGGCTAAATGTCGTTTTGGCTCTGCTGCACTCATTGGGCCAACAGTCTATTTTCTAGGTCTGGCCACCTTTTCCCTAAGCTTAGTAGTTGATCGCTACTGTCTGCCTCTGGAAAAAGCTTCCAGAGATGCAGTAGAATAGGAAGGTCAGCCACTGGAGTTATACATTTTTTATCGAACGTGTGTGGGGAGCTTGTTCAGAGATTGTTGTTCTCCAAGGGCTACTGGGAGGTAACCAGTGTTTTGAGGAGCTGCTGCTATGCCTCGGCATGTGCTTGACTGAGAACCTGGAAGAACTTAGATTTAAAGACATTTTCTGGAGAGCAGCCCATGTGGAAGGTGGGTGGATGACTTCTGTCCTTGGACTATGTGAGTAGGACCTTAGGTGCACATGTGCTTTGAGGATTAATGCCGGAGGTTGCTGTAAGGACTGGAACTGCTCGTACAAAGAATCAATTGGCCGGATATCCCCTCTACCTCCAACAAAGGTTTTTTGCTCAATAATCTGTCCTGTATATGCTCTGGAGCATTCTGCACCCGCATGCCTCGCTCCTGTTTAAAGCGCTGCAACAAATCTACAAAAAGACATCCCTAGACTGAATCTTATTTTGTCGGTATGTTTAGAGCTGGTTTCTGGGCCTGGTAGCTTCTGAACTGGTAAGGGAAACCTGTGTCATTCTCAGCAGAGCCTCTGAGGTGAGCGCTACAAGATTTTTGAACAGAAGTTTACACGAAAAATCTTGAGTACATTGAACAAAGACTTGACCAATGTCATTTGTGTTGCAAGAACAGCAATCTGCACTTAAATATACTAAACAATACTGCATGCATTATACCTTTCTATCCAGCAGGTGGCACTGCAGTGTTATAGTGTGTATTCTATGGTAATGTAATAAGAGGAAGTGTTTGCTTTCCTCTCTGTGCACTTGTTTGTTGTTCTCTTCCTGTTCTATTGTAAAAGGCAAGTGATGTATTTATCCACAAAAATAAAGGTGCTCTGCAGCATACAACAAGCTTCCAGCGCATAATGATTCAATAACCTGCTAATAGGTTATGGGCCCAGCACACCCAACAAACCCAGCAGCACCCAGGCACTGAAAAGAGAATTCTGCAACTCAGTTTGTACAGCAAGTCTGTGAGTACACTGTATACAAGCAGCTGAAAGATGGCAAGCAGTTCAGATGTGAAGTTTGCATATAGCAAAGCTGAACAATGCCAATTACCAGCTCTGGAACTTTAAACTGGAAGTGTTTCTCGGCAAGGATGACTTGTGGCAAGTGCTTAATACAGATAGACCCACATATGGAGGACTGGGATAGGAGGGATAGACGAGCAAAAGCGATTTATAAGCTTGCTAGTGGAAGATGACCAGCTTATCCACATAAGAAAAGAGAAAACAGCCAAAGGTATCTGGACTTCATTGTAAAAAACTGCATGAGCATTCAAGTCCAAATGGCAAACTGTTTTTGCTAAGAAATTTGTATAAGATGAGACTATAAGAAGGCCAGCAAAATGTGTGACCACTTGAAAGCTATGCTGGGGGTTAAAGAGTGGCTACACCCTATCGCAGAAGACATCAAAGATGACCATACTGTTGCCCTGCTCCTCTGCAGCCGTCCTGAGACATATTCTGCTCTCATTAACACTTTAGAAACCAGACTCGAGCAGGAGCTGACGCTAGAATATGTCACTTAAAAAGGGACTGTTCTATCTGGAAAGCTGAGTAGCGAAAGCTAGAGCTTTTCACAAAAGAAAGCCAAAGCGAACCTTTGCAGGAGTAAGAACAAGAGGTGGTACTCACAATGTCTAAATCAAGTTCCCCACAAGACCCTGCTGAACTTGAAGTCAGAAGATCCACTTGGACCACAAAGGGGATATCGCCCCGCAAGCTGTCATACGCTGTCAAAACACCCAGCATACTTGAACCAACATCCTGGGAAGACCTAAAATAACTGCCAAAATGTGAAGCCAATAAATGGAGAAAGGCAGCAGAAGAAGAATTAAAGTCACTTCAAGAAAATAAAATCATGACTTGGTCACGAATTGCATCAAAGGTGCTGGATCACTTGTTCTAATAATTCCAACAAAATTTTAGGTCTGGTCTAGAAAAAGATTTCCATTTTAGGCTGTGGTTCAGGAAGTATTGGCCGGTAGCATAGCACTGGTCTGTGGAAGGAGGATAGTACCAGACATATTTAACGTCTACAAGCTGTTGCATTTAATAAAGCATACGTGACTCTGGGTTCAAAGGGTTTTCTTTTATCAGGGCTACAAGAAGACAACCTAATCTACACAATATATTTTTTTGTGTAATTATTCTAAGAATAGTTTATGCATATACAGTAGTCAGTGTGCCAAAGGATTATTTTATCGGATAGAATAAATTATGTAAAATATGTAAATCTTGTATAACAATTTTGAGTACAAATCTGTAAAGGCAATAAAAATAAAGACATTATCATTTTAAGCATTATAAAAATTGTTCAATAAACGGGAATGTACCTCTTTACTGGAACTTTTTGAAAGTCTATATTTGCATAGTCCTCTCCTCCTGCCTCTCACATGTCCCTGCTCAGTACTGTTTTGCTGAGGCCAAGCAATTTATTGAAGGGTGGGTATGCCTACACCCAGAATTTGGAATTATTCAGGGAACTGTGCTAGTGAATTGTAACAGTAAAGGTATAATCCTGGTTATTTAAGTTGTCTATCTGGCTACATATTTGCTTTCAGCAAGAAGAAAAAAGTTGTCAACTAGTGATTTATCCTATAAAAATAGTCTCCAAAACGAATCATCAGTTTTATGTGGGATCAATTTTTAAGTCCTTCTTATTTATTTAATTTTCTTGTACAAACTTAAATTTTGCAAAGACAAGGTGTTCTTTACTGTTACTGGTCTTTTATTCCTGTCTCTCTTGGCAGTACCGTCACATTGGCAATCTTTCACTTGGCACGGTCAGCTATGACAATAATGAGAAGAGGAAAGGGCTGAAGATCTGTAAGCAGCATTATCATAAAGGGTCCATCCATCCATCCAATGACACCTTCTATATAGACCCCACTGTGGAGACAGGTATTTTATGTTGGTTTACTGGTGTCCATATGCCTTCCCACTCCATCAAAAAATGTTCAGTTTTGGATGGAATGGGGAAGTATTTGAGCATCTCTGTTTTTTTTTATTTTTTATTATTGCTATTTGTCACCATCAGTGACTGTTCTTGGCACTTCTGTCCTTGAATATAAAATACGTAGTGGAAATCTTCCCAAAATTAAGGGACATCCCACCTTTTGACAGTCGGAACAGGTGTCCTCAACGCAGGATACTCTCCTCTCATGTTTCAGTGACAACTGTACTTAAGTATTCTTTTTTTACTTTCTTATCCATTGCAAATGTCTAACCGGTCAAATGGTGAGATCAACTTTCCCAAATGGGGACCCAGACTTTGACAGACATTCAAACCCAAATCTAGGGGAAAAAAAAAGTCTGTAGATCTTAGAGCACTGCTATGGTTCAGTAAAACTGCCACAGCTCTAAGATGCTTGGTTTTTCTTTAATGCTGACGCAATCCACGGTTTACTTCAGCCTGGCCTTTTTGAAGCACCTACACACAAACATTCGCACATATACTATTGTAGAAAACCCAGAATGCTATCTTGTGTGGGGAAAATATAATTCAAGTTCATTGAATGTATATATTGTGCATGACCACTTAATAGAAGTGTGCTACATTTCGGGGATATATTTATACCATTTTGATGTATGCAAGGAAGCTGTTTAACATATGACCCATCACTCATGATTGTCAGCCAAACCCATTTATATAACCCTCTTAGCATCCAAATCCCTGTGAACTACTATTATCTCTTGCCAATAACAAATTGGCTGGGTATGGGGAAAACCCAAGTTTTCCACGCTTAATACAATAATGGACATCTCTTGCACACGTTTTAGATTTGTTTATTGAATTTTACTGAGCTAGAGAAGCTCAGAGAACAAGGCCATGACCACTGCCCCTCTTATAACCTGGCTGAAGCCAAGTTCAAATTCTCCAACAATACACAATGAGTACTTGCAAAGTCCAGGCTGTCTTTCTTTTGTACATTGTATGTGTGCACCTGTCTGTGTTCTGATGTTCTCTGTGATTTTTAGAATGTCTACACATATCGCAGGAAATGCTAATGACCGACAACTCCTATGACCTGCTACTGGCCAATTCGTCCTTCTTCAGCATAGAGTTCTACAGGTAATGAACCTTTGCCTCTTTTTATCAAAGCGCTTTTATATCGGTCGTATAAAGTCTATCGTTTTCTTTTTATTGCAGACTTATTAAAGTGGAGATCTCCTTCAGGCTGAATGGCATTGACCTTCAAACCATACAGGTCCGGGAGCTACCAGATTGCTACATGTTTCACAACAAGGCAAGTCTCGAGTGTCATTTGGTATGGAACCCATTTGGTCTAATATAAAAATACCCTTAGTACTATGCTATGTTTATAAAATGGTTGTATGCTGTGGTACTTAAAGGTAATTAACACCATAGTCAAATTATGCATTCAGCTGGTTTTCTAAGTGAAATGTGGCCAACACAACATTTCTCCCTAGCATTGAAGAGGGTGGAAAGGGGTTTGAATTCCTGTTCTTCCCTTTTTTTTTTTTTTTTCTTTTTTTTTTCCAATTTTTAACCACCTCCCACCCAGCCACTGCACATATACAGCCAGGTGGGCGCTTCCTCCTTCTAAGTGGACGTTCAGGAACATCCCTCAGAAGGAAGGAGATTGCGCAATGGCACGATCCCAATGCGATCGTGTCACCTGGACATGACGCATCTACAAACGGCAGGAGGGCTCTGCGATTGGCTCTCCTGATCACATATTGGCTGTGTCCAATCACAGCCATCATGTGATGTAAATAGAGAGCCAGTTGCTAGGCGATCGGCTCTCCTCACATGGAATTTGTCAGTGAAGAGAGAAGAGCGGATCGCTGAAGCCAGCCGGTGGTCAGTGAATATGAGCGGTTTTTACGCTTTTTACACACTGATCACCGGCCCAGTGTCCCCACACAATGTAAGATCACAATGACCCCACATAGTAAAAACACCTGTTCCCCCTCACATGTAACAGTAAAATCATATCTCCCAATGATCATCTGCGCACGTCTTATCTGTACACATCTAACCTGCGTACATATGTCTGATCAGACATACCAATTATTATATGCTTAACTGTAGCAGAATACATTTTGGCTTAAATTTATGACATTAGATGTGATTGAATTTCTTTTAAAACAGAAAGTAGAAAATTGTGTTTTATCAAAAAATAATAAAAATTAGCCTGGGAAGGAAAGGGGTGAAAGTGTCCAGCATTGAAGTGGTTAAATACTTTTCATCCATATTGGAAGACAAAGGAGTTGCAATATAGAGGCTCTGGGCATACCCCGGCTCAAACAAACAGTACCAGTAAAGACATATAGCTAAACACAGCTACAACCTGAACTGCTCGCGACTGTAGGATAGAGTGAGGATAATAGTTAAGTTAAATTACATTACATTTAAACGACTATCTTCAGATGTTCCACCATGGGAAAAAGATATGTTTTACAAAACAGACTCAGAGGGACAATAGCTTGCCCTCACTGCCCATATATCAGCCTGACAGTGTTTTCCAGCAGGGGGAACTGGACATCACTGTGTGGCATTAGTTGTGTTTGATTCCAGCCAAATGTGCCAAATTTTATCAAATTTGGCTGGGCAGCACCTAGCTGGATAAGCGGCTTTGTAAAGTGGGACTACGGAGTTGACCAACTCTTTCCATTTAGTTAGAGAGGGCACCTCTGGTTGTTTCCATTTTAGAAGCAGTGCCTTTCTGACATTTAAACAGGAGACCAGTTAGGGTCCTGGTTGCTTGACTGTGGGCTAAGGAGCCCAGCAAGCAAACTGATATGCTCAAGGGTACGTGAATCATAGTTGGAATACTGATAAAGCCCGTGACCTCCACCCAAAGGGCCTGAACCGAGCAGGACCACAGCATATGGTCAAAACCAGCATCTCAGTTTCCACATTTCCAGCAGTTTGAGGAGGAATTTGGGTAAATCTTGGATAATTTTTGGGGCGACATAACCAATGTATTAGTTTAAATTGGATCATCCGATCAGTTTAAAAACCGGTTATTTCCTGGTGTCTTTCCAATCCTTAGAATCTAGGTTAGGAATTGCGCTTTCTGCCATTTGGTGAACAATTTCTCCATACCAAAATGGACTGAGGGTGAAAGTGCTTTGTAGATGTTAGATGTGGGTTTAACTAGTTGCTTGTCCCATAACATAGATTTGAGTTTGGCTTGTATGAGGAGTACTGGGAGAGAACCAAACTGGGTGGGGAGGGCATGGCTGAGTTTAAGGTATCTGAAGAATTAGCGGTTGATGAACCCAAATTTCTCCTTGAGAGGATAAAAAGATAATTGGGACCAATTGGAACAAATGTGATCTAATTTCTTGACTCCCCTGGTTGCCCAAAATCCCAGATCAGGGAGAGTAAGCAATTCGGAGAGGTGTGGGTTGAACCACAAAGGGCCGAGTATGAGGGTCCTCACTATCCTTGCATACCAATAGTTGCCCAACCTTAATGACTGCTTTCATAGAGTGTGTGAGAGGAAAGGGAGCTTTAACAACTCCTAAACAATGCGTTTCTCAGCGACTCGTATGATCCAAGATTTTCCGCCTCAAGAACCACCGCAGAATTTGACTCGACGAATCATACCCAGTTATGAGAATGGGATAGGAAGGCCACATGAAAATATTTCTGAAGGTCTAAGGGCTAAGCCACCTTCTGTCTGGGATCTTTTCAGAAAATATTTGTTAATATTTGTCAATATCCTCTGTTCGGAATGTAATTAAGAAATGGCAGTCATCAGGAGAAGTGGAAGTTAAAGCAAGATCTGGAAGACCAAGAAAAATATCAGACAGGACAGCTCGCAGGATTGTGAGAAAAGCAATTCAAAACCTACGTTTGACTGCACGATCCCCCCAGAAAGATCTGGCAGACACTGACGTTGTGGTACACTATTCCACTATAAAGAGATACTTGTTCAAATATGGTCTTCATGGAAGAGTCATCAGAAGAAAACCTCTTCTACGTCCTCACCACAAAAATCAGCGTTTGAACTTTGCAAATGAACATATAGACAAGCCTGAGGCATTTTGGAAACAAGTTCTGTGGACCGATGAGGTTAAAATAGAACTTTTTGGCCGGAATGAGCAAAGGTACGTTTGGAGAAGAAAAGGCACAGAATTTAATGAAAAGAACTTCTGTCCAACTGTTAAGCATGGGGGTGGATCAATCATGCTTTGGGGTTGTATTGCAGCCAGTGGCACAGGGAACATTTCACGAGTAGAAGGAAAAATGGATTCAATAAAATTTCAGCAAATTTTGGATGGCAACTTGATGCCATCTGTGAAAAAGCTGAAGTTAAAGAGAGGATGGCTTCTACAAATGGATAATGATCCTAAACACACCTCAAAATCCACGGGGGATTAGATCAAGAGGCGTAAACTGAAGGTTTTGCCATGGCCTTCACAATCTCCTGACCTCAACATTATTGAAAATCTAGGGATAGACCTTAAAAGAGCAGTGCGTGACAGACAGCCCAGAAATCTCAAAGAACTGGAATACTTTTGTAAGGAAGAATGGGCAAAGATACCTCAAACAAGAATTGAAAGACTCTTGGCTGGCTACAAAAAGCGTTTACAAGCTGTGATACTTGCCAAATGGGGCAGTACAAGATATTAACTCTGCAGGGTGCCCAAACTTTTGCAGACGCCATTTTGTTTTCTGTAATTTTGAAAGTGTAAATGATGGAAATAAAATCTAACTTTTTTGACATATAGATTAGACATTCTTATAATACTGTAATTTGATGCCATTTGGAGATTTTCCAATCTTTCCTTGGCTTCGTTATGCACATTAATACACATTTTTACCTGGGGTGCCCAAACTTTCGATCCCCACTGTATACTGTGGCACAATGGTTCTCTTGGGCGAAATCCCGTACGGGTACGTCCTACCCAATTTTGGCCACCAGAGGGGACGTGTCCGCTGCACAGCAGGGCGACCCAATGCACGTGACCTGCGGGTGCGATCACCGCCGGTCACACGCAATCGCATCCATGAGTGCCAGCTTGGGGATTTGTGTGTGTGTGTGTGTGTGTGTGTATAAACACACAAATCCCTGTGCTGTCAGAGGAGAGGAGCCATATAGTTTGTTCCTACTAAGTAGGAGAAATTATATGGCTCCTCTCCTAGTCACTCCCATCCCCACACAGTTAAATGTGTGTTCCCTCAATATGTTCTAACACCTTTTATCGCCCCCTAGTGTTAACCCCTTCCCTGCCAGTGACATTTACTCCGGTAATCAGTGTGTTTTTATAGCACTGATTGCTGTATAAATGCCAATGGTCCCAAAAAAGTGTCAAGTGTCTGATCTGTCTGTCGCAATACTGCTAAAAATGGTAGATCACCTCCATTATCAGTAAAAAAAAAAAAAAATAGGAAAGATTTATGGCATTTTATTATCGTTTGCAGATGCTATAACTTTTGTGCCAACCAATCAATATACGCTTATTGCGATATTATTTTTGCTTAAAAGAAAAAGTAGAAAAATATATATTGGCCTAAACTGATGAAGAATTTTAATTTTTTTTAACTTTTGGGGATAAGTTTATTTATTTTTTTTGTTTATAGCGCAAAAAATAACTGCAGAGGTGATCAAATACCACCAAAAGAAAGCTCTATTTGTGTCAAAAAGACGTAAATTTCATTTGGGTACAGCGTAGCATGACTGCGCAATTGCCAGTTAAAGTGACGCAGTACCAAATTGTAAAAAGTGCTCTGGTCAGGAAGGGGGTAAAGTCTTTTGGGGCTGAAGCGGTTAAAGCTTCCAGTCTGTTATTCAAACTCAATCAGCATTACAGAATGATTTCCAGCCTTGTCCTCAACACTGACACCTGCGTTAACGAGAGAATCCCTAACATGTCAGCTGGTCCTTTTGTGGCAGGCATGGGCGTCCGCAGCAGGGGGCAAGGGGGGTCAAGTGCCCCCCCCTGGAATCCCCAAGGTGCCGTAGCCGCTGCCATTTTTTTTTCACTTTTTTTTTCATTTTTTTTGTCCGCTGGCGGCTGCATCCTCCGCCCTCTCTCACTCCTATGGATCAGAGCCCTGGATGGCTCTGTTTACTGCGGCCACTCTGTAACATGGCCCCGCCCCCTCAGACCAGCTTGTGTGAAAGTAAAGAGAATCAACGTTCCGCCTATCACATGAGCCGGTCTGGGGGGGCGGGGCCATGTTACAGAGCGGCCGCAGTACACAGAGCCATCCAGCACTATGATCAAGAGAAGGAGATGCTGCAGGTACAGCCCGCCCTATGTGCCACAGTGCCTGGATAGGAGGGGGGGGGTGTATCCAACTTATTTTACTGTCCCCAGTTCACCTTATGCTCCCCTGCCCCCCCTCCTGTGCTCTCCTCCCCACCACACTCTCCTGCCCCCCCAGTGCTCTCCTCCACCACCACACTCTCCTGCCCCCCCCCAGTGCTCTCCTCCACCACCACACTCTCCTGCCCCCCCCCCCAGTGCTCTCCTCCACCACCACACTCTCCTGCCCCCCCCAGTGCTCTCCTTCACCACCACACTCTCCTGCCCCCCCCCAGTGCTCTCTTCCACCACCACACTCTCCTGCCCCCCCCCCCAGTGCTCTCCTCCACCCACCACACTCTCCTGCCCCCCCAGTGCTCTCTTCCACCACCACACTCTCCTGCCCCCCCCAGTGCTCTCCTCCACCCACCACACTCTCCTGCCCCCCCCAGTGCTCTCCTCCACCACCACACTCTCCTGCCCCCCCCCCCCCCCAGTGCTCTCCTCCACCACCACACTCTCCTGCCCCCCCCCAGTGCTCTCCTCCACCACCACACTCTCCTGCCCCCCCCCAGTGCTCTCCTCCACCACCACACTCTCCTGCCCCCCCCCCCAGTGCTCTCCTCCACCACCACACTCTCCTGCCCCCCCCAGTGCTCTCCTCCACCACCACACTCTCCTGCCCCCCCCTGCTCTCCAGCTCTCCCCATCCTTCTCTAGCCACCATCCCAGTGCTCTCCTCCACCACCGCACTCTCCTGCCCCCCCCAGTGCTCTCCACCACCACACTCTCCTGCCTCCCCAGGGCTCTCCTCCACCACCGCACTCTCCTGTCCCCCCCAGTGCTCTCCTCCATCACTACACTCTCCTGCCCCCCCCCAGTGCTCTCTTCCATCACCACACTCTCCTGCCCCCCAGTGCTCTCCTCCACCACCACACTCTCCTGCCCCCCCCCCAGTGCTCTCCTCCACCACCACACTCTCCTGCCCCCCCCAGTGCTCTCCTCCACCACCACACTCTCCTGCCTCCCCAGGGCTCTCTTCCACCACCGTACTCTCCTGTCCCCCCCAGTGCTCTCCTCCATCACCACACTCTCCTGCCCCCCCAGTGCTCTCTTCCACCACCACACTCTCCTGCCCCCCCCCCAGTGCTCTCCTCCACCACCACACTCTCCTGCCCCCCCCCCAGTGCTCTCCCCCCCCCCCCCCCGCAGTGCTCTCCACTCCCCACAGTCCTCTCCCCCCCATGCTCTCCCACCGTTCTTCTCCCCCCAGTGCTCTCCCCCCTGTTCTCCCCCCCAGTGCTCTCCCCCTGTTCTTTCCCCCCAGTGCTCTCCACTCCCTCCAGTTCTCTCCCCCCCAGTGCTCTCCCCCCTGTTCCCCCCCCCCCTTGCTCTCCAATCCCCCCCAGTGCTCTCCCCCTGTGCTCTCCACTCCCCCTGCCCCCTGTTCTTTCCCCCCCAGTGCTCTTCAGCTCTCCCCATCACTCTCCAGCCCCCATCCCAATGCTCTCCAGCCCCCCATTCTCCCCACCCCTGTCCTTTCTGCCCCCTTGTGCTCTCCAAGCCCCCCCAGTGATCTCTACCCTCCATGCTCTCCAACCCTACCAGTGCTCTCCACCCCCCCATAGTGCTCTCCAGTCCCCCGTGCTTTCCACCCCTGTTCTTTCTGGCCCCCATTGGTGCTCTCCACTCCCCCTGCTCTTTGTATCTTTGTACCCCCCCAGTACTCTCCAGCCCCCGTGCTCTCCACCCCTGTTTTTCTGCCCCCCCCCCCAGTGCTCTTCACCGCCCCACACTCTTAGCCCCCCCCCCAATGCTCTCAGCCTACCGTGCTCTCTACCCCTGTTCTTATTGGCCCCCCAGCGCTCTCTGCTCCCCACCCCTGTGATCTCCACTCCCCCTCGCTCTTTGCCCCCACCCATGTGTTCTCCAACCCCGCCAGTACTCTCTAGTACGCTCCCCCTTCTCTCCAACTCCCACCCAGTGCTCTCCACTTCCCCAGGACCAGAGGACAGGCTGACTGGGGCTGGAAAATGAGGATGGCTGAAGGTGCAGGTGGCCAGGGACCACTCCATCTCACAGCAGACAGATCCTCTGGAATGAGCACTGTCCCCATCCAAAACAAGAACAGACCCTGCCTGCTGCTGCCCATCATGGATATCCTGCTGGCATGCAAGGTACCGTACCAAGCATCAACAACACACCTTCCCACAGACAGGAACTGCAGACTGGGACATGGGGCACAGGAGGGGCTGCAATGATGGGCACAGTAAAGCTGCATTTGGTGGGCACTGTGAGGCTGCATTTGGTGGGCACTGTGAGGCTGCATTTGGTGGGCACAGTGAGGCTGCATTTGGTGGGCACAGTGAGGCTGCATTTGATGGGCACTGGTGAGGCTGCATTGAGCTCTTGCATTAAGTCTGAAGTCTCTGTCCATCTCCTGTAGCATGTCTGCAGTCTCTGAGGGAGTCTGGAGAGGAGTCAAGAGTGGGAGCACCGCTGGGATGGGGGTCATGGGAAAAGTCAGACTTGTGTGGACTGTGGACAGGAGACCATAGGATAAAACCAGACCCACCAAGCTGGAGCCGACTGACTGAGCCCTGTACAGTGCACCTGAGAGGAGGTCAGTGAAAGCACCGCCAGGCCAGTCGGGGGTCACTGATGTAAGGGGGGAGTGAATACGATAATGTAAGGAGCACTGATATAAAGGGTTTCCTCCTTATATTAGTAACCCAGCCCCCCTTACCTTCGAGTATTCTTTCTGCAGAAGGTGGTCCCCCCCCCCCACGTTCTGAGTTCCTGGGGTCCCCCTTGATGATTGATCACTTACCACTATTAACTGGTAAAATGTATGGTTTTCCCTTTCATGAACAAGAAAATAATGACGTTATGCTGTTGGGCTGGTATAATAATGCTGTGAGGCTGGTATGACATTTTTTCCAGGGCTGGTTTTTGAAAGCATGGGCGTCCGCAAGGTTACTCAGGTGGCTGCGTACCATGCCCATATAGCCTAGAGAATGTACATCTTTTTACATTGCAATACATCTGTTTTTGCCATATTTTTATCTTGATGAAAACAGCCTATACAGTGACAGTATGAGATCAAAATACAAATCCAATACAAAGTGAAGATGAATTATCTGTTATATAACACATATGTATTACCAGTGGAAAGATTTTCATGAGATTGCCGAAAAGGGGCGGAGCATGAGTGGCCTTAAAATGATGCCCCCCCTTGGAAAAAGTTCTGCGGACGCCCATGGTGGCAGGGCTGAAATGCAGTGGAAATATTTTTGGGGGATGAAGTTCATTTTCATGACAAAGAGGGACTTTGCAATTCCTCTGATCACTCTTCATAACATTCTGAGGTATATGCAAATTGCCATCATAAAAACTGAGACAGCAGACTTTGTGAAAATTTTATTATTTGTGTCATTCTCAAAACCTTTTTGTCATGGATGTACAGTAGAAAGACACTTTTACAGGTGAATAACTAATTTAGTGCTCTGAATGTACAAAAGTATACGTGTGTGTGTGTGTGTTTGTTTGTTTGTTTGTTTGTTTGTTTGTTTGTTTGTTTTTACCATTCTTTCCTTTTTATTTACAGATAACGTTCGATAACCAGGCTCACAGTGGAAAGGTGAAGATCTTCTTTGACAGCGATGCTACTATTCAGGAATGCAAGGACTGGCATATATCTGGTTCCAGTGAGTGAGATCATGAAATAACTGTATTCTGTTAAAAGTCCGTCATAAATTCCAGGCCTAATTATAATTTTTCCACACCAGAAAATATATTCTAAAATAACGTTCAATGTAAAGTTATAGTTTTTTTGACCCTGGTGGCAGAATTGCCACATCACCCAATATTTCCATTAAAAGTCCCCAGAATTAGAAAGAACCTTTCAATTTTAAATAGATTCGGGGTTTAGGGGACTGCACTTTAATACTTTTTGTATATTTTGAAAGAATATTAAGCAATTCCTTTTATTTATTTTTTTAAATTTTTTTTTTCACAACCATTTTAAGCACTTTCAGTAGCTAACTTGATACACAGCTTCGTTATCTTTTAATCATTAACTATGTTTCAGTTTAGGCTGATGCCATGACCACTGCCCCCAGGGTTCCTGCAGGGTGGCCCCCTTCTCTTGCAGTGTCCTATATTGCCACCTTTGTATGCAGGAACTAGAGCTATCTCCCTATCATGTGTGCCTAATAGAACCACCCTGCCCCATAGCCTAGCATGACAAGGCTCCTCTTCTCCAAGCTAGCAGACTGAAGAGAGCATTGTCCACTATTACATATATTTTTTTTTTCTCAAAGACTGGAAGTTCAGGAAGGCTCCACTGAGAGAGCAGGAGCCAGCAGCACTGCAAGTTTACTGTGGAATGCTTAGTTTAATTGTGCTCAATGAGTTAAGCTAAAAAATGCTGAGGGCTAATACTATTCTTAAGGGGGGACATGCAGCCAACCATTAACAACTGTTGACTGGCACTTTCTCTCGCCTTTTGTGTGTCAAAATGGCGTGTAACAACCTTTTCTGGAATTCAGATCTTCATTTTGATTCTCTTGCAGCTCAGAAGAACACTCACTATATCCTGGTGTTCGATGGCTTTGTTATCCTGACCTGCTTGACATCTCTTATCCTGTGTACGCGTTCCATTGTCCTGGCTATAAGACTACAAAGAGTAAGTACTAATTCATTTATGAGACATGGAGTGCAAAATGTGGTGCATGGTAGCCAAGTGGCTTCTAACTCCAGGTTGTTCAATTACACTTTGGCCCCAAAAACAAACAAACCTGGAAGCTGATTGGTTTCTAGGCAGAGCTGCACCAGATTGTGCTCTCTCCAGGTTTAGTAAATCAACCCCATAGTTTTTGCTCTCAGATCTTGTTTTATGTGCATAAAAATCTATTCTAAAATTCCTGCCTTGATTTAAAAGGCTCTTTCGAAAAATCCGAACCGTCAGGCTGATCCACTGGTTTCCGGACCGAAGTTTTCAGTCAGTGAGACTGAGATAAATATTCTTGCTGCACTTTTCAAATATATTCAGAATTTCTGCATAGTTTCAGTTTTGTGGTAATAAGATGCAGTATTCCCTCAACCACTTGAACTCAGGAAGGTTTACCCCCCCCCCCCCCCCCTTTCATGACCGGCCATTTTTTTTTTACCTGACAATTGCGCGGTTGTGCGATGCTGTACCCAAAAAAATTGATGTCCTTTTTCCCCCCTCAAATAGCTTTTTTTTTTCATTTTTTTTTCTTCTTTTTATTCAATATGTTTTATAGCAGACATGTAAAAAAAAATTTTTTTATTTTTTTCAAAATTGTTGGCCTTTTTTTGTTTATAGCACAGAGGTGATCAAATACCACAAAAAAAATAAATAAAAAAAATTTAAAAAAGCTATTTGATCACCTCTGTGCTATAAACAAAAAAGCCAACAATTTTGAAAAAAAAAAAAAAATTTTTTTTTACATTTCTGCTATAAAACATATCGAATAAAAAAAAAAAAATCAATAAATTTCTTTATAAATTTAGACGAATATATATTCTGCTACATACTGTATTTATCGGCGTATAACACGCACTTAGCCATCGGTCTGCCGGAAGGGTTTGGAGGGCTGATTACCTGCCGATTGCGAGCTCTTCTGCCTTTTCTGCCGGTCTCGGCAGCTTTTGGCTATTTTCGGCCGCTCTCGGCTATTTTCGCCTGTTCTCTGTCCCTTTCGGAAGCCACCGAGAACGGCCGAAAGCCGCTGAAAATAGCCGAGAATGGCCGAGTGCTACCGAGTGCCGCCAACATACACAGGACATCCGCTCTGTATCTCGGCGGTGTCATTTTTAATCGGAAAGCCTGTAAAAGAAACTGACAAGGCTGCATTGATGGGCATTTAAATGTAAGTTTTTTTTCTTTAAAATTCCCTCCTAAACTTAGGGTGCGCGTTATACGCCGATAAATACGGTAGTTTTGGTAAAATCCCAATAAACTTTTATATTGATTGGTTTGCGCAAAAGTTGTGTATAAAAACTATGGGATATTTTTGGAATTTTTATTTTTTACTAGTAATGGCAGCGATCAGCGACTTATAGCAGGACTGTGACATTGCAGCAGACACATTGAACACGCAGTGACACTTTTTTAGGAACCAGTGACACTAATACTGTGATCAGTGCTAAAAAAAAAATATCCATTGTCGCTGTATTAATGACACTGTCAGGGAAGGAGTTAACATCAGGGGCTATCGAAGGGTTGAATGTGTTCCCTGGGAGTGCTTGCTAACTCTGTGAGGGATGCTTTAGCTGTGGAAAGACAGGGGTCCGTGTTCCTGCTTAGCAGAAACACAGCATCTCTGTCTTCCCTACTAACAGAATGGCGATCTGCCTTGTTTACATAGACGGACTGCCGTTCTGCCTCTGACGGGAATGATCGGCGGGTCTGCTGGACCCCGCTGATTGTCTCCCGCTGTGCCCAATCACAGCAGGAGCGGGAGCAGCTCCGGAAGGGCAAAATGACTTACCTGTACGTGATTTAGCCCAGAGGAGCCACCGCCCCATACTACGTGGGGCGGTCCGCAAGCAGTTAATCGGCAATCGATTATAGACATACAGTGGGTATAGAAAAGAATCGCCCCCTTTTTAATATAATTTTGTTGCTTTGCAGCCTGAAATGAAGACACACAGTTTTTGTGTTATCCAGCTGGTGTTATATCTTTCACTTTTGATGTTATGAGTTGCACTGAGTAAATACAGCTGGTTTAAACAAAACTGTGTCTGTCTTAAATTTTGCCGCTTTGCAGCTTGAAATTGATTATTTTGAAGGGGGTGATCCTTTTCTATACCCTCTGTATGCTCTTCAATTAGCATTTAAAAATGGACAGTATAAGCCTCTAAACTAGAGTTGGCACCTAGATGGCAACAAGATGACCCCATCCAAGTAAGCCTAGATTTGTCACCTTCCTGGTGCCTCAAAAGAAAAGTCCTAATCATTCCGTCTACAAGACCAGCAGTGGACAGTGAGAGGGCCCTGAAATGTCGGCCAAACATGCCGGCCAAATCTATTTTATCACTAACTATCATAAAACAATTAGTGGCAGAGAGATGAAAATGGTTCCTTTTTTTGATTTACACATTTCGGGCCACACTTGCATGTAAAACTGTTTTCCTAGGTTAGGTAGCATCAAAGAGAAATCCCCAAAACCGTTATATGGCGCCTTATTACGACAGCCAGGCGGTGATTGGTATTGTCGCGATCGGGTGTCCAGAAATCCTATCCTTGACCCAGCCAGCAGAACCCTCCAGGACCCATTTAATACTATACAGAATAATACAGAACATCCTGTGGGCTGGGATGGGAACATCCCCCAGGGTTAATTGGCCAAGGGCTAGTCAAGCCCTTCTTCATATTCCAATAAATTGGGGAACATGGGATATGAATGGCATGGTTCATACGGAGCCAGTCTGCCTGGTGGATCAGACATTCTGACATGCTCCTTGTGATGGACCTCCTACCAAGAACGCTTGAGTTTCGCTGCCAAACGGTGCCTCCTGCCCTCCAAACCCTTCCGGCAGACCGATGGCTAATACCAGCCCTTTATCCCAAGTATCGTACACAGACGAGATGTTGGGGTAAAACCCAAAGAAATCACTTTTATTGAATTATAAATTCTGTTTTTTATACACTTCAAAAATAGGGACAGTCACCACATTAACAAGAAAAACAAATATTACATTTAAATACCCCACAATGGTTGGTTAACGAGGTAAAGTTGACACAAGACTAATCGCATCAAAAGTTTTGCCTTTTAGTTCTACTTTAACCACTTCAGTATAGGGCACTTTCACCCCCTTCCTGCCCAGGACCATTTTCAGCTTTCAGCGCTGTCATACTTTGAATAATTGCGCGGTCATACAACACTGTACCCAAACTACATTTTTATATTTTTCTTCCCACAAATGGAGCTTTCTTTTGGTGGTATTTGATAACCTCCTGTGGTTTTTATTTTTTTGTACTATAAAAAAAAAAGGCCGACCATTTTGAAGCAAAAAACTGATGGGCACTGAGTAGGCGGCACTGGTGAGGAGCTACTGACAGACATTACTGAGTGGCATCTGAAGGGCACTGTTGTGGGCACTGCCAATTTTATGGGCACTGGCAGGCATTTTTGTTGGGCACTGATTGGCAGCTGATGGGCACATCTGATGGGGGGGGCTGCACTGATAATCAATGTGCTGATTATCAGCACAGACCCCCTCCTCCCCCCCCGACAGGGAGAGCCGCCGATCGGCTTTCCCTGTCGACGTGAACTGAGGATAGACATTTACCGGCACTTCCTGGTTCACACGATGATCAGCTGTGATTGGTCTCCATACGATAATCGGAGTTGCGGTCTGTCAGACTGACACAGCACCTCGGATCACCACACGCCGGCTTGTTATCCTGATCATGTCATATGACGTCCAATCAAGATAACTAAACCACTTTGCTGTCATCATATTGCTATATGGTAGGCTGCAAGTGTTTAAGGCTTACTGATTGAAAAATGTTTGGTACAAAAAATTTCAGAGAATAAAATTTCTGTTGTAAGCTGAATAAAAATGGTTTTATCATCAGTACTAGAAAGGGTTCTTTACAGTAAGAGGATAGTTGCATAATGGCATAGCACCTCATGATGGCAATACCAGCAATGGAGGTAATGGATGATTTTCTTGCCTCCTAATTGTATTCAGTTATATTTGAATAAATACAAAAATAGATCTGATCAAATTTTTAATTGGACTGCCATTCGCATGGACGGAAGAGTGTTGTGTTTTTTTTTGTTTTTTTGTTTTGTTTGCCTTGTGAAAGAAAATTGATCATTGCAGGAAATGTGATTTGCCTTCATATGAACTAACACTGCTAAAACCTTTGAAGGATTAAATACAATTATTTTATGGCAGTCAAACTCAACCTATTTATGTATGCATGTCACATGATTAAAGTAGAACTATACTTAAAGCTGGGTTCACATATGTGAGGCCGCGGGTTCCCAGCATGGGGCCCGGTGCGTCCCTGTTCACCGGTTCAGGTGCGAATCATGTTAGAATTTTCACCTGAACCGGACCCAGAGAGTAAAGATGCACAGGACCTTTTTGAAATGCGTACCGCGCCTGCCCAGACCTGTGTGAACCAGTTCCATTGCGTGCGAAATCCACAACCAATTTGCACATATATGAACCTGGGCTTTTTCTTTTTTTTTTTTTTTCCATTTTGGATAGAGCTAGGGAGAGTTATAACCTCAGTCAGATTTTTTTTTTTTTTTTTCACCATGTGTATCCCATTGCGGAGATTCTCCCTTTATTTCCTGTCCCATAGCCAAACTGTAAGTGAGAGGAAATCCCTGCAAATTAAGGGGATTCCTTGGGGACCCCCAGGTCACCAGACCTGGTGTCCCCATTGTAAGATATCCCCTCTTACTTTTCCGGGGACAACCCGGAATTTTCTTTTTGCTTTCATTATCAATGATAATGGTAAACAGGACAAATAGAGAGGGTGGATCTCCACAATGGGGGCACAGATGGCAATAAAAGCTTACAGGGGTTCTAATCCTTCTGCAATTCAAAGCTAAAAAAAAAATACACTTGATTGCAGTTTTATTTGCATCAAATTCAAGCTTCTTTTATTTGATGGGAAAGAGCTCTTGGGGGCAATAAGTGAACATGTCATAAATTGTAATTCAATTTTCATCCAGAAAAGAGACCATTTTATAGTGTCACTAAAGGCAAAATGTTTGTGTGTGGGTGGTTCGTTGTTGGGTTTTTTATTTGTGGATAGACTGGAGAGGATTTAGAACACCTGTCAGGTTTTTATTGCTGTTTGTACCCCCATTAGAGAGATCCCCCCCCTTCTCTATTTGCCCTATTAACACTGAAAGTGAAAAAAAATCCCAAATTTCGGTTTGTCACCAGAACAGTAATAGAGGAGAAATCATCAAATGGGGACACTAATTTTAGTGACCATTGTGACATGCTGAGACTTCCTCGCTTTAGCCGGATTTCCTCACTTCCTGTTTTGGCTATCGGGGGGGGGGAAGATTTGCGAACTGTTGGCAAAATATACATACTGTATTATAATAATTTTGCCTTTTTAGTGATGCTTTTTTTTACTTGCCAAATTGTCAGAATGTCAGATACAACTTTCTACACTAGAGGGCAGCAAGTCCTAATTTTTTATTTTTTTTCAACCTGTACTTTTTGTTGCAGAGATTTGTGCGTTTTTTCCTGCATAAATATAACAGGCACGTATGTTCAGCTGACCGGCTGGAATTTATCAATGGCTGGTACGTCATGGTCATCATCAGCGATCTGATGACAATCATTGGGTCGGTAATAAAGATGGAGATCAAAGCCAAGGTAGGTCTAGATGGTCTCTGAACTGATATTTTGTCTAAAATCAGGTGTAACTATAAAACTTGTACACTCACCCCCCCCCTTCATTCCAAAAATTCAGACGTGAGATTCAGATTGGGCACCTCTAGTACCTTCAGTGGGTCCACCTGCCCAACTCCAGCCAAAATGCTTTAGAACGTTTCTATAGACTGTGAAGGGGTTGGAAATTTTTTGATGTTTTTTTATTGCTGTTAGCATAGGTATGCGCACAGGGTGTGCCTGGGCACACCCTAATCACCCTGTGTGGCACAGATTCCCCCTGTTTAGACCCCTGATATTTCACTAAGCCCCCCAAAATTGTAAAAAAAAAAACTCTAACATTTTTATTTATTTTTTATTGTTAAAAAAAAGTTAAATAAAAACTACTGAACACTGTCCACTGCCCTACTAACCACCGTCCACTGCCCTACCGATACTGTCAGTATAAATGCACACGCGTGTTTGAGCTTTGAGGTGCACACCTATTGCAATAGGCTGTGCAAACCTATGGCTGTTTAGTGACCTCATTGGGTATATATTTTCCCTCACTTCCTCTATATGTGACACCAGTGAAAGATGGTACAGAAAGAGGATACTGGATATCAGAAATAAAGAGGGGTCATTGGGATATGAATAGCGCAATAATCAGCTGATTAAAAATGCTTTTGGTTCTGTTGCTGTGAAAATTGGAGAGATCAACCATCACTTCCTGTTCCCTGTGACTCCTTTTAAGACACTTGTAGAAGCTTCTAATTTCACCAATCTATTTAGAACTGAAGGTGGGTTGCTGGTAAATGGCATTTAAGTACAGAGTTGACAAATGATGTAGATTTAGCACAATCCTTAAAGTGGATGTAAACCCAATGTCATCCTTTCTAAACCACTGCCATAGGTTATCTAGAAGGATATACATGCCTCCTGCATGTATCTTTACTTGTCAAATGTCTCCCCTCTGTCTGCTATGAGACCCAAAAAACTGCAGATTTTGTGGGTGGGTCTGTTGTCTGGAGCTCGGTGGGTGGAGTTGTGATCTCATTAGACTCCCCGCCCACCTCTACACTCCCCTTGTCAATATGCATTTTCTCCTGTGTATTTCTTACACTGAACTTCTGCTATGATCTCTAACATCCAGTGAAAAGACATGAAAGTAACCATAAGACTTCAGCATGCCCAATCATGCTGAGGTGTGGAACAGCCAATCCTTGCAGAGCAACAGCAGAAAGGAGTGGGAGGGAATTAAAAAAGAATGCATGTCTCTTGGCTAGTGCACGAGATATGTAAATCACCTGTCACTCACAGCAAGGGGGAGGGTTTGACAACGTTTTTATGTTTGTCAAATTTATCTCGCTGAACAATAAGAGGATTGCTCAGAGCTGGATTAACTCTTTGTGGCAAGATTGGACTCAAATGATACAAAATCTTATACATGACATCAAAATAAAAAAATTTTTTGGGTTTACATCAACTCTAACTATTAAACCATCCTTAAATAAAAAAAAATAATGTTTTTATTTTTCTAACAAAGTATTATTTGAAGAGGAGGAAATGGAGAGAGACCACCTGTGGCCCAGTCTCCGAATAGAGGGGGATCATGCTCTGCTTCAGTATGTCACAGTACACGTTGGCAATAAATTTGATGCAGTGTGCAGCGTATGGTCTGAACACTGACAGGCTGACCCCCCCCCACCCCTTCAACCTCTGCAGAAATGTTGGTAGCACTCATATGTCTATTTCCCAAAGACAACAACCTCTGGATATGACGCTCAGCAGGCGCACTCAACTTCTTTGACTATGGCGAGGCCTGTTAGGAGTGGAACAGTAGGAGCAGGATCAGTATATAATATTATTATTATTATTATTATTATATTTTTATGCGCTTATCAAACTGATACAACACATTCAACTTTATATTAACAGACCAAAATAAACCAAATTGCAGAAGTTCATTGTTGGGATTACAAACCCTTTAACTGGTTGATATCATTTTGGGATTGTCTATAAGATGGTTTTCCCATCACTGATGTCTATTGCAAATGGGGAATCCAAGCAGGCATTAGCAGAAGTTGAAGATGAATTCCAGAATGAAAATCTGAGCATTTTAGCCGGCAGCCCAGTCCCTTGAGAATTTTTTAAATTAAAACTAGAGTACTTCTTCCAGCACTTAGTGCCCCCCTCCCCTACCCTACCCTCGTCAGCTTCATGAAATTTTTTTAGTTGGGAGGCAGCAGATTATGGGAATTTAAAGGACTCCACCAAAGACTAGTATATAACTTCTGAGAAGACAACAATGAGGGTTTTCCCTAATCATCTTTCAGGGCAGCCACTATGAGAGATAGACTCCTCCTCTTCCTCTGGAAACACTGCGCCAGCCTATAAATTCTTACTTCCCCTGCCGGACCTCAGTTATTAGTGTTTCCTCCGGCGGGGAGACACTGTGCAAGGAACCAGGCCGATCAGTCGGGGAGGCTGTGGCCGTTTTGTCGTTAAAAGAACCCGGTTGAAAGAAGCAGGGGCTTCGTTTGGAGAAAGCTGGGTTCAAACCGTTCGAAACCAACGTCCGCGTGTCGGACGGGTCGAACGGTTTACTTACCTCACCAGGTACTGCCACCCCTTCCGAGTCGAGCGCGGCTTCAGGTCGTGGGGGACTCCTATCGCGTCTACAGGGACGCAGCTGGCAAGCCGTTCGGAAGATTTCCCTGTACATGGGTACAGTCCGCCGCTTTTTTTCTTTGAACCGAGCGGGCCGAACGACGGGCGACGTCGTATCCGGCGGAAACAAAGGCTTGACCTCGAATACGATCGACTTCTGTTTCCGGGTCGTGGAGCTGATAGGAGGGCCGGGCACAAGCTGGAGATGAGTTCAGAACGCGCACAGGCAGCGTGGAACTCTGTAGTAAGCAGCCACCTGCAGTCATGTCGGAAGCTGAGGCTCAAACGACAGACTCTATCTCCAGCATTCCTAAGGTAAGAGCACCCTGGGGAGGGGTACTCTCTATCTAGGTGCCCCCCACCCCAATGTATGGTTCTATCATGGGGGGGGGACAGACCCCCTGGGTGGCCAGGGGGGAGGGGAGGCTCAGATCCCTTCGTTTAAAAAAGGGTCTAGTGCACTCCCAGGGTTGTATCCCAAGCTTTTGATTGACTTTGTCTTTTTCTGTTTTTTCTTTTTTCCTTTTTTTTTAGAAAGCTACGGAAAAAACTAGGTCTACGCATAGCTCTAAAAAGAAGTGTGCCTCCTGTAGGGACATTTTAGGGGAATCTTGGACCAAAGTGTTGTGCAAGGGGTGTATTGACTCCCTCGTTAGGGAAAGGGAATCTGAGCAGGAGTCAGGACTAGCAGCTTCAGTTAAAGAGCTCTCGTCCACCTTCTCTTCTTTTAGGTCCCTTTTTGAAAAATTTCAGCTTCCCACGGGTCCATCTCCCCAGGATACAACCCCACCTCTAGCACAGAGCTCTGCTCCGGTCCAACCTGCTAGTACAGGGGGGACAGAGGTTGCAGGCCCTTCAGGGACAGGTAGGGAACTTCCAGACAGTTCCTCTTCCGATTCCCAGGAGGGTTCCGAGGGGGAGGACCAGGACGGGTCCAGGAAAGCCTCCAGATATAAATTATCCCTTGATGAGGTAGAGGACCTCTTAAAGGCAATTTATGCAACCCTCGGTATCCAGACGGATAAAAAGCCCCTAACCCTGCATGACCAAATGTATTCAGGTTTGGGGGAGCCAAAAAGAAGGGTGTCTCCAGTGCACGAAGTTTTAATGGAAACAGTTAAAAAGGAGTGGCAGGATCCGGAGAGAAAACCCTTTTTATCTAGATCCCTCAAAAGAAGGTTCCCATTTTCAGAGGACCCGGCATGCCTTTGGAATAAAAGTCCCAAATTGGATGCCGCTTTCTCCCAGGTCTCCAGACATACAGATTTGGCGTTTGAAGACATGGGGGCCTTGGCAGATGTCATGGACAAAAGGATTGACTCTCTGCTTAAAAAGACGTGGGACTCGGCTATCTGCAATCTAAAGCCTGAAATGGCAGTTACAGTTGTGGCTCGCAATTTAGAGCACTGGCTCTCACAGATCCAACAACATATTGAGGCAGGCACAGATAAGGAAACCATTCTGTCATCCTTCCCTACTATGCTGCGAGGGATCACTTACATAGCAGATGCCTCTGCTGAGTCCATCCGCATGTCGGGCAGAACGGCGGCTCTAGCCAATTCGGCCAGAAGGGCCCTCTGGTTAAAGACATGGCCAGGGGATAATGCCTCCAAGATAAAGCTATGTGGGATACCCCTGACCGGGGACCTCCTTTTTGGCCCAGGGCTAGAGACTGTTCTAGACCGGACAGCGGACAGGAAAAAGTCCTTTCCTCTTAAACGGAAAACCCCCGTACCAACTAAAAAGGGGTTTCGTCCGCAGGGGCGTAGGGAAACCTCTAAACCAGAGGGGAAAAAGAAAACCTGGCCCCAAAAAGGCAGGGGCAGAGGAGGGGCGATTTTTCGCCCTCCTGTCCAGCCCCGAAAAACCCAGTGACATTCCAGGTCTCCTTACATCTACCCTCCCAGCAGTGCAGTGGGCAGGGCTACATTTTCGTCCCCTACAGACCTTCATCCTAGGGGTGTGGGACCACAGTCAGGAGGCTCTAGACACCCTAGTACACATTCCACACCAGGTAAAGAGATCCCTCTGGTGGTGGAGGAAAATGACAAATCTGTCGCAAGGGCGTCTGTGGCTCATCCCGGTTTCTCGGGTAGTAACCACAGATGCAAGTGGAAAAGGTTGGGGGGCACACTTGGGTTCCCTTCTAGCCCAGGGCACTTGGGAGGACGGCGAGTTGACTCGATCGTCCAACTGGAAGGAATTAAGGGCAGTGGGACTAGCCCTCAGATTCTTCAAAAAAGAGCTCCGGGGTCACCACATTCAGGTGCGGTCGGACAACTCTTCCGTAGTGGCCTATTTAAACAAACAGGGTGGCACGAGAAGCGGAGCCCTGTTGTCTTTAGCGACAGAGATCCTGTCCTGGGCCGAAACCTACACCCTTTCGCTCTCAGCAGTTTTTCTGAGGGGAGAGAAAAACGTGGTAGCAGACTTTCTCAGCCGAAAGAGGCTGAGGGAGGGCGATTGGGTTCTCAACCAGGAGGTCTTCAATCTCATAATAAAGAGATGGGGGTCTCCGGAGGTGGACCTGTTCGCGTCCAAAAACAATGCAAAAACCCCCTGTTTTTTCTCCCTAAAAAGGGGAGAGGGAGCCTTAGGGGTGGACGCTTTGAGCCAGAATTGGCACTTCAGAACTTGCTATGCCTTCCCACCTCCAGCGTTGTTGCCAGCAGTTCTGAGAGTTTCAGATGGAAAGCACATCTCTGATTCTGGTGGCTCCACATTGGCCCAAGAGAGCATGGTTCTCAATGCTAAAGCAGTTGGCGGTAGAACCTCCCTTACTCTTGCCCCCTCGGGACGATCTCCTCTCTCAGGGGCCAGTCCTCTGCCCACAGGTACGCCAGTGGAAGTTAGCGGCCTGGCTACTGAGGAGGGTTTATTAAAATCTAAGGGATTTTCACAGAGACTAGTTTCTATCCTCCTGGACAGTAGGAAAAAGGAAACTCGCCAGATCTATGAAAAGGTCTGGTTGCGTTTCAACAAGTGGTGCGCAGAGAGCTCTTTCCCAGTACGGAGCTCCTCCGTAGTGTTGGAATTTTTACAATGTGGGGCAGATAAGGGCTTATCCATTAGTACCCTTAGGGGTCAAGTATCAGCCCTCAGTGTTTATTTAGAAGATCATTTGGCTGCCAACCCATGGGTAGTCAGGTTCTTTAGGGCCCTGTCCAGACAGAGACCGGTCCAGGGTCTGTCCTTTCCCAGATGGGGATTTATCTTTAGTTTTGCAGAGCTTAACTGGACCCCCCTTTGAGCCTTTAAAGGAGTGTTTTCTGAGAGGGCTTACTCTGAAGACAGTGTTTTTGGTAGCAGTAAGAACTGCGAGGAGGGTCAGTGAGATGGAGGCCTTATCAGTCAGGGCTCCCTTTTGCGTTATTTTTCCGGATCGGTTAGTTTTAAAGACCGATCCAGCCTTTTTGCCGAAAGTGGCATCCAGCTTTCATAGAAGCCAGGAAATTGTTTTGCCCTCTTTTTGTCCCAATCCCTCCGGTGAGAAGGAACTAAAATTCCATTATTTGGATGTTAGGAGATGTATCCTACACTATCTGGAACTGACCAAGTCATTTAGAAGGTCAGATTCCTTATTTGTTTTGTTTTCCGGGGCCAGGAAAGGTTGTAAGGCCTCCCGGCGCACTATTGCTAGGTGGCTCAGAGTAGCCATCGAGCAGGCTTATTTAGTTGCAGGGAAAGAAATCCCAGTGGGTATTAAAGCACACTCCACTAGAGCTATGGCAGCCTCCCAGGCAGAAAGAGCGGGAGCAACGCCAGAGCAGATTTGCAGAGAAGCAACATGGTCCAGCTATTCCACTTTCGTAAAACACTACAGAGTGGATCTGGTGTCTGCAGGTGAGCAGACCTTTGGGCGAAAGGTTTTGCAAGCTGTAGTCCCACCCTAACTGGTAAGTGCTCGCTTATCCTCTCATAGTGGCTGTCCTGAAAGACGATTAGGGAAAATTAGAGTTACGCTTACCGGTAACGTCTTTTCCAGTAGTCTTTCAGGACAGCCCTAGTTCCCACCCGAAAATTGGGGGGAGTCTTACAAAAGACCAGAGCGCAGCAAGATAATGGTATTTGATAAATATGTTATTAATGTGTTCTTGTGTCTCCCCAGCTGGACGGAGGTATTCTCGATATAAACTGAGGTCCGGCAGGGGAAGTAAGAATTTATGGGCTGGCGCAGTGTTTCCAGAGGAAGAGGAGGAGTCTATCTCTCATAGTGGCTGTCCTGAAAGACTACTGGAAAAGACGTTACCGGTAAGCGTAACTCTAATTTTTCTGCATTTATATAGCACCAATATTGCAGTTAAAGTGATTATAAAGGCTTGTTTCTTTAACAAAAAAAAAAAACGAACATGTTATACTTGCCTCCTCTGTGCAGTTGGTTTTGCACAGAGCAGCCTGGATCCCCCTCTTCTCGGGTCCCTCTTTTCTGCTCCTGGCCCCTTCCTCCTTTTGAGTGCCCCTCAGCCAGCAGCTTGCTACAGGGGGCACCCAAGTAGAGTCAGAGCTCCATGTATCCATTCAGACACAGAGCCCTGACCTGGCCCCACCCCTCTCTCCCCTGATTGCCTGACTTTGACAGCCTCGGGAGTCAATGGTGCCCCTGCTCTGCATTAGCCAATCAGGAGTGGTGTCCTGGACCACTGACATCGCTGGAGAGAGAAGGGCCTCAAGTAGGTAATTTTTTATTTTTTTTGTGCTACACACAGTAGGTTATTTTTTATTTTTTTAATCTTAAAGCGGGGTTCCACCCTAAAATGGAACTTTCGCTCATCGGAACCCCCCCGTGTCACAGTTGACACCTTTCAGGGGGAGGGGGGGTGCAGACAGGTATTTGCACCCACTTCCGGTGATCCCGTGGGAGTCTATGCCTCTTCCTGTCCCGGTACACTGTCTGCTGGAACACACACGAGTCCCAGAAACGGCGCTGACCATTCCCATTGCGCTGAGTGACTCGTGCATGCGCAATAGGGAACCGGGAAGTGAACCCGCAACGCTTCACTTCCTGATTCCCTCACCTAGAATGGCGTCGGTAGCTGCCGAGAGCTGAGCCATCGATCGGCCTTCGGCTGCTGACATCGCTGGACCCCGGGACAGGTGAGTGCCCATTTATTAAAAGTCAGCAGCTGCAGTATTTTAGCTGCTGGCTTTTAATAAATTTTTTTCCAGTGAAATCCCTCTTTAATGCATACAATGCATTAAGATAAACCTTCTGCCTTTACAACCCCCTTTTATGCAATAAAGAATGCTTCAGTGAGGGTATTATGCTATTGGTTAACTTTCTAACGACCAGTACAGCAGCTAATTAGAGTTTTGGTGGCAAGACCTCCACACATGAATATATAAATATAAAGGGCTAGAAGAGACACAGATGTCAGTTTTTGTGGGTTGTCCTGCAATGCTGGGGGTTGACTAAAAATACAAATGTTTTGGTATTTGGGCTACATGGGGATTTACCTGTTTTTTCCTGGTGTCTCACAAGCTCTTGTTCCTTCCCAGAACTTGACCTCCTATGATGTGTGCAGCCTGCTCCTTGGATCGTCCACCTTGTTGGTTTGGGTTGGTGTTATTCGGTATCTGGGCTACTTCCAAAAATATAACGTGAGTGTCTTGTCTAGATACTGACAGACTTTGGTGACAAAGTATTAGGTCATCACATGATACTGCAGTGCATGCTTTAATTTCTTTAATCTTTCTTCTCTTCAGGTTCTCATATTGACCATGCAGGCTTCATTACCCAAAGTCTTACGATTTTGCTGCTGTGCAGGAATGATCTACCTTGGCTACACCTTCTGTGGCTGGATTGTGCTAGGACCATACCATGAGAAGGTATAGGGGAGTCTTCTTTTTTTTTTTTTTTTTTATATAGTTTCTCCTGTAGAATTTAATGTGATATTGTAGCATGGAAAGATCAGTTCTGTATGGCATTCAAAATGATTTATGTTAATTTCACCATTGCAAAGTCAGCAGTCAACCAGCAGTGCTTTTTAACGGTAAAAATGAGCAATTATTTGGGTAAATCCAATGCAAGGGTAGTTTTAATTTCCCCAAAGTTCAACTTTTAAAGGGATTGTAAACAATCTCCTTGTAAGACAAGCCATAATAACAAAATAAATGTTTAGCCTTTAATTTCTTTGTATAGACATAAAAAAATGCCTTTTTATGTTATTTAATTATTTTTTGATCGTATTTCCCATGTTCTCAGCTGCATAAGAGCTGGGAGAGTAAAAACAGCAGTACACCGAGCTTCCCAGTAAAATGATGTGCAGGGGGGGGTCAGGACAAATCTCATCATTGGAGGACAGCAGGCTGAGTTCCCAGCATAGCTAGAGAACTGACCATGTTGTGTTTACCTGCTTAATGTGGTCAGTTTTTAAAAGGAAATCAGAGGGACTGGCAGGAACACCAGGGATTTCACACAAAGGAAGCAATACAAAGATAACAGGATACTTTTTTATACACGTACATGTTACAGCAGATGCATATCAGGAATATGAAATGATGGTGTAAGGAACATTTAACACCCCTTTCTCTGGGATGAAGATTTGCAATTGTTGCCATAATATAAAGTACCAATGTGCTAAAATTCCCCCCCCCCCCCCCCCATGCTTTTTATTTTTTGTCCTTTTTAGTAGCTCGGCAAAACCCTCAGACATAATGTGGCCCACTATAAGATTATTACCCCCCCCACCCATTATGGCCCCCACAGTTTAAGTTTGATATGCCTGATAGACATGTGCATTCGTTTTCGTCCGAATGCATTTTCGTCCGAATTTCAGCTATTTTCGTTTTCGTTTTGACAAACGATAACGAAAGCACAAAATCCGAAAAACGAAAGATCCGACATAAATAAATGCTTTATTTTCGTTTTCATTGTTACAACAGTTCGATATAGAATAGGAGATTCGACATGACTCTGACGATAACAATCTGTCTATAGAACCTGTGGTCGAATGTGCTTAACCTTACCTCTATTAGTCCAAGATTATATAGAGAAAATATTCGACAGAGAAAAAAGATTTGACAGAGAGAAAAGATTCTGCTAGTTACTGTCCTAAAAAGTGTTTGGGGACCCGGGTCCTGCCCCAGGGGACATGTATCAATGCAAAAAAAAGTTTTAAAAACGGCAGTTTTTTCGGGAGCAGTGATTTTAATAATGATTAAAGTGAAACAATAAAAGTGTAATATTCCTTTAAATTTCGTAGGGGGGGGTTGTCTATAGTATGCCTGTGAAGGGGCGCATGTTTCCCGTGCTTAGAATTGTCCCTGCACAAAGTGTCATTTATGCAGGAAAAAAAGTCCTTTAAAATCACTCGCAGCTATTATGAATTGTCGGCTCCCGTAATACAGAGAACACTCATTGAATGTCATTGATAAAAAAATAAATAAATAAATAAAAAAGCGTGGGGGTCCCCCAAATTCAATTTCCAGGCCCTTCAGGTCTGGTATGGATATTAAGGGGAACCCTGCCTCAAATTTAAGAAAAAATTTGACGTGGGGTTCCCCCTAAATATCCATAACCAGACCCTTCAGGTCTGGTATGGATATTAAGGGGAACCCCGCATCAAATTTAAAAAAAATTTGACATTGGGTTCCCCCTAAAAATCCATACCAGACCCTTTATCCGAGCACGCAACCTGGCAGGCCGCAGGAAAAGAGGGGGGGACGAGAGAGCGGCCCCCCCTCCCTCCTGAACCGTACCAGGCCACATGCCCTCAACATTGGGAGGATGCTTTGGGGGTCCGTGACCCCTCAAAGCACCTTGTCCCCATGTTGATGAGGACAAGGGCCTCATCCCCACAACCCTGGCCGGTGGTTGTGGAGGTCTGCAGGCGGGGGGCTTATCAGAATCTGGAAGCCCCCTTTAACAAGGGGACCCCCAGATCCCGGCCCCCCCCCTGTTTGAAATGGTAAAGGGGTACAAAAGTACCCCTACCATTTCACAAAGAAAGTGTAAAAAATTGTTAAATAAAACAAACACACTTTTGAAAAATTCCTTTATTAAAAATAAAAAAAAGATTCCAGCGGCGGTAATCCACTCTTGCTATCCAGCGACGGACGGTCAGCTCTCCATCGATGTCTAATGTCATCCAGCGCAGCATCCTTCTTCTGTCTCCGTGGAGGAGACACTACAGGCATTCCGGCGGCTTGACGTTTCTTATATAGGGTGGGTGGGGCCACCCGTCACCTGACCCCGCCCCCCTCTGACGCAAGGGGAAACCCAGGGTTCCCTGTGACGTAGGGGTGACCCGCACCCCTCTGATGTAACACAGGCAGGTTTCCGTTACATCAGAGGGGGGCGGGGTCACCCATACGTCACGGGGAACCCCGGGTTTCCCCTTGCGTCAGAGGGGGGCGGGGTCAGGTGACGGGTGGCCCCGCCCTCCGTATATAAGAAACGTCAGCGCCGGAATGCCTCCAGTGTCTCCGTGGAGGAGACAGAAGAAGGATGCTGCGCTGCGCTGGATGACATTAGACATCGATGGAGAGCTGACCGTCCGTCGCTGGATAGCAAGAGTGGATTACCGCCGCTGGAATCTTTTTTTTATTTTTAATAAAGGGATTTTTAAAAAGTGTGTTTGTTTTATTTAAACATTTTTTACACTTTCTTTGTGAAATGGTAGGGGTACTTTTGTACCCCCTTACCATTTCAAACAGGGGGGGGGCCGGGATCTGGGGGTCCCCTTGTTAAAGGGGGCTTCCAGATTCTGATAAGCCCCCCACCCGCAGACCTCCACAACCACCGGCCAGGGTTGTGGGGATGAGGCCCTTGTCCTCATCAACATGGGGACAAGGTGCTTTGAGGGGTCACGGACCCCCAAAGCATCCTCCCAATGTTGAGGGCATGTGGCCTGGTACGGTTCAGGAGGGAGGGGGGGGCCGCTCTCTCGTCCCCCCCTCTTTTCCTGCGGCCTGCCAGGTTGCGTGCTCGGATAAAGGGTCTGGTATGGATTTTTAGGGGGAACCCCACGTCAATTTTTTTTTTAATTTGACGCGGGGTTCCCCTTAATATCCATACCAGACCTGAAGGGTCTGGTTATGGATATTTAGGGGGAACCCCACGTCAAATTTTTTCTTAAATTTGAGGCAGGGTTCTCCTTAATATCCATACCAGACCTGAAGGGCCTGGTAATTGAATTTGGGGGACCCCCACGCTTTTTTTTTTATTTATTTATTTATTTATTTTTTTATCAATGACTTTCAATGAGTGTTCTCTGTATTACGGGAGCCGACAATTCATAATAGCTGCGAGTGATTTTAAAGGACTTTTTTTCCTGCATAAATGACACTTTGTGCAGGGACAATTCTAAGCACAGGAAACATGCGCCCCTTCACAGGCATACTATAGACAACCCCCCCCTACGAAATTTAAAGGAATATTACACTTTTATTGTTTCACTTTAATCATTATTAAAATTACTGCTCCCGAAAAAACGGCCGTTTTTAAAACTTTTTTTTGCATTGATACATGTCCCCTGGGGCAGGACCCGGGTCCCCAAACACTTTTTAGGACAGTAACTTGCAAATTAGCCTTTAAAATTAGCACTTTAGATTTTGAACGTTGGAGTCCCATAGACTTTAATAGGGTTCTAAAGTATACTATATACTAGCTCCGTCGAATCTTCTTTATACATTCGACAGACACCATAAGCCTTCCAAGACAGATTCGACCGTAATTCATGTGGATTTTCGGACGAATGCAATTTTTGAACGAAAAACGAAATAAATAAAAACGAATTTCGGGAGTAACTAAATAAATTAAGTTTTCAGACGAAAACGAAATTCCGAAACGAAATATTTTACTCTGCACATGTCTAATGCCTGATTCAAAGAAGCATGAATTTCAAGGAGTAAAAAACGATTGAATTCTAAAAATTCTGGAATCGCTTCAGGACTTTGTCATGGACAGCTCTGAAAGAGGAACTGTACTACCATCTGCTGATGGAGTTTTGGAAAGATGTAGCTCGGTGTTTGCTCTCCTCCCAGTGTTGACTGTTAAAATTAATTTCAGTGCTGTCCCATAGGCGAGGTGCTCCTTTAGGCGTGAAGTAGGTCCATGACCCCTTTAGCCAACCCTGCTTTTTCATCTTCCTGGTCATATTTTTATATTGGTTTAAACTGCATCTTTAGGTAGGATCCAAAAATCTGAAGATTGCTTTTGTTCAGATCCAACTCTAGGCATAAATGCTTGGCTCATGAATGCGTTCACGCTTGTGGACATGCATATCAACACTTTCAGTACTGGCATTTCTAGTGTGTTACGTGAGTGAGAAGAAGTTACCCAGCACTGTCCTATAGATATAAGAAGTTGGTAGGACCGGGGGGTGATCATCTCCTGATGATGGTCATCTGTAGCACTTTGGATAATGAGTAAATGCATAGTACTTTCAAACTGCCTTTAACCACTTGACCTCCAGAAGATTTACCCCCCCCCCCCCCTTTCATGACCAGGTCATTATTTATTTATTTTTTTTTACAATACAGCACTGCTTTTCTTGACAATTGCGTGGTCATGCAACGATGTATCCAAATAAAATTTACAGTATCTCACAAAAGTGAGTACACCCCTCACATTCTTGTCAATATCTTCTATCTTTTCATGTAACAACACTGAAGAAATGACACTTTGCTGCAATGTAAAGTAGTGAGTGTACAGCTTGTATAACAGTGTAAATTTGCTGTCCCTCGAAATCACTCAACACACAGCCATTAATGTCTAAACCGCTGGCAACAAAAGTGAGTACACCCCTAAGTGAAAATTTTCCAAATAGCTATTTTTCCTCCCTGGTGCCATGTGACACAATTGTTTACAAGGTCTCAGGTGTGAATGGGGAGCATGTTTGTGTTATCGCTCTCACTCTCTCATACTCGTCACTGGAAGTTCAAAATGTCACCTCATGGCAAAAAACTCTGAGGATCTGAAAAAAAGAATTGTTGCTCTGCATAAAGATGGCCTAGGCTATAAGAAGATTGGCAAGACCTTGAAACTGAGCTGCAGCATGGTGGCCAAAACCATACAGTGGTTTAACAGGACAGGTTCCACTTAGAACAGACATCGCCATGGTCGCCCAAAGAAGTTGGGTGCACTTGCTCAGCATCATATGCAGAGATTGTCTTTGGGAAATAGACATATGAGTGCTGCCAGTGTTGCTGCAGAGGTTGAAGGGGTGGGGATTCAGCCTATCGGTGCTCAGACCATACGCTGCACACTGCATAAAATTGGTCTGCATGGCTGTCATCCCAGAAGGAAGCCTCTTCTAAAGATGATGCACAAGAAAGCCCGCAAACAGTTTGCTGAAGACAAGTAGACTAAGGACATGGATTACTGGTCTGAGACCAAGATAAAAGTATTTGGTTCAGGTGGTGTCAATCATGTGTAACCAAGTGAGGAGTACAAAGTGAGGATTACAAAGACAAGTGTGCCTACTTGCAAGGCAAGACTTGCCTACAGTCAAGCATGGTGGTGGGAGTGTCATGGTCTGGGGCTGTATGAGTGCTGCCAGGACTGCGGAGCTACAGCTCATTGAGGGAACCATGAATGCCAACATGTACTGTGACATTCTGAAGCAGAGCATGACCCCCTCTCTTCGGAGACTGGGCTGCAGGGCAGTATTGCAACATAATGACCCGAAATACCTCCAAGACGACCACTGAGGGTAAAGATGATGGACTGGCCAAGTATGTCTCCAGACCTAAACCTTATTGGGCATCTGTGGGGCATCCTCAAATGGAGGGTGGAGGAGCAAAAGGTCTCTAACATCCACCAGTTCTGTGATAAGAGGAAGAGGACTCCAGTGGCAACCTGTGAAGCTCTGGTGATCTCCATGCCCAAGAGGGTTAAGGCAGTGCTGGAAAATAATGGTGGTCACACTGAATATTGACACTTTTGTTGCCAGCGGTTTAGACATTAATGGCTGTGTGTTGTGTTATTTTCAGGGGACAGCAAATTTACACTGTTATACAAGCTGTACACTCACTACTTTACATTGTAGCAAAGTGTCATTTCTTCAGTGTTGTCGCATGAAAAGATATAATAAAATATTTACAAAAATGTGAGGGGTGTACTCACTTTTGTGAGATACTTTCATGACCGTTTTTTCTGCTTTCTTTTGGTAGTATTTGATCACGTGTGTGTGTGTGTGTGTGTGTGTGTGATAAATAAATAAAAAAATAGATTATATATATATATCGCTTGCGCAAAATCAATGTGTGTGTGTGTGTGTGTGTGTGTGTGTGTGTGTATGTGTATACTGACATTTTTTATTTATTTTTTCCTAGTAATGGTGATCAGAGACTTATAGCAGGACTGGAATATTGCGGCAGACCTTATGACACTTTCTGGGAACCAGTGACACTAATACAGTGATCAGTGCTAAAATTATGCACTGTTGCTGTACTAATGACACTGTCTGGGAAGGGAATAAACCGCTATGGCAATCAAGGGGTTAACTGTGTCTAGCCAGTGTTTTGTGTACTGACTGCTGCTTTTAACTAAGGGAAGTAGATTATATTACTTCCCCTCTGACAGGACAGAGTTCTGCCTTGTTTACATAGGTAGATCTCGGTCCTGTGTGTTTTCTGGACGATTGGCGGGTACCAGCGGTGATCTATTTGCTGGCACCCACTGATCAGCATCTGCTGTTTTTAATCACACGTGCCCAGGTCACCAGAGGTGCGTGCCCTCTACCCGGAAGTGCCGGATCATGTACTAGGTATGTGATCTGGTACAGCAGGGCCACCTTGCCACCATATAAATGATACGGTCAGCTAATGGTTAAGATCAATTTGAGAAGCTTCAGAGCTTGTTCACAGCAGCCGCTGCATTGCAAGAAAGCATCTGGTGTCCTGTGCAGTGGGGCTGAGAGCAACGCAGTGACAATGCACTAAGCTTGAAGCCTTCTTTTTCTGTCTTCCCCCCCCTTTTTTTCGTTCTCCCCCCCCTTTTTCTGTCTCCCCCCCCTTTTTCTGTCTCCCCCCCCCCTTTTTCTGTCTCCCCCCCCCCTTTTTCTGTCTCCCCCCCCCTTTTTCTGTCCCCCCCCCCTTTTTCTGTCTTCCCCCCCCCTTTTTTTCTGTCTCCCCCCCCCCTTTTTTCTTTCTCCCAGCGCACTGTGCCTGCACACTAGCCCAACACAGTGGTATGAACCAGGCACAAAGGAGATGAGGCATTTTGCCTTGTCCATGTGGTGGGACTGTGCTGGAATAGCCACTCAATGAAGTCCCACCGCATGTGGTGTGAATATACCCTTAATGTTTTACACATGCGTATTGATCTGCAGTTGACTTTCTTCTGACCAACTTTTGACCTCAATCCTAAGCGGATCAGGTGGTTTTTACATTTCCATTGAATTGTATGAGGACAGAAGAGGTTGTGCTGCATCAAAACACATTAATGAGTCTAGATCCCACAGGAATCTGTTATAGACAATACTATATCACTAGGTCAGATGACAAGTGACCATTTCTTTATGTGAATTACCCCCTGCGCTTCTCACACAAGATAATAGCGCTGAAGTATCAAATGGCCTATAAGGAAAGGAAGATGTGTGATACACCCAAATCCTCGCTGTGTATTCCCTGTACGCCGGTAAATGCGACACATTATATCTCCTGGCCATTAGTCCTTAATTGGAGGATTCTGCACTTTGAGTGTCTAACTCTTCTTCTAATCCAATCTCCTGACATCTAATTATCTATACATTTCCTCAGCCCACCCAGTATATAGATTTATGCTAAGAGCCATCTTACATGGATGTTTTGGGGATGGAGAATGATCATTAATTCAGCATTGAAGCCACAATGCACCTTAGTGCAGTATTAAAGAAAGTATTTCTATGGTTTGTCAGGTTGAGGGAATTGCTCCCATTTGTTTTGTTTTTTGACCACATGTAATGGTTGAAGATACAGCCCTGTTTGTACTTTTTAGCAATAAAGTACATCTATACAACAGTCTAACGTGTATCACACCAGTTTTATTTCCATTGCCATGTCTTTTAGCAGGAGTCTCGGAGGTGCTTTTTTTTTTCTGTATTAACGCACTCGTTCAGTTCAGTAATATGCAAAAATGTATTTCCTTATTGTTGACCTATTTTAAGCAAAAGAAATGGCAAAACTCCTTTTTGATTTCTTTAAAGGGAATTAAAATGCAATATTATCAATCCCTACAACTCGGATATCCCTACCAATCAGACTATATCTCTATTATACGAATACCAACACCATAATTAAAGGTATATGCCTTTTTTTATAATTTCCTGAATCCTAAATCTGAATTCCTCAGATCTCCATCTATGAGAACTTGGGAACTCGAATTAGGGTCGTCATATTCCATAGAACAATGGCAAGAATCGGTAAAAATTATTTACACAGCTACTAAAAGTGTCAACTTATGGGAACTCTCTACCAAGATTCTCCTATTAACTCCCATTAGAATAGCTGGTTTTCATTCCCAAACGTCTCCACTCTGCTGGGGACAATGTGGGAACAGGGGGTCACTCGGTCATATATTATGGGCATGTCCAAGACTAAATAATATCTGGCACCAAGTCTTTGGCTTAATTAATAAAATTACTAACTCATGTATTCACAAAAATCCAGAACTGGCAGTTTTGTCGTTGGGAATAGAAGCAATCCCCAAGAAGTATAGAAATATAGTCTTTTGTATTTTAGTCAGTACTAGACTAGCGATAGTGAAGAGGTGGAAAACTACTGAAACACCGACTTTAACAGAAATAATAAAGATGGTTGATTTACATATAAATTATGAGCTGATGTTCGCTGCTTCCCAAGGTAATTATATGTCCAAACGTGAAATTTGGCAACCCTGGTTGGAATGGTACAGCGCCATTAAGAATAAATAGAAGAGTTTGATAGGATGTGTGCGTATACATACAATTAAAAAGGCCCTGGCCGCTCCGGGCGCTGGGCACAGTGTGTTCCTAGTGGGGCGCTGGGCAGGTGGAGCGGGACAGGGTTTAGACGCTATAAGAAATCAATCAGCATGAAGGCACGAAAAGTATATAATGCAGCTTGGCTTGGGAAGTATCCCGGTAATGTAATCTGTAAACTGACATTTGATAGTAACTTTTCCTTTTTGAATCCGATTTAGCAAACTATGTAATTTAACAAGCAATGTCTCTCTTCGATTTGGCATCTGTTCTATATCCTATACCACAAATATTCCCTGTATTTGTATTTTGTATATGCTTACTTTACCTTTTGTATGTTAAACTTAAAAAAACTTTCTCTTCAATAAAAATGATTAAAACTAAAATGCAGACAGATCAATGGAATACCATAATGCAGTACAAGACATACAAGACACAAGTTATCACATTATCACACACAATGATGTTCAACAGAAAACCAAACAAAGTTGTGCAAATGTGTCAGTAGGTCCTAAGTAAATGTAATCATAGACTAGGTTCCCTATTCCACCACCCTCATAATTCTGATGAAAACTGTAAGCTACGTTAAATAGACCTACTCAGGGATGTGCAATCAGGGCAGGCAGAGCCATGATCATAATAAAAAAATCGAGGGTTGTAGCTCGCTACCTAAAGGTCACAGAGACTTCAAATTTGGGGGGTAGGAAGCTGAAGTTCTAAAATTGCCACCTATAGTTCCGGTGATACGGGGCTTCTTGTGCAGCCTGTCAGAAGCTAAATACAGAGCGGCCGGTTTAAATACAAGCTGTTACATGGTTTGCAGCAGACGCAGAGGTTGAGCTCACAGTGCCTCTCACTTCTTGTCAGAAGCACTGAGCTTAATGGACAGCTTGGAGCCTTAGACCAATGGTAAAGCACCATCGGAACAAGTTGTCCAAACAAAAAAACTGCAGTGGAGGCTCTCCTCTCACTGCAGTGTCGTAGAAGGGGACATGTGTCAAAAAGACACATGTTCCCACCCAGCGCTATTAGCTAGAAGGAAAAAGCATGAGTTTATGGGTATAAGATTTACCCACAATGCCATGCATTTCTCACGCAGTTAAGAGGGAGAATGAGAATCTGCTGCCTGTATCTTACCCCTTGCCACCCAAGACAATTCTGACACTTCTCTCCTACATGTAAAAATCATCTTTTTTTTTCACATAATATTATAATTCTTTTTTTAATTACTCCAGAACTCCAAAACATTGTATATTTTTAGCAGACGCCCTAGGGAATGAAATGGTGGCCGTTGCAACTTTTAATGTTGCATGGTATTTGCACAGCAATTTTTCAAACTTACATTTTTTTTTTTTTTTTTTTTTAAACTGTTTCATGAATAAAAAAAAAAAACACTAAAGTTAGCCCGATTTTATTAATTTTTTTATGTTCTATCATGAAAGATGTTACACCAAGTAAATGGATACCTGACGTGCCACACTGTAAAATTGCTCACACTTGTGCAATGGCCCCAAACTTTGGTACTTAAAAATCTCCATAGGTAACGCTTTTAAACTTTTTTACATGTAATCCCTTAAACACACGGTCGGAGATTCCATCGGAATGTTTTCTATCGGACTGTTTTGTCGGCTATTCCGACTGTGTGTGGTCTGCATCGGACTGTTTCCGTCGGAATATCCGACGGACCACGTTTTCCAACTTGCCGGTAAAATTTTCAGATAAAATGCTCCTATTGGACATACTCCGATCATGTGTAGCCTACTCCGAAGAACAAAATGCCACGCATGCTCAGATCAAATTCCTAGGCCAAAGCTATTGGCTACTAGCCTGAACGTAGTCCCGTCGTAACGAAATAACGTCATCACGTTATGTACAATCGGATTTTCCAACAACTTAGTCCGACTGTGTGTAAGCAACATCACTTCCGGACCTCTTCTGGAATTAATCCGTTGGAATTAATCCGTTGGAATTACTCCTACGGATTTGGTTGTCAGAATCTCCGACCGTGTGTACAAGGGCTTAGAGTTACATAGGCATAGCTCCCAACTGTCCCTGATTTCGAGGGACTGTCCCTGATTTGGAACAATGTTCCTCATTCCTCCTCAGGAGGTATGATATAGGAGGTCTCATGCTAAAATTATTGCTCTCGCTCTAATGTAACTCTAATGTAACCTGTGTTTATCTGGCTCTGATATAGCCAGTGCCTCAGCAGCCACTGACCTCGCAGCACATCCCTGTACTGTATACTACATGACAATAGTGCTGTGCCCTGAGTCAGATGTCCTCAGAACCTTTGGTTTAGATTAAGACCACCAACAAGCCCCTTCATGGTAGAGACAGATTTCTTTGGGCTAAATAAAGTGTGCCATGCAATGGTGGCTCATTGATGGTAGTCATAGAGAAAGGTTGTTATTCCTAAAAGAATGTATTTTTTGCAACACACCTTCCAGGATCAGTTTCCTTTGCAACTCTGGGCATTTAACCACATGACGCCAGGAAGTTGGTTGCTGAAAACTTCCCTCTGCCAAGTGTAGCGATGTAAAATAATTTTAATTTCAATAATCCTATTATGTGTTAATGTATCTAAAAATGGTTTTGGTTAGAGTAGGGGAGCGTTGGAATCTGTTTTTTATTGTTGTGCGTGACCCCTTGTGGGGGTGTAGTGGGGGACACTTGCTCCTGGGACAGCTTAAAAAGGGAATTTTCTTCACTTTGTTAGGATTAAAGTGGTTGTAAAGGCTAAAGATTTTCTTGTTTTTTAACTTAAAGGAGAAGTGCAGCTAAAGCTTGTGACCCGTTTTCAGCGGGCTGAAGTCTGCTATCTGCTGACATCACAGAGCAGGTTCAGGCTTGGGCAAGATCAAAACAATGAAGTTGGGAGCCGCTCAATCAAGAGATTGACTGATCGGATCCATTTGACACAGGCTTTTATATGCTGAGATAAGTGGTACCTGAGCCTCGCAGAGAAGACTCAAGATCCTGTGAAGGTTTTGCCTGTAATGCGGCCTCTGGACGCTGAACCCTGCAAAGTGGAATCCTTGACACTACAGCACTAAGGCATTCCTGCAGGGTGCTGTACAGGTCCAAAGGAGTGGACCATAAACATGAAAAGGGAACCCAGTCTTTGAAGGTCCTCAAGTGACAGGAACCTGCTGTGATGGGTGAAGTTCGGTCTCTTAAGCCCCGTACACACAAGAGGACTTATGTCCGACAGACTTCCGAAGGAGTTCTGCCAGAGTTCTGCCAGAGTTCTGCCAGAGTTCTGCCAGAGTTCTGCCAGAGTTCTGCCAGAGTTCTGCCAGAGTTCTGCCAGAGTTCTGCCAGAGTTCTGCCAGAGTTCTGCCAGAGTTCTGCCAGAGTTCTGCCAGAGTTCTGCCGGACTTTTCGGCTGAGCGGACTTGGCCACACACAATCACACTAAACTCCGACGGATTTGAACGTGATGACGTACGACTGGACTCGAATAAGGAAGTTCATAGCCAGTAGCCAATAGCTGCCTTAGCGTCGGTTTTAGTCCGTCGGAATAGCATACACACGAGCGAATTTTTCGAAGGGACCGGGTCCGGCGGAGTTCCGTCGGAAAAATTTGAAGCATGTTCCATATTCTAAAGTCCGTCAGACTTTGGTGAATCAAAAGTCCGTTGCAGCCCACACATGATCGAATAGTCTGACGGAATCAGTCCGTCGGACTTTGGATGTTGAAAAGTCCGCTCGTGTGTACGGGGCATTTAGTTTCTAAATTGCCCTGCACCTGGACGGATAAGTGAAACCCCTTTACTTATTATTGTGGGGTGTCCCAGTTGTTGTAATAATCAGTCAAGCTAGCTAGAGGCTGGACATCTGTGTACAGTGACCATATGGGGGAGTTTTGGGCTAGCTGTGGGTGTTTGCCAAGTGTACCCTTTTTTTTTATTTATTTATTCATTTATTTATTTTTTGCTTATGCCTGGCTGTTTTTTATCTGTATGATGGCGCACGACTGGTAAATGTCTGACTGGTAAATGTCTTCAAAAAAGAGGAGCGGGATTAACACTACAGGGAAGGGCAGACCTATGTTCTCAGTAGTTCCTAATGAACCTAGTCTTATCCCTAGTGTTGTATCCCCTGAAGGACCAGAGGCTTCCGGGCAATCTGAGCCACTGCGCCTTTCTGGTATTGTGCCTACAGTCAACGCTGCTGCTTCACCCTTTATCACCAAGGATGAACTGTCCTCGGCCCCGCCCAGGTTAGAGCACAGGATTGCTGGCATGGTTTCCTCCATCCCACAGGGTGGCAAGAAGCATGATGGATCATCTTCCCTGGAGCCTCCTAGTCTGGAGCAGTTCAGCTATTCAGCCAGCTGTTGCAGCAATATGTATCTGCCAGTCCGTAAAGGATCAGATCAAATGGCCTGATAGGCCTAAACAGGAGGATGATCTGCCTGAAAGTAAGACCGATATTCCTCGAGCGCTGTGTTTTGCTGTTGTAAAGGATTCAATACAGCAGGTTTCTTGTTTGGCCCTCTTGTCTGTACATATTCGCAGACTTTTGTGGCATAAGGACTGGTCAGCCGAGCTTCCTTGTAAAAAGTTATTGGCAGGTTTACCTTTTCATGGGGAGCGTTTATTTGGTGATCATTTGGACAAATATATCCAAAAGATTTCCGGAGGGAAGAGTTCTCTACTTCCTGTGAAGGAGCTCATTTAAAATCTCAGGTACTGTTTCTTTAAATTTCTCAGCGTCAAGGCCGTTCTGCCGCCAATATGGTGCTAGGGCCAGGGGCAAGACCAGGGACAGAAGAAGCCCTGGGTCCAAAGCTCTTCTAAACCCAGCACCAAGCCCTCCTTTTGAGGGGATGCCCCCACTCCATCGAATGGAAGGAAGGCTGCTGCATTTTGCAGACATTTGGAGAACAATACTTAAGGACAAGGAGTCACCTCAATTATCTTGCGGTTACAAGCTGGAGTCATAGGTTTTTAAGATCCAACGTTCCCTCAGATCCTCCAAAAAGAGACATATTGCTTCAGGCACTACATCAAGGAGTGATTTGTAGAGGTTCCTGTATCCGAAAGAGACACAGGGTTTTACTCAAACCTGTTTAAGTCATGTCATGGGTTATATAGGGAATCACTTCCTTTTTTAAAGACCTTTTTGGTCTACCAGTGTCCATTCACGTGGAGATGGATTATAACCCAGCAGGTAATGAATATTAGTCTGACTCTGTGTCCCATGATGTAATCAAAAAAAGGATTTTACAGGTTAGTATGACGAAAAAATCCTATTACTGTACTTTCCCTGAAATGCACTGTAATGCACTGGTCTTGTGTTTGGAGAGAAATAGGGACCCAATCCATGTGGTATTTCTTCACACTTATCACAAATGCACTTTTTCCGCAGTTTGAAGATCTGAACACCGTAGCCGAGTGCCTCTTCTCGTTGCTCAATGGTGATGACATGTTTGCCACGTTTGCACAGATCCAGCAGAAGAGTACCTTCGTGTGGCTGTTCAGTAGACTGTACCTCTACTCCTTCATCAGCCTGTTCATATACATGATTCTAAGCCTGTTCATTGCACTGATCACCGACTCCTATGAAACCATTAAGGTGAGATTGGGAAAGGTGGTAAATTTATCTTTGTCAGAAGTTCAAATCAAGCTGAGAAAATTGCGGCAATCAAGCTAAGATTTTTATTTTATTTTTTTCTAAGTTGCTTCTGAAAAAAGCTGTATATCATTCGTAATTTGTGACTTGCATTGGAATGGATATTACTTCTATTTTTTTAAAAGGTTATCTTGCATACAGTACCTTTTAAAGTATTCACACCCGTTGACATTTTCGCATTTTGTCATGTTGTAACCAAAAACGTAAATGTGTATTATTGGGATTTTATTTGCTGGACCAACACAAAGCGGCACATACTGTAATTGTAAAGCGGAAGGAAAATGATAAATGGTTTTCAAAAATGTTTTCAAAAAATGTTCAAATATGTGAAGAGTGTGGCATGCATTTGTATTCAGTCCCCTTTACTCTGATACCCCTAACTAAAATCTAGTGGAACCAATTGCCTTCAGAAGTCACCTAATTAGTAAATAGTCTACCTGTTTGTAATTTAATCTCAGTATAAATACAGCTGTTCTGTGAATATTTGTTAGAGAACCTCAGTGAACAAACGCTATCATGAAGGCCAAGGAACACACCAGACGGGTCAGGGATACGGTTGTGGAGAAGTTTAAAGCAGGGTTAGGTTTTAAAAAAAATCTCAAGCTTTGAACATCTCATAGAGCACTGTTCAATCCATCCAAAAATGGAAAGAGTATAGCACAACTGCAAACCTACCAAGACATGGCCGTCCACCTAAACTGACAGGCCGGGCAAAAAGAGCATTAATCAGAGAAGCAGCCACGAGGCCCATGGTAACTCTGGAGGAGCTGCAGAGATCCATAGCTCAGGTGAGGGAATCTGTCCACAGGACAACTATTAGTTGTGCTCTCCACAGATCTGGCCTTTATGGAAGAGTGGCAAGAAGAAAGCCTTTGTTGAAAGAAAGCCATGAGAAGTCCCATTTGCAGTTTTCAAGAAGCCATGTGGAGGACACAGCAAACATGTGAAAGATGGTGCTCTGGTCCAGTGAGGCCAAAAGTTTTAATTTTTGGCCTAAAAGCAAAGCGCTATGTGTGGTGGAAAACTAACACTGAACATCGCCCTGAACACACCATCCCCACTGTGAAACATGGTGGTGGCAGCATCATGTTGTGGCAATGCTTTTCTTTAGCAGGGACAGGGAAGCTGGTCAGAGTTGACGGGAAGATGGACAGAGCCAACTACAGGGCAATCTTAGAAGAAAAGCTGTTATGCTGCATACACAACTGACGGTCTTTAGATTTAAAACCTGTTTAAAATCTTTCCGACGGACTTGAGTCTGGTCCAAAAATCTGTTCATCTGTATGTTAGTCTGGTTGAAAACCGACGCTAGGGCAGCTATTGGCTACTGGCTATGAACTTACGTATTCTAGTCCGGTCATACGCCATCACGGTCAAATCCGTCGGACTTTGGTGTGCTTGTGTGTGGCAAAGTCTGTTCATTCGGAAAGTCCGGAACTCTGCCGAAAGTCCGTCGGGAAGACAGTCGGACCTAGTCCGTCAAAGTCCGCTCGTGTGTATGCAGCATAAGTCTGCAAAAGACTTCAGCCTGGAGCGGAGGTTCACCTTGCAGCAGGAAAACGACCCTAAACATACAGCCAGAGCTACAAAGGAAAAGTATAAATCATAGTATAGTCTTGTGTTAGAATGGTCCAGACCTAAATCCAATTGCGAATCTGTGGTAAGACTTAAATTGCTGTTCACAGGCGGTCTCATCCAATCTGACAGAGCTTGAACTATTTTGCAAAGAACGTGCAAATATGTCACTCTAGATGTGCAAAGCTGGCAGAGAAATCCCCAAACAGACATACAGCTGTAATTGAAGAGAAAGGTGGTTCTACAAAGTATTGAGTCAAGGGGGCTGAATACAAATGCATGCAACATTTTTCACATATTAATTTGTAAATAATTTTGAAAATCCATTTATCGTTTTCCTTCCACTTCACAAGCATGTGCCACTTTGTGTTTGTCTATCGCATAAAATCCCAAAGAAATACATTTACGTTTTTGGTTGTAACATGACAAAATGTGGAAAATGTCAAGGGGTATGAATACTTTTTCAAGGCACTGTATCTGGTAAATAACAAAGCCATGTACAATACTGCATCATAGAAAACAGTAACGTTTGTGGCCATACTTGTCAATGGCTAACTTTCAAATGTTTAACCAATTGACGTCTGGAAGATTTTACCCCCTTCATGACCAGAGCATTTTTTTTTTTTGCTACTCCGCACTGTGCTACTTTAACTGAATGAATGAAATACTTTTATAGCGCAAATGCGAACTGAATCGCCTCTAACTGGCAATTGCTCGGTCATGCTACACTGTACACAAATCAAATTTTATATTATCGTTTTCACACAAATAGAGCTTTCTTTTGGTGGTATTTGTTCACCGCTGTTTTTCTTTGCTTTTATATAAGCAAAAAAAAGGACATTTTGAAACAAATATTTTCTACTTTCTGTTATAAAACCTACCCAAAAAGATTGTCTTCATAAATGTAGGCCAAAATGTATTTTTCTACATTTATTCATCCTTGTTCAATGGGGGGAATACGTTCTGTCAAACAATAACAAAGAAAAATTCCCAGCTCAACTTACCAGCCAGCCTACAACAAACAGAGTTATCCTAAGGCCTCTTTCAGACGAACGATCCATTCAGGTCCGCCTGTCAGTTTTATAGGCGGACCTGAACGGATGCTCCATAGACCTCTATGGAGCGTCGGATGTCATCGGTGACAAGTCCGCTGACATCCGACTCGCTCCAATCTGAAAAAGTGTGACGGAGGAAAACCCTACTTTTCCATCAGTCATCGGATCGGGTGACGATTGACTCTACGGTCCATCACCCGATCTCCCATAGGGGAGAGCGGCGCTCTGACAGGTCCGTCCCTGCACAGTGTGCAGAGGCGGACCTGTCATCTTCCTGCTCATGGGGGATCGACGGAGCGATCCCTGCTGAGCAAGTGGATGTTCACGGGACGGATCATCACGGATCCGCCCCGTGTGAAAGAGGCAGAACGGTAAAAAAGGGGGAGGGGGTTTAGTTTGCACACATTTGCAAATACCTGCAGAGGCTGCAACCAGTCACCCCAGTATTATCTGCAGTCCTAACTATAAATGTTTAGAGCCTCCATAGTAGGAGTATATAGATATATATTAATTATAATAATAATAGATAGATTGAGGACAGGTATGTCCTGGAGGGAGCACGCCCCTCAAAGGCACAGGGGTGCCGTGGACACCGAGCAAAATAGCACAATGCCTGCAAAGGTGTCCAGTGCATCCCCCCTTCCACCAAATAAGCAACAGTACAAACAAACGGCAACTGCCCCAACCTAAAACTGGCCTCAACAGCTAGGAGCACATGGAAGGGCGATGCATGAAAAATGGAGATGGCTTTTGTAGTCCACCTGGGAATTTTTTTTTGCTATTGGGGACAACAGGACCAGTTGTGTACATCTTCATTCATTTTGCTGGACTATGAATCTCGGATTCCATTGCCATTACTGTGCTACTCCCTTTGTTTTCCTATAGGATAAAGAGTAAAAAAAAAAGTAAGCACTTCTAGGTTAAACTGAATAGTCCTGGGGATTCTAATGTTTTGTCTGATCTTGCATGCTTCTTAGAAATATCAGCAGAATGGTTTCCCGTCAACAGACCTGCATGAATTTCTGCACAGTGGGGATGGCATATTGGAATATGGGAAGGAGTCGGAAAAGAGACGAGTGCACACCGTTCCCTTTATCTGCTGCTTTCCAAGGTCAGTCCTCGGGGTGTATTTGCAAAAAAAAAAAAGTCTGCAGCTCTGATTGTATTACGTTCCCTGGTGTTTGGTAAAGCAGGAGTCTAAAACGCATCGACAGGCCAGAAAAGTCTGTATTGGCAAATATGAAGTTTTTAAGAGACCTCCAGCTATCCTTTAATAAAGTATTTCTACTGATGGGGCAGGCAGGGATATGGTGTTTGTTGTAGGCCTATAGAAGTGGTGCCATAGGAGTGCCTGGGCACACCCTAATCACCCCGTGCACATTTGGCAAGCCATAGATGATACAATTTCACTCAATGGATAAAGAAATCCCTCCTGCAGTGCTATTGTGTTATGCCAGTGGACTGCCAATGATTACTGCCAGGGCCACTGATAAAGCCGTACAGCCGGATGTACTGCCCTATTGCCAACTATCGTGGTTCCCCCCTGCAGAGCTGCTGGCTTCTTCTCCTCCCTTTTTTCTCCATCTGACTGTGCTGCAGGGGTAATGGTATCTGTGCCCCCACCCCCCTGCAGTCTGGACCTCCCCTGTGTGCCCGCTTTCCCCAGCAGTGCTGCCTGCTTCTAATCCTCTTCTCTCCCGCCGGCAGCTGCTGTGGGCACACATGGTGATTGTTTTAGGATGGAATGCAGGGAAGGCAGATAAATATGTCCTATTTACCAGCCCCTTTTCTTAATGAACACAGTGAGTGATCGATACCGGTCACTCCTGTGTCCATTTATCGCTGAAGCATAGTAAACTGTTTACTTTGCTTCAGTTTGAGAAAGAAAAGGAAGCCTCAGAGCACCTCCTATTCATCCACTGTCCAGTGCAGATAAAAGGACTGGTGCATGCATGTCAGTCTTTCTCTGTCTCAGATGCGAGACCTGTTTAGACCCCTGATATTAAAAAAAAAAAAAGCCCCCAAACAGAGCAGATAAATTTATTTTTTTAATAAAAAAATAAATTAAAATTCAAAAAAACGATTTGACAAAAATAAGGACTCATTCAAATGTGCTTTGCTCTCTGAAGAGCAGTTGAGCATTTGAATCCCACTTCAGAGAGCATTTGACAGGCATTGCGGAGGCATGTTGCCTCCTCACCATCTGATTTAAACCCCACACCCACAAACTTCAACTACGTGCTTTGCATGAGGTTGCGGGGCGCTTGCAGAGCAGTGCTATTCACCTGAATGGGTCTTGTTTCATGGAGAATCATTTCCGTGTAGCATAGTGTTCATGGCATTTTAGCGTAGTTATAATTTGATATTTTTGGAGGAGGGGGGCCTGTTGGGTAGGCTGTATGGGGCCCCATAATTTCTAACAGCAGCCCGATTACTGCTGGCAGTAGTTGCATGCAAAAAAATCTGACAGACTGGTTGTAGTGATGGATCAACTTCACTACCACCAGCCTGCCCATAGATGGATTGAATTTCGACCAGTCCCTGCTGAAGTGGCTGGGATTTAATCCATCTATGGCCGGCTTTAGCATTATCCCTCTGTGTGCCTGTGGGGTGACGGGAACGATCTCACATTGACTGGCTCTGTCATCAGAAAAGTGCTTCCGCATTTCTCTTTCAATGTGCCAGCTGGGAATTCAATGTGTCCCGATGTTCTGTCCAAAAATGTCCGTCTATCGAATACTGTCCACCCCGTACTGCGCAGGCGCAGTGCTTGCACAGTATGGAGCACAAAGAGATTTGGAAAATCTCAGAAGATTAACGGCACACAGTGGGGCAAAAAAGTATTTGGTCAGCCACCAATTGTGCGAGTTCTCCCACTTAAAAAGATGAGAGAGGACTATAATTGTCACCATAGGTATACCTCAACTATGAGAGACAAAATGTGGAAACAATTCCAGACAATCACATTGTCTGTCTGACTTTTTAAGAATTTATTTGAAAATTATGGTATTTTGTCAATATCAAAAGTTCATCTCAATACTTTGTTATATATACTTTGTTGGCAATGACAGAGATCAAACGTTTTCTGTAAGTCTTCACAAGGTTGTCACACACTGTTTCTGGTATGTTGGCCCATTCCTCCATGCAGATATCCCCTAGAGCAGTGATGTTTTAGGGCTGTCGCTGGGTAACACGGACTTTCAACTCCCTCCAAAGGTTTTCTATGGGGTTGAGATCTGGAGACTGGCTAGGCCACTCCAGGACCTTGAAATGCTTCTTACTAAGCCATCTTTCGTTGCCCGGGCGGTGTGTTTGGGATCATTGTCATGCTGAAAGACTTAGCCATTTTTCATCTACAGTAGGTATGGTGTTCTTCGGTTACAACTCAGCATTCTCTCTCCTCCAAACACGACGAGTTGTGTTTCTACAAAACAATTCTACTTTGGTTTCATCTGACCATATGACATTCTACCAACCCTCTTATGGATCATCCAAATGCTCTCTAGCAAACCTCAGACGGGCCCGGACATGTACTGGCTTAAGCAGGGGGACACGTCTGGCACTGCAGGATCTGAGTCCCTGGTGGTGTAGTGTGTTACTGATGGTAGCCTTTGTTACGTTGGTCCCAGCTCTCTGCAGGTCATTCACTAGGTTGTTTCTGGGATTTTTGCTCACCGTTTGTGATCATTTTGACCCCACAGGGTGAAATCTTGCATGGAGCTCCAGATTGAGGGAGATTATCGGTGGTCTTGTATGTCTTCTGTTTTCTAATTATTGCTCCCACAGTTGATTTCTTCACACCAAGCCGCTTGCCTATTGCAGATTCAGTCTTCCCAGCCTGGTGCAGGTCTACAATTTTGTTTCTGGTGTCCTTCGACAGCTCTTTGGTCTTCACCATAGTGGAGTTTGGAGTGTGACTGTATGAGGTTGTGGACAGGTGTCTTTTATACTGATAACAAGTTCAAAGTGCCATTAATACAGGTAATGAGTGGAGGACAGAGGGGCCTCTTATAGAAGAAGATACAGGTCTGTGAGAGCCAGAAATCTTGCTTGTTTGTAGGTGACCAAATACTTATTTTCCACCATAATTTGCAAATAAATTGATTTTGTTTCCACATTTTGTCTCTCATAGTTGAGGTATACCTATGATGACAATTACTGGCCTCTCATCTTTTTAAGTGGGAGAACTTGCACAATTGGTGGCTGTCTAAATACTTTTTTGCCCCAGTGTGTGTGTGTGTGTGTGTGTGTGTGTGTGTGTGTGTGTGTGTATATATATATTATACAAATTGTGTGTGTATATATATTATACAAATTGTGTGTGTATATATATTATACAAATTGTGTGTGTGTGTGTATATATAATATATTGCACGCACATGTGTTTGAGCTTAGGGGTGCACATCCTGGTGGAATAGGCTATGCACACCTATGGATGTCCTCCATACTGCATGTGCATCAGCCAACAGCTCCATTGTAGCTTAATGATGCAAAAAAAGAAACAGACTACAGGTGACCTGATTCTCCAAACTTTTTCTTCTCTTATTCATGCTTCCTCTCAATCTCACTACTCTGTATCATGCACTCTCTATTTTTCCTTCTCACAGTTGCATCGTCTCTGCTTAAATTCTCACTCCTTCACCCACCTTCTCCACCCCACAGCTTACATATATCACCCTCACTCCTGTCTTCACCTTATTACTGCACTTATCAGCTCCTGCTAACTCTAAATCCATATACTAATAAAGCCTGCAGACCACTGGGACCTGTCCCCCCCACATAAGTCACACTCCCATATCACCTCTCTCGCCCCTTCTGCTTCTCCTAACTTCTGGAGATATTTCCCCAAATCCTGGACCACTATCATTTTACCTTCGGCCAACATACCCAGCACAACCCATCCTCTGCTAGCAGCCGCAATCCACACAATCTCATTTCTATTCCTCTTCAGCCTAGAGCCAGCCTCCCCTTCTCCTGTGCCCTTTGGAATGCCCGCTCTGTTTGTAACAAACTTGCCACCGTCCATGACCTATTTATCACTAACTCCCTGAACTTACTTGCAATTACTGAGACCTGGATTCAAGAATCTGACCTTCCTTCTCCTGCGTCTCTCTCCTATGGTGGCCTCCTGTGGACTCACTCTCCCAGGCCTAGTGGACGGAAAGGAGGTGGTGTTGGAATTCTCCTATCCCCTCAAAACACTTTTCAGGTTCTTCATCCACCCCCCTCTCTGTCCCTCTCTTCATTTGGAGCTCACTGTATTCTCCTATTTTCTCCGGTTTCATTGGAAATTGCAGTGATCTATCGCCCCCCTGGACCAGTATCAAACTTCCTTGACGACTTCCCTGCCTGGCTACCCTACTTTCTCTCCTCTGAAATTCCAACACTCATTCTTGGTGACTTCAATATCCCTGTTAATCTTAACACTCCTGCTACTTTTAAGCTGCTGAGCCTAACCTCCTCTTTTGATCTAAAACAATGGACAAGTGCTTCCACTCACTGTTGGCAACTGCCTTGACCTCATTCTCTCCTACCAATGCACTCCGCACACCCTCTCCAATATTCCTTTGCCTCTATCTGACCACCACCTTATTAGTTTCAATCCCTCCTTGTCTGCCTCCTCCTTGCCCTCCAACTACCAAACTATTACCCGTAGAAAACTTCGCCATCTTAACCCTTCTCTTCTTTTCTCTGCTACAGACTGTCTCTACGACAAAATCTCCTCCTTGTCCTGCCCCAACTTGGCTACTTCTGTCTACAACAGTTCGCTGTCATCCACCCTGGATACCTTGGCCCCCCTTACTACGCACAGAATCAGGCCCCGGCCGCTGCAACCCTGGCAGACAGACAATACCAGAAGCCTCAAAAAACGTAGCCGTGCTCTTGAGCGTCTGTGGCGTAAAACGAAGTCACAGCAAGACTTCAGCCAATAGAGGCGATTCAGTTCGCATTGTGCGCTATACAAGTATTTCATTCATTCATTCAATATAAATCTGCCCTCCAAAAATACCATTCCTGCCTGCACGCTGCCAAACAGACCTACTTTATCACTCTCATTAACACCCTCTCACGCAGTCCCCGTCAACTCTTTTCTACCTTTACCACTCTACTTCGTCCTCCATTACCCCCACCCACTAACTTACTCACTGCCCAGGAGATTGCTTATCACTTCAAAAATAAGATTGAGACGATTCGTCTCGAGATCTCCGCTCTACAGACATCACCCTCACCTTACACTCCCTGTCCTCCTGCACAATCAATACTTTCCTCTTTTGACCCAGCTACTATAGAGGAAGTCACTAAACTTTTTTCTAATGCCTGCCTAACCTCCTGCCCCCTGGACCCTGTTCCTTCTCAAATACGACGGTCACCATCTGACTCAATCCTACACTCCTTAACTCATATCTTCAACCTCTCACTCTCTACTGGCATCTTCCCCAACCCTCTAAAACATGCACTAGTCACTCCCATACCAAAAAAGGCCTCAGACCCCACCAATCTTAACAACTTAAGACCCATCTCTTTACTCCCATTGCCTCCAAACTCCTTGAACGTTTAGTCTACAACCGACTGAGCAACCACCTCATTGAAAATAACCTTCTCGATCCTTTTCAGTCCGGATTTCGCCCACAGCACTCCACAGAAACTGCCCTTCTAAAACTCACTAACGACTTACTAACAGCCAAAACCAACGGTCATTATTCCATACTCTTACTCTTGGACCTTTCTGCTGCCTTTGATACAGTTGACCACCCCCTCCTCCTCAAAAAACTCAATTTGCTTGGTCTTCATGACTGCACTCGTTGGTTTGAATCTCATCGCACCTTCAGTGTCACTTACAACTCCACTTCCTCTTCTCCAACTCCTCTTACCGTTGGGGTCCCCCAAGGTTCTGTCCTTGGACCTCTACTATTCTCGATCTACACATCCTCCTTGGGTCAGCTGATAGCCTCCCATGGCTTTCACTACCATTTATATGCTGATGACACCCAAATCTATCTCTCTACCCCTCAGCTCACCCCATCAATCTCCTCACGCATCGCTGATCTACTAACAGACATATCAGCCTGGATGTCACACCACTTCCTCAAACTTAATCTATCTAAAACCGAGCTCTTAATATTTCCTCCCCCACGTACCCCTTCACCTGACTTCGCTGTCAAGATAAATGGATAAATGGCACATCTATCAGTCCATCCCCACATGCCAGGGTGCTAGGGGTAACCTTAGACTCCGAACTGTCCTTTCAGGCCCACATACAAGCCCTGTCCAAATCATGCCGCCTTAGCCTCCGCAACATTTCCAGAATACGCCCCTTTTTAACTAATGACACCACCAAGCTTCTAATTCACTCCCTGGTCATCTCTCGGCTCGACTACTGCAACTCCCTCCTCGTTGGATTACCTTTTCATAGGCTATCCCCCCTCCAGTCCATAATGAATGCCGCTGCCAGACTCATCCACCTTACCAGCCATTCAGTGTCCTCCACCCCTCTCTGCCAATCCCTGCACTGGCTTCCACTCACCCAACGAATAAAATTCAAAGTACTAACAATAATTTACAAAGCCATCCATAACTCTGCCCCCAGCTACATCACTGACCTAGTCCCAAAATACCAACCAAACCGCCCTCTTCGGTCATCTCAAGACCTCCTGCTCTCTAGCTCCCTTGTCACCTCCTCCCATGCTTGCCACCAGGATTTCTCCAGAGCTTCTCCCATCCTTTGGAACTCCCTACCCCAATCTGTCCGACTGTCCCCTAATCTATCCATCTTTAGACGATCCCTGAAAACCCTTCTCTTCAAAGAAGCCTATCCTGCTTCTAACTAACACTGTTTTACTTCCTCCATCAGCTCATCCCCCAGCTATTACCTCTTGTATCATTTGCCCCTTCCTTTTTAGATTGTAAGCTCTAACGAGCAGGGCCCTCTTATTCCTCTTGTGCCAAATTGTAATGTAAATGTAATGTCTACCCTCATGTTGTAAAGTGCTGAGCAAACTGTTGGCGCTTATATAAAACCTGTATAATAATAATAATAATAATAATAATAATAACTGATTGATTTTGAAAAAATAATTTAAATTTTTTTAATTTTTTTACAGACAACATGACGAAAACGACTTTATCCTTATAAACTGATGAAGGATCATGTATGGACAATTAACTTATTTTCACAAAGGACGTTACTGGGCTCTCTGATATTGCACCCGGGTGGAACACTACTATTGAATGGCTTGGAATGGTCTGTTGTGTTCTGAATTGCCTTCTTAAGAAGAATGACATTTAGTCTTTTTTTTTTTTTTTTTTTTTCACAATACAGTTGTGGTAGGTGGATTTGCCGAGTACTGCTGGGGACGTTTTCAGACAATCGGTGCATGATGATGAGTCCATGTCCCCTCCATCTTCTGTACACAATCACCAATCTGTCCTCCCTGGCCAAGCTCTCATGTTGGAGCTTACCCAGGTGGATAATGTCACTTTCTACTCACGTGATCATGTTGGAGCCTGACAATGGGTTGCTCCAGCCCAAGCGCGGTCACAGGGGAGTAGTCACATGTCTCCATGAAAGTCCTGCTATAAAAAAAAACCCTTAAAAACCTACTATTTTGGACCATTGAAGCATGGGCTCAAATGGAGTGGGGAGGAGATGAAGAAGCACTGTTGGGCTAGTATACCTTTCTAGGGGGTTGGGCTGTCAATAGACACTGTCACTTTCCCTAAATGCACACAGTGACGGTGTCCTTTTTTAATACAGAGTTTTATTTGGTTCCCCTCTGTGACCTGCTGCGATTGCCATAGTTTTATAATCAATACGGTCCTTGGAAAGGGGAGCAAGCTAGTGTTGGCTTTTGTTTTCTGATCTACACTGGAGAATGAAATGCAGGATATGTATGCACTGCTCAGCATTGCCATGTTGTCCTGTTTGTAGTCTTTACCTCTAACTTTTGTTAGTTGGCCCCTAGTGCCCTGTATTCTTTTTTTTTTTTCATGTTTTCTGCACTGTTGTTTTTCTGCCGTTTACAGAGAGCTTTATTTTTATGACACTGAATAATTTATAAATGTGGCTTATTTTCCTGAATTGTAAAATGGTTATTAGGAGATGGTTATAAACTAAAATGAAAGTTCTTTATTATTATGATGGTCAGTCTTTAAAGCCGAAAACCCAACCAAAAGCTTTTTATTTTGGCTAGAATTCAAACCGTGTGTGTGTGTGTGTGTGTGTTTTTTTTTTTTGTTTAAATTTTTTTATTTTATTATTACTATTATTAAATAGTTGTCTGGGACCAATGGCTTGGTGGTTACATGAGAGAAGAGATCCCACCAATGGGCTCATATAAAAAATTTTAATTTTAATGCAATTAGGAAGGGTGGTTGATAATGACAAGCCCGGGCCAGATAATTTTTCTTTACTTATTTGGTCCTCTGTACAAAACCATTGACAATTTGTAGTCAGTCCTGACTATACAGGGGCTACATATGGGCAATTGTGCCAATACCTGGGCAGCTAACATTTATTTGTGGCAATATCTTGATAACCAATGAGAATTACAATACGGAATATCTGGAGAGTTTCAACCTATGGAAGTTGCCTTCGGGACAAAAAGAAGGACCTTGGTCAGGGAGGTGACCAAGAACCCAATGGTCACTCAGGCAGAGCTCCAGCATTTCTCTGTGGAGAGAGAAGAACCTTTTCTAAAGAACAGCCCTCTTTTCAGCACTCCACCAGTCAGGCCTGTATGGTAGAGTGACCAGACAGAAGCCGCTGCTCAATAAAAGGTACATGACAGCCCTCCTGGAGTTTGTCAGAAGACACCTGAAGGACTCTCCGATCATGAGAAACATTTTTTTTGTCTGATGAAACAAATATTGAATGCTTTGGACTGAATGGCAAGGGTCATGTCTAGAGGAAACCAGGCATCCCTCATCACCTGGCCAATACCCATCCCTACAGTAAAGCATTGTGGTGGCAGCATCATGCTGTGGGTATGTTTTTCAGCAGCAGTAAATGGAAGACTAGTCAGGATCAAGGGAAAGATGAATGCAGCAATGTACAGAAACCTCCTTCATGAAAACCTGCTCCAGAGCAGTGTGGACTTCAGACTGGGGTGAAGGTTCATTTTCGAGCAGGGCAACGACCCTAAGCACACAGCCAAGATAAAAAAGGAGTGGCTATGGGACAACTCTGTGAATATTCTTGAGTGGCCCAGACTTGAACATCTCTGGAGAGATCTTAAAATAGCTGTGCACTGGCGCTCCCCATCCAACCTGATGGAGCTTAAAAAGTCCTGCAAAGAAGAATGGGAGAAACTTCCCAAAAATAGGTGTACCAAGCTTGTAGCATCATACTCCATAATTGGTGCCAAAGGTGCTTTGACAAAGTATTAAGCAAAAGCTGTGCATACTTATGTACATGTGATTTATTTATTTATTTTAATAATTTTGCAAAGATTTCAAACAAACTTCTTTCACTTTGTTGTTATGGAGTGTTTTTGCAGAATTTTGAGGAAAATAACTTATTACATTTTGGAATTGGTCTGTAACCTAACAAAATGTGAAAAAAGTGAAGCGCTGTGCATACCTGCATTAGTTTTTTTTTTTTGCCTCCTTTTATTTTCACCAGTAGCATACTTCATGCCCTAGGGCAGACTTTCTCATCTTTTTAAACATGGAGAAACCCTTGAAATAACTTTCCAGACTCAGGGAACCCCTGCTAGAAGTTGCTACAGCTCATCATACGTAAGTGTGATGGTCAGTGGAAAGAATGCTCCTTACACTTGTGGTTATTGGGAAGAATTGCCCCCTGACAGATAGCTAAAAGCCTCAATGGTGTCAGTGGGAACTTATCTTAGAGGCAGAAATTGCTCAAGGAACCTCTAGTAACCTCTGGAGGAGCTCTGATTGTGCTCCTTGCCCTAGGGCAGTGATAGCGAACCTTGGCACCCCAGATGTTTTGGAACTACATTTCCCATGATGCTCCACTACACTGCAGAGTGCATGAGCATCATGGGAAATGTAGTTCCAAAACATCTGGAGTGCCAAGGTTCGCCATCACTGCCCTAGGGTGACAATACTCGCTCACTGTTCTTTATCCTTAGAAAATCAGGATTGTCACCCTAGGAAGGGACTATGGAACATTTACCCTCATCTTCATATCATAGAGGGAAGATTTGCTGTAGTCTTTAGAAATGTATGGAACTTATGTAATGGATAACAGAAAGCACAGGAAGTTGTTTGCTGATGAGGTTTATGGAGAAACCAATAAGTGTTTTGTGCACTTTTTGAACAGATATAATAAGAGGCTTTAAACTGAATATTTAACAGACTAAAAGAAATTAAATAAGATAATTTCACTCTTGGGGTTTACATGCACTCTAATCAATACAACTCTATTTTACTTGATAGAATTCAAGTTCTTAGCAGGAATGAAATGAACTGCTAATAAATATACAGGTAGTGCTACCCTGCAAGGGCTGCTGGAAAATGCTTGTCCCCATTGGTTGCCCTGGCCTCCCCAACACATCTGACATTTAAAGCAGACATGAAATGCAAAGACACCAATAGTTAGTAAGGTTTGCCAGTTAACACTTTACTATAATAAGTATAACAGACTCAGGTTTAATTCAAGTTGAATGATAAGGCAGTAAATAGAAATTCACAGGAACACACAATGAAATGCAAGTAACAGTAAGTCATGTTGTTGTTATAAGAAATTGGTTGAAGGGATTTTCGAGCTCAGAACAAGAGGGGGGAAGAGGAGACTTTTCATCAGTCCACTCCCTCTAGGTCTATATGCCACAAGAAATAGGCAGTAGATATAAAACGTATAATAGGTCTGTGTAGGAGTTCCCTTTTAATAAACAGTAGTGTACCAGTAAGTTGTATCCTGCCACAGGTTCTGCGAGTCCCTTTTGAAGAAAGGAGGTCCTGGAAGTTTGGGTATCTTTTGCTCTTCAGCTAGCGATGATGGGGCCCAGTGATGTTATAAGGCAATGGCAAATTAAGGAAACTGAATGTAAAAGGTGTTCTATTTTCCTGTAAAGACCCTCCAACTGGTCAGGTGTAATGGTGTCTGCATGCAGTGTCCTTGAAAACTATTTAAGAGATATTATGGGCTTCTGCCTACTTACCAATCCAGACAATGCATGGGTTCTGAAGGCAAGAAGTCCCTGCTCAGACTCTTTGATACCTGCAGAGATATGTGAGGCACCCAACTAGCCACCTGTGGACTCAGGAACTCTGCGATGATCGTGTGGGTGTGCGGGGAATATGGACCCAATCAGCAGAGCAATGGATACGTAATAGTAACAGCCCCCTGCACCCAGCGATGCAGCCCTCAGGATGAGAGGTCCCAGCTTTGCCTGGGCTACGGCCAACCCCATGGTTCCTACAGCTCTGAAGCTGTACCCAAGGGAGCGAGCCTGCCATGGCCAGTCTAATTTATCTGCTTACCAAGAATTCTTTCAGCACTCTGGAACTTGTAGTTTCAAATAGTATAGAGTATATGGTAACTTCATGTGGCTGAACTACATGTCCCACAATCCTCTGCTGTCAGTGAATTGCTTTTCCTCTGCATTCAGGAAGTGATAATCTCTGGGATGAGCGCTAAAGGTAAAGTGCTCAATCTATAGCATTAAGAAAAGTGTCTCTGAATGAAACCGGGAATACATCCAGCACTTGGCTACATCCATTTAAACCGCTACATAACAAACATTTTCCACCTATCCAATTGTTAGGCAATGTAGAACATGAAGGTAATTCACAAGACATTAGCAATATGAATGAATGATCAAAAACTGATCCAAGAAAGTACCTTAAATACTATATTCCATTATGCAGACATTTCTTCTCCTACAAAATGAATTACCTATGATATTGTATAATGTATGACCCTCATGCGAATAAGCACCTTAAAGAGGAGCTTCAGAATTTCAGCTCCAGGAGCTATAGCTTTGCTCTATGCTAATTCCAGCTCTGGCGATCGTCTAAAAAATGTCATCAGCTCTGCTCCCTCTCCAGCTTCGGTAAATCTGCTCCAGCACGTGAAATTATCTAAAAATGTGATCCGCTCCAAACTCCATAGTTGGAGCCTTGCCAAACCCAACCCTAAGTTTTCAAAATAAAGGAAGCCGTATTCGCAGGATATTGAAGTATGCACTGGAAGCTTGTTGTATGCAGAGTATGCCTTCATTTTCATGGATCAAAGCATGTCTTTATCCTGGAACAGGAAACGGGAGGATAGAACTACATGCACTGAGGTAGACAATGCATCCTGTTATATCATAGAAAACATGTACTATACACTATCATACTACAGCGCCACCTGCTGCATAGATGGGTATAATGCATACAGTATTGTCAGTTGATTAGCAACCATGCTGTTGTTCTTTCCAACAAGCCGAACCCCCGCTGCAGTTCTGCATCAAAAGTTTGTCAGAAAAAGCAAATAAATATGAACAAGGTGCTAATGTGTTTTTGCCATTGCGGCCCTAAACACAGCATGACTGTCCATTATACATATGCATGGAAAAGAAAATGTATACACAGAAGCAAGAATTTTTTTTATTTTTTATTTTTTTTTAGTGCATGAGGTTCCGGCATTTAGGTATGGGTAGAAGGCATAGACGCACTGTTGTGGTAAGGCAGCTGTAATCTATTTTCTCCACTGCAGATAGGAGAGGAAGCTGAGAGATAGTTCCTCTATGGTTTCCTCAGTCACAGGGATGCAGCTATCTCTTTGGATGCTGGCGCCCTATGTGGCTTTGCCTGTCATCTTGGGTCAGGCAGAATGTATTTAAGACTCTGGCTCCTAGGTTTGGCGTGCATTTTTGCGAGAGGCAGTGTAGGGACAGGATACCGTCTGTCAGGGACAGTGCATATTGTCAACCAATCCCATTAAAAATGAATGGGCTGCCAACACACCACAACGTCACACCATTAGCTGCTCCTACCATAATTGGCACTGCAATTGCATGACACAGTAACACAAGTTTTACTGCATTCATAAATGTAAATAAAAAAATTAGAAAAAAACTGCTTGTGAAATACACTTGAGTAACATATATCTATATCTGTGAACCACTGTAAAATCTAATCACATAAAGATAAATGAAAAACTAAAGCATTGCGCTTGATACATACCGTATATACTCAAGTATAGGCCGACCCGAATATAAGCCGAGGCACCCAATTTTACCACAAAAAACTGGGAAAGCGTATTGCCTCGAGTATAAGCCCAGGTTGGGAAAAGCAGCAGCTACTGGGTAAACGATGCCCATCTGCAGCCTCACTGTGCCCATCTGCTGCCTCACTGTGCCCATCTGCAGCCTCACTGTGCCCATCTGCAGCCTCACTGTGCCCATTTGCAGCCTCACTGTGCCCATTTTCAGCCTCACTTTCTCACTGTGCCCATCTGCAGCTGTACCTTTGATAACTAAAACAGCAGGTGTCTTCTGCAGTCTGTTCGGCAGCAGTCCATTGTAACAAAGCCCTGCTTCCTCCTCATCTGTGATAGATGGAACACGAATACAATGCTGGGAAACTGTATCAGTCAGGCCTGGACTGGCCATAGGGCGGGACTGCGTGGGCCGGGGGCTGCCCGCTCTGTGGCCTGTTGATGTCCAGGGCATACAGCAGGAGGTAAGCGGGGACCGCAGCCTGGGCAGGGTTAACACTCTGCCGCTCACCTACCGCTATGCGGCTGTGCCTGTGTCTGGCAGAACCGGAACTACAAATGACGTTAGTGGCTGCATGGGCTGAGCTGTGTGTCTCTCTCTCTCTCTCTCTCTCTCTCTCTCTCACACACAGCTCAGCCTCAGAGCCAACGCTGACAGTCCCACTTGGATGGACTTCTCCTCCTGCCCCTCTACTTCTTTGTATGCCCTGCCCACACACGTGGGGAGATGTGAAGGAAGTTTGAACTCGGACACCGACACCAGCCACCCCCGCGAATGCCAACCGACCCCACCCCTGGAAAAATTGTCTTCTCAGTCTTAAATGCCCGGGCCTATTTTTATTTATTTTTGTCCCAGTCCGGGCCTGGTATCCGTGTTCCGTCTATCATGGACAATGAGGAGACGGGGCTTTGTTACAATGGACTGCCGTCGAACCGACTGCATGATACAGCGGGAGACACCCGCTGTTTTGGTTATCAAAGGTACAGCTGCAGATGGGCACAATGAGGCGAGACCCTCACTCAAGTATAAGTCGAGGGGGGGTTTCAGCCTAAAAAATGTGCTGAAAAACTCGAGTATATATGGTAAGTAATAAAATAAACACAATTAGTCCAAATGGTGAAAAGTGCAGGGATTCTTCCTGATTCAATTCCTCGTGATTACACCACCACCATAAATAAAGATGTACTCTTACCAGAGTAAGGAGTCCTGTATCTCCTATACTCCATCCACGGTCACTTCTCCATACTGAAGGTAAGGGGAATCATTCCATCGTCACCTGAAAAACGTCACTCCTCTAGTCTCGGAACACAGTGCCTTTTGCTTCTGTAGGTCTGCTGGCACCTATGGTTCCACAAGCTTGTGCTCTGCTTTTGCTGCACTGACTTATTCTGAAGACACATGGACTGATTTTGTTTATTTCCTTAATGATCTGACTATGTATCACTTTTGTTTTTCATAAATGTAAATGCGCCCTTCATTTCTTTATTTTTTCATGTAAGGTCTGCTTTAAGAATTCCAATAATAAACAAGCATCTTACCAGCTAGTAAATAATAAATGACCCTCCGTGATGTTTATCAAGTTGCATGACTTCCATTTCAAACCACCAATCTCCCAAAGAGAGAGGACTAAAGGGTGTCCATTATAAATGTGTCTAGTGTCGCAGAAAAACACCCACATAATATGAATTAGTAGCACGCTCTTGTGAATGCCTAGGCAAAGCTTTTAGTATATTGTTGGGTTAGATCTTATATCCGGACTTTGGTTAGAGATTGAAAATTTTCCGGTCATCGGTGAAAAAATGCCAGCAAAATGTTTTTCCTGTAACGTGTTGTGAAATAACTTTGCGGTTGCCTGCTACATAATAAATCAATATGGTTCTTTTTATTGGGCTTTAACAAAGAAAACAATAGGAAGTCAAAGTGGAATAAATTTAAGAAAAGTCTACAATTTTAACATACGATTTTTAAGGTTATAAAGACAAAAGTCTATAGAAAATTGCTGGTTTTGTGCTTTCTTTAACCATTTCAATACAGGGCACTTTCACCCCCTTCCTGCCCAAGCCAATTTTCAGCTTTCAGCTCTGTCACACTTTGAATGACAATTGCGCGGTCATGCAACACTGTACCCAAACTACATTTTTTATAATTTTCTTCCCGCAAATAGAGCTTTTTGTGGTGGTATTTAATCACCACTGGGTTTTTTATTTTTTACTAAACAAATGAAAAAAGAAATTTTATTTTTTTTCAAAAAGGTCAACGTTTTTCTTCGTTTTTTGTTTTCTCCTTTACTGACAGGCACTGATGAGGAGGCACTGACAGTCATTACTGATGGGCACTGCTTGGCATCTGTGATGGGCACTGACAGGCATTACTGATGGGCACCATTTGGCATTTGATTGGCATCTGCTGGACACCAATTGGCATGTGTGATTGGCACCTCTGAGGGGGGCTGCGCTGATGATCAATACACTGATTATAATCGCAGACCCCCCCCAAATCAGGAGAGCCGCTGATCAGATCTTGTCAGTGCGAACCGAGGAAAGCCGATTACCAGCATTTCCTGGTTACCGCTGTGATTAGACGTAGCTGATCATGTGGTTAAGAGCCTACATCATAGGCTCTTTACTACGGTCAGAGATGTGGTGTGTCGGAGTGACACAGCACCACGGATTGGCGCGCGTGAGCGGCTTTTGCTGCTGAACGTCCTATGATGCTCAGTCAGGATACCTAAGCCACCTTGCGGACATCCTTCTGCAATAGGGGGGTAGGGAAGTGGTTATAAACTTGCAGATTTTCATGTTTCGGTTGTTATCTCTGATAGAAAAATGAGGTAATGAGAACCAAATATACTCAAAATTTAAATATGATAATTGAAGTTCATCTTTCAGTGATCTTGTTTCCGTAGGTTGATATCTTATTGGGTCACTGCTCCGAGAGACAGAGAGGGAGATTTGAGGATAGTAGAGGGAGCCATCGAGGGACAGGGAGAAGGAGTGCAGGAGAGTAGCGGGAGCACCCTAGGGAAAAAGAGGGTGATTGGAGGAAAGTAGTGGGAATCACCGAGGGACAGAGGGGGTGAGGGGAGGAGAGTAGAGGGAGCTAGTGGCGTTGCTAGGGGGTGACTATTGAGGCTATAGCCCCGAATCTGTGGCCCATAGCCCTGAGTCTCTTGCCGCAGGAGTCCCTGCCTAACCAGCGGGCCATGGCCTCTCTGCAGCCGTAACTACATGAGAGAACCGGGCAGGTGGATTACAGAAGCGACTGGGCGGACGAGCAGAGATGGCATCTCTCTCTGCCTGCCCCACATCACCACTCTTCCACCCTCACAGCCTGGGCCTCTTCAATGTTGGAGGTGCAGTGGGGAGCAGCGAGATGATATCATCTTTCACTACCCACCCAGCATCATGGCTCTCCCTTCCTCACTCAAAACTAAATGGACCAGTGCTGCCAGCCTGCCACCATTGCAGCAACAATGCACATTTGGTGGCACTGGCTGGTATGCCAAGTGGCAATCCGCAAATAGTGGCAGGCGATCAGCCACATCAGGTTGCAAGTGACAGTGGCAAGTGACAGTCCACATCTGGTGGCAGGTGATGTGGCAAGTGACAATCCACATCTGGTGGCAGGTGACGTGGGAAGTGACAATCCACATCTGATGGCAGGCAATGGTGGCAAGTGATGAGCTGCACCAGGCGACAGTGGCAAGTGACAAGCTGCATCTGGTGGCAGGAGATGTGGCAAGTGACGCACTCGGGGCTCCCACTGATTCAGCATTTATGGTGAGTTGAACCACTTCATTGTATATTGCAATGTAGCAATAGAAATAACGCGCTTCAATCACTCTGACACAATATCATCCATGGTGCCATGGTGATTGAAGTGCCAAAACCAGCCATTGCCCGTGAAAAATTGCTTACCACCCGTGTGCCCCAGCCCCCACCCCCAGCCTGCAAAAAGGTTGGTGATCGCTGCTATGGGCTCTAGCCCCAGATCATTTGCAGAACTAGCAATGCCCCAAAGATGATTGCAGGAGAGTAGAGAGAACTACTGAAGAACAGGGAGTGTAATTAGAGGAGAGTAGAAAGCATCAGCAAGGGACAGGAAGAATGATTAGAGGTGAGTAAAGGAAGCCAGGGAGGGTGATTAGAGGAGAATAGAGGGAGCCACCGAGGGAAAAAGAGGGTTATTAGAGGAGAATAGAGGGAGCCACCGAGGAACAGGGAGGGTGAGTGGAGGAGAGTAGAAAGCATCACTATTGGACAGAAATTAACATTAGAGGCGAGAAAGCCACCGAGCGATAGGGAGGATGATTAGAGGCGAGTCGAGGGAGCAACTGAGGGACAGGGAGAATTATTAGTAATTATTAGAAGCAGGAGGAAAATAATGGGAATTGGTAAGATGCTTTTATCTCTCATTCTCCTCTTGCCAGTTGGCTATTGTCTTCATCTGAGTATATAAAAACATGCCAATGTTGCCAAGTTTTGGGTATTGTTTTGTGAGTGAGTCAGATTCTTCTATTCTCTTATCTTCAGTATTAAGCCAAATCTGGAGGGTTGGAGGAAATTCTTTACTTTTTGCCTGTATAGTTTTTGTTGCACTTCTTTATTCCACATATGCATTTATTTATTTTACTACAAAGACTTGGCATCAGCTTTGTGTGTAGTTGGGATTTTTTTAAAACCCCAAGCAGCACTGGGTCCCATGGACTGTAAAATTATTAGGTGCTGCTCAGTGCCAGGAAACTGTCCCAAGTTGGTTAACTAAATACATTACATGGCAGTATTGGTTCAGCATTTTTCTGTTCCTCTCTTCTCAAAGCTGAGAAAAAATGGACCTAGTGCAGCAGCTTTAGGGTTACCATGTTGTGGTCCAGGGACACGTGACGCTGGAGGTTTTGCGTTACGGTTAAACCAGTTAGTCATAATCAGCATGTTAAAATTGATTTTTTTTTATTTTTTTTTACTGAAATTAGTTTTTCCATCTGGGAACTAAGAAGTTTATACATTATCAAAAGAGCAAAAGTATTCAGTTTTTTGTCCCTTTTTTATAAAGAGTGAATTTTATAAAGGATTCATAAAAAAAAAATAAGGGGCTAACTCTTTGTTTCCACAAAAACTTCTGGGCTCTTTGTTTCAGGAGCAGTATTAGTGCTCCTTATACAATGCTGTGATGATTGCAACTCCTAGTGTTGTCTGCAGGACCGCATTCTCACTTTGACAGCTCGCTCCTGCAGAGTGCAGGACATGGCCGAGTGATGGAAAGAACACGACACCCAAGGTGGTTCTTCTGCTTCTGCTCAGCCCTGCTTGAAAATGTATGTAAAATCATTTAAAATATAAAGCGCAAGCACACCAAATAAAAATGCTTTTGCAATAAAGTTGTATTCAGGATATAAACGCAATTCTATAATGGGTACAAATATCAAAGTGTGTCATATGACAACAAGCATAATACATCATATATATTATGGGGTTCGGCCTGGTCATGTGTACAGTTAGGTGCACATGACAGAACCAGAACCAGGCCTGGTTGGACGCTTTGGCTATCAGAGCCAATCGGTGGGTGAGTCTGGCCCCGCTGAGGAGTCTGGGGAAGGGTACTTAAGAGGCTGAAGGCATGTGTTCGGGGTTGTTCGTTAGGCCAGAGCTGCGTGTTCCTGAATCCGGATCGGGGTAGCCTGGAGTGCGCTAGGTGTAGGTTGCAGGACTGGGGTGCGCTACTTCCAGGTTGCAGGACTGGGGTGCGCTACTTCCAGGTTGCAGGACTGGGGTGCGCTACTTCCAGGTTGCAGGACTGGGGTGCGCTACTTCTAGGTTGCAGGACTGGGGTGCGCTACTTCCAGGTTGCAGGACTCGGGTGCGCTACTTCCAGGGTGCAGGATTGTGCTATGTACAGGGGGCAGGGTCCAGAATTGCACTGTATACAGAGTGCATGGCTTAGGAGGATGCTATGTACAGGGTGCAAAGTCCAAAGTTCATGCACACTGGTGGCACTTCAAAAGTTCACTGTGTACAGGGGGCAGGATTCCAAAACTTGCAAAGTACAGGGTTCAAGGCTCAAGAGCTCTACGTACAAGGTGCAACGTTAAGAGGACAGAGGGGCTGCTGCCGAAAAGCAGATACAACTTACAGAGGGTAAGAGATCTCTCATAGAGATACTGCTGGGCAGTGGATATCTTTCCCGATCTCTTACAGGGTGCTGGACTCTGGAGTGCGCTACGTGCAGGGTGCGGGACTCTGGAGTGCACTATACATGGTGTACTCCTGCACCCTGTAGGTAGCACGCAACTCGGCCACACCTACCCTTTCATGTGTAGTTGAGCCCTGGGTGACACCCTCAAGTGCACTGTGGCAGGCTAGACTGGAGAGAGCCTCATGTGCTAGCCTTCCAAGAGTCTACTGCTCTGTCTTGCTCATTCACTCATTCAGGTCAAGATGCTACATGTTTTACCGCACCAGGTGACACCAACCTTTAGGCCGGGTTCACACCGCTGTGATGCGGGAACGCCGCAAATCCGCGGCGTTTTCCCGCATCGCATTACTCCCGCCGGCAGTTCACCCTATGCCCTATGCGGACGGCTGGGAGTGTCAATGATATGTTAATGACACCCCCAGATCTGTCCGCATATCGCAGTGCGATCTGCCGACTCGCACAGGAATCGGATCGCATGGTGTGAACCCCCATGCGATCCGATTCTGTTGCGGACCATAAAAAGGGTCCCGTGCGAGTTTGCTGCGGGAGCGATGCGAATTCAGCCATACTATCTGTATGGCTGAACTCGCATCGCTACGGAGATCGGATGTGATTTGCAGTGCGGGTGCGAATCACATCCGGATCTCCCCCCGCAGCATTGTGAACCCAGCCTTAATGAGAACAAGTGAGGAACCATAAGTACTGCAGCGGGTTGTAGACTTAGGCCGGGTTCAAGCCTATGTGAATTGGATGCAGTTTTCCCTCACATCCAATTCGCATATCAAGAGAATGTGACTGGCTCCCTATGAAGCTGGTTCACAGATCTCCGCTGTGGCTGTGGAGCGCACGGCACAGAAATGTTGTGCGTCTTTGGCTCCATTTCAGGGCTGAATTCAGGCAGAGATTCGTCCCTGAAGTGGGGATAGGGACGCAAGGTTTGAATTATACGGGAGATAAAGATGAGGCTGCATACAATTTATAGGAAATAACCAGACACCGTGGAAATTTTTTACCGCTCATTCTTCTTGTCCGTAAGTATGACGTTTGTCAGAAAGATCATGTGAACAAATGTATTGAAAACTGCAATACATTGCAGTCTTCTGGAGGAAAAGGAAAAGGATCTTTGATAACCTTGCTCTCAAAAACAGCTGTTAAAGTAATGCAAGCTATTTGGATGCTTATCCAAGAAAAGATTTCCAAGGAAGTAGGGGAAGGCGGGATGTTTTCAGTTCACATTGATAAAAGTCAAGACATCACTTCCAAAGATCTCTTCTCCAGAATTGTTTGTGAACTGATTGTATCAATGAAAAGCTTCTTGCAGTTTTTGAATGTGACTTAACAGGGTAAAACCTTTTTAAAATCATGCAAACTTACTACAAATTGCATTGGCAAAACAACGGATGGAGCAGCAAATATGACGAGGCCAATACAATGGATTCTCTTCCTGACGGTCAACTGAATCGCCAGGGCAATTTCACATCTGGTGCCTTGCTAGGGTTGCCACCTTTTCTTTAAGCCAATCCCGAACACTTTATAGGCGCAGGGCAAGTTTTTTTTTTTTTTTTTAAAGAGCGAATGCTGTAGACTCTGGTGTAAAGGGGCGCTTTGATATAAGGGTGTTTCTACTCACCATTTCCTTTAGAGTTCCCAGCATTCCTCCTTAAGACCCCTTTCACACCGAGGGCGTTTTGCAGGCGCTGTAGTGTTGGAAATAGCGCCTGCAATCCGCCTTTAAACTGCTGCTCCGTTGTCACCCAAGAGTTTTCACACTGGGGCGTTGTGCTGGCAGGACGTCAGGAAAAGTCCTGCCAGCAGCTTCTTTGGAGCGGTGAAGGAGCGGTGTGTTTACCGCTCCTCCACCGCTGCTCCCCATTGAAATCAATGAGCCAGCGCTGCAATACCGCCAGCAAAACGCCGCTATTGCGGGCTGTTTTAACCCTTTCTCTGCCGCTATCGGGGGTAAAAGTGCTGTTTTACCGCCAACGCTATGGACGGCTTGGTGTGAAAGTCGTGTAAATCAGGGTTCCCAAATCCTCCCTTACATCTGAGTCCGCCTTACCTTTAGACGGCTTTCACACCAAGCCACCCATAGGGCATTTTACCGTTGGATTTGCAGCACATTTCGGCCGCTAGCGGGGCGCTTTTACCCCCCCACTAGCGGCCCGAAAAAGAGTTAAAACCGCCCGCAATATGCCGCAATATAGGCATTTTGCTGGCGGTATTGCAGCGCTGCCCCATTGATTTCAATGGGGAGCAGCGGTGGAGGAGCGGTAAACACACCGCTCCTTCACCGCTCCAAAGAAGCTGCTGGCAGGAGTTTTCCTGACGTCCTGCCAGCGCACCGCTCCAGTGTGGAAGCCCTCAGGTTTTCACACTGGAGACAATGGAGCAGCAGTTTGAGGGTGGATTGCAGGCGCTATTTCTAATGCTATAGCGCCTGCAAAACACCCTTGGTGTGAAAGGGGTCTTGGTGTACTCGCTCAGAGGCAGGAGAGAGTAGGGAGGGGGAAGACTTTAGTCACAGACATTGAATGGTGAGCTCACTCACCCAAGGATGGAGGCTCAGGCATCAAAACCTTTTCTTTTACTAAAGTTTATTGAATTTTTCAATCATAGAAAAGGTAGAAATATTACATTGTCAAAATGGTGATAAGAGGTATCAATACACATTGAACAAATAATCGTCCCTAAATTTAGGGCTAGGACAGAAACAAACATGTAATACAGTAAAACTAGATTAGAGCAAAGCTTATGAGAGGTCCATTAATGAGAGGTAAGCAACAATTTGAAATGTTAAAGGGAACATTTGCAGAAAATGCTAAGGAGACTACTTCAGGGCAATCGGGTCAGTATCATGCTTACCAATTTGCTGGCATCCCAGTGATTCTGTAACCCAAATAAAAGGAGCCGAGGGAGGAAATAAAAAAAAAAAAAAAAGCCATTTTAGGGAAGGTCGGTGGCAATAAACGGCTAAGGGCTCCATTGCTCATCTGAGACTCAGAGGCCGTAAAGGGGGAGATTTGTGCAACAAAAAAATAGAAAAAGAAGACGAAAGGGAGAAAGAAAAGGGAGGAAAACTGAAGGGTACTAGGCTGTCACAGTTCAAGGCATCGACACCTTTTATCCACAATGTATATGTGGGCTGCTGAGCTTCAAGTTTCTAGCTCACTTATCCCTTTCCTGAGGCACAGAACACCAGGGATTGGAGTGTGGGTGGGCAGACAGAGAGGGGTAAGGGTGGTAGGAGGAGCATATTGACCCCCTCTCTCCTCCCCTGTCCATGTATAGGTGTGGGGCCCATGTACACGCCTATGTACTTGGTCCATTCTGAATAATGTGTCTGGGTTTCAGGTGGTCTGAAACCTGGTCACACAATTCAAAACCAGGACTGTCCGGGTCAATCCCAGACAGGTGGCAACCCTATGCTATGCACACATTCTGAATTTAGTAATTGCAGATACAACAACGGTGGTAGTTGAAAGTGCATCACTGTTCAGTTTGTTGAATGGCATTGCTGTGTTTATTCGTGATTCTTCTCAGCACATGAATACCTGGGAACAAGTAAGCCAGGACCCTCACCATCGAAGAATTCCAGTAATTGGTGAAACACGCTGGTGATCAAAAGATGCTGTTTTAAGAAAAGGGCTTGTGGAAATTTTAAATCTTGATTCTGCTTTGTTTCTTAGTCTACTGTACATTTTGGAAAAGTAAAAGCAAGATTAGCGCAGGTCCGCAATACTCTACAGCACAGGTGTCAAACACAAGGCCCGCGGGCCGAATCCGGCCCTCCAGACCATTTCATGTGGCCCTTGCACCACTCCAGCCCCCCTCCAGACCCTTACTTTCTGCTTTCAAGCAATGCATTCAGCTTCTTCCCAGCAGCAGCATAAGGAAAGGGGGTGCACTGTGATGTAAGGGAGAGTGGGGAACTCAACTTCTGATGGTGGAGTGACTCTTAACACCTAATGTAAAGGGAGTGGAAGCGCTGGACATCTAATCTAACAGATACAACTGGCCCTTTTAAGGGCAATCATAATGTCGATGCGGCCCACAATGAAATTGAGTTTGACACCCCTGCTCTATAGCATGGAATGTAGTCCTCAATACAATACTAAATATATCTCTAATGGTGTATCTTCTATGCAAATATGCAAAGTAAACTAATATGTGTAATTATGTATTCTGTGCAAACATGCAAAATAGACTAATACATATGTGAATAAATTAATAATATATTATGAAAACTGATCAATAAATCTATGAGTGATATTTGTTAATATATAATCAACAATAAAAGTGCAATTTTCGAAAAAAGAGGGAAACCGGACTTTAACCACTTTCAGACCGGACCAATTTGCTGGTCAAAGACCAGACCACTTTTTGCGATTCGGCACTGCGTCGCTTTAACTGACAATTGCGCGGTCGTGCGACGTGGCTCCCAAACAAAATTAACGTCCTTTTTTTCCCACAAATAGAGCTTTCTTTTGGTGGTATTTGATCACCCCTGCGGTTTTTATTTTTTGCGCTATAAACAAAAATAGAGCGATAATTTTGAAAAAACGCATTATTTTTTACTTTTTGTAATAATAAATATCCCCCAAAAATATATAAAAAAACATTTTTTTCCCTCAGTTTAGGCCGATACGTATTCTTCTACATATTTTTGGTAAAAAAAATCGCAATAAGCGATTATTGATTGGTTTGCGCAAAAGTTATAGCGTTTACAAAATAGGGATAGTTTTATAGCATTTTTATTAATAATTTTTTTTTTTTTTTTTACTAGTAATGGCGGCGATCTGCGATTTTTATTGTGACTGCGACATTGTGGGGGACCCATCGGACATTTTTGACACATTTTTGGGACCATTGTCATTTATACAGTAATCACTGCTATATAAATGCAGTGATTCCTGTGTAAATGACACTGGCAGTGAAAGGGTTAACCAGTGGGTGGCAGTGTAGGGGTTAAGTGTTCCTAGGGGTGTGTTACTAACTGTGGGGGGGTTGGGCTTTCATTTAGTGTACATTGATCTCTGCTCCAATCACATGGAGCAGAGATCAGCGTCACTAGTTGCTAGGCAGAATGGAAAAATGTTGTTTATACAGCATTTCCTCCATTCGGCCGCTCCGTGAGACGATCGCGGGGATGCCCGCGGCGATCGAGTCCGCGGGTCCCGCGACTGGACTCACGGGGGTCCCGACCAGCGCGGGAGCGCGCCGCCGGCGGCGCGCTCCCGATGGCACGGCGGCAACGAATATTGGACGTACATGTACGCCAATATGCCTGCCCGTGCCATTCTGTCGACGTACATCGTCGTGTGCTGGTCGGGAAGTGGTTAAATGAGGCGTGTCACTGAATGGATACTTATGATTTGTACTTACCAAACAATTTTAATCAAAGTATCCATTCAGTGACACGCCTCATTTAACCACTTCCCGACCAGCACACGACGATGTACGTCGACAGAATGGCACGGGCAGGCATATTGGCATACAGGTACGTCCAATATTCGATGCCGCCCTGCCATCGGGAGCGCGCCGCCAGCGGCGTGCTCCCGCGCTGGTCGGGACCCCCGTGAGTCCGGTCGCGGGACCCGCGGACTTGATCGCCGCGGGCATCCCCGCGATCGTCTCACAGAGCCGCTGAAGGGAGGAAATGCTGTGTAAACAACATTTCTCCATTCTGCCTAGCAACTAGTGACGCTGATCTCTGCTCCATGTGATTGGAGCAGAGATCAGTGTACACTAAATGAAAGCCCAACCCCCCCACAGTTAGTAACACACCCCTAGGAACACTTAACCCCTACACTGCCACCCACTGGTTAACCCTTTCACTGCCAGTGTCATTTACACAGGAATCACTGCATTTATATAGCAGTGATTACTGTATAAATGACAATGGTCCCAAAAATGTGTCAAAAATGTCCGATGGGTCCCCCACAATGTCGCAGTCACAATAAAAATCGTAGATCGCCGCCATTACTAGTAAAAAAAAAAATAATAAAAAATTATTAATAAAAATGCTATAAAACTATCCCTATTTTGTAAACGCTATAACTTTTGCGCAAACCAATCAATAATCGCTTATTGCGATTTTTTTTTACCAAAAATATGTAGAAGAATACGTATCGGCCTAAACTGAGGGAAAAAAATGTTTTTATATATATTTTGGGGGATATATATTATAACAAAAAGTAAAAAATAATGCGTTTTTTTCAAAATTGTCGCTCTATTTTTGTTTATAGCGCAAAAAATAAAAACCGCAGGGGTGATCAAATACCACCAAAAGAAAGCTCTATTTGTGGGAAAAAAAGGACGTCAATTTTGTTTGGGAGCCACGTCGCACGACCGCGCAATTGTCAGTTAAAGCGACGCAGTGCCGAATCGCAAAAAGTGGTCTGGTCTTTGACCAGCAAAATGGTCCGGTCTGCAAGTGGTTAAAGAGGAAGTAAAGGCAAAAAAATAAATAAAATAAATAACACACCCTGTAAGGCAAAGGCATAATGCATACCATACTAGCTCATTATGAATAACTTACCTGAGAACGAAGCCCCTGAAGCGGTCCTCCGTCTTCCTCTTTGCCGCTGCTATGGATCCCGGAGCGACTTCCGTGTCTCGCTGCTCCAGCGCTGTGATTCGCCAGAGTCGCGATGACGTCACTCCTGCGCATGCGCATGGGAGCCGACACTCGTGGGATATCGCCGCGATCTGTGGCCTGCCCAGTGCGCCTGCGCACCGCTGTCTACAGCGCATGCTGTCTTCGGGTAAATATCTCCTAAACCGTATAGGTTTAGGAGATATTTCTTGGACCTACAGGTAAGCCTTAATCTAGGCTTACCTGTAGGTCAAAGTGGTTTGTAATGGTTTACAACCACTTTAAATAGATTTGTTTAGATATACAGTTATTTTACAGAATATAACGCAACATCATTAACAATGCAAATGCATAGACATACTCATCCATTCATAAAAACAATAAACGTAAGCAATTGCTCATAGTAAGCCAAAATGGTCTGGGCATCAGTTGGATATATACTCGACGCACGTTTCATGGCTCTTGCCAATCATCAGGAGTAAAAATGCTCTGAAATGAAATCAAGCATATCTATAAATATGGGATAATCTTTAAACGGAGAACCATCTCTCAAGAAAAGGGGGGGCTATAAAATACTATCCGACTCAAAGGTGATGCCAAACATCTGTCCAGGGGATACAGAGGGCAGGAATATCGATCTCCCCCGGGGCTGAGGTGAGGAATCACATCCAGATCGATGATAGCAGCTGGGTAAAGCCCAGGTGACCATGTCACAACCATAATATATGATGTATGCTTACCAGGCCATACTGTTCTGCAGGAATATAGAAATAAGACCTTGGGAAATAAATTTGCTATTAATGGGACAAATCCATACTTGTAGGTGAATGAAATTAATGAATGATATGCAGTTAATGCAATAATATAAAATTTAATTGGGTAACCATAGAACAAACCCACCATATAATGGTGAGCTGAAGAATGTAAATAAATCATAGTTACCTTGTATATAATTCTATGGCTGCAGACATGCCTGGAGTCCTGCTTATGTGGATGGTCAAAGTGAAATGGTCAGCTGGCTAACGCAGACAGCTTATATCCCCAGCAAAGGGCGGGTCCCCACCAACGTCATGAAGCATCAATTGGTGGAGAGAAGAGAAAAACAGCTCCATGTTCAGGTATGTAAACTCACAGAGCAGAGCAAATAATCATAAAAGTGCAATGTGTATGTATGCAAACATGCATAAGCAGACTGTGATACTAAATATAAATAAGTCTCAAAATTAATAAGTTGAACCTCCAAATACAATAAAAAGAAGTGTATCAATAATTTCTCCAAAAAGCAGTTCTGCAATGTTCTTTGTATATATAATGGCTCTTCAAGCCAATTCAATACCCAGTGTTCAAAGTGTGCCACTCTGTGAAGACGTCAATCAGACGAAACGTACTTCGGGTGAGCGAGGGATGCTGACGATATCCCATGGTGAATGGTTGGAGCTGTAGAGTATTGCGGATCTGCGCTAATCTTGCTTTTACTTTTCCATTACTGACTCAGGTCATTACTGAGAAAGCTGCAGTCCATTTTGATTGTTTTCATCTGTGGCGCTGTTACATCTGTTTTCCATTTACTGTACGCTTTGAGCAGAACTGAAGGCCGCATGTCACTGAAAATCTTATGAAGAATCCTTGCTCAAATATGAAACCATTCTCACAGATCAAATTATTCTGAGAATATTTGAATTGACAACACCATTGTCCAAATATCTGCAAACAACTCAAATGGATATCTCAAAAGTTATTAAAATGGTACAGGGAACTTCTGAAAAACTCAAAACAATTACAGTAAAACCTTGGTTTGAGAGTAACTTGATTTGAGAGCGTTTTGCAAGATGAGCAAAATTTTTAAATAAATTTTGACTTGATATACAAGCGATGTCTTGATATACAAGTAACAAACAAGATAAACACGATATTTGGGGGGCACACCCTAAAAAAAAATGCATAAAGATGGTGCTGCCATAAGACCATACAACAGAACAAAAATATTACAGCAAACACATGCAAAACCTCCAGCATGGCTTTTTAAAAACACCTAGACATTTTCAAAAAACATTATCAAAAAATATGGGGATTTGGTCACACCATATTGCTATACGGTGCTTATGCCCACTTACTGCAACAAAGTACCCCAGGAGATCCTGCTTCTCTGAACCATGGGAGCTATACTCCTCTATATGATATACAAGTAACGTCATGTCACAATGGAGTATTAATAGAGATGAGGCGCCTCTAAGTGTAGCAATATGGTTACATTAAGAGTCCATTCACACAGGGGCAACTTTGAATCCGACTTGAAGTCGTCCCAAGTTGCCTCAAGTCACGCAACATGATAAAATCAATGTAAGTGAATGAGAGCCGTCTTAATGTACACTACTGAAGTCGCTCCGATTTCAGAAAAGGTTCCGGTACTACTTCAATCCGACTTCTAGGCAACTTGTACCCATTGATTTCAATGGAAGTTGCCTCCAAGTCTGATCTTAACTGAAGCAACTTTCCAGGAAGTAAAAATTGTTTTCTAGGCAAACCCCTCCCTCCCACAGAGCTGATTATTATGTGATTGGCCACTGGTCCTGGGGGCAACTTCAAGTTGCCTTGTAAGTTGTCTCAAGTCGTGCTGTGATTCCTACTCGTCGTGTCCTAAGTCGTGTCCAAGTTGCCTCCCAAAGTCTCTCGCTGGAAGTCGTGTTGCCCCTGTGTGAATGGACTCTTAATGAAGGTACATTTAGCAACATATTGCTACACTAAAGCCCCGTACACACGAGCGGACTTTTCAACATCCAAAGTCTGACGGAATGATTCCGGCAGACCATTCGATCGTGTGTGGGCTGCAACGGACTTTTGATTCACAAAAGTCTGACAGACTTTAGAAATGGAACATGCTTCAAATTTTTCCACCAGAACTCTGCCGGACCCAGTTCCTACCGAAAAATTCGCTCATGTGTATGCTATTCCGACGGACTAAAACCGACGCTAGGGCAGCTATTGGCTACTGGCTATGAACTTCCTTATTCGAGTCCAGTCGTACGTCATCACGTTCAAATCCGTCGGAGTTTGGTGTGATTGTGTGTGGCCAAGTCCGCTCATTCGGAAAGTACGTCAGAACTCTGTCAGAACTCCGGCAGAACTCCTTCGAAAGTCTGTCGGACATAAGTCTGGTCGTGTGTACGCGGCATTAGAGGCGCCTCTCTTCTCTTTTATATACTCTGTAGCTCCTGCTGGATTTTGCTTATAATCCCCTTGTGGAGGCTTCTATTAGTTAATGGACATTTTATGGTCATACAACCAATCACATTGCTATAATCTTTTTATATGAACTATAAACTGAAGGACTTATGAATAAATGGTTGTTGAACTAATTATTTGAGTTTCCATTATTTCTTATGGGGAAATTCGCTTTATTATACAAGAACTTTGGATTACAAGCATGTTTCCGGGAATTATGCTCGCAATCCAAGGTTTTACTGTACAACAGATTTTGATGCCTTACAAATTGCTGCTGATAAGTTTGTTAAGTAGGCAAATGACAAGATTCGAGAAAAGTTACTACCTAGAAGTACAGACCGCTCTGCCTCAAAAAAGAATAAGAAAAAGAAAAGGAATGGCAGATGAGACTGATGGCGATGTAACAGTTTGTGATGCTGTTTCGGCTTATAAAATACGTGTACACAATGTAATCTCGGATTCTCACCGAGTTTGAAAAAGAGGCCCGGTCCTTAAGTGGTTAAAGCGGAGGGCCACCCTGAAAACAAAAAAAATATTAAAAATTACAAAAAAATATTAAAAAAAAAAATGAAAAAATTTTTTTTTTTTTACTTACCAGAAATGCCTGTTGCTAGGCACTTTCTCCTAATCTTCCTCTTCCTCCTCCGCGGAGATCTTCTGTCTTCTGTCTTCGTCGCAGCGTCTTCTGGGTAATGAGTCGCGCTGTGTTCTGGGAACTGTGTGTTCCAGAACACAGCGCGTCCCATTCAGAAAGCGCTGCGGGACTCGCGCATGCGCAGTAGCTGCGGGACTCGCGCATGCGCAGTAGGAAACGGGCAGTGAAGCCGTAAGACTTCACTGCCTGTTTCCCTTACAAGGAATGGCAGCACCGGGAGCCGAGGGACGGGTCGGCCTTGGGCGGCCGACATCGCGGCACCCTGGACAGGTGAGTGTGTTGATTAAGTCAGCAGCTGCAGTGTTTGCAGCTGCTGACTTTTTTTTTTTTTTTTTTGTATAACCGGCCCTCCTCTTTAAGAAGGAAGTTTCAGGAAAAAAAAACTTATTTTTTTAAATAAACAACTTTGAATTAAAATAAGGGTTAGTGCCCATCAATGCAGCCTCCTCATTTCCCATCAATGCAGCCTGAACAATGCCCATCTGCAGCCTCAATGCAGCCTGATCAATGCCCATCTGCAGCCTCAATGCAGCCTGAAGAATGCCCATCTGCAGCCTCAATGCAGCCTGATCAATGCCCATCTGCAGCCTCAATGCAGCCTGAAGAATGCCCATCTACAGCCTCAATGCAGTCTGATCAATGCCAATCCATCTGCAGCACATCTCATCAATGCTCGTTTTTAGCGTCAATGCTCATCTGCAGCCTCACCATCGATGCAGCCTGGACAGTGCAGGAAATCACAAAGCCGTCATCTCCTGTTTTAGCTCTCACCAGGGGCGGACTGACAACTCATGGGGCCCCCGGGAAATAGGAGATTATGGGGCCCCCAGGCAATCAGAGATTATGAGGCCACACAGTATACACACACACATACAGTATACAATCACACAGTATACATAGACTAGTTTCTATTGGCTGAGAAGGTACTGGAGAGGAGAGGTGGGGCAGCTATAATCTCAGGATTTTTAGACCAAAAGGATGTCAGTAAGGGACATTTCAGAGACAGATGTAAAAAAAAAACACAAATTTTGACATACTGTCCCTGGTTTACTGGGCTGGTAACCCTGATGGAGCCGAGATGACGGCTTTTGAATTGCGGCGGCGTTCGTTCCCCTCCGAGGTACACTGTTGACGTATAACACGTACCCATGATTTGTCCCCTATTTTCAGTGGAAAAAAGTGCTTATACGCCGATAAATAGGATATTTACGTAATTCCAAATGATTTATAAATTACAGTGACTGAAGCAGGCTACATTATCTTACGGTACCTACAATTGCTGCAGAGTTGTTGCACACTTATAAAGGGCTGCACAACATCTTGAAAATGTTGTACCTTTTTGAATTTGATATTTTTTTCTCCTATGAAAAACCTTCAGACACGTATGGCTACATTCCGCAAGAGAGCTATAAGGGGAAGTGGGTGCACAATGTTAAGATCAGAGCCAGACCGCTTGTTCAGGAAACATAAAACCATTTCTTCTTTCTCATGTTTAGTGTTCAGTCTGGCAGAAAAGTAGTTCTTCATATAAAGTAGACCATACGCTGTCTCTAAAAGTAGACCACATGCTGCCTCCAAAGGTATGTTCTGACAGTTAAAGCTGAACTCCAGGTCACTTGAATCCTACACCAGCACCTCTCCCTCCCTGGAGCCCTCCCAGATATACACTCACCGGCCACTTTATTAACTGTTTTAATTGCTTGGTAACACAAATTGATAATCAGCCAATCACAGGGCGGCAACTCCATGCATTTAGGCATCTAGACGTGGAGAAGACAACTAGCTGGAGTTCAAACCGAGCAACAGAATGCAGAAGATTTAGATTTAATGTGGATTTAAGTGACTTTGAACATGGCATGGTTGTTGGTGGCAGACTGGTCTGAGTATTTCAAAATCTAAAGTAACTCAAATAACCGTTACAACCAAGGTATGCTGAATGCCATCTCTGAATGCACAACACATCGAACCTTGAAGCAGATGGACTACAGCAGCAGAAGACCACACCAGGTTCCACCCTGTCAGCTAAGAACAGGAAACAGGAGTCTACAATTCGCACAGGCTCACCAAAATTAGACAATAGAAGATTGGAAAAACATTGCCTGGTCTGGTGAGTCTCAATTTCAGCTGTGACATTCAGATGGTAGGGTTAGAATTTGTCATAAACAACATAAAAACATTAAATCCATCCTGCCTTGTATCAATGGTTCAGGCTGGTGGTGGTGTAATGGTGTCGGTGATGTATTCTTAGCACACTTTGGGCCTCTTACTACCAATTGAGCATTGTTTAAATGCTGCGGCCTACCTGAGTATTGTTGCTGACCATGTCCATCCCTTTATGACTACAGTGTCCCCATCTTCTGATGGCTCCTTCCAGCAGGATAATTCTCCATGTCACAAAGCTCCAATCATCTCACCACTGGTTTCTTGAACATGACAATGAGGTCGCTGTACTCCAATGGCCTCCACAGTCACCAGATCTCAATTCAATAGAGCACCTTTGTGATGTGGTGGAACGGGAGATTGGCATCATGGATGTGGAGCCGACAAATCTACAGCAACTGTGTGAGGCTATCATGTCACTATGGACCAAAATCTCTGAGGAATGTTTCCAGCACCTTGTTGAATCTATGCCACGAAGAATTAAGGCAGTTCTGAAGGTAAAAGGGGGTTCAACCCGGTACTAGCAGAGTGTACCCAATAATGTGCCCAGTGAGTGTATGTTTTGTTTTATTTCCAGCATTCTGAAGTCATGGGCCATTCTCTACTACTTGCAATCCCCAAAAAATGGCAACTGAACTTATGCCTAGCTTTCTAAAGTATGGTGCACATACAGTAGATGGGGCATTTCACAGAACAATACAGAACACAATTCCTAGCACTCATACCAGCAAAACAGCAGCCAAAACTGAAGTTTTTATTGCATACATTTGCAAATATAAGTGGAAGCCAAACCACCAAGCCCCATCAAGGCCCCCTGTGATGTGAGGTCCCTAGTACTAATCTATTCTAACAGAATGATTTTCTATATTAAGCATTTGCAAAAAAACGCTCATCCATGTCTTTATGGACCTTGCTTTGTGCACTGGTCCAAATCATTTGGCGGAGGGGCAATTATGGTGTGGGGTTGTTTTTCAGGGGTTGGGCTTGGTCCCTTAGTTCCAGTGAAGGGAACTCTTAAGCCGTCAGCATACCAAGACATTTTGGACAATTTTAATGCTCCCAACTTTGTGCGAACGGTTTGAGGATGGTCCCTTCCTGTTCCAAAATGACTGCGCACCAGTGCACAAAGCAAGGTCCATAAAGACATGGATGAGCGAGTTTTGGGTAGAGGAACTTGACTGGCCTGCGCAGAGTCCTGACCACAACCCAATAGAACACCTTTGGGATGAATTATAGCAGAAACTGCGAACCAGGCCTTCTCGTCCACATCAGTGCCTGACATCACAAATGCGCTTCTAGAACAATGGTCAAACATTCCCATAGACACACTCCTAAACCTTGTGGACAGCCTTCCCAGAAGAGTTCATAGCTGCAAAGGGTGGGCCAACTCAATATTGAACACTACGGACTAAGACTGGGATGCTATTAAAGTTCATGTGCGTGAAAGGGCAGGTGTCACAATACTTTTAACCATAAAGTGTATATTTGTGTGTGTGTATATACAGTATTTCACAAAAGTGAGTACACTCCTCACATTTTTGTAAATATTTTATTATATCTTTTCATGTGACAACACTGAAGAAATGACACTTTGCTACAATGTAAAGTAGTGAGTGTACAGCTTGTATAACAGTGTAAATTTACTGTTCCCTCAAAATAACTCAACACACAGCCATTGACGTCTAAACCGATGGCAACAAAAGTGAGTACACCCCAGGGGCGGATCCAGGGGGGGGGCAACAGGACAATTGCCCCCCCCGAAAATATCACACCGTCACCGACTGACTTGCAGGCTGCAGCGCTGCTATGCCCAAGTCTCTCTCTCTGTCTCATCAGCGATCAGCGGCGCAGAGAGAGAGAGAGACTCTGGTGTATTACACGGCGGCACTGGACCAGGAGGAGCTAGGAGGTGGGTGGAGCTGAGCCGTTGGCTTGGCAACCCTGCACTCGTTGCTAGCGCCTGCCCGCCTGGCGTCTAGCAACGAGTGATGTCATTGAGACAGTCACGTGACTCACGTCAGACTCGGAGTCTCAGACTCAGAGCCGACGTCACGTGACAGGAGCTGCCTGGAGGAGCGGTGTAGTGTCATATTTTGCTCCCCATCATAGAATGCTCCCGAAGTGGCGTTGCGGCCAGAAATTTAGCACTGCGCATGCGCGATGCGTTCCAAATGCTTACACATGCGTTTCAGAGGGTTTCCGACAATGTAGGTCAGTGAAACCGTCGGATAATGTCACGGAAGTGAGGGGAGGTAATCGTGACATTAACTTTAGACAGAGCGGCGGAGAGAGAGCAGGTAACTGTGGCTCAGGGAGGGGATTACCTCCCCTCACTTCTCTGACATTATCGGACTGTTTCACTGGTCTGCATTGTTGCAAATCATTTGAAACGCATGGTGCAAGTGTTTGGAACGCATCGTGCATGCGCAGTGCTAAATTTCTGGCTGCAACATCACTTCCGGAGCATTCTGTGATGGGGAGCAAAATATGACACTATAGGGGCACTGTGTGACAGAGGCAGAGCGCCAGCAATCTTCCCTTTATGCGTCCGCCCCTGAGTGTGTTGAGTGTGCTGGCCCCTCCTACCTGCATCACCTCATCCCTCCATCTTGTCCATACTCATCACAATCACTCCCTCCGCCCCGACAGCAGGAAAGTGACGTGGCAAGTGACAATTGGCAACAAATGACAGGTGACATGGCAAGTGGCAATCTGTATCTGGTGGCAGGTGACGTGGCAAGTGACAATCCGCAACGTGTAGCAGGTGACGTGGCAATCTGCAACATGTGGCAGGTAACGTGGCAAGTGACAGTCCGCAACGTGTGGCAGGTGATGTGGAAATCCGTATCTGGTGGCAGATGACGTGGAAAGTGACAATCTGCAACATGTGGCAGATGATGTGGCAAGTGGCAGTCTGCAATGTGTGGCAGGTGACATGGCAAGTGGCAATCCGTATCTGGTGGCAGATGACGTGGCAAGTCACAATCTGCAAAGTGTGGCAGGTGACATGGCAAGTGACAATCTGCAACATGTGGCAGGTGACGTGGCAAGTGACAGTCCGCAACATGTGGCAGGTGACGTGGAAATCTGTATCTGGTGGCAGATGGTGTGGCAAGTGACAATCTGCAACGTGTGGCAGGTGACGTGCCAAGTGACAATCTGCAACGTGTGACAGGTAACGTGGCAAGTGACAGTCCGCAATGTGTGGCAGGTGACGTGGAAATCCGTATCTGGTGGCAAGTGACAATCTGCAACGTGTGGCAGGTGACGTGGCAAGTGACAATCGGCATCTGGTGGCAGGTGGCGTGGCAAGTGACAGTCCACAACGTGTGGCATGGCAAGTGACGATCTGCAACTGGTGACGGGTGACACACTCTGGGCTCTCACTGATTCTGCATTATGGTGAGTTGAACCATTTCATTTTATATAACATTCTATATAACAATGTAATAATAGAAATAATGCGCTTCCAACATCCTGACACCATATTAACCATGGTGCCGTCATGATTGAAACGCTAGCACCAGCCATGTCCCCGATAAATTGCCCGCAAAAAAAAACTTATTTTCTGGCAGTGCCCCTCCCGAGACTAGACTCTGGATCCGCCCCTGGTACACCCCTAAGTGAAAATGTCCAGATTGGGCCTAATTAGTCATTTTTCCTCCCCGGTGACTTGTTAAGGCCCATACACACAATTGGACTTTTTGACAGCAAACAAACAAATTAGCTGTTTTGTGGCAACATCTGACCACGTGTACGCTCCATTGGACAAACTTTTTCGGTTTTCACCTGACTTTTATTGGCTGTGCGAATGGACAAACTTTCCGGCAACAAAAATTTGATGGAGCAAAGTCCGATCTTGTGTATAGAAAACCATTGGACTTTTGTGCAAAGTACAAACACGCATGCTCAGAACCAATGCAAAAGATCAGACAACAATACAGAAGTTGACCAAAGGTGGCGGTAAAGAGCAGAAAAAACATGTGATTTGGTGAGTTGGCTGAAAAAGTCCTGCCGTGTGTATGCAATACAGGTTCATGGCCGGCGCCCTTTGTACAAAAATCCACAGGAAAGTTTGTACAAAGTCCTATCGTGTGTATGAGGCTTTAGTGTTACAAGGTCTCAGGTGTGAATGGGGAGCAGGTATGTTAAATTTGGTGTTATTGTTCTCTCTCTCTCTCTCATACTAGTCACTGGAAGAACTCTGAGGAGCTTAAAAAAAAAATAACTGTTGCTCTACATAAAGATGGTCTAGGCTATAAGAAGATTGCCAAGACCCTGAAACTAAGCTGCAGCATGGTGGCCAATACCATACAGTGGTTAAACAGGACAGGTTCCACTCAGAACAGGCCTCCCCATGGTCAACAAAAGAAGTTGAGTGCACGTGCTCAGCGTCATATCCAGAGGTGAAATAGACGTATGAGTGCTACCAGCATTGCTGCAGAGGTTGAAGGGGGGGTCAGCCTGTCAGTGCTCAGACCATACGCCGCACCTTGCATGAAATTGGTCTGCATGACTGTTGTCCCAGAAGGAAGCCTCTTCTAAAGATGATACGCAAGAAAGCCCACAAACAATTTGCTGAAGGCAAGCAGACTAAGGACATGGATTACTGGAACCATGTCCTGTGGTCTGATGAGACCAAGATAAACGTATTTGGTTCAGATGGTGTCAAGCGTGTGTGGTGGCAATCAGATGAAGAGTACAAAGACAAGTGTGTCTTGCCTACAGTCAAGCACAGTGGTGGGAGTGTCAGGGTCTGGGGCTGCACGGGTGCTGCCGGCACTGGGGAGCTACAGTTCATTAAGGGAACCATAAATGCCAACATGTACTGTGACATACTTAAGCAGAGCATGATCCCCTCCCTTCAGAGACTGGGCCGCAGGGAAGTATTCCAAAATAATGGCCCTAAACACACCCCCAAGACAACCATTGCCTTGCTAACGAAGCTGAGCGTAAAGGTGATGGCCAAGCATGTCTCCAGACCTAAACCCTACTGAGCATCTGTGGGGCATCCTCAAAGGGAAGGTGGAGGAGTGCAAGGTCTATAACATCCACCAGCTCTGTGATAAGAGGAAGAAGACTCCAGTGGCAACCTGTGAAGCTCTGGTGAACTCCATGCCCAAGAGGGTTAAGGCAGTGCTGGAAAATAATGGTGCCCACACAAAATGTGGACATTTTGGGCCCAGTTTGGACATTTTTCACAGGGGTTTAGTCACTTTTGTTGCCAGCGGTTTAGACATTAATGGCTGTGTGTTAGGTATCCTAGGGTATATGTGACTTGCTGTTGCACTACTTAAACATTGATCCCTATTGCCCATAGTCAATAGAGGGGCATCCTTGTTTCAGTACATAATAGATATAAATCTCCCTTTTTTTTCTCTTCCCTTTTGCTTCCAACAAACCTGGCAGCTACTTACACATTTGATAGAGCTGACGCCTAATGCAAATTTTTGGGGAATTTTTTTTCATTGTCTATAGAACAAAGTGTATTTCAGATGTCAAGACCGCTCCTTAGGTGGCCCTCCTGTCGGTGATACCTGGGTCCCTCTCCAAAGCCAAGAAGAGCATCTTGAGGCATTGCTTGTTAACAATATGGGTTGCAGTCTGCCAGCATTAGAAATCTCCCACATCCCCTTATATTGTGGAATGGGCACAATTCCTAAATGATATCATGTTTATGGAGACTCTGATGAGGAGTGACCTGCCCAAGCATGGACTTGCTGGGTAGGTAGTATATAGAGATTCAGACTTTTTCAAGGCTCTGACAAGTGGTCAATAAAAGTATTCTTAGTCCCTTTATATAGGAAAGGCACTTTCACCTAGTTCCCTTCTCTCAGTGGCTCTGACATTTAATGTTGTAAAGCTCTGCGTAAACTGTTGGCACTATATAAATCCTGTATAATAATAATAATAACAATAGAGACCTTAAAAAAAAACCTTATTAAAATTATTTCTGGGATTACGTGATGTATTGAGGTTTGACTATTGCCCCATCACCCCCCTTCTCGTATCCTTTTATGATTCCTTACCCCTTCTCTTTTCCCAGCTTGACCCTTAAAGTGGTTGTAAACCCTTACAAACCACTTTGACCTACAGGTAAGCCTAGATTAAGGCTTACCTGTAGGTCCAAGCAATATCTCCTAAACCTATATGGTTTAGGAGATATTTGCCCGAAAACGGGCACCGCTGTCTACGGCGCATGCGCCGTAGACAGCGCCGCGCAGGCGCACTGAGCGCGGCATTCTCAGCGACGGAGCTGCCGTGCGTGTCGGCTCCCGTGCACATGCGTGGGAGTGACGTCATCGCGGCTTCGCCAAATTACAGCGGCGGAGCTGCGAGACCCCACCAACAAGATGGATGCGGCGGACTACAGGGGACAGCGGCGACTTCGCTGGCTCCTGTGTCAGGTAAGTGACACATAATGGGCTACTATGCGATGCATAGTAGTCCATTATGCTTTGCCTTTGCAGGGAATGAAAGAGGAAGTAAACTCATCAGGGTTTACTTCCTCTTTAATGTTTTACATTACATTTTATTATTGTTTTGCTATGTAAATGTAGTTACTTAACACTAAAACTGAATAAAGAAATATTTGAACTAAAGACTGCAGCGGAAAGTGCAAGACTTCCTCTATTACAGCAGGAAGAGTGACATTCTAGATAATGGATAATTTACGATAATTCGCTGCCCAAAGTCAAATCGGTGTCTGTACAGCTATTTGGAATTGTACATCTGTGAATGTTACCACTAGGCTAGCTTCATACATGATGTAACTTGTTTGTTTGCTAATGCCTTAATGGCTCCAGTTCCCTCTGCTCCCCTCTTATCTTCAATCTGGAGAAGAATGAATACCATGTACAGAGTGCGGCGTGTTTAATCTCAGTTTATGGAATTCGGACCAGCTCTGATATTTTGTCTGAAACCATAAGGTAATGTGTGAACGTGGTTCAGGCCCGCTAAGTACATAACGATTAGTAATCTGATCCACGGTCTATTATATAATACATTTCCTTTCTCCTTGTAAATGAACTATCATTGTGCACAACAGTAATGTTTACAAGGTAAAATAAGCTCCACAGTGCTTCTGTTATCCATTTAAGTCCACAGAAATTGTAAAATTATTATATATTGTCATATTGTGGGGGAATTCAGATCAGTAGTAGCAATTTTATTAGGACATGCCAGTCCCAACTGTGGTTTTAGGACTTGTTGACCCACTTCCATTAAACAATACATCAAAGGTCCTTACATCAGGTTTCCACCATCAAAGCAAGTGACAAAAAATTATGCTAGGGCTTCCGACTCCCTCTTCACTGGGCTCACATTTGTGCTTTTCACTGGTCCCTCAGACCATCTTACCCAGATTTCCTGGCTCACTAAGCCTGTAGTTACAGCACCCTGCTACAAGGGCCCACACCCATGCTTCCCAGTAGTGGGTCTCTTGGCACCCCAGGCTCGCTCACTCTGAAACTTCCAAATTCCCACAGCCCCCTAGACTCAAATAGCCATCCTGGTTTTCCCAGTCTCCTGTACTCAGCCACCTCGACCCGCTTAGTCCTATAGGTAAAGAAGCATGTAGCACTGCCTCTTGAATGGAGCACTACTAACAGGAGCCCACAACCATCCCCTGATGGATGTATGCCTGAAGGGAGCCCAGAGCTATGCTGAAGTCCTTCATTATAAGGGCTGTGTGAACCTGCACTCACAGCCAGACAGTCTCCTGCAAGACCTGGACCCCGGATGGGAGATTTTTTCCTTCCCAAAACTCTCTGAAATCTCCAAACTCCAGAACCAAATCTGGAATACCAAAATCTAGAGAAAACCAAATAATAATAAAAAAAAAAAAGTTTTCTCCACTCGCACATCTATCTCAATATCTATCTATCTATCTATCTATCTATCTATCTATCTATCTATCTATCTATCTATCTATCTATCTATCTATCTATCTATCTATCTTTCTCGCTCTGTTACTCTGGATATTTCTAAACCTCTCTTAAATTTAAAGTGATTGTAAACCCTAATTTAATAAAACAAAACAAAAACAAACATGTTATAAGTACCTACTCTGTGTAATGGTTTTGCACAAAGCAGCCCCACTGGCTCCTTCTCCCCTGCCAAGTGCTTACCATAGCAAGCCATTCAAGGAAAGGACACCCATAGCTCCATCTGAGCCCAACTCCCCTACACCTCCATTATTTTTAGAACAGCCTTCAAAGATCCCAACGCTGCTACGACAATAAACAATGCAACCATCCATGTATACCCACCACCGTCAGTAGACCACCTAAGGGAAAGAACACCCCAAGACCATATCAACCCAACCCCTTAATCCGTAAAGTAGGAAGGGAGGGTGGGAAAAGCTCCTGCCTCTCCGGATAATGGCGCAGACTGAATTCTCCGCGCGCCAATTCCACCCCCCTCACAGACGATCCCCGCCCACCGCCTGCCTACCACCCATCTCCATAGCCGACACGCGTTCAGCCTACGCCTCACGTCACCCCCCCTCGTCATGCTGGCCCTCCCCCTAGTGCCTGTGTCCGGGCCGTTTCTATAAGGTAAAAAGTCTTCAGCCTTTACCAATTTCTTTCTCTTTTTCTTAACCTCTGTATTTCTCTTTTTCTCTATCTTCTCAGTCTGTACATGCTTACAGTCTATCTGTCTTTTGGGTCTTGTAGTATCTCCAGGTATGGGGCCAGTTTGTTGTCCCTCTGCAGTGACTGGTTGGTTTCTGGCAATTCATTTATTTTCTCCTTCATCTAACATATATGTCTTTGAAATAATTTATTATGTCATTTTACAGTATCTCACAAAAGTGAGTACACCCCTCCCATTTTTGTAAATATTTTATTATATCTTTTCATGTGACACTAAAGAAATGACACTTTGCTTTTTCACGTAGGGGGTGTACTCACTTTTGTTGCCAGCGGTTTAGACATTAATGGCTGTTTGTTGAGTTATTTTGAGGGGACAGCAAATTTACACTGTTATACAAGCTGTACACTCACTACTTTACATTGTAGCAAAGTGTCATTTCTTCAGTGTTGTCACATGAAAATATATAATAAAATAATTGCAAAAAATGTGAGGGGTGTACTCACTTTTGTGAGATACTATATATGAGATTTTGTTAGGCTATGTTTTTAGTTGTTTTGGAAAGACAAGTTGCAGTGAGTTGTTGCTAGTGTACATGGTATTTGGTCCTTGATGGTCAGTAAAACTTTATGGGGGTATGATTTGGAGCTTTTGATTTTTGATGTTTTGTACGTGGCCCAATATCATAGTGTCTACTTTAGCCTAAGTCAGCACGGCAAGCATTGTTGGAGGTGCTTGTAGAATACCAGATGGAAAATTTCTGTTAGTTCCAATTGGGTTGATATGGATAGGTGACATGGTCCCATAAAGGAGGATTGGGTGATGTTAAAGGTTTAATGCCGGAATAGTGGTTTTAGGTGATACAGCTGTCCCCTGATGGCACAAGGTTCTGCATGGCCCTTTTTTTAAGGGTCTCTGTGGCTGTCTTGAAACGTTCTGGTTGGTTAAATTCTAGGCCAAGGTAATGTGTAACTTTTACCTTCATCAACATTTCAGTTGTTTAATGTAAAAAAAAAAAAAAAGAAATTCTGATTTGATTTGTATTCATCCTTGGAACGCCATGAGTAAACCCTACCTACATGTTTTTATTTGGTCCGAGTAGGAATTTGACTTTAACACCAGTTTTATCCAAAAACTGAAATATCAGGTTGAGTGCATTGCCTTTAATTTTTTTAAACCTGCATTAGCTGTGTTGTCTGGAGTTGTCTAGATCGGTTGTATGAGGCGCGTTGTTCTGATTTCGTCATGGTTAAATTTCATTTCAGGAAGACTAAGCTTCCTGAAATGAAAACTGGAGAATCGTGTTAAACGGGTGACATGTGCAGACCTGTTTTGGTCTGAATCACTTCATATATCGGTTATTGTGTTACCATTGAGCAAAGCACAGGATACATCTGATCTCTTTGCAGCTGTGCAACATCCCTGAATTCTCTAGGAGCCTGCTGAAACTTGTAGTGCCATTTCCGGTGGAAAGCAGCAAGTTGCCACACCTGGGCTAGATACAGAAGGCCTTGGAAAATAAAGTTGCTACTTGGTGGTGGTGGTTTTTGACCTGGGATAAGCATGCGGCCAGTAATGGACACCTGATATGAACTTGCTTGTTCCTGCTCAAGGACTCACCACGTAATGAGGGAGGATAAAACTGCACTTAAAGGTGAATCTGTCATGAAAAACAAATGGTGGCTACCAATGCCTAAAATTCTATTTGTATGATGGCTTTTGGGATCCTCTGACTTTAATACTCTGAGCTGCTAACTTGGAGTAAATAGGGAGGTTAATGTGTCAGACTTTACTCATACTTTCCTCATCACACATGTATTTTGCTTTGGCCAGTGGCCAGACAACTGCCATTTTCAGAATTGGGTTGCATTTCTCTTGTGACAGGTGGAGAAAAATTAAGAAACATTCTCAAGTCCACCAGACTAATAGCTTGGAATTTATTTTCATACTGTTGCCACCCATCAGCTACAAGTTAAAAATCAGGCTTATAGTGGGAGTGGCTGTTGTAGAAGCAGATAAGCAGTCCCCACATTAGCGATGTTTACCACTAGGAGACAGGGCAGTGGCAGAGGTTTTGCAGTTTTTATCTTCTTTTGCTGTAAAACCCAACAGGGGTGGTTGGGTCACAAGATGTGTAGATAAGTAGAGTTCACTGGAAGGTACAACATTTTCTAAAGCCCCATACACACTATTAGTTTTTCTGCTGAGTTTTCCCTTCAGATTTACCAAAACCATATAATATGAGGTCAAACCTTGGGAGCTTCAATGTGTATGCAATCAGGCAGGCTCTTGCACTACACGGTTTTGGTAAATCTGAAGGAAAAAATCAGCAGAAAATCTGATAGTGTGTATGGGGGATAAGTCTTACCTGTTAAGGGACCACTGAGAATGTACCCAGGTCTCCCACAATAGTACAGAGGCTGCCAGTCACACACACACAGTCCCACGCACACCGCCAATTCAGGCTTGTTCTAGGAGATATCTTTTTAGTATCTATTGCTGAAGGACATCCAAAAGGAGAGGGGATATCACAGGATACTCCAAACAAATCAGTAACAGCAAGAGGGGGGCAAACTTCTCTCTAATCTTCCAATAGCAGCTTTTCTGGAGGTAGGGAATGGCCAGCATATCTAGGACGCTACAGCAGCAGTTCATATAGAAACCTCTGTTAGTTCCTTTTTGGCACTTGCAGGACTAATAGTACCCAGCAAGGTCTTTATTCAGTGTCCCAAGAGCTGTCTGCCACCCAACATCCATAGTTAGATCCTCAGTGAGGGAGATAAAGTTTTCTTACCAGACCAGGACTTAAAGACAGTGCCCTCCCGCATGTAGAATCCTTTTGCATTCTTCTACAAGCCTTCTACTCATCAGCTACTGAGGCCCGGACTGCAGCCTCTTGTCTGTTGTCTTCTAGGGGCAACAGCCCCAGGAAAACTAGATTCCTCCCTAACCCACCTAACACTCTGCTCAGGCCACCTAAACATTTATCACTGCCCCAGCCACCTTCTGGACGCCTCCCTCCAGGGATTGGCTGGGCATGATTATATTCATACCGGATATGATTCTCCCTACCCTATATTCTGGAAGCTTCTTACAGAAGTAGGTGAAAGAAATCAAACACCCAGCTTCAGAAATCCTGAGCAGACAAAAACAATCAATCATTGCTCCATTAACTACAAAGGAACCAAAACTAAATTTTGCATAACTAGTGGAGGGCGTTACACCAATTTTTTTTCAGATAATACCTGCAAGCACTCCCACCCTTACTTATTCCGGGTCAACCTTATTACTGATCTCTACCCACCTCACAGCACCAACACTCACTCACCCGTTTTGTCTCTATTCACAAACCCCCCAGCAGCAACAATAAATCACCCAGCAATATCAATATATACACAGCAGCAACAATTAATCCTCCAGCAGCAACGATCAGCTGTGCTGTTGTCACAGTGACTCTCAGTTGACTTGAGGAAGGGGCACAGCTTAACTGGGGTCAAAGATCACCGCTGACGCAGCCAAGACCCCCCCCCCCCTCACCCAGCCAGGACCTGTGCCTGTCAGAGGGTGCCGATACTACATACCAACATTTTCCCACTTAGAAAAGCTGCGTTTTTCAACAGTGTATGTGTGTGCATTTAGCTGTGTGATTGGAGATGCTCATTAAAAGGGTCCTACTCAGAGCTGATATTCTAAATCAGTAACTTTTGCTCCACAGTAATTTCATAGTAATCTGTCACAGATGCCTGAGCGCTGCATGCATTCTTTTCATCATCTCTTGTTGGAGGGGCATAAACACAGGATGAAGAGTTGTATTTTTAAAATTTATTTAATAGTTTAAATTCCTTGACTCTCTTAACCACTTCAGCCCCGGAAGATTTTACCCCCTTCCCGACCAGAGCATTTTTTTGCAATACGGTACTGCATCGCTTTAGCTGGCAATCGCACGGTCGTGCGAGATTGTACTCAAGAAAAATCTACGTCCTTTTTTTCCCCAGAAATAGAGCTTTCTTTTGGTGGTTATTTGATCACCACTGCGGTTTTTATTTTTTGAGCTATAAACAAAAAAAGTGACAATTTTGAAAAAAAAATTTATTTTTAACTTTATGCTATAATAAATATCCCCAAAAAATATTTTAAAAAAATTTCTTTCTCAGTTTAGGCTGATAAGTATTCATCTACATATTTTTGGTTAAAAAAAATTGCAATAAGTGTATATTGATTGGTTTGTGCAAAAGTTATAACGTCTACAAAATAGGGGATAGATTTATGGCATTTTTATTATTATTTTTTTTTATTATTAGCAATGCCGGTGATCTGCAATTTTTATCGTGACTACGACATTATGTCGGACACTTTTGACACTATTTTGGGACCATTGTCATTTATACAGCGATCAGTGCTAAAAAAAAATGCACTGATTACTGTGTAAATGACAGTGGTGGGGAAGGGGGTTAAACACTAGGGGGGCGGTCAAGGGGTTAAGTGTGTCCTAGGGAGCTGTTCTAACTGTAGGGGGGGTGGGCTACCACTGACATGACAGCGATCACAGCTCCTGATGACAGGGAACAGTAGATATGTCATGTCACTTGGCAGAACGGGGACATGCCTTGTTTACATAGGTATCTCCCCGTTCTACCTCTCCACATCGCAATCGTGGGCCGCTGGCGAACATCAAGTTCCAGGGACCCGCGGGCATGCTCTTGCGGCGGGCGTGCGTATGCATGATAGGTGGCAAATTTAAAGGGATGTACAGGTGCGCCCATTTGCCTGCCAGTGCCATTCTGCCAACGTACATCTGTGTGCGGCAGTCGGCAAGTGGTTAAACTTGCTTGAAATCCTGTCTTGCAGAGGATCTGTCCATGTCCCCCAATTATGCCATGTTTATCCTTGAATACAAACATAGGCAGGAAGTGCAACAGACTAGTTCTTTAATAAATAAAATGAAAATAAATGCCAATATATTCACAAAGGGACACAATAAATAGCATGAAACACAATACATGCCATCGGAAGTGTGTCCAACCACCAGGGAGGCAGTGATGCCCTCTTCCTTAGAGCTTCTTTGAGTTATGAGGAAGAGGGCATCGCCGTTAAAATGCATTGGCTGCCCCCTGGTGGTTGGACGCACTTCCGGTGGCTTGTTGAGAAGTGTTGCATGCTATTTATTGTGTGCCTTTGTGAGTATATTGCCATTTTATGTTTGTTTTATTTAATAAAGAGTCCTATAGTAGTGTACTAGGCTGGTGCGCTTTCCTCCTACGTTTCTAGTATTGTTTTTCCCCGAATTGAAGAAAGCTGAAAGTCCATTTCCGTGTGTGTCATTGAGGCTGTCATTGGTGGCTACGTATTTATGCATCCGCATTGTCAAGACTGAAGACAAGCTTGCTCTGACCCTTTGTGTGGACTATTGTGTCTGGAGGGTCTTCTTTTTCTTTTTTCATTGAACAAGAAGCAAAAGACCCATAGCCCGCACCTTTTAAAACAAATCATGGATGGCAGGGAAGTTGAACCTTTTCAATAAACTGAATGGGTCAAAGAATAACCACTTCCTTTAACCAATTCATCCCCGGAAGATTTTACTCCCTTCCTGACCACAGCACTTTTTACAATTTGGCACTGTGTCGCTTTAACTGACAATTGCGCGGTCATGCAATGCTGTACCCAAACAAAATTTGCGTCCTTTTTTTCCCCACAAATAGAGCTTTCTTTTGGTGGTATTTGATCACATCTGCGGTTTTTATTTTTTGCTCTATAAACAAAAAAGAGCGACAAATTTGAAAAAACTTTTTTTTAACTTTTTGCTATAATAAATATCCCCAAAAATATTTTTAAAAAACAAATTTCTTCATCAGTTTAGGCCAATATATAATCTTCTACATATTTTTGGTACAAAAGAAATGCAGTAAGCGTATATTCATTGGTTTGCGCAAAAGTTCTAGCATTTACAAACTATGGGAAAGATGCATGGCATTTTTATTATTTTTTTTTACTAGTAATGGCGGTGATCTGAGATTTTTAGCAGTACTGCGACATTGCGGCAGACACTTTTGACACATTTTTGCGACTATTGACACTTATACACTGATCAGTGCTATAAAATGCACTGATTACTGTGTAAATGTTACTGGCAGAGAAGGGGTTGATGCTAGGTGGCGATCAAGGGGTTAAATGTGTTCCCTAGTTGGTGTTTCTAACTGTATGGGGATGTGACTGACTGGGGAAAGAAACATATTGCTGTTCCCACTTAGTAGGAACACACAATATATCTCCTCTCCCCTGACAGAACAGGGGAGAGGATCGCCGTTCGCCGTTGGCCACGCGCATTGGATCCCCAGCCGTACGGTGGGCGCTCTTGCGCACCTCTGGCGTTACGCACGCGCCTTCTGTCGGCTCTTAAAGGGTACAATGTACCTATACGGGTTTCGATCAGCAGAGCCATTCTGCCAAGGTATATCAGTGTGAGCCGGTCGGCAAGTGGTTAAAGAACCCCGTTATTGTAAATCTATAGTATATCATACAGCCTTTATCAACTTTTTACCCTACAGGAATCCCTAAAGTAATTTTCAGGTCTTGGGGAGCGAGCCCTGCTAAAATCTATTTGGAGTCAGTGGGAAAAATGCCCCTTACATTGGTGGTCAGTGGGGAAAAATGCTTCTTACATTGGTGGTCAGTATGAAGAATGCAACCCTTAGTCAGGATGCCACTGTTACACACAGCTTTAATCTATGGTGTCATGCCACTGGCTCTGCCAAGTGCCATTGACCCTGGAAGTGTGCAGACACCATCAGATGGGAGGTCAATGAGCCACCACTCAAGGAACCTCAAGCAAGCCTTGAAGCACCCTAGGATTCCACTGAACCCTGGTAGAGAATGGCTGTCATAGAGCAATTCCAGCTCCTTGTAATAAAAAAAAAGAGAATGCCTCTTTCCAGTCTGGAAGTAGTGCTATAGTTTTTACTCAGGCTATAATCCAAGCTTTAATCTACTGCAGATTTGCAGACTTTGTAAATGCTAATTCAGACTGTGTATTCTCTTTTATATAGGGGCTCAGTGCTTGTGTAGACTCAAATTCAGGGCTGGTAAGGATAATGGCAATAATAAGGCTTTAGTCTGCATGTCCTGCTGGTGGTTGTAATCCAGATAGCAAGGATATCTTGCTATAAATTTGTGGCAGTCTTGAATTTTAAAGCGGGATTCCACCCTAAAGTGGAACCTCCGCTGATCGGAACCCTCCCCCCCTCCGGTGTCACAATTGACACCTTTCAGGGGGGGGGGGGGGTGGAGATACCTGTCAAAGACAGGTATTTACACCCACTTCCGGGCATAGACTCCCGTGGGAGTTTACGCCATTTCCTGCCCTGCCGCGCTGTCTGCTGGGACACACACGGGTCCCAGTGACAGCGCGGAGATTTCCTATTGTGCGGCGCAACTCGCGCATGCGCAGTAGGGAACCGGGAAGTGAAGCCGATTCGCTTCACTTCCTGATTCCCTCACCTAGAATGGTGGCGGCAGCAGCCGAGAGCCGAGCGATCGATCGGCCTCGGCTGCCGGCATCGCTGGAACCCGGGACAGGTGAGTGTCCATTTATTAAAAGTCAGCAGCTGTAGTATTTATAGCTGCTGGCTTTTAATATTTTTTTTTTTTGGTGGAATCCCTCTTTAAGTCTGTTATCTTGCTACACATTTTGACAGGCAAGTTTTACACTTGAAGCACAAGTTCTAGTTGAAATTTTTCTAATTTGTAGCAAATTTTCATGTCTCTAGCAAGAGCAAAGTTGCAGTGGTGAGTCTACAGCAAGAGTTCTGCAAGTGTGCGAGCATGAAAATTCAGCCACAGTGACCCTCTGTGGTGGGATGACTATAGCACAACATAACTGAACCACAACTTGCAGCATACTCTTGCACAGAAGGTTGATCTGGAGTCATACAATGCGGACTTGCTGCAATTGTGCAACAAACTTGTAAAGCCTGGCAAGTCTAGCAACAGCTTGGCAAGTTATTTTCAAACTTGTAGCACAATTGCTTGCTATCTGGGAATTGAATGCCTACATGGAAATTTCAGCTGTTTAGCAAGAAAACGCCAACCCTGCTGGTGGCAGCCTATAAAACTTTGACAGGCTGTAAGCTGCTGCAGTTTGATACCAACATGTGCATCCAGGGATGAATGCCCAGGATTCAAGCAGCCTATGCTCTGAGTATGCGCCTTGTCCTATACTGCTCTAAATGTTTGTTGCACTTGGTGCACCTTCTTGCCTTTCATAGGCCAGGACTGGAAGGTGTATCTTTGCTTTCATTTAAATACTGAAGTCTCATGCACTGGAGATAAATGCCCAGTGTATATGAGGCCTAAGTAAGTTTAATTAAAATGTTTTGATGTGTACCAACAAAGCCTAATTCCAGGCAATGATAACATTATTAAAACTATCCCCCCCCCCCCCCCCCCCCACTGATTATTATCTATTTTTCTAGGCCGCAGAGGTCTCCAAACTTTCTAAACAAAGGACCAATTTACTGTGCTTCAAACTTTAGGGGGGCCGGACTGTGGCCATTGGGAGTACAAAATGGCCAAGTATCAGTGGGAATAAACTCTCCCATCAATGGGTGTTATTGGGAAGGATTTTGGCTCATCATTGGTGCTATTGGGATAAATTGTCCCCCATCATTGGTGTCATTGGGCCCCATTGTTGGTGTCCTTGGGAGGAACTGTGCTCCATCGTTGATGTCACTGGTAGGCATTGTGCCCTTCGTTGTTGTCAGTGAACAAAATAGCAACCCAAGGGCCACATAAAAGCAAGCAAAGGACCCATCTGGCCCCAGGGCCGCAGTCTGGAGACTACTGTTCTAGGTATGGTCTAAAACAAAGCTGGATTCCAGGACAGGTAAGTGTCCTAATATTAAAAGTCAACAGCTACAGTATGTATAAACTACATTTTTTTGAGGGGGGGGGGGGGGGGGGCGGAACTCCGCTTGAAATGGTTTGCTCAATCCTGTAACTGACACTTTTGCAGGTTGTTTGGTAAAGGAAGTTGAAAAACAAAAGGCTGACTAGCAGGATCACCAGGTGAAAATAAAGTAGAAAAAAAACAAAAACGAATGGAGCTACCACATCTGCCAATAAATTATATAAATGATACCTGAAAGCCAACACTTAATAAGCATTTGCAGCTTAAAGTGGTTGTAAACCCGAAAAAACAAAAAACAAAAAAACAAATAAAAAAAACAATGCTTGTAAGACAAAGGCATAATGACATAGCTCCCAACTGTCCCTGATTTCGAGGGACTGTCCCTGATTTGGAGCAATGTCCCTCTGTCCCTCTTTCACCCTCATTTACCCTCATTTGTCCCTCATTTTGGTCTGATCTATATAGTTGTATATAAAATGCACTTTTTATCTTTCAAAAAGTGTTTTGAAGTGCTAAGTCTTTCATCCAAATTCTAAATTGCTGCATTTGTAAATTTTAAAAGCCAATATAAAGGAATAGTAGTGGTAGAAAAAAAGTACCTTGAGAAATTAAATTAACCTTTTTTTTGGTTAATTCTCCTTTAAGGGGCATGGCTCGGGGGGCGTGTCCTATGCCTACACACATTTGCTAGTAGGTGTCCCTCATTCTCCTCTTAAAATGTTGGGAGGTATGTAATGAGCTAGTATGCATCGCATACTAGCTCATCATTAAATACTTACCCTAGATCGAAGCTGTTGCAGCATCCCCGCACACCGCTGTGACCGGCGACATGTCTCCCTGAGTTATTTCACTCCCACTCCTGCAAGCGGGAGCTGTCAGTCACGGCACGGCTGCTGAAGAAACGGCACAAGCGGGCTGTTTCTTCAGTGCCCATGTGCCCATAACGCCGGTGCAAGCATATATGGTAAATATCTCCTAAACGGTGCAAATTTAGGAAATATTTACAGTACCTATAGGTAAGCATTATTATAGACTTACCTGTAGGTACAAGTGGTGTAACTAGGTTTACAAACACTTTTAACAGTTGCTTTCTTTTTGGGATAAATGAATAAAAGCTGATCATTGTAAGCATCCCTGTCAGTGTTACCCTCTATCACTTTTGCAGGTTGTTTAGTAAAGGAAGTTGAAAAACAAGAGGGTTGCTGGAAAAACAAATGCAGACATTGCATCTAATGCTGATTTTTTTTCCTTCAGGTTTACCAAAACCATGTAGTAGAAGGGCCTGCCTGATTGCAGACACATTGAAACTCCTAACATTTGACCTCATATTATAAGGTTTTGGTAAATCTGAAGGAAAAACTCAGCAGAAAAACTGATAGTGTGTACAGTATGGGGTTTAAAGGGGTTGTAAAGGTAAATATTTTATTCTATGCATTAAGGTGAAAAAACATCTGACAGTGCTTTACTTACCTGACCCGTCGAAAGTCCCACGCTCACCCCAACGTCCTCTTCACCGCTCAGCCTGGCCGCTGATTGGCTACAGTGGATGGATTGAAAGCAGAGCAGCCATTGGCTCACGCTGCTGTCAATCACATCCAATGATGCGGCACGCCGGGGGCGGGGCCGAGTGATACAGCGAGTGGCTATAGCCGCCGGCTGTATCACGAGAGCGCGCCCACAAGTGCTTCTCACCATGCCACAGAGCTCGCATGAACGTGAGAAGTACCTGCGGGAGGAAGCAGAGACAGCCGCCGAGGGACCCCAGAAGAGCAGGTTCGGGGCCACTCTGTGCAAAACGAGCTGCACAGTGGAGGTAAGTAGAACATGTTTATTTAAAAAAAAAAAAAAAAAAAATAACTTTACAATCCCTTTAAGAATTGGTAAACTGCTATATTTTACGTTTTTGCTTTTTAAGTTTAGATCGGCTTTACGTATCCATCATTTCCTCTTATTTTCACACATTTGGATATCGTGGTGACAATTCTTGCTTATTTTAGAAGTACGGAAGAGCCGGCTGTGTTGGTTTGTGGAGGCGATGATCTCGCTCACTGATGGGCTTGGAATTAGGTGAAGTGCTGTACATGGGGCGATTGATGAGTTAATCTGGGAGGGAGCACTATGCTGTGTCTTGCGTGGGGTGGGACAAGCTGAATGCATTCAGACTGCTTGCAAGTTGTAACCAGCATCTCTCCCCACACTGCTGTCATCTGCTGCCTCTCACACACAGGGAGGATATTAACTGTGACCAACAACATGCCCACAGATCTCCACCAAACAGGCCAGATGCTTCTGCTGCATCGACCAGCGCCGCTCACCTGTACAAACCACAAAGGTGTCTGACTTGGGGAAGACCGAGCTTGGTAAGTACGGCCGTTCTATAAATCTATTGATTCTGCTAAACCTCTTTTTTTTTTTTTTACTTATACAATTTTCATATATTTTTTTGTCTTCTTTTGCATGTCCATTTCCAGCATGCTTTTGTAGTACGGCTATAAGTTAGTAATTAAGAGAATTGTTGCAGCTTTTAACTGTATTTTAAACTTTTAAAAAACTTTTAGCAAGTGCAAACAAATTATTACTATTTACTTCTTACATCTTGCCAAGACTTGTGTATAACCGGAAGAAGAATTAAAGCTGGATACACACTACGGCAAAACCTTGGTTTGAGAGTAACTTGGTTTGAGAGCATTTTGCAAGACAATATATCAAGTCAAAATAAATTTTGACTTGATATACAAGTGATGTCTTCATATACAAGTAGTGTCATGTCACAACTGAGTGTAAAAGAGTAGAGAGGCGTCTCTAAGTGTAGCAATATGATTACATTTATTGAATTTTAGCAACATATTGCTACACTTAGAGGCGCCTCTCTTCTCTGTTATACTCTGTAGCTCCTGCTGGATTTTGCTTCTAATCCCCTTGTGGAGGCTTCTATTTGTGGATGGATGTTTTATGGTTACACAACTTGATCACATTGCTATAATTTTTTTATATAGACTATATAAACTGAAGGTCCTATGAATAAATGGTTCAAATGGTTCAATCATTTGAGTTTCTATTATTTCTTATGGGGAAATTTTCTTTGATATACAAGTGTTTTGGATTACAAGCATGTTTCTGGAACTAATTATGCTCACAATCCAAGGTTTTACTGTATACAATTTTCTGTAGATTTTTTTTTCCTTCGGATTTACCAAAACCATATAATATGAGGTCAAACCTTAAAGAGGAAGTAAACACTCTGGCAAAACAATAAATAAACAACCTGCAAGACAAAGGAATAATGAGCTAGTATGCATAGCATACTAGCTCATTATAAATGACTTACCTGAGATCGAAAGCGGTAAGCGTAAGTGAAAGAGCCCCCAAAGCGGTCCTCGTTCCCCTCCTCCGTTGCTGCCATATCTGACTTCTGGGTATTGGGGCTCCGGCGCTGTGACTGGCTGGAGCCGCAATGACGTCACTCCCGCGCATGCAGGTGGGAGCCGCCACTAACGGCATAGTCGCCATTAGAAACGGCATGCTCAATGCGCCTGCGTGCCATTGTCTAAGGCGCATGCGCCGTAGACATCGGTGCCTGTCTGCAAATATCTCCTAAACCATGTAGGTTAAGGAGATATTTCTTGGACCTACAGGTAAGCCTTAATCTAGGCTTACCTGAAGGTAAAAGTGGTCTGTAAGGGTTTACAACCACTTTAAGTCTACTTTCACACTGAGGCATTGGCAGTAAAGCACCGCTATTTTTAGTGGCGCTTTAATGTAGTTTTTGCAGAGGCTGCTAGCGGGGTGCTTTTAACCCCTGCTACCAGCCGGAAAAGGGTTTAAACGGCTCCCGCAAAATGCCGCTGCAGCAGCGCGATGCTGGCGGTACGGCGGAGCTGCCCATTGATTTCAATGGACAGGGGCTCTTTAGGAGCGGTGTATACACTGCTCCTACAGCGCTGCAAAGATGCAGCTTGCATGACTTTTTATGGCATCCTGCCAGCGCACCGCTCCAGTGTGAAAGCACTCTGGCTTTCACATTGGAGTGAGAGGAGAGGCTCTATGCAGGTGCTATAGCGTCTGTAAAGCACCTCAGTGTGAAAGCAGCCAAAGAGTTTAAATTAGTATGCAATCAGGCAGGCCCGTGCACTACATGGTTTTGGTAAATCTAAAGGAAATTAGACAACAAAAGTTGTATAGGGTCTTACAGTGTTACGTTTGAAGGGCAGGGTGGGAATGAAAGCTAACTTTGCATTGGTGGGTTTGGATGATGCACTTGTTAGTTGCAAGAAGGGAGACTTAACTGAGGCAACGTAAAGCATTTTTAATTTCAAAAGCAAACATGTATTATATTTCAGCTTACCAGTCCTAACATGTGGTGGCTGCATTGGTTTTCTTTATTTGTATTTATTTAATTTTCACCTGGTGATCTGTTAAGTAAAGCAGTCCATACATGGATCGAATTACGAAATAATTTCTTAGGGAAATCATAACAAAAATTTTCTTTAGAATTTTGCACCATTAGTGGGCTGCAGCAACGGGCAATTTTCGTGCGGCCATCGAATTTAAGTGATCAGGCATTTTGGACATTTTTGGAAAAACCGAACAAATTTTTAATCAATGATGGGAAAATCGTGCGAGAAATATAATCGAAAAATAAATGTGCATGAGCTGTGACCTAGAAAGAAAAGAAGATTCCCGGTCACAAAAATTATTTTCTGTAGCAACGTGAGGTGAAATTGAAGGCTTAGTTGGTCAAATTTCTAAATCAATGGCGGCCATTGTCGGATCACAAAATGCACGGAATGTCTGATTTTCGAAAGAAAATGCATTTGGAATTGGACCCATGTATGTTTAGTCTGTTATTGTTCAGCTTACTTTAACAGACGAAGCTGCTCAGCAAAAATGGCATTTGGAGGGTTTAGACAAACCATCTAGCGCTCACGGGGGTGCTTAAAATGGTTTTTATTAATGTATGTAAAATCTTTGTGTACTTACGCACAGTACTGATGTATGAAAATCAGATATAAAACACAAGGATAGGCACATGTGCAGTTTTACATGTAGGCATACACACATGTAAACATTCTTCTAGCTTTATTTTAGTCAAGGACATGTCCCTGATTTCGAGGCACTGTCCCTGATTTGGAGCAATGTCCCTCTGTCCCTCTTTCCTCCTCATTTGTCCCTCATTTTGATCTGATCTATATAGTTGTATATAAAATGCACTTTTTATCTATCAAAAAGTGTTTCCCAGTTCTAAACCTTTCATCTGATTTCTAAATTGTTGCATTTGTAAATTTCAAAAGCCAATATAAAGGAATAGCAGTGGTAAAAAAAAGCAGTCGTGGGTTTAAAGAGGAAGTAAACCCTGATGGGTTTACTTCCTCTTTGATTCCCTGCAAAGGTAAAGCATAATGGACTACTATGCATCGCATAGTAGTCCATTATGTGTCACTTACCTGACACAGGAGCCAGCGAAGTCACCCCTGTCCCCTTGTGTACGGAGCCTCCATCTTCTCAGTGGGTCTCGCTGCTCCGACGCTGTCATTAGACGGAGCCGTGATGACGTCACTCCCGCGCATAAGAGCACGGGAGCCGCCACTTGCGGCATATCGCCGTTAACAGTGGCACGCTCAGTGCGCCTGCATGCCGCTGTCTACGGCGCATGTGCCGTAGACAGCGGTGCCTGTCTTTTGGCAAATATCTCCTAAACTGTGTAGGTTTAGGAGATATTTCTTGGACCTACAGGTAAGTCTTAATCTAGGCTTACCTGTAGGTCAAAGTGATTTGTAAGGGTTTACAACCACTTTAAGTAATCTTGTTTTTTTGTAAAATTCTCCTTTAAGGGGGGCGTGGAAAGGGGTGTGTCCTATGCCTGCATACTTTTGCTGATAGGTGTCCCTCATTCCCATCTCAAAATGTTGGGAAGTATGATCAAGGGAGTGTGGCGTATGTGTGTAAGAATACTGATCTGTACGCAGCACACGTTTACGTGCCTGTGTGTACAGGGCCATTAAAAGCAATGGGCTACATTTAGATCAGTAAACAAAATGCCAGAATGTCCTTAAAAAACATGATGCTTTTAGGTGTCGGTGTGCAAGAGGTCTTTTTCCGAAAAGGAATAAAATAAAAAACTGTTGTAAAATGTTAGCTGGAGTTCAGCTTTAATTTGTTAATCAACTGACAGTCCTAGTCTTTGCTCCTACATAGAGTGGAGGAACCATAGGACAATGTTTTTTTTTGGTTGGATCACCAGGCAGGACCGTCTTATTGAGCGGGCACCTCTGGACACTGCTCATGGGCCCTAGGTGCACATGGGGCCCCATCAGGGCCAGTTCTGATCTAGGGAGATGCGGCAATGCTTAGATCAGGTGGCATGGTAACTGCATTACACACAAGTAACTTTTGCTTTGTTAGCAGCTGAGCTCGGGCTGAGCGGGCACCGGTCCGGCAGCAACCTCTGCCAGTGCCTGCCATCTCCAAGCTGTCACCTGAGTCTCTGACCATTGCCGAATGCTAGTCTTGATGGCTCCGCCTCCTCCCAGCCGGTGTTCTGTCAATAAACCAGCTCGCCAAAATCTCCAATCACGGCACTTCCGGTGACTCTCCCGCAGAAGTAATTGGAGATTTGGACGAGTTACCTGTTTTCACAAAACCCCGTCAGCATATACATTATGGTACATGCTATAATGAGTAAACATTGTTAGTCCCAGACTCTTATAACCAACAAAATAGCCACCTCCTGTCGAAGCGGCCAACTCGTTGTGTACCATATTGTATACGCTGCCGATGCAAACAGATAACTTCTGGAAATCTCCAATTACAGAGAAGAGTCACTGGAAGTGACGTAATTGGAGATTTTGATGAGTTGGCTCTTTTGACAGAACACTGGCAGTCCGTGGCTGGGAGTGGGTGCACCGTGCACTGTGCGGTATGAATGAATGAAATACTTGTATAGCGCACAATGCAAACTGAATCGCCTCTAGGCCATACATGCCCATCCCATACCTCCCAACATTTTGAGATGGAAATGAGGGTCACCTACTAGAAAACGTATGCAGGCATAGGACACGCCCCCTGCCACACCCCCTTAAATGGGAAATAACCCCCAAAAAAAAGTCAATTAAATCCTCAAGTGCTTTTTTTTTACCACAATTATGCCTTTATATTGGCTTTTAAAATTGAAAAATGCAGCAATTTCGATTTTTTTTTGAAAGATAAAAAGTGTTTTTGCCCCGCCTCCTTGTGATCTAGCCAATCCCTGCTGTTCCGGTGCCAACAGACCCACCCATACTCCACCCACTAATGTGGACACACACAGGGCTGTGCTAGAAGTTCAAAATGTGTATGTACAGGGGGCAACAAATTGGAGGACACACACACAAACACACACACACACTAGATGCTGCAAAATTGGTGAGTGAGTCCAGTGTCCACCCCCCCCGCCCCCCCACAACCTTGACAATTGCATATGTCCCTCTCTGGCCTCTGTTGCTGTGAGTCTCTGATTGCAAAAGATCACCACTTCTCTGAAAAGCAATCCCCACATGGGTTTGACAGGCGGTGAGGAGGCGATATGCCATCTCCTTACCACAAGTTTTAAACCCTTAAATGCTGCATCACCCCACCACAACCACATACATTGCACGCGGTTGTGGGGAGGTTGAAGCCCGGGTCCTTTATTTGAATGGGTTGTGTTTTGATGCCCGCCAAATGCAACTGGGAGTATATTTCTTGCCGCAGTCACAAAGCAAAGCATCATCCCTGCAGCATGTGGGCACCCCCAGGGGCTGCCTTGTCAGATAATGGTTTATTCACTCCCAGCTGCGTTACAACAATGTTTTTTTTTTTTTTTAAAGTGGATATAAACCCGAAATTTTTTATTTATTTTTTGTCTGGCACAATATAGAGTATGGGATTTCAGATCGGCTGTGCCCAGTCTTGCCACAAAGAGTTAATTCAGCTCTGAGCAATCCTCATATCTTTTTTCAGTGAAATAATACGGACAAACTGTGAAATCTTTGTCCTTCCCCCTTGCTGTGAGTGACCAGTGATTTACATATCTCGTGCACTAGCCCAAGACATGCATTATTTTTTAATTCCCACCCACACTCCTTTCATCAGCAGCTCTGCAAGGATTGGCTGTTCCACACCTCAGCATGATTGGGCATGGTGAAGTCATGTGGGGACTTTTCTGAGTTTTGACTGGATGTTAGTGATCATAGCAGAAGTTCAGTGTAAGAAATACACAGGAGAAAATGCATGTTGATAAGGGGAGTGTAGAGGTGGGCGGGAGTCTACTGACATCAAGACTCCACCCACTGAACCCTGGAAAACAGACCCACCCACAAAATCTGCAGTTTTTCGGGTCTCATAGCAGACAGAGGGGAGACATTTGACAGATAAGTATACATGCAGGAGGCATCTATATCCTTCTAGATAACCAATATTGCAGTGGTTTAGAAAGGATGAGAGTGGGTTTACATCCACTTTAAACAAACTTTTTTGAAATATCACACTGATATGTTATAGAGTTCAACTGGCCGCTGTGCGGTACAATGTGGAGGTGGTAGATTATCTCGCACTGTGTTGTGCTGAAAAAAGTACTGCATGCGGTCAATTAAAAAAAAAAAAAATTTCATTCAGCATGCACCACTGCAACTCAGCGGTGTGAACTGAACATCCCAGAAACAAAACATTTTGCCTTGTTGTGTGGTGAGACTGCTGAAATAGCCACCCATCGCATCTGGTGTGAATATACCTTAACCACTTGCCACTCACTCGCAGTAGTTTTATGGAAGGTGGGTGGCATGGGCAGGCTTCTGGGTTTTTGCGGTGCGCATGCATGACCCCTGCCAACCCCTTGATGGTTTTGGCAGAAACCTGCTGATCAGCTGTGTCCAATCACAGCACAGAGTTCTTTACAAAATGTAATTGGGGCAGGCTTGTAGGGGCCCCAGTGCATTAGGGGCCCCAGTGCATTACTTTGCCCAGGGGCCCATGGTGATATTATGATGGCCCGGTCACCAGGTGAAAATAAAGGAAAAAAGCCCAAAAAAATACATTCATCACATTTAAAGATTGGTAAGCTGCAATATATTACATTTCTGCTTTTAGATTTAAATCACTAGTAAAAAGGCTTGAATTAAATCAACTCGATTTAAATCCTAATTTTTAAAGAGCAACTGTCATCTCTGTCCCGCAGCGGCGGCTCCTCTGACCTGCTGTTGACTTTCAGTTCCATTCACTTTAATGGGACGGCTGGTGATGCAGCAGCAGGTGAGTGGATGCCCGCTAACAGGTGCTGCCATGACGGATCTGAAATGACAGGTGCTCTTTACATGTAAGGACTTATTCTTGCTGCTAATAAGAATCTTTAATATTTGCAAACAAAATGAAGGTTTCCTATTTAGAATAATAAGCTGTCAGGTTAGTAAAACAGTAATTAATTCAATCATACAGTTTGTAGTGTACATAGATTTGCAAAACAATGGGACCAAGGAATATTCTTCAACTTCATTTTATCTCATGGGTACTGTGACAATGTGTGAATGCATCAATGCAGTGCATGTTATCTCATCTTTCAGAGCTTGGATTCATTGAATGAGTTTACCAAAAAATTTAACTTGCAGAATATACAGCTTTGTGCTACATAACTAAGCTCCATTGCATGCTGAATAAACTAAATGATTAATGTATCCTAAATAGAAAACAATCTTTAGATAGATTTTTTACTCCAAAAGCATTTTATTAAAATAAATTTGATAAAAAAAATAAAAAATCGATTTGAATCAAAAGAATCCAATTTAAATGAAAAAAAAATCAGATTTCTTTTTTTTAAATCATTGATTTTTTTTCACCCTGAGATTAAGTAAAAGGTGTTGTCCTATGTTATTGCACATCTTCTTTGATATATGTTGCATTTAGGAGGGACACAGCTGAGCCCCTGCCCTCTCCATCAGTCCAGCGTACCTCCGCCACCTCACTCCCAGTGACAGCATGGGATCTCAACGTGCACTTAGTGTGGGCCTCATACGTGTACTTAATTAACTCCTTCTGCCTCCCATGCCATGTGGCTAGGTCTATGGAGTCCCCTTGCTGCAGGTTCAGTTCCAATTATTTTTGGGGGAATCAACCTCTAGGGAGGGAGCCAGATCACCAACCCCCTGGCTACTGGAGGATTGGCCACCATTGCCGGGTACCACGTGTCTCGATGTCATGACCGGAACTTCCCACCAGACTCCTGGGATGTAGGACATCAGTTTGGCCTAGGCTAGAAATCAGAAAGCAACTGAAGAAATGTAAAAAAATAAATGTTTAAACCAAGTAAACATAATATACTTTGCTTTTTTTATTTACTAATGCTAGCAGCATGAGGATTACAATAGTTAATGTTGATTTAGAGAGTTTAGTTCTGCTTTAAAAACTACCAAAAAGCCACCTTAAAGCGGAGTTCCACCCAAAAGTGGAATTCCGCTCGTTGTACCCTGCCCCCCCCCGGTGCCACATTTGGCACCTTTTGGGGGGGGGGACAGGATAATACAGGTATCCTGTTCCCACTTCCGGGAGCCTCAGCCGCGGGTATTGATGTCCCCGACTGGGCTCCCTCCTCCTCCTCCTCCCTCCTTCTTCCCCCTTCCCGACTGCCAGGCCAGTAGGAGAGCGGAGCGGAGTCTCACGCAATGCTCAGTAGGATTCCCGGCCGTGAAGCCATAAAGGCTTCACTGCCAGGTTCCCTTACTTGTAACAGAGGCGGCATGCACCCGGCAGCTGATGGAAACATCAGCTGTGGTGCCGACATCGCTGGACTCCAGGACAGGTAAGTGTCCTACTATTAAAAGGCAGCAGCTGCAGTATGTGCAGCTGCCGGCTTTTAATTTTTGCAGCGGAGGGCGGACCTCCGCTTTAATTTCCCCTTCTTAATTGACTCCAATGTGGTGAATTTCCACTGAATTTGTCCAATTTTGTGCCAAAATTTCAGGGAAATTAAACTTTCAATTTCACTTATCCCTATGAGTGAGTCATTTCACAGGAACCGCTATGGAATTGGCATGTGAACAAGTGTACCATGTGCTTGCTTAACCTCTGCTGTACCGCAGGTGTCTTTTACAGAGTAATAAATGAAGATATTTAAGCGCATGTGTGGAGTTGCGGATCATCTTCTATTAATTGTGCTCATCCTGAACCCAACGGTTCTGGAAGATTTTCTTATATTTCAGGGTAGTAGCCAGGCACTGCCCGAGGGCCCTATGCCACTAGGGGACCCGATCAGGGTTGCCAGCCTCAGTAAAACCAGGGACAGTATGTAAAAATTTGTGTTTTTTTTACATCTGTCTTTGAAATGTCCCTTACCGACACCCCTTTGGTCTAAAAATCCGAGATTATAGCTGCCCCACTTCTCCAGTACCTTCTCAGTCAATAGAAACATGTATGTGTATACTGTGTGATTGTATCCTGTGTGTGTGTGTGTTTGTGTATACTGTGTAGCCCCATAATCTCTGATTGCCTGGGTGCCCCATAATCTCCTATTGCCCAGGGGCCCCATGAGTTGTCAGTCTGCCCCTGGTAATAGCACTTTTTTTTTTATTTGATGGACCACATGTTTCAAGTAACTGTACTTAGTGGGTCACTATTGGTGCCAGGATAAGCGCCGGCACCATTAAAAACTCATATAACAAGGGCGGCCCCATATTTCTTGTGTCCTTGTGTTCCCTTTAAATTTTTGCATGCTCTGTCACCCTCAAAGACCTGCTGATTGTCCAGGTCTGCAGGTGGATGTAATGACCATCTGTGCACATATAAAGCTTGACTTTGTACTATTGGCGGCTCTGTAACAATGTTTCTGCAATAGAATGTGTGATGCCAGTTCCTTTTTCAAGGACATGAGGGCCAACCCCCCCCCCCCCCCCCCCCCGCATGGTTTATGCATCTTATCTGAACTCTGCATTACCCTGTACCACACTCTTCTTTCCTACACTGGAAGGGTTAGTGCTGTCGCCATCTCACCCACTTTGGGCACTCGGTTCAGACCGTGGGAACTGTGTCACTACACACCCTTTTGGTACAGCCAGGAGAATATGTAATTATTGTAAATGCACTTCTATTACCCTGACTGTATAAAACGTGACTGTGAAAATACGTTTCCTGATTCTGAATATGGTGCAAACAGGGCCGGACTGGGAATGATAACCAGCCCTGGAAATTATTACATACCAGCCCCATAGCATTATTATACCAGCCCAGAAGCATAACGTCATTATTGTCTTGTTCATAAAAGAGAAAACCACACATTTTAAAGCATATTTTAAGAGTGCATTATATATGGATAGGACACATATAAAAGCACATAGGGAGATATATATATCTTGTTGGCAGGTGATCATTCAATGAATCCAAGCTCTGCAAGATAACGTGCACTGCATTGGTGTCACAGTAACCAAGAATATTACTTATCCCATTGTTTTGAAAATCTATGTACACTAAAAACTGTATTTGCTGTATTCACTGTTTTACTAACCTGACAGCTTATTATTCTAAATGGGAAACCTTCATTTTGTTTGCAAATATTAAAGATTCTAACTACCAGCAAGAATGAGTCCTTACATTTAAAGAGCACCTGTCATTTCAGATCCACCATGGCAGCACCTGTTAGCGGGCATCCACTCGCCTGCTGCCCCCACGTCACCCTAACCTTGTTGTGTCACCGCCACATCACCAGCCATCCCATTAAAGTGAATGGGACTCGCGGTGAGTCAACCGCGGGTCAGAAGAGGAGCCGCTGCAGGATAGAGATGACAGTTGCTCTTTAACCACATCCCACCCGGCCACTGCACACATACGGGTGGGTGGGCACTTCCTCCTTCTAAATGGACGTTCAAGAATTTTCCTCAGGAGGGGGATCACGCGTGTGCATGCCACTGCAGCGGCACAATCCCTATGCGCTTGTGTCACTTCGACAATCACAGCCGGCATGTGATGTAAATAGAGAGTCATTTGCTAGGCGATCGGCTCTCCTCACACGGAAGCTGTCACTGAGGAGAGGAGAGCGGATCTCTGCTGCCGGCTGGTGATCAGTGAGTATGAGCTGTTTTTTTACAACTTTTGACACACTGATCACCAACCTAGTGTCCCACACATGTCCCAACACAATGTAAACACACAAAGTCCCCAAAATAATGTCCCCACACAGTAAAAACACCTATCCCTCACATATATAACAGTAAAATCACATGTCCCAATTATCATCTGCACACATCTGTACATGATCACACAAACCTACTATTATACACTTAACAGGATTTTTTTTTACAACCGGGCAGTGGCGGTGCATCCATAGAGGGTGCAGGAGTGCAGCCCCCTCTCTCCTGCACCCGTCAATCTTCATTAGATAGATTCATGCATTGCATGAATCTATCATCGCCGCTGCTGCCCCCTATTCAGTTGTCTGGCCCCTTGCCAGGCGCCAGGCATCTGAATTACAGGGGGTGTTTTTGGAAGTGCCTAATTAGAGCCGTGGGCTCTAATAGGCTTCCAAATTGGTAAACAGCGGGCACACTGCTGTGCGTTTGCTGCTTACACAGTGCTGTGTTAGGGAATCAAATAAATTGCCTCCCTAACACTGACCCGCCTCTCAGCCAATCAGGTGCATCGGGTCTGGTTACCTGTCACCTGATTGGCTGAAGCGAGAGGCGCTGTGATTGAATGCCTATTAGGCGTCCCCCCCCCCCGAGAGAGGACGGGAGAAGACATTGAGGACTTGGAGGGAGCGTGGAGGACAGCACTGACCCGAGACAGGTAAGTGCCAGGTGGAGGGGGGGGGGACACTGGCAGCATTTGATGGGGAAAACTGGTGGCAGTTGATGGTTACAGTGGCTGTGTTTGATGGCAGTGGCACAGTGGCTGCGCTTGATGGCACAGTGGTGGCAATTTATGGGTACAATGGCTGTGTTTGATGGTACAGTGGCTATGTTTGATGACACAGTGGCTGCATTTGATGGCACAGTGATGGCAATTTATGGATACGGTGGCTGCGTTTGATGCGCACAGGGGTGACAATTTATGGGTACGGTGGCTGTGTTTGATGGCACAGTGGCTGCGTTTGGCATAGTGGCTGAGTTTGAAGGGCACAGTGGCTGAGTTTGAAGGGCACAGTGGCTGAGCTTGAAGGGCACAGTGGCTGAGTTTGAAGGGCACAGTGGTTGTGTTTGAAGGGCAGAGTGGCTGCGTTTGAAGGGCAGAGTGGCTGCGTTTGAAGGGCACAGTGGCTGCGTTTGAAGGGCACAGTGGCTGAGTTTGAAGGGCACAGTGGCTGAGCTTGAAGGGCACAGTGGCTGAGTTTGAAGGGCACAGTGGTTGTGTTTGAAGGGCAGAGTGGCTGCGTTTGAAGGGCAGAGTGGCTGCGTTTGAAGGGCACAGTGGCTGCGTTTGAAGGGCACAGTGGCTGCGTTTGAGGGGCACAGTGGCTGCGTTTGAGGGGCACAATGGCTGCGTTTGAGGGGCACAGTGGCTGCGTTTGACGGGCACAGTGGCTGCTTTTGACGGGCACAGTGGCTGCGTTTGACGGGCACAGTGGTGGCAATTTATGGGCACGGTGAGGCTGCAATTGATGTTTTATTTTATTTTTTCAGTACTTTGCGCCCCCCCAAAAAACTGCAAACATATTTTAAAAAGCACTCTTTTTTAGCAGCAAAAAATGAGAGAGAGAGACGGGGAGAGAGACGGGGAGAGAGAGAGAGTGGCTGCGTTTGACGGGCACGGTGGCTGCGTTTGACGGGCACGGTGGCTGCGTTTGAGGACACGGTGGCTACGTTTGAGGACACGGTGGCTGCGTTTGGAGGGCACGGTGGCTGCGTTTGGAGGGCACGGTGGCTGCGTTTGGAGGGCACAGTGGCTGCTTTTGACGGGCAGGGTGGCTGCGTTTGACGGGCAGGGTGGCTGCGTTTGACGGGCAGGGTGGCTGCGTTTGACGGGCAGGGTGGCTGCGTTTGAAGGCACAGTGGCTGCGTTTGAAGGCACAGTGGCTGCGTTTGGAGGGCACGGTGGCTGCGTTTGGAGGGCACGGTGGCTGCGTTTGACGGGCACGGTGGCTGCGTTTGACGGGCACGGTGGCTGCGTTTGACGGGCACAGTGGCTGTGTTTGAGGGGCACAGTGGCTGCGTTTGAGGGGCACAGTGGCTGCGTTTGAGGGGCACAGTGGCTGCGTTTGAGGGGCACAGTGGCTGCGTTTGAGGGGCACAGTGGCTGCGTTTTCAGGGCACAGTGGCTGCGTTTTCAGGGCACAGAGGCTGCGTTTGATGGGCACAGTGGTGGCAATTTATGGGCACAGTGAGGCTGCAATTGATGTTTTATTTTATTTTTTCAGTACTTTGCGCCCCCCCCAAAAAACTGCAAAAACATATTTAAAAAGCACTCTTTTTTAGCAGCAAAAAATGAGAGAGAGAGAGAGAGAGAGAGAGACGGGGAGAGAGACGGGGAGAGAGAGAGAGAGAGAGAGAGAGAGTGGCTGCGTTTGACGGGCACGGTGACTGCGTTTTACGGGCACTGTGGCTGCGTTTGAGGACATGGTGGCTGCGTTTGACGGGCAGGGTGGCTGCGTTTGACGGGCACGGTGGTTGCTTTTGATGGGCACGGTGGCTGCGTTTGACGGGCACGGTGGTTGCTTTTGATGGGCACGGTGGCTGCGTTTGACGGGCACGGTGGTTGCTTTTGACGGGCACGGTGGCTGCGTTTGAAGGGCACAGTGGTGGCAATTTATGGGCACAGTAAGGCTGTAATTGATGTTTTATTTTATTTTTTCAGTACTTTGCGCCCCCCCCAAAAAAACTGAAAAAACATATTTTAAAAAGCACTCTTTTTTTTAGCTGCAAAAAATGAGAGAGAGAGAGACGGGGAGAGAGAGAGAGAGAGAGAGAGTGGCTGCGTTTGACGGGCACGGTGGCTGCATTTGAAGGCCAGGGTGGCTGCGTTTGACGGGCAAGGTGGCTGCGTTTAGAGGGCACAGTGGCTGCGTTTAGAGGGCACAGTGGCTGCGTTTAGAGGGCACAGTGGCTGCGTTAGACGGGCACGGTGGCTGCGTTAGACGGGCACGGTGGCTGCGTTAGACGGGCACGGTGGCTGCGTTTGACGGGCACGGTGGCTGCGTTTGACGGGCACGGTGGCTGCGTTTGACGGGCAAGGTGGCTGCGTTTGACGGGCAGGGTGGCTGCATTTGACGGACAGGGTGGCTGCATTTGACGGACAGGGTGGCTGCGCTTGACGGGCAGTGGCTGCGTTTGGAGGGCACAGTGGCTGCGTTTGGCACAGTGTCTGTGTTTGATGGGTTACGGTACAGTGGTGGCAATTGATATGTTTGTTTTTTCAGTATACTTTGCACCCCCCCCCCCCCACCCCCCAAAAAACTGCAAAAACAAATAAAAAAATTCACTTTTTTTTACTTGCAAAAATTTAGAGAAAGAAGAGAGACAGGGGGAGAGAGAGAGAGAGAGTGACAGAGAGAAAGAGAGAGTCAGAGAGACAGACAGAGACAGACAGAGAGAGAGCTTAGGGCAGCAGGGGTACCTTCTTCTTTTCTTTTCCAGGGGTGGCCGTCCTCCTATTCTCCTCGTGCAGGGTGCAGTCTAGTGGGCGGGCCGATTCACTCAAAGCAGCAGAAGAAATCAGCGGTGCTGGCGCCGCACGGGCTGATAGTCAACTAGGAGTCAGCGTCCTCATGCTCCTCCCCTCACTCTCAGGCAAATCAATGGGCGGAGGCGGAGCCAGAGCAGACGAGGCGGAGCCAGAGCAGAAGAGGCGGGGCCAGAGCAGAAGAGGCGGCACAGGCACACGCAGGCAGTGCCAGTGCATTGCACAATGCACAGTGCGGCGGCCGCCGCTGCAGTGTATTGGGCTGACGCCAGCCGAGCCAGCACAGGGACAAAAGCGGCCCCAGGGCACTGAATGCAGACGGCCTACCAGGAAATTTCCCGGTATCCCGGTAGGCCAGTCCAGCCCTGGGTGCAAATAGGATGCTGGGAAATTGTGTGGGCCCATGGTGCCCGTAGAAATTGAGGCTGAACACACAAGTGGCGACTTTTTTTTTTTTTAATAAGAAACCCAATGCCAATGATTTATACATTTGTATGGTAAAGATTAGAGCTGCACAATTAATCATTAAGAAACATTATTGCAATTTTTTACCCGTTGCGATCTTAAAAAAAGTATTTCCCGATTCTTTCTATGCAGAGAATTCTCTCTGCTCTGCTAAAGCAAAGAAAGGGGGAAAAAAACAGGCAGTCTGCCAAGAATCACAACATTCTTTAGCAGTGAAACTTAAAGTGGAGTTGCACCCCAAAAAAAAAAACAATTCATGAATGTTCCTAAAAATTTTTTTAAATAAACATTTGGAAAAATTATTTTTTTTTTACTCACCTCTAAATGGCTGTTGCTAGGGGGTCCCTCATAGTCTGCCTCCTTCAGTGCCTGGACTCGTGACATCACTTACCCCCAGTGTAGGAAGGGCTCAGCTCTGCCCCCTCCCACTTGTCAATCATCTGGGACACGTGACCGGTCCCAGATTGCACGGCCAATCACGGCTGGAGCCGGCGCCGCCGAACAGAGGGGGAGACAGGGCTTTGATCCCCCACATCGCTGAACCCTGGTACAGGTAAGTGTCCGATTATTAAAAGTCAGCAGCTGCAGTATTTGTAGCTGCTGACTTTTTTATTTTATTTTTTTTAAATGGCAACACCACTTTAAGTATAAACATTGTAACAAGTTGTCCTTTAGATCAAAGGATCAAAATGAGGGAAGTTTAACCACTTAAACACTAAACCTTTTTCTGACATTTGTTGGTTTCAAGTTAAAATATTTTTTTTTGCTAGAAAATTACTTCAAACCCCCAAACATTTTATATATATATATATATTTAGCAGAGACCCTAGAGAATAAAATGGTGGTTGTTGCAATTCTTTATGCCACACTGTATTTGTGCAGCAGTTGTTCAAATGCAATTTTTTGGGAAAAATATTACACGTTAATGAATTAAAAAAAAAAAAAAAAGAAGAAACTAACTAGTAAAATTAGCCCATTTTTTTTTTGTATAATGTGAAAGATTTTCTGCCGTGAGAATCGTGAGAGAACCATGATCTTTTTATTCTAAGCAAAAAAATTGTGATTTTCATTTTGGACAGAATTGTGCAGCTCTAGTAGAGATTAAATGCATTGGCAGCTTTCACATTTTAACCCCCTCCCTTTGTAGGTAAAAGAAATAAATACTTTAGTGTATTGATTTTTCTATCATCTAATGAGATTTTAAATGTAGATACAAGCTAATAACAAGATTTTAAATGGGCCAACTCAATATTGAACCCTACAGACTAAGACTGGGATGCCATTAAAGTTCATATGCGTGTAAAGGCAGGTGTCCCAATAATTACCCTTCAGTCAAACCCTTTAACCACCCCTGCAAGGTGGCTCTGCATATGACGGCTTCCTGGCGGTCTAGGGGGCACGCGCCTCTCCCACGTCACTCAGGATCTGATGCACGTGCCTGGCAGCCGCAATGTCCACTGAGCACCCGTGATTGCTTGTCACAGAGCAGAACCCCTAGTGTTAACACCTTCCCTGCCAGTGACATTTATACAGTAATCAGTGCATATTTATAGCACTGATAGCTGTATACTTGTCAATAGTCCCAAAATAGTGTCAAAAGTGTCCGATCTGTCCGCCGCAATATCACAGTCCTGACAAAAATTGCAGATTGCCGCCATTACTATTACGTTAAAAAATAATAATAATAAAAATGACATAAATCTATTCCCTATTTTGTAGACGCTATAACCTTTGCGCAAACAAATCAATATACGCTTATTGCATTTTTTTTTAAACAAAAATATGTAGAAGAATCGGCCTAAACTGAAGAAGAATTTTTTTTTTAAAATTGGGATATTTATTATAGCAAAAAGTAAAAAATATTGTGTTTTTTTTTCAAAATTGACACTTTTTTTTTGTTTATAGGGCAAAAAATAAAAACCACAGAGGTGATCAAATACCACCAAATGAAAGCTCTATTTGCGGGGAAACAAATGATCAAAATTTCATATGGGTACAGTGTTGCATGAGCGCGCAATTGTCATTCAAAATGTTACAGCACTGAAAATTGGCCTGGGCAGGAAGGGGGTGAAAATGCCTGTATTGAAGTGGTTAAACATAACCACAAAAAAAAGGATTTTATTAACATAAAAAATAATAAAATTACATAAAGGAAAACATGTTCCAGCATAAAAAAATAAGAAAAAATGTTCCTTACATACAGCAGTATATCTTGGACTCTTGTCCATTGCTATGCATGGAGATGGTCCTCTCTCAACCCAATAACATGTGGGTTAAAGGAACAATCTATCCAACACTAGATAATCCCCAGGAGATAATTCTGGGGTATTCAACCAAGGAGCCCACATCAGTTCAAATGAACCTGGTCGGCCCCGGTGTTGAAATATATACTTCTCTAATCTTAGGGTGGCTCCTATTTGGACTATCCATTACCGTAGCAAGGAGGCTCAGTCCCCTTCCAGTGTTGGAGAATAACCTAACTTCTTAAGGTGGTGTTGCACATAAAAAAAAAAAAAAATTCACCAAAATTCCTAAAAAAAATTAATATAAAATATTTGGACATTTCCTTTTTTTTTTAACTCACCTCTAAATGCCTGTTGCTAGGGGGTCCCTCGTAGTCTGCCTCCTTCAGTGCCTGGACTGGTGACATCACTTCCCCTCGGAGCAGGAAGGGCTCAGCTCTGCCCCCTCCCTCCTGTCAGTCATCTGGAACACATGACAGGTCCCAGATGACTGCCCAGCCAATCACGGTGCGTGGCACCACTCACCCATGCGCAGTGGGTGCCTGGCTGTGAAGCCACAGCCGGGTGCCCACAAGTTAGAATGCCGGCGCTACCGAGCGGAGGGGGGAATGAGCATCGCTGGACCCTGGGACAGGTAAGTGTCCGATTATTAAATTATTATTGATTTTGATATTAATTATTAATAGACCCTAAACACTTAAAGGGTAACTCCATTTTCGTGGGGGGGGGGGGGGGATAGCAAATAAATATTGTAATTGAATATTATTAAAAAATACCTTTTCTTTTCAATCTGCGGCTCTGTAATTTCCTGAAAATGCAATATTGGCTACTTGGAGGTGTTCTGTATTTAGAATGTATACAGAACGTCCCCCAGAAACATAATTTCCTGATTGGCTCACCGATTTTCCCAGAAGTCTACATTAAGATACAATTCAGCTTTCAGGCATCCCCTGCAACAAAAATGTAATTTTTGGTTAGATACTCCCAATAGGAAATCAGCTTTCCTCATTCGTGCCCTGCAGGTGCTGCAGCTTATTGATAATTATGAAACCACTCCCATTAGATTCACTTTCGCACATGGACACAAACACACAGGGATTTCTTCAGGATAGTAAAAAGGTAGGAATCTGCAACAAAGTTTGTTATAATCCTTTCAATGCACATAGATCACCCAGGGGGGAATGTTTTTTCCTCAACAAAAGAGCGCACCCGCTGCATCACTTGGGACCCGATGTGCGTGCCTGGCAGCAGCGATGTCCGCCGGGAACCTGCAATTGCTCGTCACAGAGCAGGGACGTGGATCTGTGTGTGTAAACACACAGATCCGAGTCCTGTCAGGTGAGAGGAGACCGATCCGTGTGTTCCCAGTACAGAGGAACACCGATCGGTCTCCTCCCCTTGTGAGTCCCCTCCCCCTACAGTTAGAATCACTCCCTAGGACACACAGTTAACCCCTTGATCGCCCCCTAGTGTTAATCTCTTCCCTGCCAGTCATATTTATACAGTAATCAATGCATTTTATAGGACTGATCGCTGTATAAATGTCACTGCTGCCAAAATAGTGTCAAATGTGTCTGATATGTCTGCCGAAATATCACAGTCGCGATAAAAATTGCAGATCGCCGCTATTACTAGTAAAAAAAAAAAAATGCCATAATTCTATCCCCTATTTTGTAGACGCTATAACTTTTGCGCAATCCAATCAATATACGCTTATTGCGATTTTTTTTTTTTTTTTTTTTTTACCAAAAATATGTAGAAAGATACATAGCGGCCTAAACCGGGGGGAAAAAATTGTTTTTTTTGTTTATAGTGCAAAAAATAAAAACCGCAGAGGTGATCAAATACCACCAAAAGAAAGCTCTACATGTGGGGAAAAAAAATTATCAAAATTAAATTGGGTACATCGTCGCAGGCCTGCATAATTCTCACAATTTTAAGCTTTCAGGGCTGTCACAGTTCGAATGAGAAATGTCCGCCTCCTCCACCCACAGATCGTGCTTCATTCATAGAAGCTGTAGTATGACTTTTATGACTGGCAGAGCTGGGCAGGAAAGGGCAGGCATAGTTGGCACTCTTGATGAGTACTTGTCACAGCTCTCTGGGCTCTATTGACCCCAACTTCACTGGAAGATTATGGCAGCAGGGGTAGGCAGGCGGTCAGAGGATGAAGATTTCAAGTGTAGCGCTGGCTCCTGACGAGCAGGCACTATGGTTTTTTCAAAGTTAACTTTCCTGAAACCACAGTTGGGTTTTGGGGCTAATTCTCAAAATTTCTGGTTTCAGTGCCAGTCTGGCTGGGTTGCACTGGATTCTCCTTGACCGCAGGTGTCGCTGTCACCGCCGGCAAGATTGATAATGCAGTCTAGCTGGGTGTATTGAATACCACTGTTCTTTCGGAACCAGCCCAGTGGGCGTGTTTTCCTGCTGTGCATTGTGGGAGGTGGTATTTAGGGTACTGACATCACGTGCTTTGGGGTTCTGTTCTGTTCTGGCCAGAGAATATTTTCTGTCTGTTTGGTTCTGGTCCTCCTGACCAGCCCCCATGGCCCTCCTGGCCTGGGGTGTGGAACCATGCAATTCGAGTCTCGGGGCTGGCTAGCCCGAGGCAACGCAACTGCAGGGACAGGCCTGAATGGATTTTGGGGCCTATTGATCCAAAGGTGGTCTGGTGCTGTCTCATCCAAGGGAGAGGCCCAGCAACTGAAGAAACCCCAGGGAAGGACTCTTCAGGAGAAGGCTGTGCGCAAGGTGACTTCTCTGAAGGAGTCTAGAGGCTTAGTTGAAAGACACTACATGGATACACTCATACGGTATCACCGGATCGGATGAGAGATACTGGTACCGTATGATAGCTCTTTAAATTTGCGGCCAGTACCAACACCAAATGCGACCAATTCAATTGAACTCACCACAGTGCTGGAGTTCACTTGCACTACATCTGTTCTGGGGGGGGGGGGGGGGTTTCTACTACTGAGGGGTCTGCACTGGGGAAAGGGGGGGATTTTCCAACTGAGGGGTCTGCACTGGGAGAAAGGGAGAGGGGTTCTACTACTGAGGGGTCTGCGCTGGGAGAAAGGGAGAGGGGTTCTACTACTGAGGGGTCTGCGCTGGGAGAAAGGGAGAGGGGTTCTACTACTGAGGGGTCTGCACTGGGAGAAAGGGAGAGGGGTTCTACTACTGAGGGGTCTGCGCTGGGAGAAAGGGGGGATTCTACTTCTCGGGGGTCTGTACTGAGAGAAGGGGGGAATTCTACTACTGAGGGGTCTGCACTGGGGAAAGCAGGGATTCTACTACTGAGTGGTCTGCACTGGGACAAAGGGAGAGGGGTTCTTCTACTGAGGGGTCTGCACTGGGAGAAAGGGAGAGGGCTTCTACTACTGAGGGGTCTGCCCTGGGAGAAAGGGGGGATTCCACTACTCGGAGTCTGTACTGGGAGAAAGGGGGGATTCTACTATTGTGGGGCCTGCACTGGGAGAAAGGGGGGAGTGTCTACTATTCAGGGGTCTGCACTGAGAGAAAGAGGGGATTCTACTACTGAGGGATCTGCACTGCGAGAAAAGGGGGGAGGGGTTTGCACTAGGGAAAGGGGGGTTCTACCTCTCAGGGGTCTGCATTGGAGGAAAGGGAGGGAGGGGTTCTACTACTGAGGGGTCTGAACGGAGAGAAAGGGGGGATTCCACTACTCAGGGGTCTGTACTGGGAGAAAGGGGGGATTCTACTACTCCGTGGTCTGTACTGGGAGACAGGGGAGGTTCTACTACTGAGGGGTCTGCACTGGGGAAAGGGGGGATTCTACTACTGAGGGGTCTACACTCGGAGAAAGGGGGGGTTCTACTCAGGGGTCTGCATTGGGGGGGAAAGGGAGGAGGGGTTCTACTACTGAATGGTCTGCACTGGGCAAAGGAGGGAGGGGTTCTACTACTGAGGGGTCTGCTGGGAGATATATGCTTTTCAAAGAGTTTTTTTTTGCTATCTTATTATTTTCTTAACACTTGGTAGTCCTATCCCCAAAAATTCTAAGAAGTATAATTTTTTTAAATCTTATGGACGGAATGTGAGAAATAACGTATATATCATACAATCATTCCATAAACACATAACACATATACTGCATATATACTCTAAGGAAAATATGCTTATAAAATAGTTTATCCTTTGCCGGGTTCCGGTCCAGAAGTTGTTGCTGACTCTGTGGTCCTGGTCCTCCTGAACAGCCCCCAGCGCCCCTCATGGCCTGGGGTGCGGATCCATCCATTTCCGAGCCTCAGAACTGGCTAGGTCGAGGCACAGTAACTGGAAGGAGGATTCTAAGGTGTTCCGGTGCCATCTCAGGTTTGGAGAGGCCCAGCAACTCTAAACACGACCAGGGGAGGACTCTTCAGTAAGAGAGCCACGCACAAGGCTGGCTGCTCAGTAAGAGCCTGGAAGCTGAGCTGCCATGGACATTGATTGAATCCACAATTCTTACGGTATTGCCGGACCGGCTGAAAGATTCTGGTACAGTAAGAAAAGTTCCTACTTCTACCCTTCCAGTTGTAACTAAGTTTCCAAGTTTCCAACCAAGTCTGTGTAAGAGACTTTGAAAAACTAGAATTACCTGTTGGCTGTTAAACCCAAAACTTAAGGATTTATCCAACAGTTGAAGAATCGAGTTGCGAGCGGCTGTTCCCTGGATTGTGTACATAGAGAGAGACTTTTATCGAAGTCAGCAGTTCGAAGCACCTGAGCTAAACTTTACCCTGATACCCTCTATTCCCAACTTAGAGACTGAGTTTGTTCAACTGTTTTATGCAAAATAAAAATCCTAACAAGGAATTCAAGTGTTGGTCTCTACAGTTACCAACCCTGGTAACCCCTAGACAAGATCAGTAATTAAGGGGCGCTCTGAAAAAAAAATATTTTCGAAACCAGTAATTAACAATAACTGTGGCAAAAATGCTTAGAACAACATACTATTCACCAAACACAAATATACACATATATGATAACAATACATGCAATGAAAAAATAGTGAACATTGGTGAACCACCAAAAAAAAAAAATTAACAATGTAAAGTCCCAATGACGTGTCTCTACATAGATAAATTCTGCAGATCCAAATGTGGAAACAGATATTAATCGTGATATAGCAGCAAATCGGAAAAAAGGCTTGCGACTCCCTCCACCAAACACGCAGCAATACACCAGTTGTGAAAATGCAAGTCCAAACTGCTTACCAGATCCGTTTGACCACTTTAATTAAAAAGTCAGTCAAACAACGCCTATACAGGATAATTCCTGTTCATATGGATACTGATGGAAATGATAGTAGATGGTATGTCTCCCTTCACAGACTCAAGCGGCAAATCTGAAAAAATACAAAAGGATCCATAGCGTAATACTGACTTTAATAAAAAAAATGAATAAAAACAGACAGCCAAATGGCTCCTTACATGGTTATGTGCTTGACCTGGCACTGGGGCTGCTCGCTCTGACCGAAAGACTCACCTCCGACCAAACGAAAAGGTCCTTCCGCATTCGATATCGGTGTGCGTTCCAGGCCTTCAGACCGGCGAACCAGAGGACCAGAAGTGGTGTCGAAAAGCGTGACCAAGTACCGCTCCGATGTACGTTTCGTTGTTAACGTCTTCAGGAAGCGTACTAGGTCACTCATAATTGGTGCTTATATCGAATCCTTGTCGAATTATAGCGAATAGAAAAGCAGGTCGTGCTCAGCCTCAGTACCACCCAGGCAAGCCTCAGTAACCCCTAGACAAGGACAACGAGTACAAGCTGGAGGAGGTAATCGGTAAGCCCAGTAAAAATTCAGCAGCTCCTTCAGGGGTTAGTGCTATATATATATATATATATATATATATATATATATATATATATATATATAGTGCCTTGCGAAAGTATTCGGCCCCCTTGAACTTTTCAACCTTTTGCCACATTTCAGGCTTCAAACATAAAGATATAAAATTTAAATTTTTTGTGAAGAATCACCAACAAGTGGGACACAATTGTGAAGTGGAACGAAATCTATTGGATTTTTGAAACTTTTTTAACTAATAAAAAAATGAAAAGTGGGGCGTGCAAAATTATTCGGCCCCCTTGCGTTAATACTTTGTAGAGCCACCTTTTGCTGCGATTACAGCTGCAAGTCGCTTGGGGTATGTCTCTATCAGTTTTGCACATCGAGAGACTGAAATTCTTGCCCATTCTTCCTTGCAAAACAGCTCGAGCTCAGTGAGGTTGGATGGAGAGCGTTTGTGAACAGCAGTTTTCAGCTCTTTCCACAGATTCTCAATTGGATTCAGGTCTGGACTTTGACTTGGCCATTCTAATCTACCTGAATACGTTTATTTGTAAACCATTCCTTTGTAGATTTTGCTGTATGTTTGGGATCATTGTCTTGTTGGAAGATAAATCTCCGTCCCAGTTTCAGGTCTTTTGCAGACTCCAACAGGTTTTCATCCAGAATGGTCCTGTATTTGGCTGCATCCATCTTCCCCTCAATTTTAACCATCTTCCCTGTCCCTGCTGAAGAAAAGCAGGCCCAAACCATGATGCTGCCACCACCATGTTTGACAGTGGGGATGGTGTGTTGAGGGTGATGAGCTGTGTTGCTTTTACGCCAAACATATCGTTTTGCATTGTGGGCAAAAAGTTTAATTTTGGTTTCATCTGACCAGAGCATTTTCTTCCACATGTTTGGTGTGTCTCCCAGGTGGCTTGTGGCAAACTTTAGACGAGACTTTTTATGGATATCTTTGAGAAATGGCTTTCTTCTTGCCACGCTTCCATAAAGGCCAGATTTGTGCAGTGTACGACTGATTGTTGTCCTATGGACAGACTCTCCCACCTCAGTTGTAGTTCTCTGCAGTTCATCCAGAGTGATCATGGGCCTCTTGGCTGCATCTCTGATCAGTCTTCTCCTTGTCTGAGCTAAAAGTTCAGAGGGACGGCCAGGTCTTGGTAGATTTGCAGTGGTCTGATACTCCTTCCATTTCAAAATGATCACTTGCACAGTGCTCCTTGGGATGTTTAAAGCTTGGGAAATCTTTTTGTATCCAAATCCGGCTTTAAACTTCTCCACAACAGTATTATGGACCTGCCTGGTGTGTTCCTTGGTCTTCATGATGCTCTCTGCGCTTTCAACAGAACCCTGAGACTACCACAGAGCAGGTGCATTTATACAGAGACTTGATTACACACAGGTGGATTTTATTTATCACCATCAGTTATTTAGAACAACATTGGATCATTCAGAGATCCTCACTGAACTTCTGGAGTGAGTTTGCTGCACTTAAAGTAAAGGGGCCGAATAATTTTGCACGCACCACTTTTCAGTTTTTAATTTGCTAAAAAAGTTCAAAATATCCAATAGATTTCGTTCCACTTCACAATTGTGTCCCACTTGTTGGTGATTCTTCACAAAAAATAAAAATTTTATATCTTTGTTTGAACCCTGAAATGTGGCAAAAGGTTGAAAAGTTCAAGGGGGCGAATACTTTCGCAAAGGCACTGTGTGTGTGTGTGATATATATATATATATATATAATATAGTGCGCCGTGGAAGCCGGCGATCAGAAGCCTTACCTTGGGAGGCAGGGGCCGACGGAACAGAAAGTGTGTCCTGAGACCCAATTGACCAGGGAGTCCTAAGATTCCTGGCCAATCAGGTCTTAGGACTCGCTTCCTGATTGGCCAGGAGGAGAATCGGGAAGACAATAACGAATATTGATTCACTATTGTCACACAACTGGGTGGGCTCAGGGTGTAGTGCTCTGCTCTAATCATGTGCTTAAAAAAAAACAAAAAAATATTGAAATCCATGCGTACGGCGTCCTGCATGTAGATTAGGGGTCAAGTGTATGGATTAGGGGGGCGGCACCCCTGAACCCCTTATGGATGGACCCCTTATGGCTGGAAAACCAGAATTCAATCAGCTGCTGGAACGCTGATCAGTGCATCCGGACGGGGAGGGGAGTCCCTACTGTCAGAATACAATAGAACAGTGGAGGAGATCCCTGCATCCAAATCACTTGTGCGGATGCGGGGATCTAAAGCCCCATACACACTATCAGTTTTTCTGCTTCGTTTTTCCTTCAGATTTACCAAAACCATATAATATGAGGTCAAACCAGGAGTTTCAGTTTGTATACAATCAGGCAGGTCCTTACACTACATGGTTTTGGTAAACCTGAAGGAAAAAAATCAGCAGAAAATCTGATAGTGTGTATGGTGCATAAGAGTTTTATTCCCCGTACAACACACTGGTTGAATGGAAAAAAACTCCTGTATACTGTAAACTGCCTGTATAACTTTAGTTCTGCTCCCAAGCATAAAATTATCTCCTCCATTGTGTGTTAGCAAAAAGGAAGAAAAGTGTAATCTAATATCTTGAATAGTATAGTTTTTTTAAAGGTCATTGTAGATTGAATACATTATTTGTTAAAGTATTATAGATTTTCTGATAACGAAATTGACATTTCTGAAGTAGAACATACAGTAAGTGGATGTGGAATGGGTGAGTAGGTGTAAAATGTGGGACTTTAATGTTGCTAAACCATTTTAGGAATAAACAGACATTAGTTATGTTAAAAAGGTTTACATTTTATGGTTTACATTTTATTGCATACAAAAGTTTAGAAACCATAACAATGGAAGAAGTGCATTTTCAAAAGAAAATATACCAGACACTACCAACTATTAGTGTTGTGTTGTCAACTGTGTATAACCATACATAGTAACTCATATCATACATAAATCTCTTAATTGACGGGACTGGAAAGTCTTGCAGTAATTTGCGATTTTAGCTTCTTTAGGAGATATCACGCAGGTAACAACAAAGTTAAACATTATTATCACAAGCAAAAAAAAAACACAAAAACCTAACATATGACTGATAAATGACTCACTAATGGTATATTGGTACCCAAGAAAAAGCAGTGCCAATCAGGAGCCGTACCAGGGGAATGGGCTCAAATGTGGGGGAGAGGTTCAACAACCGGGACCAAGTCCTTAAAATATAGAATGAATATGAGCCTATCAAAGCCACAAGAAAATATGCGCCAAAAACCCCAATAGGCCGCAGAAAGTGACAAACAGGAAAAAGAAAAAAAAAAGAAAATAGGCTCCAATAACTGCACAGGTATAGCTATCCTTTTCATTGATAACATCCATCTAAAATGCCATAAAGCCCTGCTTGCTAGACATGTGCGATTCGTTTTGTACGAATCAAAAATTCGTATGAATTTCCAAAAATTCATACATTCGTACGAATCCGAAATACGAATTTTTATGCATACGAATTCTGAATCTGAATTTGCTGTGGGTTCAGCTTAAAATGATTGTAAAGTCAAATTTTTCTCCCTATAAAAATAAAAACATGTTTTGCTTACCTGCCCTGTTGCAATGCATTTGCTCAGAGCAGCCCCTGATCCTTCTCTTCTCGGGTCCCTCTTCTCTTCTCCTGGCCCCTCCCTCCTGTTCCGTGCCCCCACAGCAGGCAACTTGCTATGTGGGCACTGGAGCCCAGTCACAACTCCCTGTGTCCATTCAGACACAAAGTCCTGACCCGGCCCCTCTCCCATAATCTGCTAGCTGGTTTTGATTGACAGCAGCGGGAGCCAATGGCGTTGCTGCTGTGTCTCAGGAGGATCTCGGATGGCTGAAACACTCATGGACATCGCTGGACAGATAGGTAAGTATTAGGGATCGCTGGACAGAGAGGGACCTTAGGTAAGTATTAGGGGGGCTGAGGGGGGCTGCTGCACACTCAAGGCTTTTTATCTTAATGCATAGAATGTATTAAGATAAAAAAACTGCTGCATTTACAACACCTTTAAGGTCAGACTGGAAGGCTCTGCAAACCAGACTTCTGTCGCCTCCCCCTGGTTCTGGAGGTCCATGGAAACTTCTAGAAATAAGATGGCGATAAGGAGGCAGGGTTTGGATATTGATGGGAGTTTTGACCAATCCCCAGGCAGGAGGCCTGGCAGGGCAGTAAGACCAGCCTATGAATAGTGAGAAGCCTGGCCAGTGGGGGGGTTTTGTCGGGTGGAAGATGGAGTGCTGAGGTTGGTGGGGCCTGGGGGTGGACCTTAGGGTTGGCGCTGAAGAAGGAGAGAAGCTGAAGAGAAGGACATTTACCACCCTTCAGTCTCATCCAGGAGACACCTTGTCTAGCATGGGAAGATCTGTTCAGCAGGAGGCCAGGACAGCAGTCTTATCCAAGGCAGCAGGATTCAAAGGGACAGTATGAGTAGCTCTACACCACCAGGACCTACAAGGGAGAAGGTTGCCAGGTGCAACATTTAGCAAGTATATATGAGACACTGTCACAAGCTAACCCAAAACCCTTGCTCTGGGTACACTTTTCAAGGCAGGCAGGTGGGCTGGTATTTACTGCAAGTTTGGGACTTTACCACATTTCACCAAATTTGCCACATTGGTCCAAATCATTTGCTGGAGGGGGGGTTATGGTGTGGGGTTGTTTTTCAGGGGTTGGGCTTGGCCCCTTAGTTCCAGTGAAGGGAACTCTTAAGGCGTCAGCATACCAAGACATTTTGGACAATTTCATGCTCCCAAGTTTGTGGGGAACAGTTTGGGGATGGTCCCTTCCTGTTCCAACATCACTGCGCACCAGTGCACAAAGCAAGGTCCATAAAGACATGGATGAGTGAGTTTGAGGTGGAGGAACTTGACTAGCCTAGTCCTGACCTCAACCCAATAGAACAGCTTTGGGATGTATTATAGCAGAGACTGCGAGCCAGGCCTTCTCGTCCAACATCAGTGCCTGACCTCACAAATGCGCTTCTGGAAGAATGGTCAAACATTCCCATAGACACGCTCCTAAACCTTGTGAACGGCCTTCCCAGAAGAGTTGAAGCTGTTATAGCTGCAAAGGGTGGGCCAACTAGGCATCCCAATACTTTTGGCAATATAGTGTATCTCTGCGATACAAACACATTCACACAAGTATTTTTCTTTTTAAAATGCTGTTAATACAGAAAAATATCTGTTGACCCTGTTGGAAATCTAGTGAGATCCTAAGTTCCTATAGAGGACTGACAACACTCCTACCATGGTGCAATCCCTAGTTGCTGAAGGCCCCTTGATCTTAAAGTAGAAGTCCATCCTAACACTGAAATCCCTGCAACTACAGACATCCACGATCTAACACTAACCAATCTAGCCCTGTAAAGGAGAAATCATTACACATACCTTTTTTGAAGCCGATCCGACCCGATGCCAAGCTGAGCTGTGGAGGTGGGTGCAGAGGAGGCAGCCAACAAGAGAAGCCCCATAATAAGTCTATGGGTGATGTCACACCCCAGTCATCGGCTTCAAAAAAGGTATATATACTGATTTCTTTTTTACAGGGCTAGATATATATTAGTGTTAGATCGTGGATGTCTGTAGATGCAGGGATTTTAGCGTTAGGGTAGACTTGGCTGATCGCTGCCATTACTAGTAAAAAAAAAAGATAAAAATGCCATATATCTATCCCCTATTTTGTAGATGCTATAACTTTTGCGCAAACCAATCAAGATACACTCATTGCGATTTTTTTTTAACAACAATATGTAGAAGGATACATATCAGCCTAAACTGAGGAATATATATATATATATATATATATATATATATATATATTTATTTATTTGTGATATTTATTATAGCAAAAAGTAAAAAATATAGTTTTTTTTCCCAAATTGTCGCTTTTTTTTTGTTTATAGCTCAAAAAATAAAACCTGCAGAGGTGATCAAATACCACCAAAAGAGAGGTCTATAAAGGGCATCAATTTTGTTTGGGTACAACGTCGCACGACTGTACAATTGTCAGCTAAAATCGATGCAGTGCCCTATCTCAAAAAAATAAATTAAAAAAAGCCTGGTCATTAAGGGGTCAAATCTTTTGAGGTTGAAGTGGTTAAAGAATAGCTAAAGGCAAACTTTTTTTTTTTTTTTTTTTTAGTTTTGGATAGACAGGAGATAGATTAGGACACCTGTTTCCATTGCTGTCCCTGCCCCTGTTAGGGGGATTCACCCTCTCTATTTATCCTGTTTACCATGATCATCAAAAGTGATAATGAAAAAAAAAAAAAACACATTTTGTGTTGTCCCCAGAAAAGTAATAGAATGGAACATTTTCCAATGGGGATACTGGTTCTGGTGATCCGTGGGTCCCCAAGGAAATCCTTTAATGTGCAGAGATTTTCTCACTTCCTGTTCTATCTATGGGACAGGAACTGAGGGGAAATCTCCCCAATGGGACACATATGACAAAAAATAAACTGAGAGGGGTAATAACCCTCGCTTAGTTCGCTATAGTTCTACTTTAAGAAAGGGAGACCTGGCCTCCTAAAACCTCCTTAAATGGGAAGGCTCCGGATAGTTGCCCTCCCTCTAGACTGCCCAAATTAAAGAATTCAAGGTTCAAGATTAGCTAAGGTCAAGGGGGTGTGGAAGTTCAAGAGACAAGCATGTACTGGCCATTGGGACTACTGGGAGTTTCCCGGTGGGCCGATGGCTCAGTGGGCCACTCTGATGCAAGGGGGCTGGTGATGGGACACTCTGATGCAAGGGAATGATGATGGGACACTCAAAATGTAAGTGGGCCGGTCTCTATGAAGTCCAGGGCCAAATTTCTGTCCCAGTCCAGCCCTGTCAAGAGACCTAAATGGGACAAAGGGTAGGGTCACTGACTTCTTTGGAGAGGACCAGCCATCATGCAAGTTGGCATTAGCATATTAATCCTGCAAAAATGTCCTTGTTCCTGTTTGTTGGAGGGACAACTGTGTCCTAAATGCGCTATTGTGTTGTCATCCCATCATGTAGGGCTATGAATAGGGTTTCCACCTGTCCAGGATTCACCCGGACAGTTCGGGTTTGGAATCATGTGTCTGGGTTTCAGACTGCCTGAAACCCGGACACATTATTCATACTGGAATATGGCCTCCCAGCAGGGTTGCTTGCTGCAGTTGTCTAAGCTGAGAGTGTCTGTTACACTCTTTCAGACTGCCCAAAATCAGCACTAACTTTATCCCCCAAACACACACAAACACAGACGGGAGAGGAGAGAGGGCTTGATCTGCACCTCGCCCAACCCCCCCCCCCCCCCCCTCTGTGTCTGCCCACACTCAAATCCCAAGTGCTGTGCCTCAGAAAAGGAAAGGGCAGGCTGGAAATTTTAAGTCCAACAGACTCAGCTACATCTGGATAAGAGGTCCTGACTGACAAGGGGTGAGTGAGCTCACCATCCATCCCTGTCTGTGACTGAAGTCTTCCCCCCTTCTCTCTCCTGCCTCTGAGTGAGTGCACTAAGGTAAATCAGGGTTCTCAGAGCACCCCTTACATTGGAGTTCCCCTCTACACCAGAGGCCACAGTGTTCCCCCTTCAATCAGAGTCCTCTCTGTACATCAGAGTTCTTAGTGTACCCCCTTAGATCAGGGTTCCCAGAGCATCCCTTATATTAGAGTCCCCAGAGTTCTCCCTTACATCAGAGTCTGCAAAGTCCCCCCCTTACAGTGAAAGGGAACCCTGCGAGTTCAGATGTAAAGGGGGAACTCTTGTTATTAACTTAATTTCATTAGAAATGTTATTTAATAGCAAAATATTTGTATAGTTTATACTATAGGAAAAAATTGCTGTGCACTTCTAGGGTTTGACTTGAAGAAAAGGTGGCAACCATAGCTATGAAGAAGACTAGTATGACCATTTCAACACATGCAATGCAAGCAGTTTTCTTTGTTGCCACTGCCAGGAAGCCGGTCTGGAGCAATGATGTGACTTTTCGGCTAGGAAATACATCTTTATGTTGTGTGACCCCAGATGGTTGTGTGCATGAGCCCTTAAAATCTGTGAATTAAAAAAATAATGTCACTGTTTACATGTGGTGAACACCGCTTGTTTTCACTTTTTAATAAATAAGGACATAGATATTGCAAAAAATGTAACCTCCTGTTTTCTTTTTCACCTTCAGGATGAGAGCTCCTTTCAGAATGAACGCCTGTCATTACGATAAGCGGATGGACTTTTTTTACAATCAGAGCAAATCTCAAACGGAGGATGATTGGACCGAGACCAAGCTAATTATGTTGTTTTGTTTTGGTGCTTTCTGCAGTTTGTTCATATTTCTGTCAAATTTGTTAGTGATCGCAGCCGTCGTGATAAACAAAAGGTTCCATTACCCGTTCTATTATTTATTGGCCAACTTAGCAGCTGCGGACTTATTCTCCGGGATTGCCTATATTTTCATGATGTTTCACACGGGACCAGTGTCCAAAACACTCACTGTTCATCGATGGTTCCTGCGGCAGGGCCTCTTGGATACTAGCATGACTGCATCGCTGGCCAATCTCCTGGTCATTGCCGTTGAGAGGCACATATCTATTGTACGAATGAGAATCCATACCAACCTCACCAAAAGGAGGGTGACCTGCCTCATTCTGCTTATCTGGGGTATTGCTATTTTTATGGGTGCTGTGCCCACGTTGGGCTGGAACTGTATTTGTGATATCACCACATGCTCCTCCCTTGCACCCCTTTACAGCCGGAGTTATCTTACTTTTTGGACTGTCTCTAATTTGTTAGTTTTTCTAATCATGGTGGTGGTCTACTTGAGGATTTACATGTATGTGCAGAGGAAGACCAATGTCTTGTCTTCACATACCACTGGCTCAATCAGCCGAAGACGGACTCCAATTAAGTTGATGAAGACCGTCATGACTGTATTAGGTAAGAAAGTGTGGAAGGGTCTACTGTTATACCAGGCAGAACGTAGAATGTTCAAGGAAAACACTGCTTGGGGAGGGGTGTTTTCTCATACCACAACCCACCGAAACAGGCACTGCATGTGAAAGTTTTTCCAAAATCTGGTCAACTAAGCATGTGACTTTCCTTGCAGCCCCTCTATTGGTGGTTGTTACATACATGGTGGGGAATGTAGGTGGAGCTCTGACTCCTCAACCTGTTTTATAAGAATTTCTTGTCCTACTCTACTTGAGGAAAGCTGAGTGGTGCTTCTTGGGTCCATTTATTGGGTAAACTTTTTTTTTGGAGATGATGGAAATGGTGGGCTGTATATATAAAATTGGATTATATATTGTGATTTATATTCAGTATATACTTTGGTAGCTTTCTTATCCAGCAACTATAGCTTCTCTGTCTGTATCGTTTCCTCTATCACAGTGATGGCGAACCTTGGCACCCCAGATGTTTTGGAACTACATTTCCCATGATGCTCATCTACACTGCAGAGTGCAGGAGCATCATGGGAAATGTAGTTTCAAAACATCTGGGGTGCCAAGGTTCGCCATCACTGCTCTATCACATATTGTATCTTCTCCTCTGTCTCGTAATGTTTCCTCTGTTCGTATCATGGATCGTCTGGGATCATCTTTTTTTAATCAAAATATGTTTATTGATAAATTGCTCATATGATACATACAATCGTTGCAGTAGAAAGCCAAAGAAAAACAATACATACAGTATATGTCTTTGGAGGTATACATAGTGTCTGAGCAACAGAGAATGGTGCAGATGATAAACTTCTTAGCCCTTGTACACACGGTCGGAGATTCCGACGGAATGTGTCCGATCGGACCGGTTTGTCGGATATTCCGACTATGTGTGGTCTACATCGGATACTCCGACGGACAAAGTTTTCCAACTCGTTGGTAAAATTTTCCGACAAAATGCTCCGATCGGACATACTCCGATCATGTGTAGAGAATTCCGATCGGACAAAGTGCCATGCATGCTCAGATCAAATTCCTACACCAAAGCTATTGGCTACTAGCGTGAACATAGTCCCGTCATAACGAAATAACGTCATCACATCGGATTTTCCGACAACTTTGTCCGACCGTGTGTATGCAACAGTTTCGGACAAAATCCGTCGGACAAAATCCGACGGATTTGGTTGTCGGAATCTCCGACCGTGTGTACAAGGGCTTATACCCTTTCCATCCCCAAAGATGAGAAAAGAAGGGAGGGTCTAAGCAGCACTTTCTGTGGTGGAGCTAGGCTAGGGTCGTCCAACCATGGTTGCCAGATAAGATCAAATTTTCCCACAGCCTTGCTGCGGCTGTAGGCCAACCTCTCTCTAAGGAGCAAAGAATTGACATATGCAATCCACTGTTTCCTTGTGAGGACCGCAGATGCCATCCAATACCGTGCTATAAGTTTCCTGGTCAGGTACATCAGTCTAGTGATCATATAATACATGCCCTTTTGGGTACCTTATCTCGTCAATTGCCCTGAGCAAGTACACCAGGGGGTTCAGGGGAACAGGAACTTGAGCTCGTCTGGATATGCATTGAGACACCTCCGCCCATTACCGGTGGAGATCCGTGCACCTCCAGAGCAAATGTATAAACTCCCGTGATGGACTTTACATTTTGGACACAGGGGGAGTCTCTAATTCCTCAACTGTGGAGTTGTTTTGGCGTTCTGTAGGCTCCATGTAGGATAATTAATTGTGACAGTTTACGAGATGCTGAAACATATACCGCAGGTATTGTCTCCAGGGCCACGTCCCACTGATCACCATCTATGTCTCCGATATCTTCTACCCACATACTCCTACACTTGAGAGAGGCATGATCCTGGATGGACGACAACAGCACTGCATATATCCTATTTATAAGTCCCTTCCAGGTCTCAGCCCGGAGGACTTCCATCAACAGAGGAGACAATGACACTGTTAAGGGCTGGGTCTACTGCTGCGCCCGCAGGGCATGTCTAAGTTGGTGGTATTTGTAGAAGCCCCTTGGGGTTAAGTGAAACTCCCTGCATATCTGTTCATAGTTTTTCAATATTGTCCCTTCGTATAACTGTGAGAAGAACCAGATCCCATTTTCTCTCCATGGGAAGACCCCTGTATTTCCCGAAGTTCTGGGTATCAAGGGTTGTTCCACAGTGGAGTGAAAGGCAGTGGGCCCTCAATCCATATCGCCTTCTGAAATCCCTTCCATGCTTTTTTTAAGGAGGCCACTGATAGGGGCCGAGTGCGGGATACTTGGTAGATCCATTTCCAATTTGGGATCATCTTTGATCAATCCGCAGACTGTTGAACGGTTAAAGTATAATCTTTCATAGATGATTATTTAAAATCTTCTAGTAAGGAATGTTCTTATATCTGTAGTGTGTATTTGTATAATTGGTACACACATTTGTAGATATATAGCTTTTAAGTCCCTCTTTTTATTGATGTATGGTCATATGATATATTTTTATAGCCAAATAATACATCTACAGCACACAGAAGATAATTGTGGCCCCATGATGATCATTATGGGATGGTTGGTTGGATTGTATAGGACTTGTTGGCCAAGCACATTAGACAAAATTGTAGATGGTGTGTAAGAACCTATCATCAATATGAAACATAAGTGTAAGAACAGATGCTCTGTATATACTGATAAATATGGTTATGTGATTCTATTGATTTGCTAGCTCTTTTCTCCTTAAAAGGCAAATAAACACACACATCTATGGAGGCACTCATGCAGGCTCACTCTTAAGCCCCGCTCTGTGTGTTCATTAATGCACAGAACAGGGTTCAGCCCCACCCCTGCTCCCTCCTCACTGGCTGTGATTGACAGCAGTGGGAGCCAAAGCCCAATGAGGAAGGAGAGAGTCTGGAGAGCAGCTGCTCTTGTGCACAACGCTGGATCAAGATTGGGCTCAGGTAAGTATAAGGGGGTTGGGGGTGCTGCACACAGAAAGTCTTTAACCTTAATGGAGAGAATTCAAAACCACTCTAATGTAAAATATAATCGGCTTTCTGATATAAACTACTTACATAGTAGTACGTGTCTGAACGCCACCCAGCAACAGAGTGATTTGTGGGTACTTTTGCTCATATTAAAGTTATCTAACCCATTTCTCAATCCATACAAATGGTGTCAATTCACAAATTCCTTCTATTGTATTCTGACAGAATACCCAAACAGTGCCTTCTACTGATTAGTGGCAGCCGTAGTTTGGCTGTCAATATTCACCCCCGGCTCCTAAACCAAAAATGAATTGAGCAATCAACTTTTGTCAAGCCAGAAGGGCCACCCACTGATAGAATGAGAATGTCAGTGGGATCCTATGATTTGGTTCAAGTTCTAACAGTGTACAGCTAGCTTAAGGGAATATTTTACAATAGGGACACCTGCTTTTATGATAATTGTCTAAGAGGGATTTTCTTCCCCTGTAGAGAGCATTTAATTTAATGTATCACTCAGGATAAGAAGAGTGAGCCATTAACAAGGCCACAAACTGCAAAACACCTACCCCCCCCCCCCATTTCTCTTTCCTATTCCCCCCTCCACTATTATTGGCTCTATGGAAAATGTAAACGACAGCTTGGGCTGTAGAGACACTTAAAGGAGCTCAGATATATCACTGTTGAAATGTTTTCAATCGGGGTGATTAATCTGTATAGTAGAAGTGACAGCAGAGGCCGTGACTATAAAGAAACACAGAAGAGTGATGGCAAAGTAAAGACCAAGTGGTCCATCAACTTTGTCCAATTTTTTGTGTGTTTCTTTTTGTTTTTTGTTTTGTTCTTATTCCATTGACTGACCAACTACCTCTGCTGGAAGTCCACTCCGAGCATCAACTGTTTGGTTAAAATATTTTTTAAGGCCTACCGTGCACAGTTCGAATCTCGGCCAGAACAGCAGGAACCAGCTGAGATTCAAACAATTTATGGGCAGGCTGAATGTACCAAGTTGTTTGATTGATCAATTTTGATTGATACAACCAGTCTGCCATATTCACTTCGGATTATTGCAAGTGGCTGCTATAGCCGCTAGCGATAATCACTGTCTTTTCCCGGCGGGGACCACTTCCCTTGCCCCTATCCCCCCCCCTGCAGGGAGAGGACAATGGCTTGGCAGGTGGTATTCCCCTGTCAACACTGTCTTGATGGAGGAATTGTGCAAATTTCTTTCCTGCAACTCGGTGGCTGCAGGAATGAAATTTGCACTGTGTATGTCCGCCCTAAGATTAGTTTTGAACTTTGCTCCTGATAGTTAGAGGTCACACCTCCCATGTTCTTGATCTTAGCTTCATATTGAAAATACTGCTCTCCTGAACCACATTCACACCCTTAATGTATATGACACAAGAAGGCTGTGTGATTCAGAAATCTTGGCTGTTCTGCAGAAGCAAGAATTACATCATTGCTAGTGAGCTGAGGTTGGGGTGTAGCAGACGGGCTCTTCATCCATCACACAGCTGAGAGTTGATTTACTTCATTGCTTTGCTCTGCTCTTACAACAAGTAATCAAAAAAAAAAATTCGTTTAAAAAAAAAGTTATTTTCTATCGCTGATTTGGAAACATTTATATATTATAGAAAGAGAGATCCTCTTTATAATGACCCTGTGAGTATAGAAACATGGGATCTGTCATTTATGACTTATTTTTAAAGACTTGGGTTGGAGAAGAAATTGCTGCACCACTGTAATAGATCAATTGAATGATCAGGTTTTGTAAAAAAAAAAATGTAAGTTGCGCCCAACATGTGATTACAGATTACATGAACCTCCCTTTTTTAGGGTTTCTATTCTTGCTGCTGAGCTGAATGCATACCAGTCAGTATTGGATCAGAACACAGTTAAGATGAACCAAATGCACATGAGATTGTACAACCCCACAAAAAAAACGTTCCAATTCAACCCACATCATAACCCTCAGATCACTTGTGATAATAAAGAAAGCCCAGAAACGGAAGTGTGGAAAATTATGGCTGTGGCCCCTTTGTTTAAAACAGAATATGATAACCTTTATCTGCTTAACGACTGCCCACCATAGATATACTGCGGAAGGCAGGGCTGGGACAAGGGGAGGGCAGGAGGGACGGCTGCCCTGGGCACAATGCTTTTTTTTGTAGGGATGGGGGCTCCATGACCCTAACTCTAAGAGAAGCGCGGTGGGAGGGGGGGGGGGTTTGGTATCTTTGCCCTGGGCACTGGATGACCTTGCCTCAGCACTGGCGGCAGGGAGGATGCTCTGTACCAGTGATCTGCAACTTCCTGGGTCTGGGGCATGCGCGCACCGCCAGCAACCCACTCCGGCTGTGATTGGATTCAGCGGGAGCCAATCAGCAAGTCCGGTGGACACAATGCCCGCCGGGGCCCACCGATCGTTCAGGAGAAAGGCAGACTGCCACTCTGCCTATGTAAACAAGGCAGATTGCCATTCTATGCGAGGGCTAAGCAGGAATACAGATCTTTACATTCCCCCAGTCAAAGCACCGCCACCCCCCACAGTAAAGTAATCAGTCCTTAACCACTTCAGCCCTGGAAGGATTTTCCCTCTTCCTGGACCATTTTATATGATACGGCACTGCGTAGATTTAATTGACACTTGCGCGGTTGTGCGACGTTGTACCCAAATAAAATTGATGCCCTTTTTCCTCACAAATATAGCTTAATTTGGTGGTATTTGATCACCTCTGCAGTTTTTATTTTTTGTGTTATAAACAAAAAATGACAGACCATTTTGAAAAAAAAAAAACAATATTTCTTACTTTTTGCTATAATAATTATCCAAAAAATTAATTTCTTCATAAGTTTAGGCCGACATGTATTCTTCTACATATTTTTGGTAAAAACAATCGCAATAAGCATATATTGATTGGTTTGTACAAAAGTTATAGCAAAAATAGGTAATAGATTTATGGCATTTTTTTTTTTTTTACTAGTAATGGTGGCGGGACTATGACATTGCGGTGGATAGATCGGACACTTTTGAAACTTTTATTGGGGATGTATTATAACAGAAAGTAAAAAATATTGTTTTTTTCCCCTCATAATTGTTGGCCTTTTATTGTATATAGCGCAAAAAAAAACAAAAAACGCAGAGGTGATCAAATACCACCAAAAGAAAGCTATTTTGTCAGTTAAAATATCGCAGTGGCGAATCGCAAAAAAAAAAATGGCCTTGTCAAGAAGGGGTGTAAACCTTTCAGAGCTGAAGTAGTTAAAGGGTAACTTCAGAAAAATGATGTACCTTTTTATTGTTCTGATTAAATTAAAGATATTAACCATGAAGACAATACAAGAAGGGAAAGTGGAGATTGGTTGTAGGGGGTGACAAGTCGCATGGGGACACTTGGTTAACCCCGTGTCCCCAGCAGGGACAGCATCACAGGAGATTACTTCTATAACAGGTGTATTTGCTTTATCTTGCTGGGTTATAATTTAGAATAAAAAACAACACCTATGACAGGGATCCCCAACCAGTGGCCCAGGGGCCACATGTGGCCTGCGGAGCCCTCTGATGTGGCCCGCGACCTCCTGCTCTGGGATGGTTGGTTGCCAAGCCCAGATCACGGGTTCCCGACCCGGCATCCCAGAGCATCAGTGTTGTGAATGAAGCCAGCGGTAGAGGAAGCAATCGGTTGCATAGCATAGGCACATAAGATGATGCTTCCTGTATAGCGCCACCTCCTGTCACAGGCGGAGTGATACCAAATGCACTGCCTGGAACAGCAACAGCTGGCGATACCCGAATTGAAGACTGTTATTAAAGGTATGTTTAATACTATAATCACAGAATATTGGAATACCTCCAGAGGGTGGGATTTTAAAGGCAATGTCATTGGAAGTTATATAAAAACAATATATTTTTTGATACAAAACAAACCATTTTTTCAAAATTCATACAAAAATGATACATAAATATTTAACACAATACACCATACATTATGTACAAAAATAGAGCAACAAAAAGCGTATTTTTCCAACGCGTTTCGATTGACACAAAAAATGATCTTCTTCAGGGAAGCCACTCTAGCACCACCTTCTGGCTCCAGTTATACTTGTCTCTCAACCCAAGCGGACAGCCTTACATGGATCATTTGAATAATACATTGCAAAAAAGCCCATGAGTCAGATGAGACTCTTTGATAGATTTATACAATGCTCCAAAATTGATGTCACCAAACCCAGATATGTAATTGTATAACAGGGCAAAGAGGGCCCATAGAATAGTGCATAAGGAGTAGAGTGTCCTATCCTGCAATAAGGGGCGCTATGATCCTCGTATGTAACGATAGAATCCCTTAAATAAATCAATGCCCCTGGGGGAGAAAACATCAGTGAAGCCAACACCTAAGACAGGGGTGCCCAACCAGTTGCCCAGAGGCCACATGTGGCCCACGGGGCCCTCTGATGTGGCCCGCGACTGCCTGCTCTGGGATGGTTGGTTGGAATCGGCAAGCCCAGATCACGGGTTCCTGACCTGGCATGCCAGAGCATCAGTGTTGTGAATGAAGCCAGTGGTAGAGGAAGCAATCGGTTGCATAGCAGAGCCACATAAGACAATGCTTCCTGTATAGCACGAATTGAAGACTGTTATTAAAGGTATGTTTAATACTATAATCACAGAATATTGGAATACCTCAAGAGGGTGGGATTTTAAAGGCAATGTCATTGGAAGTTATAGTGTATATATGGGCATATCTGTTCTGCAGTGGTTACCAGGCTGCTTTCAAACCGCACTGAGCCATAGTCCTCTGTTATTACCTATGGGTTTGGTGCGCTTCCAGAAAGTGCGCAACACCTGCAGGATATAATAGAATTCTATGACAAAGTGCAGCTAACCCACAGAAAAGCCAGAGGTGCACTGCTCTGGGTAGACCACAGCACATCAGTGTGAAAGCAGCCTCAGGCCCCTTTCATATGATCGGTCCGACCCAATCAGACCCTCCATTCACCTCTATGGAACGGCAAATGTAAACTGACTTGTGTCCGTTTACACCTGCATACCTTCAATCCGATCCGCTAAAAAGTAAAAAAAACAGAAAGGGATCTGTCCCCTTCCATATGGGCAGATTAGAGGGCCCATAGAGTAGAGTGGGCTATGTCCGTGTCCGCTCTGCATATGCGGAGTGTACACAGACCTGTCATCCACCCACTCTGCTCATTGTGGCCCACAACTGGTTACCAAGCTGCTTAAGTGGCCCTTGCTCTTCAAAAGGTTGGGCACCCCTGACCTAAGACACGGTCCAGGACCCGATTTAAGATTAGTTAATATAGGTGGTGGATGCAGAAGAGCCCATAGTTTTTCAGCTTTTGTCAAGCTGTGTTTCAGTCTAGATCCCTGGTGGCCAACCTGTGGTCCAGGGACCACATGCAGCCCTTTTATGCTTATTGTGCAGTCAGTATTTTCCCTACCTTGGTGATAGTGAAGGAAAACTTCTTTTAGATGAGATTTCAGTATTTAGCCACTTGCTTACTGGGCACTTAAACCCCCCTCCTGCCCAGACCAATTTTCAGCTTTCAGCGCTGACGCACTTTGAATGACAATTGCGCGGTCATACAACACTGTAACCAGATGAAATTTTTATCATTTTTTTCACATAAATAGAGATGTCTTTTAGTGGTATTTAATCACAGCTGGGGTTTTTATTTTTTGCTAAACAAACCAAAAAATATGGAAAATTTTGAAAAAATAAAAACGTTTCATAGTTTGTTATAAAATTTTGCAAACAGGTAATTTTTCTCCTTCATTGATATGCACTGATGAGGCGGCACTGGTGGGCACTGATAGGTTGCACTGGTGGGCATTGATAGGCTGCCCTTATGGGCACTTATTCGGCTATAGCGCAGATCTGAACCAGTTAAAGCTCAACTCCGGGTAAAAAAAAAAAATCTTCCCATGCAGTGGCGCTGTGCCTGCACTGCACGGGTCAACGGCTCGTTGTTGTCTAGGGGATTGGAGAAAGCTTCCTCTGCTTCACCTGCAAATGGCGTTCCCCTAAGATCCAGCGGTGGACTGTTCCTGATGCCCCCTTATCCAGAGCAGGGGGTGATGATGTCAGGAACAGTCCACCACACAAGACAGCTGGGGGGGGGGGGCAGGAGCCACAGGACCCGGTCTTTGTGCTGGAAGGATCGAGTGTAGCAGTAGTGATCATGTATGAATGTTTCCTAAAGTATGTCCCCGTTTTCCAAGAACTCCTAGAGCATGTTTGGTCTTGCATGATCGTAGACCATCTCATATGATCCATCACATAAAGTATATGCTGTCCTGACCTTCTACTCTTGGATTACAATCACTGAATATTATGTGTGGTCCTTTGGTGATGTCAGGGGCTGCACTTGAGGCCCCCTATGTAAACTAAGTTGGTCACCTCTGCTCTAGATCTCCATAGGTTGCCAACTAGGGACAGACCTTCAGGTCAGCATGGTACCCAGGGCGACCGTTTGCAATTATGGGGCCCTGTACAGCCTTCCTGACAAGGCCTTCCCCAACCCTGCCTAGACCCCACCCACCCCCTAGGGTGCAGCAAAACAGTGGCACTGACTTTACACCCCCCCCCCCCCCCCACACGCCAAAAATGAATAAATCCCCATCTGATGGGCCCTGGGAAATGTAAATTAAGCCCTGATAAGCAAGCAGGAGTGGGGATGTGGTCTAGTAAAATCAATTTATTCATTTAGGCCAGGGGTTCCATCATGCTTCCGCCTAGAAAGTTATGCTTGTAACTGTCAGCCTTGTAATGCCTCACGGGAATTGTAGTTCTACAACAACTGGAGGGCCACTAGGTTGAGATCCCTGATTTAGGCCAAAATGAACAATAAAGTCGCTTAGGGCCCCCCTGTTTAGCTGATAAGGCCTGGGCCCAGTACAACAGGACCAGTTGAATGTCCCTTTCAGCTGCCCTGATGGTACCAGCACAATGCGGGGCAATTACATTTGTATATGCCATTTGTCCCAATTTTTTTCCTCCAAGCCCAATGGTTGAGGGGGGTTTCCCTTGACAGATGTTAACTTCCACCAATGCACACATGGCAACAAGGCCTTCATTTGGAGTAGCAGAAGGGACATTATGAATCAGGCTTATTACAATAAAACATTATACAATTCTTGTTTTGTCCTGACTTGCTTATGCCGCAAAGTTGACTTATCTTTTTGAAATGATACTAGGAACAGTCCCATATTCTGCTCTCAGACATCCTGCTCTTTCTTAGTTGCATAAATGTTAATTTTAATTACACAGTTTGGCAGATCCTGCTACGAAAACAGCCTGAAATGCTTAATTTTATTACTAACTGTCATAATAATAAGAGTACATTACTGTGCAATACACACTTACTGCTGTGCCAAAGCTTAATTGAGCAGACCAGACGGAGTCAATGATTGGCAATTTCTCAGGATGTTTTCTGGGTCTGGAAATAAATGTATTTTCTTCGTACCTTACTAATTCCTTGTGGTCACTGCATTTAGCCCATAGTTATCTTTAGTATTCATTTAAAACACATTTTTATTTCTAATTTTTAAATGTTTTAAGGCAGTACACAAGAAGTAAATGTGAGCTGGCCTTTATTTAAAGGGACTGCAATAAATAAAATCTCAAAACATGTTACCTGTAAAAGAATAGAATACGTACTTTTCCCATGGCCAGTGTCACCGAATGCTGCTCTGATGAAGAGGATTCCTCTGCTGAAGTCTTCTTTAGGCTACTTTCACACTGGGGTGGGCAGGCGCCGGCGATAAAATGGTGCTATATCTAGTGCCGATTTACCGTCATTTTAACAGCGCTATTCGGCTACTAGCGGGGTGGCTTTAACCCCCGCTAGCAGCCGAAAAAGGGTTCAAACCACCTGCAAAGCGCCGCTGCATCAGCGATTTGCCGGCGGGTTTACAGGCGCTATTTTTTGTGCTGTAGCGCCTGTAAAGCGCCTCAGTATGAAAGTAGCCTTGTGCCACGTACACACGACCCGACGATCTTCCCGGCGGACTTTTGGTGGAGTTCCAATGGATTTTCCAAACAAACGGACTTGCCCACACACAAACGGACTAAGTCTGTTCGAAAGTCCGTTCGTTTTGAATGTGGTGACGTACGGCGGGACTAAAAAAGGAAGTTCAATAGCCAGTAGCCAATAGCTGCCCTTGCGTCGTATTTGTTCCGTCGGACCAGCATACACACGAACGGTTTTCCCGATAGGAATGGAGTGCGTCGGACAGATTTGAAACGTTCTATTTCTAGGTCCGTCTGATTTTTTTTTTAATGAAAAACGATCGGATTAGCCCATCGGATTGTACGACGGGCTGATTCCGTCAGACCTAGTCTGCTGGAAAGTCCGGTCATGTGTACATGGCATTAGACTTGGTTCACACCTCTGCGTGTGGCTGCAGGTGTGGGAATTGCCGTGTTTCCCGCACCTGCTAACAACCCACAGTGAAAATGTGCTCTTAAGAGACGCATGGGGCTGCCATTCATTCTGAATGGCAGCCCCATGCATGTAAAGACATAACATGTTTTTTTACACAGGTAGCAATCTCTGAGGTTACAATTTTCTCAGTGGGGTTGATGGGGTTGCTTTAAAGTAGAGTTATATGTAAAACTTTTTTTTTTCATTTTGGATAGGGGAAGGGGGTTTTTTGAACCCCAGTCAGATTTTTTTTCGCCATCTCTGTCCCATTGGGGAAATATACCCTTCACTTCCTGTCCCATAGCCAAACAGGAAGTGAGTGAAAATCCCTGCAAATAAAGGGAATTCCTTGGAGACATCCTGGTTGCCAGAACTAGCGTTTCATTGGAAGATATACCGTACACTTTTCTGGGGACAACCCACAATTTTGGATTTTCTTTTACGTTCACTTTCAATGATAATGGTAAACAGGACTTATAGAAAGGGCAAATCTCTTTAACGGGGGTACAGACAGCAATAAAAATAGTCAGGGGTTCTAATAACACTCTATCCAAAACAAAAAAAAAAAAAGTTTTGCCTTTAGTTAAACTTTAAGGAAAAATTATTTCATGCATCAATGTTATCATAGCCCAATTGTGATTTAAGTGCTAGTAACCGCACCAGTGGAGAACCTTCAGAATTTTCCCAGGTCCTGGCTATCCCATATCCAAATTCCAGACAGACCACTAAAAATGTACATGTGAAATATTCACATTTGAACAATATTGACACTAGAATTTTGACTCTGTTCAGCTAGTCTTGTGATCTAAGAACCCCTGACTAGATAGCGCAGCCAGGCTCTAGATCAGCGTTTCTCAACTCCAGTCCTCAAGGCCCCCCAACAGGTCATGTTTTCAGGATTTCCCTTAGATGAAATGGCTGTGGTATTTACTAAGGCAACCAAACCGATCAAATCATCTATGTACAGAAGGAGCCTGAAAAGATGACCTGTTGGCACGCCTTGACTGGAGTTGAGAAACACTGCTCTAGATCTCTCTGCGGTCTACATTGCAGCTAAGTAGTACCCCGTCTGTAATTGAATTGTAAAAGAGCATTGGCACACTAGATCTTTCATATGTATATTCTCCTCTCCAGTAAGCAAAATCCATAAAATTAGACTGACAAGTGACAACACTATTCACTGCAGCACAGTTTGATTGGCTTAAAGCTGAATTCCATTTTTTTTTTTGCATAGTTACACTGGTCCAGCATAATTCATAACTAGATCCCTGTTGAAGGGGATAAGACTTGTAGTAGCTGCCACTACTACGGTCATCCTTGTTGTCTTCTAAGTTCCAGGCTGAGCAGCTGCCCTTCTGTATAGTAACCATAGGGGGGGTCATCTGCTTGCCACACTTTACATTTTTCCAGTGAATGCAAAGTGTTCTCTGATTGGATGAGGTGGAAAGGCAGTGACTTCATAATCAACAAAGTGTCCAATCAGTGACTGCCTTGTATGTAATGGGAAAAATGCAAAGTGTTCTCTGAATGGTAAAGGAAAGGGTGAGATTGCGCTATGGAATAATAGTGGAGTGATGCCAAAATAATAATGAGTAAGAGTTGCCTCTACTTAATATGCCCCCCCAGTCAGATGGGGCCTATTGAAGTGTAAAAAGAAAATTGGGTAGAATTGGCGCTATACCTTTAAATCACCTATATATTTCAACTCACAAAATCCTATAATCATTGGTGCTGTGAAATTGCTGCTGTGTAAAGTGCTTAAAAAATTATTAAAATATTAATACATTAATATACATGCCCTTTGGCAAGGGCCCCGTGCTGCTATAAATTTCAAGTGCACCTTTTTCCTTGTGCTCCTGGTGACGTCTGCATGACGAAACTGGTAGGATGTGGCCATAAGGACGTGACCTCTCTATAGTAAACAGCAGCGGCCGGCGGTGGGAGTTTTTATGTATTGCGAGCACACCATTTATGATAGGTCAGTAATTTTCTTCTTTTAATAAATACATTATTAAGACATACTACACTATGGACTTCCTTCTTTTTCTATGAACCATATGAATGAGAGCTTTATCCGTGGATGACAAACCAGATTCCCAGGGAGACACCAGAGAGCGGCACAGGGGCTAACACTATGGAGGCGATTTTGCCCCAGTGGGGGTAAGGATCTGGTGAGTGCAATATAATTTCATTTCACCAAAGCGCACCGGGAATTTGCTTTGTAATTTTGCACAAGTCACCACTTGGAAACAAAACTGTGAACTGTTTTGCATATTATAAAGCATTTGCCAAAAAAAAAAAAATTATTTTTACAGTTTTTTATTTAATTTTTTCATCTGTTTTTTTGGTACAATCACTGGTACCAGTTATAAATGTTGATTAATGGTTTGTAACACTTAGGAATTTTCACATATTTATTTTTTCATAAGGAAAAAGGTGCACTTGAAATTTATAGCAGCACAGGGGCCCTTGCCAAAGGGCATGTATATTAATGTATTAATATTTTAATAATTTTTTAAGCACTTTACACAGCAGCAATTTCACAGCACCAATGATTATAGGATTTTGTGAGTTCTCTAAATGGTGCCTGTGTCTTGTCATATAAGGTCCCCCATCCGATAGTGTCCGCTGTGTACTGCGCATGCGCAGTACACAGCTACACAGATTCCGAAAATTACCGAGGATGAACGGCGCCTGCGCCGTGAGTCCAGGTTCCATCCCCACTATCCAAGTGGACATAGAGTAGGAATATAAAAGAGCCGAGCGCAGCGAGGCCGAGCCCGAAGTGTGGCGAGCGAAGCTCCCCCGCGAGGGGCCCTCTAATATCCACAACCCTATGTCCACTTGGATGGTGGGGCTACCACCTCCACTCACGGCGCAGGCGCCGTTCAACTTCGGAGATATTCCGAAGCTTCGTCCGCCCCGTACTGCGCATGCACAGTACGGGGTGGACGCTATATGATGGCCGGACACTATATGGCACAACACCTGCACGACTTTGCAGCAGAAACTTCTAACAATAACAGCATTTTCTATGTAAAAGCCGGGGGGAGTTTGGTATGGCTCCAAAACTATATCTCACCGCCAAATCAACCTTGAGGTTATTTCCTGTATACATTACACTATATCAGATTTTATACCAGTCAAATGTCATTTTACTTTTCCTCATTTGCATAATACAGTGATTGTGTATTTAAGTTTTAAAATCCATATATACACTACAGTGAGGGAAAAAAGTATTTGATCCCCTGCTGATTTTTTACATTTGCCCAATGACAAAGAAATAATCAGTCTGTCATTTTATTGGTAGGTTTACTTTAACAGTGAGAGACAGAATAACAAAAAATATGCAGAAAAACGCATTTCAAAAAGTTAAAAATTGATTTGCATTTTAATGCGTGAAATAAGTATTTGATCCTCCATCAATCAGCAAGATTTCTGTCTCCCAGGTGTCTTCTATACAGGTAATGAGCTGAAATAAGGAGCATTCTCGTAAGAGCCGGTTCACACAGGGGCGACTCAGATCCGCCTTCAGGACGCCCCTAGTCTCCTTAAGTCGCTCTACATGTAGAAATCAATGTAAGTGAATGAGAGCCGTCTTAATGCACACTACTGAAGTCGCTCCGACTTCAGAAAAGGCTCCTGTACTACTTCAATCCCACTTGTAGGCGACTGGTACCCGTTGATTTCAATGGAAGTCGCCTCCAAGTCGGATCTCCGTCTATATGTAGGCAACTCTCAGAATTATCAGCTATCGAGAGGGAACTCCACGTCAAATTTATTTAAAATTGGCGTGGGTTCCCCCTCCGAAAGCATACCAGGCCCTTAGGTCTGGTATGGATTTTAAGGGGAACCCCCTACGCCGAAAAAACGGCGTGGGGGTCCCCCCCAGATCCATACCAGACCCTTATCCAAGCATGCTACCCGGCCGGCCAGGAAAGGGGGTGGGGACGAGCGAGCGCCCCCCCTCCTGAGCCGTACCAGGCCGCCTGCCCTCAACATGGGGGGGTGCCTTGGGGAAGGGGGGCCGTGCCCCCCCACCCCAAAGCACCTTGTCCCCATGTTGATGAGGACAAGGGCCTCTTCCTGACAACCCTGGCCGTTAGTTGTCAGGGTCTGCGGGCGGGGGGCTTATCGGAATCCGTGAGCACCCCTTTAACAAGGGGGCCCCTGGATCCCGGCCCCCCACCCTATGTGAATGAGTATGGGGTACAATGTACCCCTACCCATTCACCTGTGAAAACAATGTAAAAAAAAAACACAACACACAAGGGTTAAAATAGATTATTGCACAGCTCCAGGGGTCTTCTTCCGTCTTCGGGGGTCTTCTTGCCAGACTCGCTAGCTTCTGCTAGCTCTTTTACTAGCGGAGGAGCCCGGCTTTCTTCTTTGCCGCCACCCTCTTCTTCCGACTTCGGGGGTCTTGTCCCCCTCTTTGGTTCTTCTTGCCAGGCCACCGCGCCTTCTTCTAGCTCTTTTACAAGCGGTGGCCCGGTCTTTTGTCGCAGCTGCCGTCGTCTTCTGTTCTGGAGATGTTGCCTCGTCGCTGTCTCCGATCACTATAATAGGACACGTGGCGTGCGGCGACTTATATATCACCTGATGATGTCCCCGCCCATTATGATGTCACAGTCCCAGCATCCTCTGGGACTGTGACATCATAATGGGGGTCTGGTATGGATCTGGGCGGGACCCCCATGCCGTTTTTTCAGCGTAGGGGGTTCCCCTTAAAATCCATACCAGACTTAAGGGCCTGGTATGCTCTCGGAGGGGGAACCCACGCCGTTTTTTTTTTTAAATTGGCGTGGAGTTCCCCCTTCAGAGCTCATGCTCTGATTGGCCACGGCAAAAGTCGCCTGGCCTGGGGCGACTTAAAGTCGTGTTTTAAGTCGCCCCAAGTTGTGTTGATAAGTCGTGTCCAAGTTGCCTCCAAAAGTCGTGTTGAAAGTTGTGTTGCCCCTGTGGAAGAAACACAAAATAACTCAATCTCCCTCGGTCTGGGGCTTCATGCAAGATCTCACCTTGTGGAGTTTCAATGATCATGAGAACGGTGAGGAATCAGCCCAGAATTACACAGGAAGATCTTGTCAATGATCTCAAGGTAGCTGGGACCATAGTCACCAAGAAAACAATTGGTAACACACTACACTGTGAAGGACTGAAATCCTGCAGTGCCCGCAAGGTTCCCCTGCTCAAGAAAGCACATGTACAGGCCTGTCTCAAGTTTGCTAATGAACATCTGAATGATTCAGAGAAGAACTGGGTGAAAGTGTTGTGGTCAGATGAGACCAAAATCAAGCTCTTTGTCATCAACTCAACTCTCCATATTTGGAGGAGGAGGAATGCTACTTATGACCCCAAGAACACCATCCCCACCATCAAACATGTAGGTGGAAACATTAAGCTTTGGGGTGTTTTTCTGTTAAGGAGACAGGAAAACTGCACCACATCAAAAGGATCATGGAGGGAACCATGTACTGTCAAATCTTGAGCGAGAACCTACTTCCTTTAGCCAGGGCATTAAAAATAGGTCCTGGATGGGTCTTCCAGCATGACAATGATCCAAAACACACAGCCAAGGCAACAAAGGAGTGGCTCAGGAAGAAGCCCATTACGGTTCTGGAGTGGCCTAGCCAGTCTCCAGACCTTATTCCCATAGTATTGCATTGCAGCCTTGTCAGTGTCGTTTGCAGGCTTGCCTTTTGAAAATGTTGCCGCAGAGATACAGAGCGGATGTCCTGTGTATCTCAGCGGCGCACGGTAGCTCTCGGCCATTCTCAGCGGCTTTTGCCCGCACTCAGCCACTTTCCCAAAGCCGCCGAGAACGGCCGAGTGCGGCGAAAATAGCCAAAAGCTGCGCACGGCAGGGGTAAGCAATTCTTTGCAGGCAATGACTGGTATTGGCACTTCACTCATCATGGTACCATGGTTGATATGGTGTCAGGGTGATTGAAGTGCATTATTTCTATTGTTACAACTGTATGGCTGAACCCGCATTGATCAGACATTGCATGTGATTGGCACCTGCGGTGCTGGTGTGAATCACATGCAATGTCTAAGATCGCACAAGTCTGAACCCAGGCTTAACCTCTGCAGCACTCATACGTCTATTTCCCAAAGACAACCTCTGGATTCTGAGTGGAACCTGTCCTGTTAAAGCGCTGTATGGTCTTGGCCACCATGGTGCTGCTCAGTTTCAGGGTCTTGGCAATCTTCTTATAGCCTAGGCCATCTTTATGTAGAGCAACAATTCTTTTTTTTTTTTTCAGATCCTCAGAGAGTTCATTGGCATGAGGTTTCATGTTGCACTTCCAGTGACCAGTATGAGAGAGTGAGAGCGATAACACCAAATTTAACACACCTGCTCCCCATTCACACCTAAGACCTTGTAACACTAACAAGTCACATGACACCGCAGAAGGAAAATGGCTAATTGGGCCCAATCTGGACATTTTCACTTAGGGGTGTACTCACTTTTGTTGCCAGCGGTTTAGACATTAATGGCTGTGTGTTGAGTTATTTTGAGGGGACAGCAAATTTACACTGTTATACAAGCTGTACACTCACTACTTTACATTGTAGCAAAGCGTCATTTTTTCAGTATTGTCACATTGAAAGATATAACAAAATATTTACAAAGATGTGAGGTGTGTACTCACTTTTGTGAGATACTGTATATATATATATATATATATATATATGTAATAAGGCTTACCTATAGGTACCATAAATATCTCCTAAACTTTCACAGTTTAGGAAATATATACTGTGTCGATTTACATCATCGGCACATGTGCTCTGGAGGAATGACCACCTGTGACATTTGTTCAGGGCCCTGTGCCGTAACCTGTGACTCCCGCGTGCATGCGCGGGAGTGACGTCATCACGGCTCCAGCCAGTCACAGCGCCAGAGACCATGAACCCGGAAAACGTACACCGGGGAAGATGTCAGCCGTCTCAGCGGTGTGCGGACAATGCTGAGATGGCTTCATTCTAAGGTATTTCATAATGAGTTAGTATACGCCTTTGTCTTATAGTTTTTTTTTGGGGGGGGGGGTTCCATCATCTTTAAAGTAAATATATGCACAAAATATTCCCATTGAAATGAAACTATAACTTTAAAAAAAAAAAACTTAAAGAGGAACTGCAGTCTGGTCACATAATTTGTAATAAAAACATTTTTGCCATTCTGAAGCTTCCCTCCAACCACTTTGCATATTATTTTATATATACTGTGATTCTGTACTTGCCGAATATGCTGCAGCAATCTCCCTCCGCTGAGTCTGGCTGCATCCATTATAACTGTGGTAGGCAGCTGAAGCTGTTGCCTGTTCACTTCCTGGATTTACACAAACACACAGGCACACCTCCAGCTCTGCAGCTCTTGTTGATCCTCTTATGATTCACCCCCCCCTTCCTGGCAAACTTTCAGGAGAGTTAGGGCCGGTTCACACTGCAGGCGAGGCGAGGCGACTCCGACTTGCCTCGCCGCGACCTGCCGCGGCCTCAGCGGCGACTTGCAAATGACTTCTGTATAGAAGTCAATGCAAGTCGCCCTGAGGTCGCCCAAAAGTAGTACAGGAACCTTTTTTCTGAGTCGGAGCGACTCGAGTCGCTCCTCTCAGAACGGTTCCATTGTACAGAACGGGGGCGACTTGCGAGAGCGAGGCGAGTCGTGTCGCCTCGCATCGCCCGCTGTGTGAACCGGCTCTTAGAGAGAGAGCTGTGCATGATGCCATAAACCTAGGATTTTTTTTTACAAACAAGAAACAGGAGGTGGGCTGTATAAGGTGTTTAACTGGCAGAAAACAAATGTTTTACTATCCAAAGATAAAACAACAAGGGAAGAAGATTTAATAGATGCAAAGATGAAAAAGATTACTGAAGTTCCACTTTAAACAATTGTCCCAATGTTTTGGTTTGCCAAAATGCAAATGTACTTTTTCTTTTTTCTGTTAAAAAAAACAAAACCTAATTGTACATACCATATACCAGTGGTGGCAAACCTTGACGCCCCCAGATGTTTTGGAACTACATTTCCCATGATGCTCAACTACACTGCAGAGTGCATGAGCATCATGGGAAATGTAGTTTCAAAACATCTGGGGTGCCAAGGTTCACCATCACTGCACTATACAGTATTATGCCTGCTGAGAGGCCCATTAAAGTTGTTGTAAACCCTTACAGACCACTTTGACCTACAGATAAGCCTAGATTAAGGCTTACCGGTAGGTCCAAGAAATATCTCCTAAACCTACACAGTTTAGGAGATATTTGCAAAGAGACAGGCACCTTTGTCTAGGGCGCATGCGCCATAGATAGCGCCATGCAGGCGCACTGAGCATGCCGCTGCTAACGGCGATATGCCGTTAGTAGCGGCTCCTATGCGCATGTGTGGGATTGACGTCATCGCGGCTCCGGCCAATCACAGCGCAGGAACCATGATGCCCGGAAAGAAAATGGACTCTGTGGAAGAGGGGACAGCGGTGACATCGCTGGGTCCTGTGTCAGGTAAGTGACACATAATGGGCTACTATGCATAGTAGCCCATTATGCTTTACTTTTGCAGGGAAACAAAGAGGGTTTACTTCCTCTTTAATTAATAGTCATAATGAGTTCACCAGGGAAGTATAGTTGGGTTAGGTAATAATCTGTTTGAAGCTTCTCACTTCCATCCAGCATGAATGTACCTCACACAGACAAGATTGTTTCACCTTTAGCAGGGCCAGACGTACCATTGGGCTTGACTGGGCTCAAGCTCAAGCCCATGGGCCCCGCCCAATAGGGGGCCCTGCCGAGATACATAGACGAGTGTACTCTCCTTGGCTCACAGTCACGCCCAGTCCCACCCTATGATGGACATAGCACAGGGACTGGGCGTGACTGTGAGCCGAGACGAGTACACTCGTCTACTCTCGGCTCCGCTCAGGACTGCGAGAGGACCCGAGAGCCGCCGAGAGGACCTGAGAGCGGCACCATTTTTAAACTTCAAGACTACAATGACAAGGCTGCAAATGACAAGGCTGCAAATGACACTGGCAAGGCTGCAGATGGATGGGCAAGGCTGCAGATGGATGGGCAAGGCTGCAGATGGACACTGACAAGGCTGCATTGATGGGTATTTAAATTTAAGTTTTTTCCTTAAACTTCCCTCCTAAAAGTTTTTTTCCTTAAAATTCCCTCCTAAACTTGGGGTGCGTGTTATACGCCGATAAATACGGTAATGTACAGAAGTCAGGGCCCGAAAGTGACTCAAGCCCAGGGGCCCCCACCACCCTAAGTCCTGCCCTGACCTTTAGCCTAGGCTCACACTATTGCAAATTAGTTGTTGGGTCCCCATGCCCAATTCGCAATAGCAGGAGATTTTGAGTGTCTCTCTATGGAGCCGCTTCACATATCTCTGCTGTGGCCCTTTGCGTCTTTTGGTCCGTTCTGGCTGAAATCGGACCTGAAACGGTGAAGATGGTGTGAACCCAGCCTTAAAGAAAAAAAACAAAAAACAGATAGCTTATTATGACAGCGTTTGAATTGATTGGATTTCTTGTTAGGTCCATTTGCTGTCTTACTATGACCCTTTCTGACTGACCATTTAAATAAAATCTATGATGACGCTATTCAAGTTTACTTTAAGGGATATGTGAACCATCACCTTGTAAAACAACCCATTCAGTTTAAAATAGAAATGAAAGGCAAAACATTTGTGCATGCATAAAAAAAAAAAAAAAAAAAAAAAGAAAGAACAACATTATAAATACCTTATTTTCCCTTTTTTATAAGTGATCATATCCCCTCTCTTCTCACCTCCAGCTGACCAGAACACCAGTTGTGAAATAACCAACTTTAGCAAGGAACCCTTTTTGAGTTAGAATCTTTCAGGGTTGTTCAAGCTTTTAAAAAGAGGAAGTAAAGGCTATTTAAAAAAAAAAAAAAAAAAATGCAATCTGCAAGGCAAAGACATAATGAGCTAGTATGCATAGCATACTAACTCATTATGAATAACTTACCTGAGAACGAAGCCCCCGAAGCGGTCCTCCATCTTCGCCGCTGCCATGTATCCCGGAGTGACTTCGGGGTCTCGCTGCTCCGGCGCTGTGATTAGTCAGAACCGCGATGACATCACTCCCGTGCATGCGCATGGGAGCCAACACGAGCGGCATATCGCAGTGATCTGCGGCCTGCTCAGTGTGCCTGCGCACCACTGTCTTCGGTGCATGCACCATAGGCAGCGGTGCCTGTCTTTTTGCAAGTATCTCCTAAACCGTATAGGTTTAGGAGATATTTCTTGGACCTACAGGTAAGCCTTAATCTAGGCTTACCTGTAGGTCAAAGTGGTTTGTAAGGGTTTACAGCCACTTTAAGAACAAATCTGTCCCAAATTATGGCAGAAAATCTTAGCATTTTTTTTTTTGACGTTACAAAGTCAGCCTGCTTAAAAAATCCATCTAGTTCAACCAATAAAAGAAAAAAAAAAAGAAAAAATATGAAGAAATTATACATGCCTATATACATAAATCCTATACCTACAGTTGATCCAGAACAGTGGTCCCCAAACTGCGGCCCAGGGGCCACATGTGGCCCTATTGCTTGCCTTTATCAGGTCTTTGAGACAATATTCCACCCACTGACACAAGGCATAATTCATGTCACTGACTCCAACAATAGGGTACTATTCCTACCACTGACCCCAGCAATGGGGTACTATTTCTCCCACTGACACCAATAATGGGGCTCTATTGCTCCCACTGACACCAACTGCAGAGCCCTATTCTTTTCACTGACACCAATGATGGGGCACCATTCTTTCCCCTGATAACAACAATGGGGCATTATTCCTCCCAAAGACACCAATGATGGGGCACTATTTCTTCCCCTAATTCCCAACAATGGGGCCATATTCCTCCCACTGATACCAATATTTGGGCATTCTTTACTCTTATTGATGCCAGGACATTTTCTACCCCCACTGGCCACAGTCTGGCCCCTTCATAGTTTGAAGGACAGTAAACTGTTCCTTTGTTCAGAAAGTTTGGAGACCCTTGATCCAGAGGAAAGCAAAAAACCCCAGCAAAGCATGATCCAATTCGACCCAGCAGAGGAACAAATTCCTTCCTAATCCCCCGAGAGGCAATTGTATATTCCCTGGATCAACTTTACCGATAAATGCCAGAACCCAGTAATATTATGTACATTTAGGAAACAATCCAGGCCTTTTTTTTTAAGCAATCTACTGAGCTGGCCAGAACCACCTCCAGAGGAAGTCTATTCCACATTTTCACAGCTCTTACTTTGAAGAAACCTTTCTGTATTTGAAGATGAAATCTCTTTTTCTCTAGACGTAAAGAGTGCCCACTTGTCCTCCGTTATGACCTTAACCAATTTACGTCCGCCGGCCGTCAAATGATGGCTGGGGGGCGCGGCTTTCATTCTATGATGTCCCACCAGAATGACCACCCTCGCTGCCCGTGGGGGCGCACATTGCGGCAATCAGTGGTGCGGTGTGTCAGACTGACACACCACTACACTGATCTCAGTAAAGAGCCTCTGACGGAGGATCTTTACCATGTGATCAGCCGTGTCCAATCATGGCTGATCACGATGTAAACAGGAGGAGCTGTTAATCGGCTTTTCCTCAATCGCGTCTGACAGATGCGAGTAGAGGAGAGCCGATCAGCTGCTCTCCTGATAGGGGGGGTCTGTGCTGATTGTTTATCAGAGCAGCCCCCCCTCAGATGCCCACCCAGGACCACCAAGATACCGTCAGGACCACCAGGAATGCCACCCTAGACCACCAGGGAAGTGCCAATTAGTGACAAGGTAGCTGCCAATCAGTACCCCTCACCAATGCCTGCCAGTGACATTACTGATGCCTATCAATGCCATCTATCAGTGCTGCATATCACTGCCGCCTATCAGTGCCCAGCAGTGCCGCCTAACAATGCCATGCATAAGTACCCATCAGTGCAGCCTTTCAGTGCCTATAGGTGTCACCTATCAGTGCCCACCAGTGCCACCCATGAATGCCGCATATCAGTGCCACCCATCAGTGCTGCCTACCAGTGCCACCTCATTGGTTATCAGCACCCATCAGTGAAGGAGAAAACTTACTTATTTACAACATTTTATAACACAAACAAAAGAAAACTTTTTTTTTCTTCAAAATTTTGGGTCTTTTTTTATTTATTTAGCAAAAACCAAAAACAAAACAAAAAGGTCCATGAAAAATATCTCCTAAACCTACACGGTTTAGGATATATTTGCCGAAAGACAGGCATCGCTGTCAGCGGCGCGCAGGTGCACTGAGCGCGCCGCTGTCAACGGCGATATGCCACGAGTGGCGGCTCCCGTGCGCATGCACGAGAGTGACGTCATCGCGGCTTCGCCAAATGACAGCGGCGGAGCAGCGAGACCCACCGAGAAGATGGATGCTCCAGACACAAGGGGACATCGGTGACTTCGCTGGCTCCTGTGTCAGGTCAGTGACACATAATGGACTACTATGTGATGCATAATAGTCCATTATGCTTTACCTTTGCAGGGAATCAAAGAGGAAGTAAACCCAGGTTTACTTCCTCTTTAATCTCCCCTTCTCAAGAGAGAATAAATGGAGTTCCTCAAATTTTTTCTCATAGAGATGAGACCCCCCCCCATGACTTCGGCAGGATGAAAGCGGTTTTTCAACCAAGCTTTTATTGTCACACAGCAGTGAGTTTTCTATTTATTGTTATGGAGCCCTCACAAGGGGTTACATTACACCACTTTTCTGGACCTACACCCTGTAGAGCAGCCTTTCTCATCTAGGGTTCCTCCAGAGGCTGTCAGAGGTTCCTTGGGATTTGGAAATGTGCAATTTCGGCATCTCAGATAAGTAACTGCTGACAACAACATTCTTTTTGGCCATCTGTAAGATGAGGATTCTGCTCAATGACCACAAATGTAAGGAGAATTTCTCCCTCTGACCATCCAACTAATAATCAGTGGAAACCCTAACATGCCTCCAAAGGCTGCTAAGGGGTTCCTTGAGCAATGAGAAATGTCTGCCTTTCAGATAGGTAACTGTTGACACTAATTTTTTTTTTTTAGCTGTCTTTTTAACGAGGGGATGTGTAAGCAATGTTCTTCCCACTGACCATCGCCTTAAAGCGGGAGTCCACCGGGACTCCGCGTTTTTTTTTTTTTTTTTTTAAAGCCAGCAGCTACAAATACTGCAGCTGCTGACTTTTAAAATAGTGACACTTACCTGTCCAGCGCGCCCGCGATGGCGGCACCCGAAGCCGATCTCTAGGTCGCCTGTCGGGTCCTGCCGCCGCCATCTTGGGTATGGGAATCAGGAAATGGAGCCTTTCGGCTTCATTTCCCGGTTCCCTACTGCGCATGCGCGAATCGCGCTGCGCAATAAGGACGGTCCCCGCTGCCTCTGGGATCTGTGTGTTTCCCAGCAGGCAGCGGGGCACTTGCGGGAAGGGGCGGGCACTTGCGGAAAGGGGCATAAGTTACGCCCCTTTCCGCAGAGAGCTATCCCGGAAGTGGGTGCAGTTACCTGGATTATCCAGGTAACTGCACCCCCCTCCCCCCTGAAAGGTGCCGATTGTGGCACCGGAGGGGGGGAGGGTTCCGATGAGCGGAAGGTCCACTTTAGGGTGGACCTCCGCTTTAATGTACCATGAGCTGTAGATATATTAATTATTAGCAGGGGTCCTAAGAAAACAGAAAGCTTCTTAACCACTACAATACAGGGCACTTTCACCCCCTTCCTTCCCAGCCCAATTTTCAGCTTTCATCGCTCTAGCGCTTTCAGTGACAATTGCGCGGTCATGCTACACTGTACCCAAATGAAATTGTTATCATTTTGTTCGCACAAATAGAGCTTTATTTTGCTGCTATTTATTCACGACTCCGTTTTTTATTTTTTGCGATATAAGCGCAAAAAAAGCGGAAATTTGGAAAAAAAACAATATTTTCTTTTTTCTTTTTGAAAAGAAATTCAATAAAATCAAATTTTGTCATAAATTTAAGGCAAAATGTATTCTGCTACATGTTTTTGGTAAAAAAAAATTCTGTTAAGTGTATAATAATTGGTTTGTGTGATCAGGGACATATGTACGCAAATGATCATGTACATATGTGTGCAGGTGATCACGTACATATGTGTGCAGATAATCATTGGGACATGTGATTTTAGTGGGACATATGTGGGGGACATGTTTTTATTATTAGGGACATGTGTTTTTATTATTTGGGGACATGTATGTTTTGGGGACATATGTGGGGACTGTGTTTGTACTGTGTGGTGTGTTGTGTGTTGACACTAGACTGATGATCAGTGAGTAAAAAGCTGTAAAAAACAGCTCATACTCACTGATCATCAGCCGGCTGCAGCGTTCTGCTCTCCTCTCCTCAGCGATGACTTCCGTGTGAGGAGAGGAGAGCCGATTGCCTAGCAACCGGCTGTTTGTTTACATCACATGACGGCCGTGATTGGACACGGCCGTCATGTGATCAGGAGGGCCAATCACAGAGCCCTCCTGCCGATCTGAGATGTGCCGTGTCTGGGTGACATGAGCACATCGGGATCGCGCCGCTGCGCGGGCACGCGCGCGCGCGATCCCGCTACTTCTGAAGGACGTTCCCGAACGTCCTATCAGGAGTAGACGGCCGTATATATGCATTGGCCGGGTGGGAAGTGGTTAAAGTGGTTGTAAACCCTTACAACACACTTTGACCTACAGGTAAGCCTAGATTAATACACGGTTTAGGAGATATTTGCCGAAAGACAGGCACCCTTTTCTACGGCGCATGCGCCGTAGACAGCGGTGCGCAGGCGCACTGAGCGCGCCACGGTCAACAGCGATATGTCGCGAGCGGCAGCTCCTGTGCACATGCGTGGGAGTGACATCATCGCGGCTTCGCCGAATGACAGCGGCGGAGCGGCGAGACCCACCGAGAAGATGGATGTGCCGGACTACAGGGGAAAGCGGTGACTTCGCTGGCTCCTGTGTCAGGTAAGTGACACATAATGGACTACTATGCGATGCATAGTAGTCCATTATGCTTTATCTTTGCAGGGAATGAAAGAGGAAGTAAACTCATCAGGGTTTACTTCCTCTTTAAAGGGTTCCTCCATGTTAAAAAGGTTGAGAAAGGCAGCTGTAGAGGATTCTTCATAGACACATACAGAAGACTCTTAGACCAGCGACAACAATAGCTTAGATGGAATACTGAACCTGGCCCGCCATGACCATGCCACAGCTGGGGGACAATCCCTACTGTGGGAACCTTATTAGTGGGGGAAAGTGTCTTTCTTCTCACACAATGGAGAATTCCACTTTGGGAAAAGTTGCTCTGCTCCATGAATTGATTTAGCCCACCAAAAAGCTTGCTGTTATTACGGTGAATATCAGATGTTATTATGTGTATTTTCTGGTTCCTCTGGAGAGTTTATGTAGGCTGTAAGCTGTCGTGGGCTGGGTGTTTATGTTTTGTCACATCCTGCTCATCTATCTTCGCTCGTGCTGGGACTTGCAGGGAGCTTTTCCACCTTTCTTCATCACAGTAATTATACAAAAGACCCGAAACTGGAAAAACTCCCTTTTCATGAGCACCTTTGAAACTGCTGTGTAGATGAAAGGAGAGATGGTTTTGATTAGCTGGATCAATGTAAGGCTTTTCAGTTGTTGGAAGCAGCGTGACTGTCCTTCTAACATAAAAGAGAACCTAATAACTGTCTGGGAATAGCTATTAACCTGTTCCTTGCTGATCGTAATAGTTAAAAGAAAAACTTTGGTTTGACTGAGGCGTCACGCACACTGAACATCTTTGGCGCTGCTCTTAGGGGCGTCTGTTTTTTTTCCTGCTTTTAAACGCACCTCCATGTTAGCATATGTGTCCATGCACACATAGGTGTTTACCACTTGCAAACCCCGTTGCCGGCTAGTTCTGGGAGGCCATCATATCTCCCGTGATCGTGCCCGCTGCTGGGTGCGGGTGGTGCGCTCTGTGATCACAGGGTCCTGTTGATCACAGACTGAGGTAAAGAGCCAATCAGCGGCTCTTTACCATGTGATCAGCTGTGTTCAATCACAGGTGATCACAGATGTAAACAGAAGACCGTTATCGGCACTCCTTTCCTCATGCTGACAGCTTGAGAAGAAGAGAGCCGATAACCAACTTGTGTAAAGCCCCATACACACTATCAGTTTTTCTGCTGAGTTTTTCCTTCAGGTTTACCAAAACCATGTAGTACAAGGGCCTGCCTGATTGCATATAAATTGAAACTCCTAAGGCTTGCCCTCATATTATATGGTTTTGGTAAATCTGAAGGAAAGACTCAGCAGAAAAACTGATAGTGTGTGTGGGGCTTTAAAGGGACATGTACATTGATAATCAGTGCTCTGATTATAAGTGCAGTCCCAACAGTGCCCACCAGTGCATGCCAATCTGTGCCCAGTGCTGCCTCATCAGTGCCCATCAATGCCCATCAGCAGGGCTGGGACAAGGGGTGGGCAGGAGGGACGGCTGCCCCTGCCGCAATGGTTTATTGCAGGGGTAGGGGACACCCTGACCCTAACCCTAAGGGAAAGGGGGGTGCAGTTTGGCATCTTTGCCCTGGGCGCTGGATGACCTTGTCCCAGCACTGCCCATCAGTGCAGCCTATCAGTACCTATCAGTGCAGCCTCATCAGCATACATCAGTGAAGAAGAAAAGCTACCTGTTTGCAAAATTTCATAACAAACTAAAAAAAAAAAATCTCAACATTTTTGGTCTTTATTTGTTTTTTTAGCAAAAAATAAAAACCCAGGGGTGATTAAATACCACCAAATGAAAGCTCTATTTGTGTGGAAAAAAAAATGATAAAAATTTCATATGGGTACAGTGTTGCATGACCACACAATTGTCATTCAAAATGCGACAGTGCTGAAAGCTGAAAATTGGCCTGGGCAGGAAGGGGGTAAAAGTGCCCAGTAGGCAAGTGGTTAAAGGCAGACGAGAAAACCCACTGTAAGTGCATCCAGGAGCAGCTGTGTTTTAGTAGACGTGTGTTTCCACATCTAAACAGGGGTTAAGGCTTGAGTGCTTGAATTTCAATGGTCAGAATAAATTATTGTTCCGGCCAATTAAATGAATTAATGCCGAAGAGCTTGAAGCACCTAAACATATTACATGCGATTAATAGCATCAAATGTTTTTTTCTTCCAAAACACCATTGCCAGGAGGAAAGGCGTCTAGGAGAGATAGTAGAAATGTCCAGTGTGCATGAGACGTAAAATATATACCATGCTTTGTCCACTTGGAGTCCAAGCAACAGGTTTCACTCTAATGGCAGTCCTACTGGGGACATATAATCATATAAGCAACCTTCCCATCACTGCACCACAGCTCTGTTCAGCCACCAGGAGGAAAGAAAATGCACCGTACTTTTGGGTATGGGGGATCACGGACTAAAGCTGGCCATACACCAGTAGAATTTTGTTCAACCATTTTTACAAAAAGTCAGAAAAATTGCTTGTCAGAGCATTGAATAGAAAATAAAAAACAATTACTAAAAAATCTTGTATGAAAAATGTTGTTTGGTTGCAATGTGTCATGGTTATACAGTTATCTTCCTCTGGTTGCTTACCTCCCCTCATGTCTTCTGACTAAGAGGCCAGCCACTTCCACCTGGTGGTTTTTATAACCTCTCCCCTAAGCATGGCTCCACCCCAGGCCCTATCAGGGAACCCTATATTAACCTGTGCACTGCAAGCCAACAAGGCTGATCAACCATTGTGTATTTGGCGTCCTGGTTCCTGCTTGCCGTGTGCTCTTTCGTTTGTCTCTGTTACCGACCTTGGCGTGTTCTCAACGATTCCTGTTTGCTTGTGACCTTGACCTTTTGGCATGTCCTTGACCATCCCTGTCTGCTTGTGACCCTGAACCTTTGGCGTGTACTCTGTTGTTCCTGTCTGCTAGTTGCCCTGACCTCTGCCTTATCCCCTTACTATTCTTGTTGTTCCAGCCTGCTGCTTCCTTCTCCTGTAGTCTACTGTGAGTGTGAGCTGTGAGACCCTAGGGGCCGTGACCTGGAGTCAGACTGCAGCCAAGTCCATCCTCACCACTGGAGGCTCTAGTGAACACCTGCTGGTTCTTAGACTCCGCGCCCTGGGGAATCTATGCTCTAGCTCCTACTGAGATCTGTGTTAGTGATCCAGTAGACCTGTGTCCTGAATCTCCCTGGGTACAATCCGCAGCAGTCAGTCCTAAGGTCCACAACCTTGCGGTGTACTTCCGACTCCTACAGAGTGCATCTGTCACCTGGTCTCAGGTGACCTGACACAATGATCATGATTTAAATTCTACATAATATTTCCTAAACAAAAAAACAAATTTACAGTTAGAATTTTGTTTGCTAAAATTTTTCCAGCCTTCTTCAAATTTACTCCAGCCATCGTCTCCGGCACCGATACAAGTACTTGGGCAAATACTCGAAATCGACACCGATACTGATACTAGTATCGGTATCGGTGCAACCCTAGTACATACCTACTGTATATTAGTCTAAGCTGGACTGTGGTCATGTAAAAATTTGACATCGCTAACTTCAACATTAACTGCAGAGGAGAAATGATGGGTCTCCACGTTGACTTCCAACCTGGCAGGCTCTATCCCTTCCCCATTTTATCCAAAAGTAAACATTTTTCTTGAGTTGGGTTTTGTTGAAGTTAACAGTTTGTTGTAGTATGTAATTTTGCTTTGCTTTTATTGACTGTGAAACCTCTGACTTTGTACTTGCAGGTGCATTTGTAATTTGCTGGACTCCAGGGATGGTGGTCCTGCTGTTGGATGGCCTCAACTGCACCCAATGTGGACTTCAGCAGGTGAAAAGGTGGTTTCTTCTGCTCGCCCTGACAAACTCTGTCATAAACCCCATTATCTACTCATACAAGGATGAGGAGATGTGGAGGACATTTAAAGGAATAATGCGTTGCAGCTTTTACAGGGGAAACCGGCGCAGCTCGCGGTTTCCCTCTACTGTGAACAGCACGCGGAGCAACGACACGACTACCAGCCATTACCTGGAGGAAATCGGCAGCCAGTCGCCGACAGTAAATGCCAAGTGACCCTAAGAGAATGAATGCAATGATGCACACTGACTAAGGCTCAGTTCACATCTAGGTGTTGCTATTTAACAGGCGTTTTTTTTGCAGCGTATTGTACAGGCGTTTTGAAGTTCAAAAGGTCTCCAATGTAAAAAAAAAAATTAAAACACCTGTAATCTGCAACAAAAAAAAGCTCATGTACTTTTTTGAGCAACGAGCATTTTGCTTTAGGCAACAGAACACTCATATGTGAACAAGGGCCATTGAAATGAATGGGATTAGTCTTGTGGGGCGTTTTTAGAGCCGAGGCTTATGCCCCGTACACACGATCAGAATTTTGGTCGGAAAAAGCTCTGATGGTTTTTGCAACAAAAAAAAAAGCTCATGTACTTTTTTGAGCGACGGACATTTTGCTTTAAGCAACAGAACACTCATATGTGAACAAGGGCCATTGAAATGAATGGGATTAGTCTTCTTGGGCTTTTTTAGAGCCGAGGCTTATGCCCCATACACACGATCGGAATTTTGGTCTGAAAAAGCTCTGATGGTTTTCCCGATGGAATTCCCTCAAGCTGTCTCACATACACACGGTCACACCAAATTCTGACCGTCAAAAACGCGGTGACGTACAACACGTACAATGGGACTAGAAAAAGGAAGTTCAATAGCCAGTAGCCAATAGCTTCCGTCTCGTAGTTAAATCTGAGCACGTGTGACTTTTTGAGCATCAGAATTGCATACACACGAACGCATTTTCGGATAGGAACTTTTTCCGACTAAAAAATTGAGAACATGCTCTCAATCTTTTACTGGCCGAAAAGTCAAGCAAAAGTTCGATGGAGCATAAACACAATCGTGTTTTCCGACCAAAAGCTCTAATCGGTCTTTTGTTGGCCAAATTTCCGATCGTGTGTACGCGGCATTAGAGCAGAGAAACTCCCAAAAATGCCTAAGTATGAACAGAGCCTTAGAGGAAGTAAAAAAACTATACATATTTTATTCATGTCTATGTAAGGAATGCATTGAATAGAAGACTGGATGACATAACTGTATATAGACCTGTGGTATACTTTTTTATAAATATAAATTGTAAAATTGTAAAATGTAAATATACTAGTTTTTTTTTTTGTTTTTTTGTTTCTGGTTCAAGACATCCTCAGTCTCAACATACTAAATTATGTACTTATACACATGTCCACGGCCCTGTTGTATATACAATAATAAATGTTTGATGAAGATCTTATTTATTTTTCACATAAACAATCAGTAAGTAGACAAGTGTTTATAATTTATTTGATGATCTGATGCATTTAGGGAATTTTTCTGTTTTTATTTTGTCACTAAGGTCTTTGACTTCCCTGACTTTAGAGCAAAGCTCCACCCATCTCTGGGTGGAGCTTAGCGCCAAAGTCAAGGAAGTCAATAAGAGAACTGTTACTAGCTACTGACGCACTCATTGAAGTCAAGCCCTTAACCACTTGACCTTCGGAAGATTTACCCCCTTTCATGACCAGGCCATTTTTTGCGATATGGCACTGCATTACTTTAACTGACAATTGCGCAGTCGCGCGACGCTGTACCCAAATAAAATTGTTGTCCTTTTTTCCCCCACCAATAGAGTTTTCTTTTGGTGATATTTGATCTCCTCAGCGTTTTTTATTTTTTGCACTATAAACTTTTCAAAAAGACTGACAATTTTGAAAAAAATAAAATATTTTTTACTTTCTGCTATAAAGCATATCCAATAAAAAATTTGAAAAAAACAACTTTTTTCATCAATTTAGGCGAATATGTATTCTGTTACATATTTTTGGTGAAAAAATCCCAATAAGCGTATATTGATTGGTTTGCGCAAAAGTTATAGCATTTATGGGATAATGGGGCAAACTATGGGGCAAACTATGGGATATATTTATGGAATTTTTGTTTGTTTGTTTGTTATTTTTTACTAGTAATATCGGCGATCAGCATCTGACATTTCGGCGGGCAAATCGGACATTAAGTGACACTTTTTACACTTTACTTTTTGGAGACCAGTGACACCAATACAGTGATCAGTTCTAAAAATATGCACTGTCACTGTATTAACACTGGCTAAGAAGGGGTTAACTTCAGGGGCAATCAAATGGTTAACTGTGTGCCTAATATGTTTTCTCACTTTGAGGAAGGTGCTTTTACTATGGGGAGGCATTGATCTATGTTTCTGTTTTACAGGAATACAGGATCAATGCCTTCCCTACTGACAGAATGGCATGTTTGCTGTAGAGATGGGCTCAGGTGTGTTAGAAATCCCACATGCCCGATCCCACCAAGAAGCCGACACTGCGCACCGCTAATAACGGTTAGTGAGACATTTCCTGGTCCGCAGCTGCACACACTGCCTGTGATTATGTGAGATTTCGAACACACCCGAGCCCATCTCTAGTTTGCAAGTTTACATCGGCATTCTGGCTCTCTGCTTAACAATCATCAGGTACCGGCGGGCATTAAGTCCACGGTACCCGCAGATCAGCTACCGCTGTGTCTAATCACAGCAGGAGCGGGTCACCGGAGACGCGCATGCGTGCCCCAGAGCCAGAAGTGCAGGATCACGTACTAGGTACATGATCCTGCGCAGTAGAGCTGCCTTGTATGTACAGTATACGGTCAGCAATCGGTTAATGATAAAATGAAACCAAAGGGGCACATAAAAAGGCCTTTATGGCTAATCAAAGTGACAGTGTCTGTAAATAGTCCACTATCCCTCAGGCTTTTATACTTGCCAAGCCATGCTTTCTTTCCACTGCCCCACTGCAGCATCTCAACCTGTCTTCACTCACGTGGATAGGAGGTGAGAGGAGGAGGTGGATAGAGGTGAGAGGAGAAGAAGGAGGAAGAGGAGGTGGATAGGAGGTGAGAGGAGGAGGAGGTGGATAGGAGGTGAGAGAAGAATAAGGAGGAGGAGGAGGAGGATAGAGGGGAGCGGAGAAGGAGGAGGAGGAGGAGGAGGAGGTGGATAGGAGGTGAGAAAAGGAGGAGGAGGTGGATAAAGGTGAGAGGAGAAGGAGGAGGTGGATAAAGGTGAGAGGAGAAGGAGGAGGTGGATAAAGGTGAGAGGAGAAGGAGGAGGTGGATAAAGGTGAGAGGAGAAGGAGGAGGTGGATAGAGGTGAGAGGAGGAGAAGGATAGAAGTGAGATGAGAAGGAGGAGGTGTTCGATAGGAGGTGAGAGGAGAAGAATAGAGGTGAGATGAGAAGGAGGAGGAGGTGGATAGAGGTGAGATGAGGAGGAGATGGATAGAGATGAGAGGAGGAGGAGATGGATAGAGATGAGAGGAGGAGGAGATGGATAGAGATGAGAGGAGGAGGAGATGTATAGAGATGAGAGGAGGAGGAGATGTATAGAGATGAGAGGAGGAGGAGGTGGATAGAGGTGAGAGGAGGTGGATAGAGGTGAGAGGAGGAGGAGATGGATAGAGATGAGAGAAGAAGGAGGAGGAGGAGGTGGATAGCAGGTGAGAGGAGAAGGAGGATGTGGATAGGAGGTGAGAGGAGAAGGAGGCTAGAGGTGAGAGGAGGTGGAGGGCGGAGGAGGAGGCGCAGGAGGAGGAGGAGGGCGGAGGAGCAGGAGGAGGTGGTGAGAGGAGAAGGAGGAGGAAGGTGGATAGAGGTGAGAGGAGAAGGAGGATGGGGGAGAGGGAGGAGATGGATAGAGGAGGAGGAGGAGGTGGATAGGAGGTGAGAGGAGAAGGAGGAGGAAGGTGGAGGATGGAGGAGGAGGAGGAGGAGGAAGGTAGATGATATATGAAGATATTGGTTAAAACTTTTTTTTTTTTTTTGCAATACCTACCGGTTAACTGAAGAGAATGGTGATTTGAGAAAATCCACTATTTTTGAAAACGTTCAGAACCAAATTTTCTCTGCAATTAAACAAACAAAAAACACATTAATAAAACTTTAAAAAAAAATATTCCAGTACAAAGCAAATTAAAATGAAGGCCTCTTGAGCCCTTTAGGGAAAGAGAGCCTTGACTGATGGGGGCATGACCAGGGCAGGTCAAGGTGACGTTGTGAAGGGGGATGGGCTGGGCCTGAGCTTGGTAAAAGTGGTGCCCCAGGGGATTCTGGATCCTTCTGGAAGTGTGGTTGGCTGAGCTAATCACCCTCCTGCCCTATTTTTTTGTTGGTATGTCACAGCTTGCTGCAGTTTTCTTGTCCTTGCCAGCATAAAAAAGCTGTAATGGGGATATGCTCTTGATGGAAATGGGAGGCAGACGGCCTCTACAGCACTTATGGTAAGGACAGGCCCCTTCTTATCTCCTTCCCCTTTTTGGAATTATGTGCTCACAGTATAACTGTGACCGACACTGTTTGAAAGTATTCAGATGTTAAGTGTTGGATTTAATAAAGCTGTGGCTTTGCCCTTTCCAACTTAACAGTTGTGTGTTATTTAATGTGGTGAAGGGGCAAGGGATAAAAATCGGCCATACAGATATGTTACAGTTTATGGAACCTGGGCTCATTGCACCAGCAGTCAAGACTGACATACTTGAGCGAGACAAAAAAATAAATAAAATAAAAGCATCATTCACACTAACCAAAATAATATTTTAATCAAAACCAAATTTACAAAAAGAAAATTGCATTGGTATGACAGACAAAAACAAAAAAAAAAAATGTTTTTCAATGTCATACAACAAATCACACCACCCACTCCATATAACACCCTGGGCACTGAGATGTCTAAACTAAACAAAGATGTTATCAACACAATGGGGGTTATTTACGAAAGGTAAATCCACTTTGCACTGAAATTGCACTTGGAAGTGCAGTAGCTCTAAATCTAAGGGGTAGATCTGAAATGAGGGGAAGCTCTGCTGATTTTATCATCCAATCATGTGCAAGCTAAAATGCTGTTTTTTTATTTTCCTTGCATGTCCCCCTCGGATCTACAGCGACTTTACTTCCAAGTGCACTTGCAGTGCAAAGTGGATTTGCCTTTAGTAAGTAACCCCCATTGTGCTGCTTACTGAGAACAGTAATGCCGCATACACACGACCAGACTTTCCGGCAGAAAAGGCCCGACAGACTTTCAACTGAGTTACGACGGACTTCCGAACGAACGGACTTGCCCGCACACGAACAGACTAAAGTCCATTCAAAAGTCTGCTTGTTTTGAACGTGATGACGTACGACGGGACTATAAATAGTTCAATAGCCAGTAGCAAATAGATTCCCTTGCGTCATTTTTGGTCGGCCGGACTAGCATACAGACGAACGGTTTTCCCGATAGGAGTTGAGTCCATCAGACATGTTTGGAAACATGTTCTATTTCTTGGTCCGTCTGATTTTTTTTAAAGAAAAACGATCGGACTATCCCACACACAATCGAACTATCCGATGGAATGATTCCATCGGACACATTCTGCCGGAAAGTCCGGTCGTGTGTACATGGCATTCGGCCACTTTCACACTTGGGTGGGTGTTGGCGGTAAAGCAAGTTTTAGTGGCGTTTTAGTGGCGCTTTTCGGCTCCTGGCTTTTAATCCCGCTAGCGGCCGAAAATGGGTTAAAAGCACCCGCAAAGCACCACTGCCTGATGCACTTTGCAGGTGCTTTGGCAACACTGGCCATTGATTTCAATGGCAGGGGTAGTTTAAGAGCAATGTATACACCGCTTCCAAGCCGCCCCAAAGATCCTCTCCTGCAAGCACACTGCTGTAGAAGATTCAGTTTACAGGAACTTTTCAGGCGCTTTTTTTTTTGCGCAAAAACACCTGTAAAATGCCTCAGTGTGAAAGTGGCCTTACAGATGTCTGAAATACACAAACAGAAATGTAATGTTATCTAATGGATATATCCACCTGACAAACCACACAAAGGAAAGGCATTGGAACACACACAATGCACATACAGGAATGACATAGACAACTCTATAAGATCGCATAATGAGCACATTGCGCATGTCACATCACAATTAGAAATCTTACTTGGACTGTCTGAAATCCTCCTGGAGAATTAGGTATGAAAATGCAGTAATCCTGGTGTAAATCTGCTCAAAGATCGCCGCTATAGCCGCTGTGTACACCTCCTTCTCCTCAACTGGCTACTATGTATAGAAAAGAAATCATTCAGGCAACAAAGGGCTTCATTCCCTTTTTAAAAATGGAGCTTAGATCCGCCTTTGATCACGTAATTTCCTGTTTTGAAAGAACAGGATTCTAGTCTTCAGCCTGGGAAACGATGACACACATCTAGGAGCACAGGCGCCGCGGGATATGACGTAAATCGCCGCGGCCCGGATGTGGCAGATTAGAAGGGACCCCATGGCAACAATGCAGAAAGAGTAAGTAAAAAAAAAAAAAAAATGTTGCCCATATGTTGTTGTTCATGCTGAAAGCTGCTGATTTATGTAAAGATTAAATTATGGGTGGAACTCCGCTTTAAGCTGTCAAAGTGGCAGTTAAGGGTCCATGCACAGAAAAAATGCCAGAACTTCTGGCAGAAGAAAAATGCTCGTAATGGCTTGTATTGCACGAGAACTAACTCTGTTAGCCTATGTGTCAATGCACATTTGGACGTTTGGAGGCATATTTGCAGAGGAGTGTTTGTAGGCCGAGAAGAAAAAAACAAACATCACAAGCGCATTTTAAAAGGAGTTTTCACACAGAAAAACACTGGATGCTCACAAACACACACAAACATTTAGGAGTGTTCGGCTTTTTCCAGTTACATTGAAAAATAAGCAGAGGGGAATGTTTTGGAAAAAACTCTTTTAGGCTCAATGTACACTAGCATTTTTGTTAAGCTAGAAACACGATGGAAAAACACTGGATAAAAACCACTGGTAATAACTTTTTGTAGTAGCGTTTTAGGAGTGTTAGCGTTTTATTAGCATTTTTGCAGTAAAAGAAAGAAAAAGCTAAAAAAAAAAAAAAAAAAAAAACACTATTAGTAGTGTTTGGCCCATAGAATATCACTGAGGTCAGATCGATGTCTTGACTGATCCGATTTTGCCATGTGACTTGTGCTCTGATTATCTTGAAAGGGAACTCCACGACAAAAAAAAAAAATAAAAAAAAAAAAAAAAACCTCACACCAGGCCCTTTGGTATGGAATAAGCAGTTCTAATGGCTTATCTCTGGCCCACTCCTTCAATATCTGGCAGCAGTATTTTTTTCCTCTGTCTCTAGGAGAGTGAAGTATATAAGTTTGTCAGGATGCATCTTGCAACAAACGATAGCAGAGCCAAGATGGCTTCCCTGTGCAGCCACTTCTAGTCAGGACTGGCCTTGGTGTTATGTCAGGAATAGGTGTGACCAGAAATGTGTGGACTTCCACAGAGAATACCAGGCACAAGTAAAATAATATAATTTATTTAAAAATAAGTGGATAGCATAAATTTAAACACACCTCCAATATACTAAAACTGTGTAAATCAAATCAGAGAACCTAAGTAGTGACACCCAACGAACAACTGCCCAAACCAAGTATATACAGAAAACAGGATATGCAACACATAGGTCATAACAGAGCCAGGGTCATACACAGGAGATTGGGCAGAGGGAGCAAGACAGGACAAGGAGGGGGTAACAGGAGATGGAACAAGCTGGCAGAAAGGGATCAGACTGCAGGAACAAAGGAACACAGGTCAGGGGCACATGGAGACAAAACACCAAGGCAAAGAGGAAGAGCATAGATAGGGCGTAAATACACTTCCTGCAACAAGCATCAGGTGATGTCTGATTCCCATGAGCTTCTGGCTGCTGAGAGACACCTGCTGGTGGATAGCGGAACTGCAGCCTATAGATCTGGGAGCCTTAGTGCCACCAGCAGGTGAACCCTTTATGCCGCGTACACACGATCAGGCTACCTCGCTCGTCCCCACCCCCTTTCCTGACCGGCCAGGCTGCTTGCTCGGATAAGGGTCTGGTATGGACTTTGAGGGGACCCCCACGCTGTTTTTTTGGCGTAGGGGTTCCCCTTTAAATCCGTACAAGATGACGGGCTCGCGAGGTGTCAATCTCGCCGATGGAGGCGGCGACATTGACTTCCTTCGCTAGTCCTGTCTACCTGGAGCCACGTTCAAAATGAACGGACTTTACTCCGTGTGTGGGCAAGTCCGTTCATTTCAAAAGTCCGGTGGACTAGCGCACAGACGGGCGGATTGTCCGCCAGACTGCCAAGTCCGACGGACAATTTTGAGTCAAGACTTCTTTCTAAGTCTGCCATACTTTTGGGAAGAAAAAGTCCGCCGGAGCCCACACACGGGCAAATTGTCCGATGGACTCTGGTCCGCCGGATAGTCCGATCGTGTGTACACGGCATTACTGACATCAACACAGAAATTGAGAGAAAAACCCATATAGCCAACAGGATCAACAGAATAGAGGTCCCATCAATTTATGTTCTGGATTTAGTGGAATGGTAAACAAGGCAACTGGAGGTTAAATATCCCTAGCTGGAGCACAGAAACATTAAAAACTGACATATCAGTTACCAAAGAGACGGTAATGCTAATGCATTGTTCAAATAACAATTTGTTAAAGGAGCTTGCAGCAATTCCCCTCCCCGCGTATTCCAGCGAAAAGTGCTGCAACAGACCACCTTTCACAGAGCGAATACACTAATGTATGGAGGGTTACTGATATAAGGGGAACCTTTATATCAGTGCCCTCCTTACCTAAACTCTATTCACTCCCCCCTTACATCATTGGCACTGCCCCCAGACTGGCCTGGTGCGCTGTCACTGACCTCCTCACAGATACACCATGCAGGGCTCAGTTAGATGGTTTTGCTCTTGACCCCTCTCCTGGCTCGCCCTAAAAGACTGCAGACATGATACAAGAGATGGTCAGAGACTGCAGACATGATACAAGAGATGGTTAAAGACTGAGGACCTGATAACAGAGATGGTTAGAGACTATGGACAGGATACAGGAGATGGTTAGAGGCTGAGTATATGATACAGGAGATGGTTGGAGGCTGCAGACATACTACAGGAGATGGTTACAGGCTGTGGACATGTTACAGATGATGGTTAGAAGGCTGTGGACATGGTATAGATGATGGTTATGGGCTGCAGTGAGTGAATATAAGGAAATTACAAATATAAAAGTGTCAACCTAAAGTCCGTGGAGAAAAACAAAAGTTCATGCTTAGACCTGAGAAATCTTACACTGATATATTGTGTCCAAATTATATCTCCTTGTGTCTCAATCCAGCTAGTTGCGAAGAAAAAACACCCATATCTTCTTACCCAGTGTGAATACAAGGCTTAGGCTTACCAAAGCATGTGTGACTTTCTATTAATGAGAAGTCAAATATCGCTTGTACAAGTTAAACTTCACTGCTGTAGACTAGAGTCTTCCTTCCGTTCAGAGCACCTGGCTCACATAGTGTACAATCCTTGAAATCATTTAAAATTATAATCTATAATGTATTTTATAATATTTGGGATGTGATGGAACGGGAGATATGCATCATGGATGTGCAGCCGACAAATCTGCAGCAACTGCATGATGCTATCATGTCAATATTAACCAACATCTTTGAGGAATGTTTCCAAAACTTTGTTGAATCTATGCCATGAAGAATGAAGGCAGTTCTGAAGGCAGAAGGGGGACCAACCCGGTACTAGCCAGGTGTACCTAATAAAGTGGGCAGTGGGTGTATAAGACAGGGAAGGAACAGATAACTATAAAGTGTTACGGTGAAACTAAACAATATCCTTATTTGCCAAAAAGAATCCACACAATCACTACTTAATGGCAAAACAGGGATCGGGGAAATCTGGAGGATCCTGAGAGCAATAGGAGGAACATTTTGAGTTAAGCTGGCCATACACCTATAGATTATCTGCAGATTTTCTATGGTTAGAAAAAAGTGGAAGATTCCTCCATCCACACAGTTTAGCGAACATGGAGAAATCTGTTGCACTTTTTCCATCTAACCATAGAAAATCTGCAGATAATCTATAGGTGTATGGCCAGCTTTAGGAATACATATTTGCATAGAATATTTTGTTTTTTAAACAAAGGGCTTATTGTTACTTAAAGGGGTTGTAAAGCTTTGTTTTTAGTTTCCAAATAGGTTTGTCATGGTTATGCAATAGAGTTTGTCTGCTTACCTGTTTCCATGTGTTCATCTCTAGAGACCAGCCGACCCTCACCTGACTGCTTTTGTAATCCATCCTCTGGCATGGCTCCACCCTAGCTCCTATCAGGGAGCTCTATATTAACCTGTGCACTGCAGGCCATCCCTGCTGATCAACCATTGTGTATTCCTTTGTGTGTTAGCTTCTTGTGTGTTAGCTTCCGGTTACCTGCTGTGTGCTCTTCTGTTGTTCCCTTACCGACTTTGGCGTGTCTTTGACTATCCCTGTTTGCCTGTGATCCTGACCTTTTGGCGTGTCCTTGACTATTCCTGTCTGCTTGTGGCCCTGACCTTGGCTTTGTCCCTCACCATCCATATCCTCCTGTTGCCTACTGTGGGTGTGAGCTGGGGGACCCTGGGGGGTCGCCATCTGGAGCCAGTTGCAGCCAAGTCCATCCTCACCACTCGAGGCTCTGGTGAACACCTGCTGGCTCTTAGACTCCGCGCCCCAGGGCATCTTACGCTCTAACCCTGGTGGGACCTGTCTCCCATCCACAGCAGTCAGCCGTAGGGTCCACAACCTTGCAGTGCACTCCTGATCCCTACGGTGTGCATCTGTCACCTCGCCTCAAGGTGACCTGACAAGGTTCCTTTAGGGTCCGTTCACACAGGGGCAACACGACTTTGGGCGAGACTTTGGGAGGCAACTTGGACACGACTTGAGTATGAATCACAGCACGACTTGAGGCAACTTACAAGGCAACTTGAAGTTGCTTCCAGGAGAGGAGACTTTACCAGTGGCCAATCACATAATAATCAGCTCTGTGGGAGGGAGGGGTTTGCCTAGAAAACTATTTTTACTTCCTGGAAAGTTGCTTCAGTTAAGACAGGGGATCAGACTTGGAGGCAACTTCCATTGAAATCAATGGGTACAAGTTGCCTAGAAGTCGGATTGAAGTAGTACAGGAACCTTTTCTGAAGTCGGAGCAACTTCAGTAGTGTACATTAAGACGGCTCTCATTCACTTACATTGATTTTATCATGTTGCGCGACTTGAGGCAACTTGGGACGACTTCAAGTCGGATCCAAAGTTGCTCCTGTGTGAATGGACTCTTAAGCTAGTGCATTGTTGGTTCACTTACCTTTTCCTTTGATTTCTCTTCTAAATGTTTTTTTCTTTGTCTGAATTTCTCACTTCCTGGTTCTCCTTAGTAAACTTCAGGCCATCATCCGAGCGGTGTTTAGTCAGCCAGAACAGCTTACTTAACAGCTTACTGAGGAGGAACAGGAAGTGAGAAATTCAGACAAAAAAAAAAAAAATTTAGAAGGGAAAATCAAAGGAAAAGGTAAGTGAACCAACAATGTACTAGGTTAAAGGAACCCATTTAGAAAATAAGAAACGAACCTTTGCAACCCCTTTAAAATGTGTAATATAATGTGTTGCTGCAATGGAAGACTGAAAAAAGAAACATTGCCTTGGGTACCCTGATTACAATGTGCTGTATTTCTCAGAAAAGCATAGATGGCATTAAGCACGTCTTTGTGTCCATCACTATCTCATTATGTGAGTCACAAAAAGCTCTGGAGAGCAATCTTCTGGCCAACTGTCCTGAAGGCTTAGGTGCCGGGATTAGCGATGTTCTCCCTGCAGCCCCGTTTAAGGGTTTTTCTGTTCTCCAAGGTATTGTTACTGATTATTGGTTGCAGTAAGCAGGGAATGTCCTATACATCCTCTCTTCTGCTTACCCGTAAGAATTAATACCAGCTTAATTCATATGTAGCACCCTCTACCAGTAGGTAGGTGCTAGTAAGGGTTATTTTACTAGTGTTTCTCAGCACAGACAAATTTAGGCAGGCCTATGCTGTAAGCTAGGCCTGTGTTTTGATCTGGGGGCTGGGAGTGGTCAGAGTAGCAGTGGGTGTGACCACCTGCAGTTCCTAGGTGCCTTCCCTGCTTCCAGGGACAAGATTCTGGAAGAGGGGCTGGGCCTGGAACTGGAGTGGCAGGCAGCTTGCGTGTGAGCCCTGACCAATCCCCAATCGGTATTGACAGGGGGGGGCTTCATATATAAGCTGAGGTGATATGCCACTGGGGGAGAGAAGTCGGCTGAGTGAAGTGAGAAATGGAATGCTAAGCAGCAGCAGGAGGCCATCCCCATCTGGGGGGGGGGGGGGGTGCGCCCATCACAAGAGGAGGCCCAGGGAGAACTGTGAAGGAACATTGCCTCTACATGGCCATTGGCAATGTCTCTGCCACCACAAAGTCAGATGGCAGAGAACTCCTGGAGCAGAAGGGCAAGGGAAGCTGTTGGAACGCATGGTCCGGTCAAGTTCCTCATCAAGGACTCAGGGCTGTTGGAAGGTCGGTGAGTGTTACCACAGTGGAGGGCTGGAGGTGCCAGGAAGTCTGTGAGGGAACTCTGCTGCTACACTGTCATTAGCAGAGTCATCATCAAACACACGGTGGATAATGGGGAGTCCTGAATCAGAGAAGAGACTGTGGCGATCTGTGTCAAGTCGATGTGGCCTGAGGGCACAGAATTTACACGTTGGGCTGGGAAAAGTTGTCCATTACCTAAAGTCATGCTTTTAACCTACTAGGTCTCCGGGGAGAGGTTCTGCAGGCCTCAGGCCTGCTAGCATAGAGCGAGCAGAGCCAGTAAAGGGACTTATTCAGAGAGTGGGCCCCTATTGCCCAATAGAAGTAGATGTGACATACTTCATTTCAGTAACTACAAGTGTGTGCAGGAGGAAACCAGTGTGGGTGTAAGGAACCACGTTTTGTGCAGGAGGGAAGAAGTTTGAGAACATCATTTCTACACGGTCAGAAGTGGTGTCCTCATTCTCTAACACAGTATTGAATGAGGAATTCTTGGAAGCAAATAGTCTGCGAAAGGAGAGCAGAGGAGTAACAGTCTGCATGGAGATGCAGGAGGAGATTCTCATTTAACGTTCATGTATATTCAATCTTCTGGCTCTAACATTGTGCTTTTGTGCTTCAATTATAAATATGATGGCAGTTAAATCCTATGGATGTCCAATAATCCAATCCCTATCCAAGTCGTACCGCCCCCCCCTCCAATAAAACACCAATACTCGCAAAAGACTGTTCATTGTCTCTGGAAGTGATGTATGAAGTCTGGCAGTGGGGTGATTTGGCGGATTGTTTGTTACTAGCTGCAACACCATGGCTACACATAATGCTGTGAATTATGACTTGAATAAGTTGTCAGCTCTTGTTATTCAAACCATTGTAAAGCTTTTAGGACATTGGCCTAACTGCAACCACTCCATAAATGATTCATGGACACTGGCACTGCATAAACGTCCATTAAGTAGTGTTATGACTCTAATGTAAGTTGAATGCAAAGGGATCCCTTTCATATATCAGCTTTGAAACGGCTGATGTAGATGGATTGACCTTGTACCACCATTTTATACAATACCCAGGTGACGCTTTATCTTGACAGATCTCAGGAATCACTTAAAGGTTCACTTAAATCAGAATTGAAAATTAAAGTAGACCTACAAACAATTACTAAAATCTCTTATAAGCTTTAACATATTGATGCCATTTCAAAAATTGTTTTTGATATTTTTAAATCTGCAGCTTTCATTTATTATTATTATTATTATTATTATTCAGGATTTATATAGCGCCAGCAATTTACGCAGCGCTTTACAATATAAAATTTAAATACCTCTCAACATTCTGACATTAGCACAAAGTATGAAGGCAAAGGATACAAAAAAAATGGTTAAAGTGGAGCTCCGCTTCAATAATACATGTTAAATGAATGCAATCCATCTTTTATAACATACAGTACTGTCCAGAAGTTTTATGGAGGTGTGAAGAAATGCTGTAACGTAAGAATGTTTTCAAAAATATATACTGTATTTAAATTTTATCAATTTACAAAATGTAAAGTGAGCGAAGGGAAGAAAAATCGAAATCAAATCAATTATTTGGTGTGACTAACCTTCGACTTCAAACCAACATCAATTCTTCTAGGTACACACATTGCTTGTGCACAGTTTTTGAAGGAACTTGGCAGGTAGGTTGTTCCAAGCATCCTGTGCCTCATTTCCACTCAGCGGATTGGTTCGGTACGGTATGCTATTTTGAGTGTTTCCATTATGAAAGCGGCCCATACAACCGAACCATACTGCACCATTCAGGGTCCTGTTTCAGATGTGGGGCCATAGAAAATGGTATAGTACTGTTAGGGACGGAGTTACTGGCATCACACAATACATTCCACTGATTGGCGGACAGAAAAAATGTCAATGCTCACGTCAAAGACATTTTTTCTAAACTCCGTATGGCCCCCGGTGGTCTGACTTGCAGTGGAAATGCTCACCTGAATAGACTGAATCATTCTAACACTTCCAAACTGTAGCGACCCGAACCATTCTATTCAGAGGAAACGAGGCATTGGAGAACTAAACACAGATCTTCTGTGGATGTAGGCTGCCTCAAATCCTTCTGTCTCTAGATATAATCGAAGACAGTCTCCGTGACGTACAGATATGCGATTGTGACTGTATGAGCGGACCTGCTGCAGCAGGTCGGCAAGCAGTTAAAGACATTTTTGTTTTGCCCATTCAGATCTCTTACTGGCCTACCCTCTGACCCACTTGAACTCCCCCTTCCTACACCAATGTCAAACCCTGTGAAAGTTCCATGTTAGATGTTGAAACTTACAATGATTAATGGCATCTCCACCTTTCTCAAAGGACAGTATTCAAAGCATTGTAAAACAACCCCTTTTTCCGCTGTAGCGTTAGGCCTTGTGGAGAAATACATTTTCAAAGTTCACAACAGAGACATTGAAATCTCCAGTATTTGCCATAAAGGGTAGAATCATGGCAGCCTGCCAGCCCCCTGGTATTTATAAGTGGTTAGAAAAGTCTTCTTTTCATCTTTCAGGATCTTTGAGAATGAATTATAAGACAATACATGCACCTAGAGAGGTCAGTGATGATTTATTTTAAAGGGGGTGTATCATTATCTAAAATATATTCAGACTGTTACTCGTAATAAAGGGAGACATGTGATTTTAAACTCTAACCACTGGGATTTGAGAGTTTAAAAATAAAATCTAAAAATCGAACTGTAGCGGATGACATTTGGGAACAAATGTCACACGCATTGTAAATTTAGTTTTTCACCTTAGGACAATAAAGGTTCTGAGGGTTAATTATTGTAGGTAGGCCTAACACCAGTCTGGCCAGGCTGTGTTTAGAAGTTCTGCCTGGTCATGTGAACGGTGAGGTGCACATCACAGGCTAGAACCAAGTCTGGTTGGATGTTTTGGTATCGGCCTTATCGGAGCCAATCAGCGGGAGTGCCGGGGCCCACTTAGGAGTCTGGGAGGGGGTACTTAAACAGGCGTGGGTCATGTGTTCGGGGTTCTGGAGTTGTTTGTGAGACCCGTGTGGTCTGTTCTGGTTCCAGGACCGGGGAAGCCCCGTGAGGGGTCCCGGTCACGGGGTGTTCGACATCCCGCAACATGTTCCTGTCAGTGGCCACTGATAGACCCGTCTGGTCTGGGGTAGGGATCCGTCTGTTCCAGAGTCTCGGAACCGGCTGGTTCGAGGTGCAGTAACCGAAGGAGGATTCAAAGTGTCTGGGTGTGCTCTCGGCTTGGAGGGACACCGCAGCTTGTGGAAATGACCAGGGGAGGACTCGTCGGAGGAGGGCCAGCAAGTGGCATCCTGAGAAGTGCCTGGTTACTGAGTTGGGAAGGACATTGACAAATTCACAATTTTCCAGTACCATAAAGGAAGCGGGAAACGTTCCAGGTACGGTTGGAAAAAGATTCCTGTATACCCTCAGTTGATTGTTCAAGTTTTGAGTCAACTAGCTGACTGCCATGATATCTGGCTAGAGATCTGTTCAGCCTTGAAGTACCCAGCTGCGAGTGGCTACTCTCTGGGTGTAAATAGAGACTTTGCTAAACCTGCAGTTCAAGGTGCCTGACTTCTTCACCCGTGCCCTCTGTTCCCTAAGAGACTGTGTTTGTGAAAGTTCTACTGCAAAATAAACCTTTTTGAAAAGACTTCATCTGTGTCAGTGTACAAGTTGTTGGGTATCAACCCTGGGAACCCCTACACGCAGAGGAGCAGACCAGGAGAAGGTAACCAGTAAGCCCATTAAGTCAAGGCCGTACAGCAAAGGTTGTGACCACTACATAACATACTTCTGTCCTACTGAGAATACAGAATTTATCTCCCCCTCTAATGGGATCATCTTCTTTAATCTGTAATTTAAGGGATTCAGTGCTAGAATTATGTGTCTTCACAAAATGATTTGCTACATTTGTATGCTTTTCAGATTTAATATTGTAAAGGTAGGGTTTATGTTACACTTACCCCAAACACAGGTGGTCAGACACTATAGCTGGCTACTGTGTTCTTCACCTATAGCAGCCCCTTTCCCATAAGGTAATCAGGCCTAACGGTACTTGGTTGCCCCCAGATCTTATACACAATGCTGCTTGGCTACCACGCCACTGCAGGCGCGAACTGAGCAAAGCAAACAGGTACTTGCGGTCTGCAGACAGGCAGAGTGGTTCTTTGATAGTCCAGGTAAAAGGCAAGCTGAATTCAGGGAATAGTCCAAAATCCGATCCAAGGTCATACACAGTGAAAACCAAACTAAAAGCGCAAGGCAGACAGACAGGGGGCTTGATCAGGAATTACACACGTATCACTTTCTATCAAAAGGCATGTGAGTGAGTGTTTGGGTGGCTTATAACAGGTTTGGTTTCCACCCAGAGACTGACCGCATTAATCACCTTGCAGGCAGACAGACAAGGAGAGTACCATAGCCAAAACCAGGATGCTGGAATGAGGAGCGCTAGATGCTCCTGAAAGTTTAGATACCTTTTAAGCATGGGCCAAACACCGTATTCTAGTAATGTGAAATGTAATGCAGTCTTTATTTTTGATTATTAATTAATCCTTTCTCAACATTTTTGCCCTGAAGGAACTCTTGAAATAATTTTTAGATCCAGCTCAAAGCAATTAATCAGGCATCAATAGGAAATATGCTAACCTTTGGCGTCATTCTGCTGGCTCTGCCAAGTGGTGCTAGCCCCAGAATTGCACAGGCTCCATCTAATAGAAGGTCATACAACCACAGCTTAAGGAAGGCCTAATGACCTCCAAGGAACTCTTGGCTTTTGGGGAACCCCAGAAGTTGATTCTGCATGTCCTGCAGTGGACACACTGTTTATGTCACACTAAACAGGAAAGATTTGGTGAGCTGTTACAATTTCCCCCTATACAAAGTGGGTGACATTACACAAAAGCCAGGTTACCAACCTCACCCCACCACCACAGCCTACTCTTTACAATCTAGCATTGAAAATGCCCTTACCAATGACAGAAAATGTACCAAAAACATACCTCCCAAATTTCTGAAATTATAAAGAGGGACACCTTTTACACAGTAATTAGCAAAGCACATGTGTCACGTCTACCCCAACGCAGGTTGTCAGACACTATAGCTAGCAACTGTGTGCTTCACCTATAGCAGCCCCCTTTCCCTTAAGGCAAGCAGGCCTACTGGTACTTGGTTGCCCCCAAGACTTATACACAATGCTAAAGTGCCTGGCCACCATGCCAGGGCAGATACGAATTGAGCAAAGCAGTTAGCAGACAGATAGCATGGTTCTATGACAGTCCAGGTAAAAGGCAGGCTCAGTTCAGGGAATAGTCCAATATCCAATCCTAAGTCATACACAGGGAAATCCACACTAGTAAAGCAGGGCAGACAGACAGGGCGCTTGATCAGGAACAACACTTGTATCACTTTCTATCACAAGCAAAGGACTGGGCATATGGCTTGCTTATAACAGGTGACTGACCACATGAATCACCTAGCAGGTGGACACAGACAGGGAGAATGCAATAGCCAAAACCCGGATCCCGGGATGAGGAGCAGGAGCACTTAAAGGGGTTGTAAAGGTTTGTTTTTTATTTTCTAAATAGGTTCCTATAAGCTAGTGCATTGTTGGTTCACTTACCTTTTCCTTCGATTTCCCTTATAAATGTTTTTTTTCCTTTGTTTTCTTTGTCTAAATTTCTCACTTCCTATTCCTCCTCAGTAAGCTGTTCAGTAAGCTGTTCTGGCTGACTAACCACCAGCTCGGATGATGGTGTGAAGTTTACTGAGGAGAAACAGGAAGTGAGATATTCAGACAAAGAAAAAAAACATTTAGAAGGGAAATCGAAGGAAAAGGTAAGTGAACCAACAATGCACTAGCTTAGAGGAACCTATTTAGAAAATAAAAAACAAACCTTTACAACCCCTTTAAGTGATCCTGACAACATGTCTCCAGTTACAGGGTCCTCAAAGATCGAATATACAGAAAACGATTGGATAAACAACACAAGTGCATTTTTCTTACCTCTACTTTCCTTGACCTATGCATTCGGTAATTACCCCTTCCGTAAGTTTTCCTACCCATACCTGTATCAATACCATTTTACCTTTCCCATTCCCAATAAATAGACCACACCGGAGTTTGGAGTATAAATTGGCCATAGCAGCCTTTTATTTAACCAGAACTTTAACCAAAATAAAATAAATAACTTTAATGTTATAATAGAAACATACTTATATATATATTGCAACAGCAATTACAACTCCCAGTCGTTTGGTCTTTGACGGTACCTCGGTTCCATTTAACGTTACCATTTTCCAAAACCAAAACCCACTGCGGGACCAAATTTGTACCATACAAGGCCTCCGGTCGTTTAACAGCCCGGAGACAACCCCACCTTCCCGCAGTGTAACCAAACCCGTATCCCAGCCTACCCTTCCGCTGGGATACACCAAAAAGGGGCACATACGACCTATGAGCCCCCCACACCGTTCCATCACCTAATTTGCTTTACCCCGTCAAAGACCAAAGACACCGCCTTCCACTGCTATGACGACCCCCACCACCGAACCTGCAAGAAAAATGAGAAACCCGACAGCAATCGGAAAACAACAGCACAACAACTTAAACTAAAGGGGCGGGTGGGTGGGCAACTTCCAATCTTGTGACCCACGCTTCCTGTTGCAGCTCCTCCCCCTCCTTATATGGCGCTCCGCCCTCTCCTCTCTCTCTCCTGCCGCTCCACCCCTCCCTCTTCCTACTCTTCCAGTTTAACCCTATAGGGGCTACCTAGCATTTGTCATGCCAGCCCTGCACCTACGTCCAGCCTGCGTTTCCGGGCTTCCCTTGACCTATGCATTCGGTAATTACCCCTTCCGTAAGTTTTCCTACCCATACCTGTATCAATACCATTTTACCTTTCCCATTCCCAATAAATAGACCACACCGGAGTTTGGAGTATAAATTGGCCATAGCAGCCTTTTATTTAACCAGAACTTTAACCAAAATAAAATAAATAACTTTAATGTTATAATAGAAACATACTTATATATATATTGCAACAGCAATTACAACTCCCAGTCGTTTGGTCTTTGACGGTACCTCGGTTCCATTTAACGTTACCATTTTCCAAAACCAAAACCCACTGCAGGACCAAATTTGTACCATACAAGGCCTCCGGTCGTTTAACAGCCCGGAGACAACCCCACCTTCCCGCAGTGTAACCAAACCCGTATCCCAGCCTACCCTTCCGCTGGGATACACCAAAAAGGGGCACATACCACCTATGAGCCCCCCACACCGTTCCATCACCTAATTTGCTTTACCCCGTCAAAGACCAAAGACACCGCCACAGCCCGCAAGGATGACCCCTTAGCCTTAAGGGCCCCTCCACACCCGAAGAGCCCGCTCAATCCCCTCCTGCACCCCCAGAGTCCACAGGTCAGTACCCACCGCCGTGAGATGCACACCATCCCCCCTAAGGTACATGCCCACATTCACCTCCAACTCCGTGTGCCGTATCACCAACCCCCCCAATCCGGGACACAAACCTCCCCAGGGCCTTATTAACCTTAATTCTAGCCTTATTAATTCGAACCACAGAGCGAGCCATACGCCAGGCGGTCCGTGCAACGATGTCCGACCAGATCACCACCATGCTCGGAAAATCTCTCCGAAGCATGAGAAAATCCCGTTTTACATCCGAAATAATGTCCCTGGTAGACCGGGCCCCCAAATCGTTACCCCCCACATGCAGCACCAACACATCCGGGGGCCTATCAAGCCTAGCGTACCGAAGAAATTCCGGCACCACCCTGTTCCATTTAAGCCCAGGAATCCCCAACCAACGTACACTCGCCTCCCCCCGGGAAATCCCCAGCTGCCTTCCCTCTGGCCTGACATCTGCTCTCCTGGCACCCCAAAAAACATAGGAGTGCCCCAATATCCAGACGAGGCGTTCGCGACCTCCATCTGAAAGGAAAAAACAAAACACTAAAGCAACTATACCAATCCTAACCACGACCCCCACAAAACATCCACCCCCCCCCCCGCCTTCTGCAAAACATGAACCCAAACCCCTAACACCGCTTACGTCAAATGTGGTCGCACGTACGACCTAAAACGCCGTGATTCCCAGCGCCCAATCCTCTTGACCACCGCCTCGTCCAACCCGCACCTGGCCGCCTCAGTGGCTGCCCCGATGCGGAAGGAGTGGGAGGCGAACTGAGTGCAATCCAAACCCCCAGCCCGCAGACACCTCCGAAACACCGCCACAAACTGAAAACGGGATAAAAAGGTGCCGTCTTGATGCACCAGCAACGGGCCCGCCCCTTGCGGCCGAACCCCCAGGAACTCCGAAACCACCCTCACCGGGCATAACCCCGACCCCGGCAGCGCGAACAACCATACATCCACCCCAGTCCCAGTCTGATCTGTCTTGGACCTACGCAGCCGCAAACGCACCCTATCAGCCCCCAAGGTCACATCCTGACCCAACAAACCCCCCCCAACAGTCTTTGCTGGACTGACCAACTCCCCAACCCGAAAAGCCCCAAAGAAGGCCAACGAAAAAGCCGCTCGGAACAACCGCACCTCATAACCGGAAGTGCACTGTTCCCCCAATCGCCCGCAGACAACCTGCAGAACCTGGAAGGTCACCGGCCTCCGCATATCCCTCCGCGGATTGCCCTTCTTGTACCCCTTAACCGCCTGCTTGACCCAAAAACCTTTTGTGTGATCAACTTCCCCACGCAATTTAAACCAAAACGCCAGTGCCGCAAGCTTGCGCTCAATCAAGGACACCGACCCCGCGCGTTCCATCACCCTAGCCACAAAGCACAACACCAAAAGCCCCTGCTCACCACTCCCACCCAGCTCAGCGTCCGCCAGCCGTGTAAAATCCAGCCATTCCTTCCATACTTTACTGTACGCCGCCCATGTCGCATTGCTCACCGACCTCCTGATCCAGTCCTTGGCGAGTCCAACGCAACCTCCCAGAGCCACCCCGGGCAGGGGATCCCATCTCTCGCCGCCTCCGGAGCCAACGCCCGAAACCTCTCCCACTGGAATCGAGATAAGGCATCAGCCACGTTATTGTCCACCCCTGGCACATGAACGGCATACAAAAATATGTTCGCCTGCAAACACCTCAGCACCAGGTGGCGCAGCAGCCGGATCACCGGCTGCGAGGAAGCCGACATCCGATTGATCACCTGCACCACTCCCATGTTGTCGCAGTGCAACCTGATCTTCAGATCCCGGCACGACCCCCCCCAAAGCTCCATCGCCAGCACCACCGGAAACAATTCCAGCAGCACCAAGTTCTTCGCATACCCCGCCTCCACCCACGACCTGGGCCAAGTCTCCGCGCTCCACTGTCCCCGAAAAAAGGCCCCATAGCCCGCGGACCCCGCCGCATCCGTTACCAACTCCACGTCAAAATTACTCACCGGCCCCTTCATCCACACCGACCGTCCATTGAAGTCTTCCAAAAAGGTCTGCCAAATCCGCAAGTCCTCCCTAAGATCCCTTGTCAACCGAATGAAGTGGGTTGGAACCAGAACACCTGCCGTAGCCCCCGACAGCCAGCGGCAAAATATCCGCCCCATCGGAATGATCCGGCAAGCAAAATTTAACTTACCCAGGACTGACTGCAATTTCCGCAGTTGCACTTTCCGCACGCCGACCAACTCCCGCAGCTCCTGCTTCAGTCCCTCGACTTTGTCCTCCGGCAAGCGGCACTCCATTACCTCCGTGTCTATTTCAATGCCCAAAAAACTCAAGACCGTGGCCGGCCCCTCCGTTTTATCGGCCGCCAACGGCACCCCAAAAGCGATCCGCAATGTGTTGCAACGTGGCCAAAAGGATCGCACACACATTGGAGGACGGGGGGCCCACGACAAGAAAGTCATCGAGGTAATGAATCACCGACGCCCAGCCCGACACATCGCGGACCACCCATTCCAAGAATGAACTAAACAGTTCAAACAAGGCACAGGACACGGAACAGCCCATGGGCAAGCACTTGTCCACGTAAAACCGGTCCTGCCAATAACACCCCAAGAGCCAAAAGCTCTCCGGGTGCACGGGCAACAGCCGAAACGCCGCCTCAATGTCAGACTTCGCCATAAGGGCCCCCTTGCCGTACCGCTGCACCCAGCCTACTGCCGCGTCGAATGACGTGTAAGAAACCGTGCAGGCCTCGGGATCGATGGCATCGTTCACCGAACCCCCTTTTGGGAAGGACAGATGATGGATAAGCCGGAACTTGTTAGGCTCCTTCTTAGGCACCACCCCTAACGGCGACACCACCAAAACCGGCAACGGCTGCTCCACGAACGGTCCACACATCCTCCCCAAGGAAACCTCCTTAGCCAATTTGTCGCTGACCACCCCCGGATGCCGCAAGGCGGACCTCAAGTTCCTAGCCACCGGGGGAGCCACTTCCAACGAACACGGAATCCGAAAACCCACCGCAAACCCCTCCCCCAGCACCCGCGCAGCCCCCTTGTCCGGATACCTATTTAGAAAAGGACGCATCCTTTCCACCCTCACCGGGGTTGCTCCCCTTGAACGCAGGGTCCCCAGCACGCTTGCCCTTCTTAAAACAACGGGAGAGGGAGTGAGTGCCTCCGCAACCGGAACACTCATGTTTAAATCGACAGGACCCCCCGAACTTGCAGGCCCCTTCGTTAAATTGCCAGCACACGCCCATCTTTTTCCCGGCCGGAAGTCCAGAGGCGGGGGTACCCCCGGCCCCCCCCTGAAAAAACTGCGAAGACGTCCGCGCCGACGCCATCAACCGCATCCAAAGGCTGATATCCTTGTGGTCCCACCGAATATCAGGCCGCACCGCCCGCCGTTGCCTAAACTGCTCGTCGTACCGCAGCCAAGCCGTACCCCCATACACCCTATGCGCTTCCCCGATAGCGTCCATGTAACAAAACAGGGCCGAGCAATGCTCCGGCGCCGTCTCGCCAATCACGCTGGCCAAAATGGCAAACGCCTGCAGCCAATTAGGGAAAGTCCACGGTATCAGCCGATACCGCCTCTTCTCCTCATCATCCTTCTTAGAGCTATCAGGCTTGACCCTGTCCAAATTGAACTTCTCCAGGGGAAGCAACGAAAAGATCTCCACATACTCACCCTTCTTGATCTTGTCCCTTACCTCCTGCTTGAGATGCGCCCCCAATGGCCCTTCATAACAGACATAAACCTCACACTTAGCCGCGTCGGCAAGCCGAACCAAATCAACCCGAGCCGCGGCCTCTTTCGCTGCCACCTCCTCCCCCGTACTTACCGAGGATGCTCCCGCCACCGGCGTCTCCTGTCGCGAACTTACCTCCACAGTCCCGGCCACCGGCGCCTGCAACCCTGAGGGTGAGCCCAAATCCAGCGACCCGAATGCCCCATCCCCTGGCCCTAGTAAGGCACCCCCTCCCTGGGGCACCCCACCCCCCAGAAGTGAACCGGAACTGGACCCAGACCCCAGACCACCCACCCAAGGCGCCACCTGCGGGTGGCCCCCAGAAGCCCCATCAGCAAACCTCTGCAGCAGATCCTTTAAACCCCCCAACAACGCCTGCAACGATTCCTGGGTCCCGCCGGAGGCAGGCAACCCGCCCGCCTCCCGCGGCACCACCCCCGCGCGGCCCCACGCCCCGCTCCCAACCACTCCCCCTGACAGACACCCCACATCATCAGGCAAAACATTAGCATGAAAGTGAAGCCCCTTACCTGGCTGCGTGGGTCCCCTCCCGTCAGCCGACCCTCCGGAACCTCCAGCCGCCTCCACTCGACCAAGGACCTCCTCTTCGGAACCCGACAGCTCCCCCTCGGAACGCACATCTGCCGCGGATGGCATAGGCGTCGCAGACCCTCCGGCCGCAGGGCAGCCCGGGGGTGTGGCAGCGGTGCTGGTAGACGCTCCGTCGTCGCAATAGGCCCGACCAACCTTCCTGCCGAGCAAGGCACCCGCACCGCGCACCCGTGCGGGCCCCGTAGGCCTGTCCCCGTCCACCCTCACGGCTCCACTTCCACTCCTCTCCGACCTGCCCGCCGCGTCTGGTAGCGGACGCGCAGGTGTGTCCCTGGAACTCCTCCGCCGTGTCTCCCCCTGCGGCGGCAGCACCGCGGCCGCAAGGGGAACCGTGCTCCTTCCGTTACCTGACCGCGCCGGTGGGGAGGGGGTGACCGCAGGCTCCAATCCCCCACTCCCCGAGCCCCGCCCATGAAGAGGATTCCGCCCGGACCCCCCCCTAGCCCCTGCAGACGACCGTTTCGCGGGGGGGGGGCCGGCGGGTCCGCTATCGGGCTCCTGGTAGGGCGCTGGACTCTGGTGGAGGGGCCAGGAGAGAAGTGCTCCGGTGGCCTGGACCGCCGAGCGCGTGGTGTGGCATCCCCCCCCTCTACAGGCCCCCCCGCCGCCGCATGTGTAATGGCCGCCACCTGCTCCTGCAGCCAGTCCGTCCCACGCGCTCCCGCCGCCGCACGGAGCCGCTCAAAGAGTTCCTCAATGTCCCCCATCGTAGGCAATGTCCTGCAGAAGCCCCCGGTAGCCAAAAAACCCACCCGTCCCGCCCGCAATGCCGCCGTGTAGCCCGCGCTGGTCCTGTGCGTCCTGCTTGCTAGACAACTTCCAATCTTGTGACCCACGCTTCCTGTTGCAGCTCCTCCCCCTCCTTATATGGCGCTCCGCCCTCTCCTCTCTCTCTCCTGCCACTCCACCCCTCCCTCTTCCTACTCTTCCAGTTTAACCCTATAGGGGCTACCTAGCATTTGTCATGCCAGCCCTGCACCTACGTCCAGCCTGCGTTTCCGGGCTTCCCTTTATAATGGCTTTTCAAAATAAAAAAATTTAGTAATCTAGAGGCTGGATGAAAAGTTAAGTGCAGCATAATACTTTTGGCAGTAAAATAGTAAATTTTGTATAGAGATGTACACATCAGACCAAACCGAGAGACAACGGAAGCTGCATAATGCACAGAGGAATTTGGTCCAAAAGGAGGGAGTGTTGGGCTTCATGCCAAATACTGCTAAAGAGACCTCTGATGTAACTCTCCACAATAGAGAAAAATGAAGTCACTAATAATGAGTATACATGAAATCAGCATATCAATTCACATCTTATAGTAAATTTACCATTAACTGAAGCCCACCCATAGAAAACCATTATTTGTAGACAGAACAGTTCCCATTTTATTTAGAATGTCTAATATTTTGAATCCACCCAAATCATTCCCTTTCAGCTGAACAACAAGCTTAGCATAGCTCACACTTGCAAATAGGAAATATGAGCAGCCAGCTATTCCATACACATACCCTGCAAGAGAACTGGAATAAAATCCTTCACACCAGAAAACGAATGACAACTATTCATACTATTATTTTTAAATTACCGTAGTTATCGGGGTAGAACACGCACCTTCACATTAACCACTTGCCAACTGGCTTGCGCCGATATACTTTGGCAAAGTGGCATGGGTGTGCAAAATGACGTACCCGTACATCACTCCGTCATTGGCAGCTAGCGGGTGCACGCACGCCCCCGGATCCCCCCGGCCACTATAATTCAGGCGCCGTTGTCCGAAAAGGGGCCGGGCGCTTGAATAGGGAGCAATGCATGAATATATCCATTATACACAAAGGGGGGTGGCTGGAGAGAGGGGGCGGTACCCATGTACCCTTAAAGCGGGAGTCCGCCGGGAGTCCGCGTTTTTTTTTTTTTAAAAGCCAGCAGCTACAAATACTGCAGCTACTGACTTTTAAAATAGTGACACTTACCTGTCCAGTGCGCCTGCGATGTCGGCACCCGAAGCCGATCTCTCGATCGTCTCTCTCGGGTGCTGCCACCGCCATCTTGGGTATAGGAATCAGGAAGTGGAGCCTTTCGGCTTCATTTCCCGGTTCCCTACTGCGCATGCGCGAGCATACTGCGCAATAAGGATGGACCCGCTGCCTCTGGGATCTGTGTGTTTCCCAGCAGGCAGCGGGGGACTTTCGGAAAGGGGCGTAATCTACGCCCCTTTCCGCAGAGAGCTATCCCGGAAGTGGGTGCAGATACCTGTACTGTACAGGTACCTGCACCCCCCTCCCCCCTGAAAGGTGCCAATTGTGGCGCCGGAAGGGGGGGAGGAATCCAATGAGAGGAAGATCCACTTTAGGGTGGACCTCCACTTTAATGGATGCACCGCCACTGCTGTTAGGCATACGTGAAACCACACAATCTCCCCTAACAATCATTCTATATCAACAATGACATTATAAGCATCCTAGTACAGTACCTGCAATAACTGCAACAAATGAAAACACAATGAAGACTTTCCACAGGTCAGAAGTACGATAAGTGAAATATAAATCAATGTATTAGGCTGCATTCACACTGAGCATTTTCAGCTCCCAAAATGCCAGAAAAATGCCCAAAAAGCTAAATCCCATTCATTTCAATGGCACCTGTTCATATCTGAGCGTGTTGTCACCGGAAGCAAAACACCTGAACCTCAAAAAAGTACATGAGCTTCTTTTTGGGCAGATTACAGGCGTTTTTCTGCTTTTAACATTGGTGTCCTTTTGACCTGTATAAAAACACTGCAAAATCACGTCAAAAATTGCAATAAAAAAGTGCAACTTTTCCGCCTGAAACAAAATGCTCAGGTGTGAATGCAGCCTTAGAGAGTGAACAGGAAGGGGTGGCTAAAGGTTGACAGACAGAGAAGACCCTGACACAGAGGAGACTGAAGCAGACAGAACAGAGTGACGAGTTTGTACGTTCCCAGCTCTCAGAGCCCCAGTCTGTGATGATGATGATGATGTCAGAAACCATGAAATCAGACCGAGAAAGAAATCACACTTGTTTAATAATAAAAGTAAAAAGAACAAACGTAGTCAAAACATAGCCAAAGTTCAGTAACCGGTTCGGATAGTCAGCCAAGCCAGAAGTCAGGGATCAATGTAGTGAAACAGCAAGCAGGATCTGGAGCCAGAAGGGAGGTCAGCATGCAAGTCTTTAAACAGGAACGCAGGAGATTGTCTTTGTGATGTTGACCAAGGCGAAGGCAGAGATCCTCTGGACTGGAAGGCTTAAAGCGGAGGTCCGCTGTGTCAGAGCACCACAAACTGAAAACACTATTTACTCTCCTGGCGATTATCCAGATTGTAGCTCGGGGGCTAAATTTCAGTACTATTAGCGGGACCCCTAGGCACTCTCGGGTTTGCATTGCAGAATTCTGGTACAGCTTACTTTCCCTGTCCCCTGGATCCTGCAATGTCCCTCGCCGGATCGTCTGCTCAATGCTCTGTGTGCCGGGCTCCATTCCCTGCCCCCCATGTGGTGCATGGGGGGTGGAGCCCAGCGGCAAATTTAAAAAGTACAAAATACATAACACATAAAATACACTGTAATACAGTTACAGTTTACATAACTGTATCAAATTATTTCACATTCCTTTTTGTCCAATACCCTGCCCCTGCACTTTTATATAATTAATTATATATATATATATATATATATATATATATATATATATATATATATATATATATATATTGTTCTTTCTGCCTGGAAACTTGAGATTGTCCATGGCAACCAAAAAGTGTCCCTTTATGTCAAAAGTGGTTTTAGACCAGCTAGAAAACAGCGATAGTAAATGAGAACACTTGCAGAATTGAGCGATAGTGAATCGTGAGGAAAATTAATTTTATTATTATATTATTATTTATAGTTATTTATTATATTATAATTTATGATTTCTTGTTTCAAACTTTATTATACCCAAGATGTCTACTAGACTCTAGGTTGGACATATTGAGTGTGTTATTACTAAGAATTACAGCCCTACAATATATAACGCCAAATTTCTATGCAAAACAATGTACCGTATATACTCGAGTATAAGCCGAGATTTTCAGCCTCTTTTTTTAGGCTGAAAGTGCCCCCCTCGGCTTATACTCGAGTCACCGCCGTCTGTCTACCCGATCAGCGTGTCGAGCAGACAGACGGCGGCCATTCCACTATTCAAAAGCCGCGCCTCCCTGTCTGTGATAGGCGGAACACTCAATTTCCCAGCAGTCAGTGGTCCGCCTATCACGGACATCCGCTCATCCTCATACTACGGACGAGGATGAGAGGATGTCCGTGATAGGCGGAACACAGACTGCTGGGAAATTGAGTGTTCCGCCTATCACAGACGGAGGCGCGGCTTTTGAACAGTGGAATGGCCGCCGTCTGTCACAGACGAGAAGAGGTGCGGCGATCCTGGCATGGCCGCCGTATGTGCAGAAGGACACAGGCTCAGGACACAGGTAGGCTGGACACACAGGGCTGGACACACAGGTAGGCTGGACACACAGGGCTGGACACACAGGCCTGGACACACAGGCCTGGACACACAGGGATGGACACACAGGGATGGACACACAGGGATGGACACACAGGGATGGACACACAGGGATGGACACACAGGGATGGACACACAGGGATGGACACACAGGGATGGACACAGGGATGGACACACAGGGATGGACACACAGGGATGGACAGGCATGTCTCACCCTCGGCTTATACACGAGTCAATACGTTTTCCCATTTTTTTTGTGGTAAATTAGGGGCCTTGGCTTATATTCGGATCGACCTATACTCGAGTATATACGGTAAGGCTTGAGATTCAAAAATCTGACATAATCATATCACCAGGGAGGCTACTTCATTTTTAACATTTAAAGCAAACTCACTTTTCCAACCAGGGCATGGCCTGGCTGGAGTCCGTGCTGAGGCTGACAATTATCTCACTTCATGCACATGGATCTGCTTCATGATGTGTGGCTTATGGATCTTTTCATTTAACATTATCCATCCATGTTGCTATGCCTTATTTTGTTGAGAAATCACTTTGCATTTCTAACTATTACTACGGCATGATTCATGTAGCATTTACTTCCTGGAATCCATCTGCCCTTAGCTCAGGTATGTTAGCATGGAACGTTTAGATGAGAAAACCCCTACTCCCCTCCTTCAGATAAAAAAAAAGAAAAGAAAAGGGCTTTTATAGATTCCTGGGATGTATGACATCAGTTTGGCATAGGTCAGAAGTAAATATAATATACTTCATTCCCACCTATCAGAAAAAGGATTAAAAATACTTAACATTTAGGGCTCTTTCACACATTCGGACCATTAAGGTTCGCCTGTCAGTTTTTCAGACAGACCCGAATGGACTCTCCATGTACCTCTATGGAGTGACGGATGTCAGCGGTGACATGTCCACTGACATCCAATCCACTCGGCTAAATCCAGACAGATGGATTTATTTTCCATCCGTCTGGCGGATCAGATGTAAACTGACAGGTGGATCTGTTTTCATCCGATCCCCCACAGAGGACAGCGGGGCTCCGAGAGGTCTGTCCCTGCACAGTGAGCAGAGAACAATCTGTCATTCGCCGGCTCAGCAGGGATCAACTGCTGAGCAAGTGAAGTCCCTGAAAATGGACAAGCAGGTGTGCAAGCGCCCTAATTTAGAGAGTTTACTTCTGCTATAAGGGATCTTTGTTTGCCCATAGGCACCCATGGAAAAATATATTTTTTGATACCTTATTTAACAACACAAGCCAAATACACTATTAGATTTTCTGCTGATTTTTTCCTTCAGATTTAGCAAAACCACATAATATGAGGTCAAAGAGTTTCAATTTGTATGCAATCAGGCAGGCCCTTGCACTACATGGTTTTGGTAAATCTGAAGACAAAAATCAGCTGAAAATCTGATAATGTGTATGAGGCTTAAGACAACTACCCAGTAATTGCAATAACAGCTAGGATTATCTCAGAAAACTCACTGTGCCACCAGATGGGGATTACCATCATTAGGATAAAGGATTTTATCTTACATTTCATCCATAGTAACTAACTACACAATTAGATGTTTTTCCAGGGATCTGCATAATTGCCAATTACCAAGAATGATAGTACTGGTGAAAAGATGGAATGAGGGGGGTATAAGCAGTTTTTTTGAAAAAAAAAAAAAAAAAAAGGTGGAAAGATAAATGGAGTTTGTACAGCTAACATTAAATATGCCTACTCCCCTGGCCTTCCTTCATTTTCAAAGGCCTTGTTTACACCGGTTGTACTGTCTATTGCAAAAAAAAATCGCTTTTCAGAAGGCGGTAAAGCAGAGGCTTCCTGAATTTTAAGGGGTTTTTCTTTTTGGCTGTTTCTTTTGTTTTCCAGTTGAAAGGGAATTATGCAGTGAAATAACGAGCTGCAACCTCAAGACAGAAGTGTAGTTCACAGTTGTGGCGTGGTCCCATTGACATAAATGGGCAGGGGAAGCTACCTGTAAACCCCATCATGCCAAGTTACGTTTTACACGACCCCTCTGCCTTCATATTATGTTTTAGGTGGGTGGTTGAGGGAAGTAAAACTGTGAGTCAACCTCCTGATTTTACTAATCCCTTACTGCCCACGTAAAACAGGGTCTAAAGAAAACAAAGATGGTGATGTGGTTCTCTACTGCCCTGACCAGGCAACATCCTGGTGACCATGACAACAGTGAGGAATCCTATGCTCTCCCTAAAATACATGCAGTCACAGCTCCTATAGATGCTCCACTTTCTCCTCCTCCCTCACATTTTTCACCCCCCCACCCCTTTTTTTTTGTGTCAATTTTTTATAACCTAATAACGGTCTGGAAGGCATAGCTCAGCATAGCTCGTCCCTTCACCTAGATCACCCTTATCTTTCACTAGGCTCCCCAATTTTTGGTGAAAATTTGCTTAATTGCCTATTGTTAGTTGTTTGTCTTCCTGAAATCATCCAGGGACATCTGGATGCATCGCATGTCTTTTGACTGCCCTTTTTTTCCTCTCTTTTTCAACTTTTTTTCCTTCGTTTGCAGGGTTACTCTCCCTCAATGTATTTACTCTAACATATTTCTATTACTATGCAATTATCAATCTGTTCTGTTAATGTAAAAGGTTTTAACTACACTAAATAAATGTTCACAAATTTTATACCATCTTCATATGGGAAAACTTGATATAGTGCTCTTTCCAGAAAACCATTTCTGCTCTGATGTTGTCCCCGCATGTAAAAATAAATATTTTAATACTCTGTTCCATAGTACAAACCCATACGCAAAATCTAAGTGCTAGTTCACACCAGATGCAGTTCTGTGCGCTTTTTTTTACTGCAATAAGTGCTAATTCACACCAGATGCAGTTCTGTTTGCTTTTTTCTGCACTAAGGCTGGATTCACACCTATGCATTTTTAGTGCTTTTTGCATTTTGCAGATTTGTACTACAAAACGTGTTCCGTAGCCAGAAGAGTGTGTGCATGTATCTGTATGCATGTGTCTGTATTTGTATGCATGTGTCTGTATGTGTGTGCATGTATATATGTCTGTATGTATATGTATGCCTGTGTCTGTATGTGTGTGAGTGTGCATGTGTCTGTATGTATGTCTGTATGCATGTGTCTGTATGTGTGTGCATGTATATATGTCTGTATGTATATGTATGCTGGTGTCTGTATGTATGTATATGCATGTGTCTGTATGTGTGTGCATGTATATATGTCTGTATGTATATGTATGCTGGTGTCTGTATGTATGTATATGCATGTGTCTGTATGTGTATGCATGTATATGTATGCATGTGTCTGTATGTATGTGTGTGCATGTGTCTGTGTGTGCATGTGTCTGTATGTATGTCTGTATGCATGTGCATGTGTCTGTATGTGTGTGCATGTGTCTGTATGTATGTATGTGTCTGTATGAATGTATGTGTCTGTATGAATGTATGTGTCTGTATGAATGTGCATGTGTCTGTATGTATGTATGTATGTATGTATGTATAAGTACCCAAGCTTTTTTTTTTTTTTTATTACACTGCACCAAAAGCACTGCACGTTTTCCAATGTGTGGGGTAGCATTAAGAATTAACGGTACCCCTAAAGAGCAGAGCATTCATCTGTGTGTCGGACTCGGGAAAAAGTGCGAAAAAGGCAAGTGAATTCTTGTTGGGCAGTGTATTAGTGCTCGGATGGACACACGGACCAAATTTTAATGGTTCTAAGAATGTCAGGCAAAAGGGTCGGCCCTCACGCATGTTCACTTCATCGACTCTGGCCCTCTTTGAAAAAAGTTTGGACACCCCTGCTGTAATGTAACAAAATAGGTAAAAAGCCAAGGGGGGTGAATACTTTTGCAAGGCACTGTATATTATGTAGATCAGATTTAGTTAGATTGACCTTAGAATTGCTTAAACGTCCAAAAGTTTCAAATTCTTTTAAAATAGAAGGCATGCTAAATCTAGGAGATGTGATATATAGAGTAGAATATCATCCGCATACATAGAAATTTTAGATTCTATACCATTGATAGTGATACCATGTATTGAGGGGTTATTATGTATAGCCATCGCTAAGTTGCTTACTTATATGGTTTTAGAATATTAGCATTGGTATCTAAGCTTATACCCTTTATTCCCTATTCCAAGTCCCTTTACTTCCTTATTAGGTAACCCTTCATTTCCTACTGGACTTCACTCGCTGGCTATTTTAAGCTGGAGCAAATCTTTCTGGCCAGAAATCAAATATATGATTTTGGAAGATAAATTTATATCATTCTCAAACTTTCAAATCATACAAGGACATAGGAAGAGCCCCTGGTTTATTTATCTGCAATTATATCTGCTCTTTAACACCAACAACCACCATACATCGGTCATTTACAGAATTTGAGTAGTTGTGCACAGCTCCAGAGCCTCCAACTTACACTATATCCAGGGCCGTCTTTAATATTGATTGGACCCTGGGCAAGAATCCCCCCCCCCCCCCCCATGCAATTTCACTCTCCACTTGCTCTGAGACATATAATAAATAGCAGCTAGACTTAAAATAAGTTTACTGTATCAGATCAGGCAGCGATTGTGATTGGTTGTCATTGGTTACAGCATATCATTACTGCTTAATGCCTGGTTGCTAGAGGTTACAGTACATATTACGGTTCACTGATTAGTTGCTAGAGGTTACAGCAACTGATTTCTGCTTGTTAATTGGTTTCTAGAGATTAATGTGCAGTAATACTGCTCACTGATTGGTTGCTAGAGGTTACAGCACATCATCTCCTCACTGCAGGGAAGCATGATACACATATGAATGCCACCTTTATTTACATATCAATGCCGCCGGCCGCAGCTATTTACTTAGTAATGCAAGCGCTATTTACATATGAATGCCGGTTATTTACATGTAAACACAGGGTCTGCAGGTGAGTCATCTGTACACAACAATAGGGCAGAGCTGTGTAGCATTAGTACCAGCACTTTACACTGAAATATCGGGACACAGCACAGGACTAAAACTTCAACGGACAAGGGAATTTAAACTGGGATAGTTGGCAAGTATGAGGCAGCTGCTTTGGGCCCCACAACAATGGCAGGGCCCAGGGCAGCTGCCCCTTTTGCCCTGCCTTAAAGACGGCCCTGACTATATCCAAGATCTACACTTTATTATCTACTTTAAACTCACCAGGTCTACCTTTGTATATGACTAAATTTACAGAGGAACTTGGTCGTCCAATACAAGAGAAACATTGGGACCAACTTTTTGGTAAAACCCATAAACTGTCAATGGCCTAAAATAAATAAGAAAAAAAAAAAAAATTTTTTATCCCACCCCATCCCTCTGAGCTTGCAAGCAGAGGTGAACGCATACGCAAGTTGCATCCACATATGTAGGTATCGACGCAAACGTTAGAGTGAGAGCAATAATTCTAGCACTAGACCCCTGTAACACTAAAAAAAAATTAATCATCGCCTATGGAGATTTTTAAGTAATGTAGTTTTTGAGGTTTGACGCCATTCCACAAGTGGGCGCAATTTTAAAGCATGACATGTTGGACATCAATTTACTTGGCGTAGCATCATTTTACACATTTTATACAAAAAAACTGGGCAAACTTTAATGTTTTCTTATTTTTTTTATCAAAAAAGTGTATTTTTCCAAATAAATTGTGTTTGTAAGACCGCTGTGCAAATACAGCGTGACATAAAGTACTGCAACAATCTCCATTTTATTCTCTAGGGTCTCTGCTAAAAAAAAATATATATATATAATGTTTGGGGGTTCTAAGTAATTTTCTAGCAAAAAATACTGATTTTAACTTGTGAACAGCAAATGTCAGAAATAGGCCTGGTTCAGAAGTGGTTAAAGCAGGTTAAACTCCCTGGCAGTATTCCCGAGTGTGGCTTGGGGTTAAACTTCAGTACCATTAGCGGTAACCCAGAGCCACAATCGGGATTGCATTGCAGAATCCTGGTACAGCTTACTTACCTTGTCATCAGGATCCTGCGATGTCCCCCCGATGCGTCCTCCATTGGATCCTCCATCTGATGCTCTGTGTTCCGGGTGCATCGCAACACTAGCAATGAACGGGGGTGGAGCCCGGCGGCAAATTCAAAAAGTACAAAAAAAATAAAACACACAGTACACTGTAATCTGTAAAGATTACATTACTATATCAAATAATTTCACCTCCCTTTTGTCCCTAGTGCTTTGTCCAGTGCCCTGCATCCAGTTTTATATTATATACAATGTTCTTTCTGCCTAGAAACTTGAGAAAGTCCATGGCAACCAAAAAGTGTCCCTTTGTGGTTTTACAAATTAGATTAGATTAGATTCGATTAAATTAGAACACTTGCAGAATTGAGCGATAGTAATTAGTGGGGAAATTCATTTTATTATTATATAATTTTTTAAAATAATTATTTATAGTTATCTATTATATTATAATTTATGATTTCGTGTTTCAAACTTTATCATATCCAGGATGTCTACTAAGCTTGTTTTGACAAATTTAAGTGAGTTATTCCTAAGAATTACAGTCCTACAATACAAAATGCCAAATTTCTATGCAAAACAATGTACCGCTCTGAGATTCAAAAGTCTTACCGCCAGGGAGGCTACACAGTGCTTGTGCTGTGTAATCAGTCCCGTTCTATTCTGTAGAAAAACCTGGTTGACCCTGCCTGTTCCTGTGTCCCCTGTGTAAACTGACCTCGGTAATCATGGCTGCTGATCTATGATAGCCTGGTCAGTTTACATGCCTCCGTCATTTTGCAGTCTCTGCCTCTCCCCCCTTCCCCCCCCCCCCCCTTGCCTGTCAGATCCTGTGTGTGAGCGATCCCTTCCCCTCTCCTCCTGATGCTATTAGTATCTGGCAGTAAAGTCAGAAAATAGGATTACTGTCAGCCCCTCTGTTATACCAAGGTATACTACACAGTGTAAATGTTTGTTGGAAATTATTCCTTCTTTCAGATCACCTGGGTGATCACATGACCTTCCTCCACTCTCTTCCCCCACTCTAAGGACGGCTGACATCAGAGGGGAATCTCAGCCCCTCCCACTGTTGCCCTTACATCAGGAGAGGAGAGCAGTGGGAGGTCTGAAATAAGCTATTTATTGGCATAATTTTAAACAAACATTTACACTGTGTAGTTATTCTTGGGCTGGGTGGGGGCAAAACTCAATGATGCAAAAGGCTTTCCTGATGTGATGACAGTCATGTCCCCATCAGCAACATTAGAGTGAATGCAGGGCACTGTGAAAACCCCATCAGTGGACAGGCACATGGAATCCATTGCAATATCACACTTCCAATCTGCACTACTACTGAGTGTCCTGGGTCTGGGACCACCCACAGGACATGGACACTGCTGGACACTGTCCCAGTCCTAGGACTGCCTTGCAAGATCATCAACACCTGGCAATTATGGGAGAGATTTACGAACAGTCATGTAAGGATTGTATGTGTAAAATATACACACATATTCTTGATTACACATGAAGTTTATGAAAAATATCAAATTGTTCTAAATTATGTACATACTGCAGAAAATGTGTGCATCTTATTCTAAATAAAGAGCAACGTGGGAATAGAAAGCTATGCATATCTACATAAAGTGCTAAAAAAAATTTGCATCTTAATTTTCTTCTTTAAATTTAACATAAACCACCAAAGTGGTACAATGATTGTAGAACATAATGTATATAACCCGCTCTCTTGTTGTTTACCAGAGCATTAAAATGAACACACTAATACAATTTTAAACAGTAACGTGCCCCACCAATTATTTTTAAAGCTTAGATCTATAGGGATTACTGATCTTCTATTAAGTATCAATTATAAGTCATAAAGGAATACTTTTCTGGTGTCATCTTAAGGTTTCTACTTTTAGCAGACACATCACAAGCCTTTGTTTTTTTGTGTTCATTTAGACTGTATTGTCCTGATGCAAAATACAGTCAGCATTTCCAGCCCTATCCTTTTGGCTCGTATTTTTTGACTTTGTGGTACCCATTGAATCCTGAGACAGAAGACTGTTTCTTACCTTATTAAGTTTCATTGATTTAATCTGATAAATTGTCGCAAATGAACCATTGGTTTTCTTTTCACCTGGAAGACGAAGCAACGCTTGGTTTGTACCCAATGGACTGACTACATCTTGAGATATTTTTTTTTACCCTACAACAGACATATTTATTGGCGAAGTGAACTTACTTCTATCTGTGATCCAACAGTGGTACCTGTACGTTGTCTCTGAACAGGTTATATCTCCAACTTTATTGTAAGAGGATCCAAAAATGATTTGACTCACACCTGCAACCATCAACTGTTTGCTTAAAGATTTCAGGTGAAAACGTCTTAACTTTTACAGGCTTAGGAATTTGTCAGACTTCGATACCTCTGCTTCTTAGTCATTTTTCTCCTACTTTGAAGGCTATTCCAATATAGCAACATCAATTGTACTAGAAGGTTGGAATGCACAGATACTATTTGGACTTAATCTTCATAACTGCGCCTTCACATAGATATGGTGCCTGAAGTTTTGACATCCGAAGCACACAGTCAAGGTGTTATCTGTAGGTTCACTTTGTCTTGTAGATTATACCATTGACTGAAAAACTTTGAAGAAGACACTTTATAAAAATAATATTATCTAACCTATCTGGAGGAACATTTTCAATGTGGGCTATATAGTACAAGCTTCCAACAACAATGCAACTGAGATGTGTATTTGTTTCTCAGCTCCTCCTCTTTAAGGTAAACTTCATTGGTCACGATGTAAAATATAGATGGAACCTCAGCTGAAAACTTAGGCCGCGTACACACGGGCGGACTGTCCGCCCAACTAGGTTCGTCAAACAGTTTGACAAACAGTCCGTTCAAAATTAGCATGAACGGACTTGACCACACACGACGAACGAACAGTCCGCTGAAAACTTGCGCGATGACGTGAACAGCACGTACGACGGGACGAGAAATTCGAAGTCCAATACACTGCAATGCAACCTTCGCCGTGTAAATTCTTTCTGAGCATGCGCGAGACTTAGTTTATCGAACAAGCCTACACACGAGCGGACTGTCCGCTCAAACCAAGTTTCAGCGGACAGTCTTACGGAAATTCCGAAAAACTTTGTTCGTCAGACTGTCCGCTGAAACTGTCCGCTGAAGCCCACACACGAGCGGACTGTCCACTGAAACACTGTTCAGCGGACAAAGTTGGGCGAACAGTCCGCCCGTGTGTACGCGGCCTTATGTCATATACTGTATGTTGCTAGGCCACAGTGCAGCCAAATATTTCAAAGGGGTTTAAAAATCTTTATTTTGTACATTCTTGTTCTTGTTGCTTACCTTTTGGCCTGGTTCACACCTATGCATTTTCAGTTTTGCAGAAACACACTACAGTCCATTTAACATGGTTTGCTATGGATGTAGTTCACATCTGTGCATTTTATGGAACGGGCCAGGGACTTTTTTCTGGTTTTTGGTTTTATAGATTTCAAAGGCCTGATTCACATCTATGCATTTTTAGTGCTTTTTGCATTTTGCAGATTTGCACTGCAGCCCATTTAACGTTGTTTCCTGTGGAACATGTTCTGTAGTGTAAATCTGCAAAATGCAAAAAGCACTAAAAATGCATAGGTGTGAATCCAGCCTTAAAAAACCCAAAATGCACTTGCAATATACAAACTGTAACCTGCATAGGCGTGAATAAGACCTTAACCAAAAACCACAAATAGCCAAGCAAAAATTACAGAAATACTGCTAAAAATGCAACATTGTTTCCCTTCTGTTAAAGTTATTCTATGGCTAAAAGGTTCCATTTCTGTATTTATATCTTTCTCAATTAACGCTGTGTGAACCAGTTAAATAAAAACTTGCCTGCTCTTCTATTTAACAATTTAAGGCTTCTTCTGGTGCCTATGCATTGGTCACATGGTCTCTATTGAAGAGGTTTGAGAAACTGCATTTAAGAAGAATCAGCTGACTAGCAACTCTGCCAGAAAAGAGATACTCCACTTCAGCTTAGATCATGCAACTTGGCATTAAGTTTTACAGAATGGGGTTGATTTACTAAAACTGGAGAGTGCAAAATCTGGTACAGCTGTGCATGGTAGCCAATTAAGCTTTGACAAAAAAAATCTGGAAGCTGATTGGTTTCTATGCATTGCTGCACCAGATTTTGCAATCTCCAGTTTTAGTAAATCAACCCTAATAAGAATTACATATTAATCATAGGATTAAGGGAAACAAGTGGGCTGCCATTTTCCTTCCTTTGAAAATGCTGTATGCCTGATCGTCTCTTTAATGCTTTCTGAGTTACTGACCTGAAACATGCATGCAAATGTAGCACCCTGAGGTTTAGGCAGGGATGCTGTTATATTAATTTGCCAAGTGATGGTTGCCTTGGTCAATTGTTAGGAGATCAATTGAGTTGACCATAATTCTGGAATTTCTGCACTTCTCTCTTTTGCCGCTAGGTGGCCGGGTATCTGGTGGTGACATTAGATAAGACAAGGGCATTGCAAGGACAGATTATGAATGAATGGGGTGTCTCAGCCAATGGCCAGGGATTTTCTTGGATCCCTTGGCCTGCTGCGGAGCCTATTAATTTTGGTGGGGTCAGGTGATCGGTGTTCTGTGCCACCTGGATGGCTGTCTGGGTGGACGTGTGTTGTTAAACAAACTAAATATCTTCCAAGTGCATGAAATAGAAGGTGTTCAAAGTTTTACAGTTTTTCTTTTTCAGAAAGCAGCCCCAGCCTGGGTAGAAAAGCCTGTTCCCAGCTAATTTGCTACAGAGTAGGACCTTAGCTCTCCAAGACAGTTTCTCTAAAAACAGAGAACTAAGGTCCTTCTCTGAATGTATTTGGGGGATTTTATCTAAAAGTTAAAGTAGAACTATGGGCAAAACTTTTTTTTATTTTGGATTGGAGTAAGGAAGGTTCATAATCCCTGTCAGATTTTTTTTTCCGCCATCTGTATCCCATTGCAGAGATTTACCTTCACTACCTGTCCCATAGCCAAACAGTAAGTGAGAAGAAATCCCTGAAAATTAAGGAAATTCCTTGGGGACCCCCAACTCACCAGAACTAATGTCCCCATGGGAAGATTTCACATATTTTACTTTTCTGGGGACAACACAAAATTTGGGATTTTATTTTACTTACACTTTCAATGATAATGGTAACCAGGACAGACAGTGAGGGTGAATCTCCCTAATAGGGGCACTATCCAAAAGTTTAGTTATACTTTAAATTTGGCTTTATAATGGCTTTTTTATGTCACAGTGCTGCCAAAGTTTATATAGGACTAATGTAAGATTTTAGAACAAAGACCAAAAGAGAGGAAACATATTCTTTATATTAGACAGGATACCATCAGTGTTTTATTACTTACAGTTTATGCTTTTACATTTCATTTCAGATGGTTTCAGCTTGGCATGATTTGGATAACTCAGAGTTTGATTGCTGGCCTAATGACAACCCTAATGAGCAGAACATGATTGACTGTATGGGTGCGTATTATTAAATCCAAAAGGAAACAGAAAAATAATACTACATCTCATTGTACAATTTGCTTTACATTTAAAGCTAAATTCCAGGTAAGCCTATTTTGACATAGCTACATTGGTCCAGCTTGGAACAATGTAAGTATGTATGTGCCATACCTGTGGGATTCCCCTGGAAGCTGGAAATGACTGTAGTAGGGACTGCTCTTCCAGTTATCTTCACTAATTTCCGGATCCTGTGCTGAGCAATAGTGATGGCCGAACGGTTCGCCCGGCGGTCGTTTCGCGGCGAATTTCGGTCGTTCGCGGTCCGCTCGTTCGCTCGCCTTTTCCCGTCGTTCGCCCCGGCGGACTTACGTGTTTAATGTGTAAAAGAACTTTGACCTATGATGACACGTCTGTCATGGGGTACAGGTCAGCCAATTGAGACATGACAGCACATGGACACTTGGACATTCCCCCTAACCTATAAATACACCCGGTCCGGTGGCCATTTTACATTCTTTCTTCTGTCACTATAGGGAAAGGTTGCTGTATGGAGTAGGGACAGATAAAACGCTAGCTATTTGGTACACAAAAGTTCTTTTCAGGACTGGTATAGGTGTTAGGTGTATATAGGTTTGCTGTGCTACTGATTCTTGCAGCAGCCTGAGTGTCTTTTGTCAGTTTAGAGAAAGGGAAAGGACGGTGTGTGCTACAGGGGCAGCCAGATTAGTCTTTCATCATCATCATTAGCTGTTACTATCAGGTCCACAAAAGAGCTGTTCCAGTAACCACTAATCGTTCCAGTCTACTCTTTTTTGCCACTTTGTATAGGGACAGGAAGGAAGCAGTGTTGTCAGGCAGTGAGGGTCAGTTTAAAGACTTGCTGTTACTATTAGTTCCACAAAGGTTCTTTTCAGGACTGGTATCAGTGGTACGGTAATAGGCTTGTACACGTATAATATTCTTTCTTCCAAATATAGAAAGAATATTATACTTGACTGCTGCCCTTCTGCTGCAGTCTGCTAATCATTCACAACTCACTTGTTCCACAAAGCTCTTTATCAGGACTGGTAACTTGGCCTGTGTAGGGTGCTACAGTACATAGGGTTGAGTGCAGTACAGTCTGCTGTTCTGTAAGGACCGCTATCGGTCCACAATAGATAGGGTTGAGGTGCACCACTGCTGACCGCTGCCCTATACTGCAGCAGTCCTTCATTGGTATAGGGACTGAAGTACAGTCTGCTAATCACTAACACACAACCTGCTTGGTCCACAAAAGTTCCTATAAGGACTGGTAACTTGGTCTAGGGTGCTACAGTACATAGGGTTGAGTGCGGTACAGTCTGCTGTTCTGTAAGGACCGCTATCGGTCCACAATACATAGGGTTGAGGTGCACCACTGCTGACCGCTGCCCTATAATGCAGCAGTCCTTCATTGGTATAGGGACTGAAGTACAGTCTGCTAATCACTAACACACAACCTGCTTGGTCCACAAAAGTTCCTATAAGGACTGGTAACTTGGTCTAGGGTGCTACAGTACATAGGGTTGAGTGCGGTACAGTCTGCTGTTCTGTAAGGACCGCTATCGGTCCACAATAGATAGGGTTGAGGTGCACTACTGCTGACTGCTGCCCTATACTGCAGCAGTCCTTCATTGGTATAGGGACTGAAGTACAGTCTGCTAATCACTAACACACAACCTGCTTGGTCCACAAAAGTTCCTATAAGGACTGGTAACTTGGTCTAGGGTGCTACAGTACATAGGGTTGAGTGCGGTACAGTCTGCTGTTCTGTAAGGACCGCTATCGGTCCACAATAGATAGGGTTGAGGTGCACTACTGCTGACTGCTGCCCTATACTGCAGCAGTCCTTCATTGGTATAGGGACTGACGTACAGTCTGCTAATCACTAACACACAACCTGCTTGGTCCACAAAAGTTCCTATAAGGACTGGTAACTTGGTCTAGGGTGCTACAGTACATAGGGTTGAGTGCGGTACAGTCTGCTGTTCTGTAAGGACTGCTATCGGTCCACAATAGATAGGGTTGAGGTGCACCACTGCTGACCGCTGCCCTATACTGCAGCAGTCCTTCATTGGTATAGGGACTGACGTACAGTCTGCTAATCACTAACACACAACCTGCTTGGTCCACAAAAGTGTATATATGCCCCTACCCTCCTCTTTGAAGAGGTTGAGCGGTGTCATATTTCTACTGGGGCTGCTTATGAGGGGATCACACCATCCCTGTGCTGTGCTGACTTCCTCCTGGGGGTTCTTATTATGAGGGGATCACACCATCCCTGTGCTGAGTTTCTCCTGGGCCTGCTTACTATGAGGGGATCACACCATCCCTGTGCTGTGCTGACTTACTCCTGGGGCTGCTTACTATGAGGGGATCACACCATCCCTGTGCTGTGCTGACTTCCTCCTGGGGGTTCTTATTATGAGGGGATCACACCATCCCTGTGCTGTGCTGAGTTTCTCCTGGGCCTGCTTACTATGAGGGGATCACACCATCCCTGTGCTGTGCTGACTTTCTCCTGGGGGTTCTTCTTATGAGGGGATCACACCATCCCTGTGCTGTGCTGAGTTTCTCCTGGGCCTGCTTACTATGAGGGGATCACACCATCCCTGTGCTGTGCTGACTTACTCCTGGGGCTGCTTACTATGAGGGGATCACACCATCCCTGTGCTGTGCTGACTTCCTCCTGGGGGTTCTTATTATGAGGGGATCACACCATCCCTGTGCTGTGCTGAGTTTCTCCTGGGCCTGCTTACTATGAGGGGATCACACCATCCCTGTGCTGTGCTGACTTACTCCTGGGGCTGCTTACGGTGCTGCTGTCAGTGCTGTATATCACGGTGCTGGTGTGAGTGCTTAATGTCACGCTTCTGATGTCAGTGCTGTATATCACGGTGTTGCTGTCAATGCTGTATGTCACGGTGCTGGTGTTAATGCTTTATGTCACGCTTCTGATGTCAGTGCTGTATATCACTGTGCTGATGTCAGTGCTTAATGTCACGCTTCTGATGTCAGTGCTGTATATCACGGTGTTGCTGTTAATGCTGTATGTCACGGTGCTGGTGTTAATGCTTTATGTCACGCTTCTGATGTCAGTGCTGTATATCACTGTGCTGATGTCAGTGCTTAATGTCACGCTTCTGATGTCAGTGCTGTATATCACGGTGTTGCTGTTAATGCTGTATGTCACGGTGCTGGTGTTAATGCTTTATGTCACGCTTCTGATGTCAGTGCTGTATATCACTGTGCTGATGTCAGTGCTTGATGTCACGCTTCTGATGTCAGTGCTGTATGTCACGGTGCTGCTGTCAGTGCTGTATGTCACGGTGCTGCTGTCAGTGCTGTATGTCACGGTGCTGCTTTCAGTGCTGTATATCACGGTGCTGATGTCAGTGCTGTATATCACGGTGCTGATGTCAGTGCTGTATGTCCCGCTTCTGATGTCAGTGCTGTATGTCACGGTGCTGCTTTCAGTGCTGTATGTCACGGTGTTGCTGTCAGTGCTGTATGTCACGGTGCTGATGTCAGTGCTGTATGTCACGGTGCTGATGTCAGTGCTGTATGTCACGCTTCTGATGTCAGTGCTGTATGTCACGGTGCTGCTGTCAGTGCTGTATGTCACGGTGCTGCTGCCAATGCTGTGTGTCACGGTGCTGATGTCAGTGCTTAATGTCACGCTTCTGATGTCAGTACTCTCTATCACGGTGTTGCTGTCAATGCTGTATGTCACGGTGCTGGTGTTAATGCTTTATGTCACGCTGCTGATGTCAGTGCTCTGTATCACGGTGCTACTGTCAGATGACTCTATCACGGTGCAGGTGTCATTACTGTATGTCACGCTGCTGGTGATCATCTCCTGCACCCTCCTCTTTGCCTACCCTGGTCCCTGACCTTCCCTCTCCTCCATTGCCTTCATGCGTTCCACAGTCCTGAATTGTCAGAACAATTTCCCAAATAAAAAAAGAATGCTTGTAGTTATCGATCCCAAATTCACCTCATACATGTATTATGTCATTGTCCAGGTGGTGGGACTACGGTTTCCCTCCTAATAATTACCACGTGGCCGCAAATTCGACATGAAGGTTTGCAAAGTTCGCCTCCCATTGAAGTCAATGGGGCCCGCGGCGAACGTTCGGTTTCGCAAACGTTTGGGTCCGTTCGTGTTTCGAGTCCGCGAAACGTCCCGTCGGAAGTTCGTCCATCACTACTGAGCAACTGCTCTACTGCTTAGAGAATAAAGGAGGTCGGTCGCTCTACATACTGTAGGTGCCATTCAGAGAACAGTTTGCATTTTCTCAATAATGCAAAGCATTCTCCGATTAGGGGGGGGGGGGGGGTTGGTGAAATCATATATACTGTAGATATTGGAATTTATTCCTATTAATATTACCAGTAATAATATTTTCTATTAATATTTACTGATATTAGTTAATTGTTCAATTAAATTAAATCAGTATTAAACACTGCTGTTTTTTATCTTAGTATGCACTGAAAATTATTTTAGTACATTATGACAGAATTATCTATCAAGCAAAGTCCTCTAGCACTGAGCTATCACTGCTCCTGCTGGTCCAGGTTTTAATCTTCACCGTCTTCCTCCATCTATTCAGTTGGTACAGTCTGAGGAAAAAAAATGCACTGGTGAGCTTAGCAGCATAAAAAAGGCCTGGACATCCATGGAAGACAACAGTGGGAGATGATCGCAGGATCGTCTCTATGCAGGGTGGATATAAAGCAATGATTTTTTTTTTTTAAATAAGATTTTTTTAAATTTTAATTGGATTTGTTTTATTTAAATCGATTTGTTTGATTTTTATCAAATTTATTTCAATAAAAAGCTTTTGGAGTAAAAATCTAAAGATAGTTTTCTATTTAAGATACATTAATAATGTCGTTTATTTAGCATGAAATGGAGCTTAGTTATGTAGCACAGAGCTGTATATTCTGCATTTTTACATTTTTGGTACACTCATTCAATGAATCCAAGCTCTGCAAGCTGAGCTAGCATGCACTTAATTAATGCATTCACACAATTTTACAGTAACCATGAGATAAAACAAAGTTCAGGAATATTCCTTTATCCCGTTGTTTTGCAAATCTATGTACACTGCCAACTGTATGATTGAATCAGTTCTGATATCGCTGTTTTACTAACCTGACATCTGCTTAGTCTAAATAGAAAACCTTCATTTTGTTTGCAAATATTAAAGATTCTACTACCAGCAAGAATGAGTCCTTACATTTAAAGAGCACCTGTCATTTCAGATCCGTCATGGCAGCGCCTGTTAACCTTCATCCACTTACCTGCTGCCGCCACATCCCTCACCTTGTTGTGTCACTAAAGTGAAAAGTGAAGGAGACTGTTGATGAGTCAACAGCTTGTCAGAGGAGGAGCCGCTGCAGGACAGGGATGACAGTTGCTCTTTAAAAATGTAGATTTAAATCTAGTTGATTTAAATCAAGCCTTTTTACTAGTGATTTAAATCATGATTTAAATCGACTTGATTTAAATCAAATCCACCCTGTCTCTATGATAAAGAAAAACCCATTCACAACATCCAGACAGGTGAAGGACACTCTCCAGGAGGTGGGCGTATCATTGTTAAAGTCTACAATCAAGAGAAGACTTCATGAGAGCAAATGCAGAGGGTTCACCACAATGTGCAAACTATTCATAAGCCTGAAAAATAGAAAAGCCAAAATAGACTTTGCCAAAAAACATCTAAAAAAACAGTTCTGGAAAAGCATTCTTTGGACGGATGAAACTAAGATTAATCTGTACCAGAATGACGGAAAGAAAAAGTGTGGAGAAGGCTTGGAACGGCTCATGATCCAAAGCACACAATGTTATCCGTAAAACATGGTGGAGGCAGTGTGATGACATGGGCATGCATGGCTTCCAGTGGCACTGGGTCATTGGTGTTTATTGATGATGTGACAGAAGACAGAAGTAGCCGGATGAAGTCTGCATTGTTTAGAGATATACTGTCAGCCCAGATTCAGCCAAATGCAGCAAAGTTCATTTACGGCGCTTCACAGTAGAGATGGACAATAATCCAAAACACACTGCAAAAACAACCCTGGAGCTTTTGAAGGAAAAGAAGGGGAATATTCTGCAATGGCCGAGTCAATCACCTGATCTCAACCCAATTGAGCATGCATTTCACTTGCTGAAGGCAAACTAAAGGCAGAAAACCCCACAAAGAACAACTGAAGACAGCTGCAGTTACAGCCTGGCAAAGCATCAGAAAGGAGGAAACTCAGTCTTTAGTAATGTGCATGGGTTCCAGACATCAGGCAGTCATTGCCAGTAAAGGATTCTCAACAATATATTAAAAATTAACATCGTATTTATGATTATATTAATTTGTCTAATTACACTTGAGCCTCTGAAATTGGGGGGACTGTGTATAAAAATGGTCGCAGTTCCTAAAATTGGTACTTATGTTCAACCCCTTGGATTAAAGCTGAAAGTCTGCACTTCAAATGAATTTGGATTGTTTCATCTTCATTTTATTTTGGTCGTATACAGAGCCAAAAGTATGGAAATTGTACCTATGTCCAAATATATATGGACCTAACTGTAAATGAATACCTTCAAACTCTTCTCTTACGAAATCAACCACTAATGCAGCTCTAAAAAATTGGTATAAGAACTTTCCAGATAAGACCCTTGGTGATAAAATCCTTGAGGGTTATAACAAAAATCAGAGTCCTAACATTAATAAATGTTGAAGGGAATCTCAATTTAAATGAATCAACAGAGCTTTTATTCCCTTTATCACAGATAAAGACAACATTTAAGCATCCAACTGCCCTCTTTGTGGCTCTGACACTGACCATCTCTATTCCGCCGATTCTGGTCATGTCCAATTATAACCACTTTTTGGGATCAAGTAGCTAACTTCGTATATTAGGTATCACACCAACGCATCCTCAAAGATCCATTTCTCCTGTTCAGCTACGGCACAGTGGCACCTAACCCTATGATGGCCCAACCAAAAAGTACCCTGTATTATTCACAATGGACTCACATATGTCTATTACGTGCTCGTGGAGCGATCCGTAAAAAGTGGATTCTCCCTACAGCACTTACTGATTTTAAAAAAGAGCTAAAGCTTTTAATATACAGATAAACACTGGACGCACAATTATAGAACTATGCTCCCACAAAACGTTTCTTTACAGATGGCGGGCCTTCATGGAAATGACTAACCAGGTCAGAAATAACATCAGTAATGACATTGTTCAAGTTTACAGAGTGGTATGCCCAAGCAGTCCTAGACAACACTAAAGGTGCACTATGCACCTGACCCCTTTCTCTCTCAGGTTCTCAGGTGTACAGTATGTCTTTTTCCAGCCTTAACCACTGTTACTTATTATTCTTTATCCTAGAACACAGTCTCAATTATTTTACTATTAAGTATTGTTACACTGTGATTTCTTTATTCTTAGGTTGTATTATGTTTACTATCCTTTCCTATCACCCCCAAGCTGCACATACACTCACCAGCCAGTTTATTGGGTATAGGTACACCTATTCAATTGCTTGGTAACACAGATTTCTAATCAGCCAATCACATGGCAGCAACTCAATGCATTTAGGCATTTAGACATGATGAAGACAATTTGCTGAATTTCAAACCGAGCATCAGAATGTGGAAGAAAGGGGATTTAAGTGACTTGAGAATATCAATTTAATAATTATTACGACTACTACAACTACTAATATTAATAACATTCTATGCCCGTAGGGAGATCCTTCTGAAGCGGAAGTCTTCCCTGCCTCTTTCCATATCCTCCTGGCGTGCATCCATAAACTCAGTACTACCACATTAGATATTTTGCAGGAATATACCTTTTCTATATATGTAGACACAAAGGATGTATTATATTGTGCCACTTAGTGTATATTCTGGTTACTATTTTCTTGCATTAGGTCTGGAAATGGCCTGGATTGAGCGCCCTCCTGAGAAAGTTATTACCGGACGTGATTTTAACGTCTCCTACAGAGTGTCTGTCCCCGATAGTTTCTATCAGAAAGTGGTCAACCTTAATATTCTTAAATTCAGGTAAGTTATTTGAATTGCTTATTATGTCTCCATACTTTGTTATATATTTTCTTTGCACTGATAATCTTTATGTTATTGCTATATAGAAGAAGAATGTTTCTCGTTGCTCAATGCTTCCTCTAATTGGTCCACAGCTATATGGGAAAGACAAAGAAAGATCTTAATTGGCTGTTGTGGACAGTAAGATCAGTTCTAGCTGCAGGAGACCAAATACTACAATAGTTTAAAAGCTCTCATATATTGTGACTTTTTCTTTCCAGTAATGCCAGTGAAGCAAAACAGTTTTGTGAAGAAGTGGAGTGTCCCTCAAACTGGATATACGCTACGGCAGAAAATTGCTGTATCTACCATGCAAATATCCACTCCTGTCCTTTGGAATTTATGGTCAGTAACGCTACATACTTTTGTGTTATTAACATACAGTATATATTGTAGTGCTTGGTGCTTGATCTCATGGCCTGAAACAAAGAGTCCCCAGTAATGTGCGTCTTGACCCCCCCCCAGCACTATGCTCTCCTGACCCCCCTGTATTGGGCCCTCCTGATCCCCCTGCAGACTCCCCTGCTGACCCCCTGTCCTTTGCCATGCTGACACCTTGTTCTCTGCCTTGCTTTTTCCTGGACACTGCCCTACCTACTACTGACATCTGTACTCTGCCTCTTTAATCCCATCAATGGGCGTTTTTCTGCCATATTTTATGATGGCACTGAATGCGTCAGCGCATATTTTGGTAGTCTTTTTGGGGGTGCGAGCATATGAGGGAGGCTAGTTTCCCACATATAGTGCGAGTAGACACCTTCATAAAAGTTGCACTTGGGGATTTAATTTATTTTTATGAATGTGCTGTCCAACATTTGAAGGAACTCCGCTTCCAATGAAGATAATGTATATGATTATTTGTTTTCACCAATAACAGATGGCGGGTTATAGAAAATAACAAGGTTATTAATTACATGGTCTCAAGGTTTAGGAAGGGAGGTCTGAGGGGTCTGATCCCAGAAAGACTAACCAGCTGTCTCTAGGGCAGCACCAGGTGTACACTAGAAAAGAAGAGAGGGAGGCATGAGAGCCCTTATAGTGTAGTAAGTTTGCCCAAAAAATGACAATTAGCTCAAAAGGTTGAATCAGTAGAAAAGAAGGAAGAATAATTTGCATCTATAAGGCTGTAGTCACCTTGTGGAGTAGGAGCATGTAACCTCCTGTGAGGGCAGGTGGAAAAAACCCTGCCTCCACGCAGGATGAATGTGGTCACTCTTAATGCCACTGGGGTTCCCAATCCTGGATCCTCTTGTGGGGTTCTCAGGTAGATGGTTGAACAAGGTAAAGAGGTTTAAAAAACCTGAACCAAGGCCATTTAAAGCCATGAAATTCATTTTGGTGAAATTAAGTATTTCAATCTACATTAAACCAGATGACTCTGACCTATCCTTGGACACTTGACAATGGGAACCACTGCCCGATCGGACAAATGATAGGTTTTTAAAATCTCTTTAACTTCTTGCCGACCTCCCCACATACATGTACTGAGGGGCAGTGGCTCCTGTGTGCAGATAGACATACTTTTACGTAATTTTGCACACTGGGTGTTGGGCTCACGTGCACCGCCGGCAACCTGCTCCTGCTGTGGTTGGCGATCATTTGTGAGAAAGGTAAAACGGCGGTCTGTCTATGTAAACAAGGCAGATCGCCATTCTGTTAGTAGGGAAGGTAGAGATCTTGTTTCTGCTAAGCAGGAACACAGATCTCTGCCTTTCCACAGTACAAGCACCTCCACCAGTTAGTAAACACTCCCTGGGCACACAGTTAACCCTTTTATGGCCCCTGATATTAACTCCTTCCCTGCCAGTGTCATTAGTACAGTTACAAGTGTATATTTTTAGCACTGATCACTGTAATAATGTCACTGATGCCCCAAAAAAGTGTCACTTAGTGTCGGATTTGTCCGCAACAATATCGCAGTCCCACTATAAGTCGCTGATCGCCACCATTACTAGTAGAAAATAAATACAAATTTCATAAATATATCCCATCAAATTGATTACTGGTTGGTACACTAATATTAATGTCACAACATTTTTTGAATTTATTATTTAAAGTAAAACTATAGGCAAAACTTTTTTCATTTTTGGATAGAGCAAGGGAGGATTATAACCCCTATCAGTGTCCCATTAGGGAGATTTCCCTTCACTTCCTGTCCCATAGCCAAACAGGAAGTGAGAGTAAATCTCTGAAATTCAAGGAAATTTCTTGGGGACCCCACAGGCCACCAGAACTGTGTACTCATTGGAAGGATTTCCCCTCTATTACTTTTCTGGGGACAACCCAAAATTTGGATAATTTCTTTTACTTTCATTTTCAATGATAATGGTAAACAGGACAAATAGAGAGGGTGAATCTTGTTAACGGGGTGCAGGCGGCAATAAAAACGGACAGGTTTTGCCTTTAGTTATACTTCAAGTGGCAGCACTGAAATATATAACACTATAGATGAATTTTGGAACCCTAAGCACAGTGACACAAAACATCCCATTGTTTGTAGACGCTGTAACTTTTGGGCAAACCAATCAATATACGATTACTGAGATTTTTTTTTCAAAAAATATGTAGCAGAAAACATATTGACCTAAATTAATGTAGAAATTAGATTTAAAAAAATATATATATATATTGGATATGTTTTATAGGAGAAAGTGAAAAATATTGTTTGTTTGTTTTTCAAAATTGTCTGTCTTTTTTTTTGTTTATAACGCAAAAATTGAAATAATTATTGAAATAAATATTAAATGGGTGGTTGTGGATTCCCTCTATTTATTCCATATACATATTAACTTGTCTATTCCTATAATTAGCTAGTCTATTGAAACTCTGATAACGTTATTGTTAGACATGTGCATTAGTTTTCACGCGAATGCATTTTTGCCCGAATTTCGGGTATTTTTATTATCGTTTTAACAAATGATAATGACTGTGCAGAATCCGAAAACTGAAAGATCCGACATAAACAAATTCTTTATTTTCTTTTTCGTTGCCACAACAGTTCGATGTAGACAGGAGATTCGACATGGCGCTGACAATAGCGATCTGTGTCCATCGAACCTGTGGTCGAATGTGCCTAACCTTAGCTCTATTAGTTCAAGATTATTCGACATAGAGAGAAAAGATTCGATATTATAGAGACAATAGCAAAAAAGGTTGAATGTGCCTAACCTAACTCTATTAGTCCAAAATTATTCAACATGGAGAGAAAAGATTCGACATGAAGATTCGACGAAGCAGTCACCTAGAGCGGACATTTAAGCCCCTTTCACACTGGGGCGGTGCGGGCGTCGGCGGTAAAGCAGCGCTATTTTTAGCGCCACTTTACCGTAGTTTTAGTGCCTCTATTCGGCCACTAGCAGGGGCGGTTTTAACCCCTGCTAGCGGCCTAAAAAGAGTTAAAACCGCCCGCAAAGCAGCGCAAAACGGTATAGTCACGTTGCCCCATTAATTTCAATGGGTGGGAGCGGTTTAGGAGCGGTGATACAGCATCCAAAGATGCTGCTAGCAGGACTTTTTTTTACCATCCTGCTAGCGCACCGCTCCAGTGTGAAAGCCCTCCAGCTTTCACACTGGAGTGAAAGGAGATGCTTTTTTCAGATGCTATTTTTAGCGATGTAGAGCCTGAAAAACGCCTCAGTGTGAAAGGGGCCTTATGGTCAAATGCTCCGCCCAAAGGCTATAGAAGAATTCTGATGTTGGTTGACTAGTAATAATAATTAATAAATATAATAATTACTAGTGTCATACAACATTAGAATTCTACTATAGCTTGTAGGCGGAACATTCAACCGGAAATGTACGATTGAGGTGTCGTAAAGTTTAGCTGCTCCGTCGAATCTTCTTAGAACATTCGACAGACTGTCGAACATAATTATTTCAGATTTTTGGACGAATGCATTTTCTAACAAAACAAAAAAAATAAAAATTAATTTCGGGAGTAACTAAATGTATTTTTTGGATGAAAATTTAATTCCGAAACAAAATATTTCAGTGTGCGCACGTCTAGTTATTGTTGATAGTAAAGTTGTTGTTTTTTTATTATTGTTTTGCTAATTTAATTATGATTTGGAAGTAAGGGTGTAGGCAAGTGTTCCCCTTTAATGTATATCCAAAGCTTTTTTTTAATGTAATATAATTTTTACATTTTATTTAAAATTGTTACTAAAAACTGTATTCAAAGGCAAAACTTTTTTTTTTGTTTAGCGAAATGATAAAGATTTTAGTGCCTGTCAGCTTTTAACCCCCTGCTTACTGGGCACTTATACCCCCTTCCTGCCCAGGCCAATTTTTTCAGCTTTGTCAAACTATGAATGACAATTGCGTGGTCATCCAACGCTGTACCCATATGACATATTTTATCATTTTTTTTCACATAAATAGAGCTTTCTTTTTGTGGTATTTAATCACCACTGGGATTTTTATTTTTTGCTAAACAAAAAAAAGACAAAACATTTTGAAAAAAAAAAACCCAAAACATTTTTCATATTTTGTTATAACATTTTGCAAACAGGTAATTTTCTTCTCCTTCACTGATGTGCGCTGATGAGGTGGCACTGATGGGCACTAATAGGCTGCACTGATTGGCATTGATTAGGAGGCAATGATGGGCATTGATGAGGAGGCAATGATGGCCACTGATAGGTGGCACTGATGGGCACTGATAGGTGGCTCTGATGAGGCAGTACTGGTGGGAACTGATCAGGAGGCAGTGATGAGGCTGCACTGATGGGTGGCACTGATAGGCGGCACTGATGGGCACTATTATGCGGCATAGATGTGCACTGGTAGGCGCCACTAATGAGCAGCACAGAAGAGGAGGCACTGATTGGCAGCACTGATGGGCACTGATAGTTCATGATGAGGGTGCAGATCTGCTGGGAGGCCTTCAAGTAATACAAGGCTGAGGAATCATCATCAGCATTCAGACATTACAAAGAATGCAACAAGAAATGTAAGGGTGCAATTAGGGTGGCTAAGATAGGACACGAAAGAGACATAGCGGAGGAGAGCAAAATAAATCACAATAAATTCTTTAAGTATATAAAAGGGAATCTAATTACTAAAGATGGAGAGATAGTGAAGGTGTTGAATGTATTCTTCTCCTCAATCTTCACGAGGGAATCGGGGGGCTTCAGTAACCAAAACTGCAGTGTTTATCCTCATGACACATCTCAGGAAGCACCCTCATGGCTAACAAAGGGCAGAATTAGAAACAGACTTGGAAAACTTAACATTAATAAGTCACCGGGACCAGGTGGCTTTCACTGGAGGGTCCTTTAGGGAACTCAGTCAAGTAATTGCCAGACCATTGTTCCTAATTTTTACTGACGGTCTACTGACTGGAATGGTACCAGATGATTGAAGAAAAGTCAATGTAGCACCAATATTTCAAAAATGGCCAAAATACATCCCTGGGAATTACAGACCAGTTAGCCTAACATCAATAGTATGCAAGCTCTTGGAGGGGATGATAAGGGACTATATACAAGATTTTAGTAATGAAGACTATATCATTAGAAATAATCTAATCAGCATGGATTTATGAAGAATCGTTCTTGCCAAACCACTCTTCTAACCTTCTATGAGGAGCTGCCATCTAGATAAGGGACGTGGTGTATCTGGATTTTGCAAAAGCATTTGACACAGTTCCCCATAAACCTATATTGTACAAAGTAAAGTCCGTTGGCATGGACCATAGGGTGAATACATGGATTGAAAACTGGCTACAAGGGCGAGTTCAAAGGGTGGTGATAAATGGGGAGTACTTGGAATGGTCAGGGGTGAAAAGTGGGGTCCTATGCTAGGACCAATCCTATTTAATTTGTTAAATGACCTGGAGGATGGAGTAAACAGTTCAATCTCTGTATTTGCGGATGATACAAGGCTAAGCAGGGCTATAACTTCTCTGCAGGATGTGGAAACCTTGCAAGAATATATGAACAAATTAATGGGGTAAGCAACTACATGGCAAATGAGAGTCAATGTGAAAAAAATGTAAAATAATGCATTTGGCTGGCAAAAATATGAATGCAATCTATACACTGGGGGGAGAACCTATGGGGGAATCTACTAGGATGTAAAAGGACCTGGGGGTCCTAGTAGATGATAGGCTCAGCAATGGCATGCAATGCCAAGCTACTGCTAACAAAGCAAACAGAATATTGTCATGCTTTAAAAAGATTAACTCGAGAGATAAATCGATAATTCTCCCGCTCTACAGGACTCGGCCACAACTGGAGTATGCTGTCCAGTTCTGGGCTCCAGTCCTCAGGAAGGATGTACTGGAAATGGAGCGAGTACAAAGAAGGGCAACAGAGCTCATAAGAGGACTGGAGAATATTAGTTATGAATAAAGGTTACGAGCACCAAACCTATTTTCTCTGGAGAAGAGACGCTTGAGAGGGGATATGATTTCAAACTACAAATACCGTACTGGTGACCCCACAATAGGGATAAAACTTTTCAGCGGAAAGGAGTTTAATAAGACAAGTGGCCACTCATTAAAATTTGAAGAAAAGAGGTTTAACCTTAAACTACATAGAGGGTTCTTTACAGTAAGATTGTCAAGGATGTGAAATTCCCTTGCGCAGGCGGTGGTTTCAGCAGGGAGCATCGATAGTTTAAAAAAACTATTAAATAAGCACCTGAACGACCGCAACATACAGGTATATACAATGTAATACTGACATATAATCACACACATAGGTTGGACTTGATGGACTTGGTGTCTTTTTTCAACCTCACCTCACTACTATGTAATTATCCAAAACTAGAAAAAAAAAGTTGTGGCTTTAATTATATTACTTTAATTTGAACTTTTCCAGTGTATAGTGGACATGCAGTAATAATTAGCTATGTGCTACAGCAAAAAACAAAACAAAAAAAAAAACACATACGAGAATATAGGAATTTTGGATCTCTCACACATCCGTCTCTCCTGCAGTCCAGCACACCCCACTGAGCATTGCTCCAATCAATACCGCTCCCTAATCGGGCAGTGGGCTCGCTGATTTCTCTAATTGGGCAATGTTTAGGTGGGGTCTAGAGAGCTGGGCTGCTTTCTGAGTGTGAGACTCTAACTGCTGCCAGCACAGGGTTTTTTTATATCCTTGCTCCAGTGGAGGCCCGCTCATTAGGCCGCCCCTCCAAGCCATGCGCCCAGCCCCTAATCTCTATGTAGGGTGCCGGATGCATGGATTTCAATGTGTGTTTTTTTTCTTGAAGCACATGATTAGAGCCTGAGGCTCTAATTGGCTTCAAAAAAGGATGGGCTCGGGGCACAGAGCACTGCGCCCCGAGCCCACCCACTTGTGTAACATTAGCGAATTAGTATTCACTAATGTCTTTCTGCTTCTCCTCCCGGCCAATCAGGAAGTGAGTCCAGAGACCGGATTGCCCAGGGAGTCTAAGGTAGTGTGAGTGGATCGCCGCCTTTTCTGAACGATCAAGTGCCGGGGGGGGGGGGGGGGGGGGGGGTATGTGCAAGTGGATCACCGCTTCCAGTTCAAGCTCCAACTCTTAGTTGATAACAAGTAGAAAAAAAGCTAATTACTACTGTATATGAAGCCTAACTACAGCACAGTAATAAATGAGGGGGGCTCAATTGGGCTTTAACATCTGTTCTGGTATTTTACAGGCATGCTTTCAGAATTCTAGTCATGGTCTTTAATACCCATGTGCAATAAATTTTGCATAGCTTACATTTTTTGGTGTAGCATTGCACACGTTAGTTAGTTTATGTGTCATGGTCAGAGTAGTTTTCTGCATGTTGAAGTTCTCTGTAGATCACACTGGTGTGAAGGAGAGAAAAAATGACAGACGGATATAGATGAAGAGAAAAGAGAGAAAAAATGGCTGAGCGATGGGAGGAGAGATAGAGAATATTAGATCGATTAGAAGAGAAAGAGACAGAGAAAGAGAGATGAAGAAGAAAAAGAGAGAAAGAGACAGACATAGGGATCGAAAGAGAAAGAAAGAGAAATTTGAAGAGAAAAAATGCAAGACAGATGGATGGGAAGAAAAGACAGTTAAAGACAGAGAGATGGGACAAGAAGAAAAAAAGAAGAAGAGATGAGAAAGAAGGAGAAAGAGACAGAGAGATGGGAAGATACAGAGGAAAAGATTCACAAAGAGAAGAGAACGAAAGAGAAAGACAGATGGGAAGAAAAATAGAGAGAGAGAGTTAGAAAGAAAGATGGTAAGGGAAAGAGAGTGAAAGAGATATAGACAAAAAGGAGCTAGATAAAGAGATGGGAAAAAAAGAGAGATAGACATAGAGATGGGAAAATAAAGAGACAGGAAGAGAAAGAGACAGATGGAAAGGGAAAGAGACAGGCAGGGAGATGGAAATGGAAAGAGTCAGAGAGATGGGAAGGGAAAGAGACAGAGAGATGGAAAGAGGAAGAGACACACAGAGGGACGGGAAGAGGAAGAGACAGACAGAGGGATGGGAAGGGAAAGAGACAGACAGAGAGATGGGAAGAGGAAGAGACAGAGAGATGGGAAGGGAAAGAGACAGACAGAGGGATGGGAATGGAAAGAGACAGACAGAGAGATGGGAAGGGAAAGAGACAGACAGAGAAATGGGAAGGGAAAGAGACAGACAGAGAAATGGGAAGGGAAAGAGACAGAGAGATGGGAAGAGGAAGAGACAGACAGAGGGATGGGAAGAGGAAGAGACAGACAGAGGGATGGGAAGAGGAAGAGACAGACAGAGGGATGGGAAGAGGAAGAGACAGAGGGATGGGAAGGGAAAGAGGCAGACAGAGGGATGGGAAGGGAAAGAGGCAGACAGAGGGATGGGAAGAGGAAGAGACAGACAGAGAGATGGGAAGGGAAAGAGACAGACAGAGGGATGGGAAGGGAAAGAGACAGACAGAGGGATGGGAAGGGAAAGAGACAGACCGAGAGACGGGAAGGGAAAGTGACAGACCGAGAGATGGGAAGAGGAAGAGACGGACAGAGGGATGGGAAGAGGAAGAGACAGACAGATAAATGGGAAGAGGAAGAGAGAGCAAGAGATAGATGTGGAGATGGGAAGAGAAAGCGACAGAGACAGGACAAGAAAGAGACTGAGAAAGAAAGATAAACAGATTGCGAGAAGGATGAAACAAAAAACAGAAAGACAACAGGCTCCATTCATATTTGGCAACTTGTCATGAGACTTTGGACAACCCTTCATATATGTGCGAAATTTACTTTAAAAAGGTCCTGCACTACTATGGTCCGACTCTCATGGGACTTGACTGACATAATAAAAACATGGGAATGATAGGTGCAGAACGGAAAGTCGTTAAAGTGCAAATGCCAGTTGTTGCAGTCCCTTGTAGACTCATGGAGTAAAGCAAGCACTAGTGGCAGCCCTTTTGAAGAACCCATGGGGAGACTCAAAGATGGTAGGAAGGTCTCTGCAGGGTCCTAATAAAGGGTCCCACAATGGGAGTAAAGAGCCCTGGGATCAATGGGAAGGGCCCCGGTTGCGGGTCAGGGGGCCCTTCATAATTTCTTGCACCAGGGCCCTGAAAGTCCTAGTAACGCCTCTGATTTTGACCATATACATGCTTTATAATTTAAAAAGAAATCATATACCGAATCTGATTGTTTCATGCATTCACTGCATATAATATATAACACAAGATTTCTAGTGCTTGTTTAGAATGGAGAGCTCAGTCAGAACCGCTTCTATAATTTTGTTTGCATGCTGACTAAGCCTAGCGTGCTTTCTGGTGTAACCTTCAGCCTAATAAACGCTTGTAGAAAATGCCCTGGAGGGATGCTTGTCTCAATGTATGGGTTATGAGATAGAATGGGAGGCTCTCTAATGGTTTCCGGAATTCTGAGATCTGTGCTGACATGCAGGCCTGAGATGCGGAGGCACATGACTGCATAGTAGTAAGAAAAGGACGATTTTTTGTGATAATGTTAGGATTTAATGAAGGTCGGGATTTTCTGATTGTGAAATCTGCAGAAAGTGAGAGTAGGTGGACTGTATGTGACAAAACACACAAATCACACCTTCTTGTGTACCTTTTACAGAAACAACGTGGGATCTGCGGCCCCTGGATCCCTGACGATGGTAAAATTGTTACTCACACCATTTCCCAAGCAGGAAAAATGACCCAACTGAACTGGACTAGTAAGGTACGATCTGTTATTTAAAGATGAATTCTGGCTTTGAGCCTCGTACAGTTATACAGGCTCCTCTCCTGTACTGATATTACTCTGATTTCACTGCACCCCGTGAGCTTCTCACACTGTTCATTAGAAGCTGCAGTAAGTCTCATTTCCTGGCTGAAGGATGTCCGACATCATCTAGCTTCTTCCACCCGAGTTTTACTGTCCCTGGCCCATCCTTTTTATTTATTGGATGTCTGTTCTTTCAATAATGGAGGCTCAGCTTCGCATGTGAATGTTATCGAGAATGGTTTCCATGCAGTCTTAGAACGCCCACTCTGCCAGACCGACATTCACCTGTCAATGCATTTTGATCTTTGCATAACTACTCCCAAGAGTCAGCCAACTGTCTGCAACGGTCTGATGGTTATTGGGAGGAGTTTCTTTTCACCTGGTGATCCGGCCAGTCAAACTGGATATACACTAGTAGAATTGCTCAATATTTTTCATTTTAAGAACATTCGTTCCATTTTCTAATCATTACTGGGGTCAAGTCAATGTTCGTTTTTGACCACAGTGACAAGGAAAAGTAACTACTTGCTGCAAAATCACATACTTGTACGTCATTTGGCTTCAAGTGGTTGTACCGCAGTACCGTTTTTTAGAGCCGGCGGTCGGCTCTCTTGTAATAACAACCGATGCGGCTAAGTGTCACGCTTGATTGTTATGACAAGCAGCCGCCTTTCACCGTTCGCCCGTTCTCTCCTGTCTCACTGGGAGACCCAGGTGACCAGCCGGCACATCCACCAGCTGGCTGGAGACCAGAACAAAGCTGGAATTGGCTTAGATCGAGTCTTGGCTATGGTAACTCGGAAGTGACGTCATGATATCACTTCTAGTTTATTTAGGAACCAACGACAGCAGTATTCAAAAACCGAAAGTATTCAAAAACACAGATCTTGGCATTTTGAATGCTTTCAAGTGCAGGGGAGGGGTTTGGGGTCTAATGCCCTGTACACACGACTGGTTTTCCCATCGGAATAAGGTTTATCCGACGGAGTTCAGCTGAAACTGTCTTGCGTACACAGACATGATCACACCACAGCCCGATCGTCAAGAACGTGGTGACATACAGCACAAATGATGGGAATAGAAAAAGGAAGTCCAAACGCCAGTAGCCAATACCTTCCATCTTGTACTTGCTTCAGAGCATGCGTCGTTTTTGGTCTGTTTTTTCCCCGATAGCAATTGGTGGCGTTGAAAAAAATTTAGAACACGTTCTCTTTCTAGGTCTGTCAGAATTTTTTACATAAAAAGTCTGATGGGGCATACATACACGATAGGAATGTACGATGAAAAGCTTCCGCCAGACTTTTTCTGTCGGACATTCAGCTCGTGTGTACACGCCATTATAGATTGCTGTCACAGGGATGTTTACATTCCTTGTGACAGCAATAAAAATGATTAAAAAAAAAAAAGGGACAGTAGTAAAAATAAAAATTAAAATAAATAATAAAAGTGCCCCATACCTCGGTGCTCATGCGCAGCAGTGAATGCATACATACGTCACACCTACATTTGTAAATAGTGTTCAAACCACACATGTGAGGTATCGCAACAATTGTTAGTGCGAAAGCAATACTTCTAGTGCAGGGCCTCCTCTGTAACTCTAAACAGGTATCCTGAAAAAACGTTTAAAGTGTCGCCTATTTGTTCGATATTTTTAATCCTATTGTAACCATTAATAAAAGTGGAATAAAAAATAAAAACAAAAACAAAAAAAGCTTTGCCTATGGAGAATTTTAGGTAATGTAGTTTGTTGCCATTCCATGAGCGTGCACAATTTTAAAGCATGACATATTAGCTATCTATGTACTCGGCGTAACATCATCTTTCACATTATACATAAAATTGGGCTAACTTTACCGTTTACTGCTTTCCCCAAAAAATTGTGTTTGAAAGACCACTGTGCAAATACAGTGTGACATAGAATATTGCAACAACTGCCATTTTATTCTCTAGGGTCTCTGCTGAAAAAAAAAATATATAATGTTTTTAGTGGCATAGGCATTTTCAAGCTGCAAAAAAAACCTCAGGGCCAGAACGTTCTGGAGCAGCAGCGTTACAGCTGTAAAAAAGGCTAAATGCGCGTTAACACTGTATACAGTGTTAAGCTGCGTCAATCATTTTTAAGCTGTAGTAATTGTATTTGGGAGTGGAAAATAGAAGAGGGCAGAGAAACACTGCTAAGCGCTAACGTGTCTAAACGAGCATTAACGCCAAAGTAAAACACTTCTAAAAGCGTGTTTTTACAGCTGCTTTTTCCTGGCATCGGTACTGGTTTTGCAGCTCTTTTTAACGCCCTGTGTGCATGAGGCTTAATGTTGTTTTATGAGTTATTTACCTCATGGCTTTGGTTTGTGAGGTAAATAACTCATGAGGTGATAGTGAGTTGACACAGAAAACAGGAACGCACCAGACCCCTGATGTGTGCAGAAATGACTTTTGGGAATTGGTGCCGGCGCCGAAAAAATTGGCGTTGCACCAATTTGGACGCTGCCGTTGCCAGAAAACGACTGCGATTTGACAGGTAAAAGTTCATGTCAAATCTCCCCAATGTGAATGGGGCTAAGAGTTTTTACTTTTATTTTATTTGAACCAATAATAAACCGATCGCAGCCAATTTTTATCCAGCCAAAGGTGTGGCGTTTCTTATTTATTTTAAGGGATACTGCTGTCTGCTGTCCCATTGCTTTTAATGTGTTGTTTATTCCATTTATTTTGTTCTTTTAGGTCATTTTGGTCCATCCTGGGATGACCTCATTAATCGCTCATATCAAAATCGGCAGCTTCCAGGCAGCGTTAGAATCTTCGTCCATAGTGCTGAGTGGAACAGGTATCCTGATACTTCATTTTCACTACACAACCCAACAGCTGAAAGGGTACCTGTCATTCATATACAGTATACTGGAGGCAGTCATGTTGAAGGCTGAGCCGTAATTCAACTTCTAAATCCACCAATAACCAGTCACTAAGCAATCAAAGTGCAAAGTATTTCTTGTCACAATGGTGTATACATACAATGATGTATCCCATGCTTAATTAGTTTGCTTCCAAAATTTTTACAATAAGGGGATCCTGATTTGCAATTTGACCCCCCCCTAGAAGAGCAGGGGTTGGCACTGTTTTCTTAAGGACTCATTAAACTTGCTTTGGTCTTGGAAAAAATAAAATAAAGCTGTCTGGGTCGCTCTTCATAGAGCATTATGCGTCTTTCACATGGGCTTGTCCATTTGACAGACTCTGCTTGCTCAGCAGGGGGGGTGGGGGGTGATATTGTTGATCCCCGCTGAGCAGGCGGATGACAAGTCCGTCTCCACTCACTGTGCTGAGACTGACCTGTCCGTTTTAATCCGATCCCATCCGCCAGACAGATACAAAATAGGATCCCCATCCGTCTGGATTTAGCAGGCAGGATCGGATTGGATAGCAGCAGGTGTATGGAGGGTCTGATCAGACCCGCCTAAAAAACTAACAGGCGGACCTGATCAGAAAGCCTGTGTGAAAGGGTCCCTATACAGTTGGTGAGGAGGGGTTGATTTACTAAAACTGGAGAGTGCATAATTTCGTGTACCGTATATACTCGAGTATAGGCCGACCCGAATATAAGCCGAGGCCCCCAATTAACCCCCAAAAAACTGGGAAACTTATTGACTCGTGTATAAGCCGAGGGTGAGACATGCCTGTCCATCCCTGTGTGTCCGTCCATCCCTGTGTGTGTGTCCGTCCATCCCTGTGTGTGTGTCCATCCATCCATCCCTGTGTGTGTGTCCATCCATCCATCCCTGTGTGTGTGTCCATCCATCCATCCATCCCTGTGTGTGTGTCCATCCATCCCTGTGTGTGTGTCCATCCATCCATCCATCCCTGTGTGTGTGTCCATCCATCCCTGTGTGTGTGTCCATCCATCCCTGTGTGTGTGTCCGTGCAGCCTTGTGTGTCCAGCCTACCTGTGTCCCGTGCCTCCGTCCCGTGCCGAGCCTCCGTCCTTCTGCCATGTCAGGATCGCCGCTCTTCGTCGGCGCCTTGGCGGCCATTCCTCTGTTCAAAAGCCGCGCCTCCGTCTGTGATAGGCGGAACACTCAATTTCCCAGCAGTCTGTGTTCCGCCTATCACGGACATCCTCTCATCCTCGTCCGTAGTATGAGAATGAGCGGATGTCCGTGATAGGCGGACCACTGACTGCTGGGAAATTGAGTGTTCCGCCTATCACAGACGGAGGCGCGGCTTTTGAATAGTAGAATGTCCGCCGTCTGTCTGCTCGACACGCTGATCGGGCAGGCAGACGGCGATGACTCGAGTATAAGCCAAGGGGGGCACTTTCAGCCTCAAAAAAGAGGCTGAAAATCTCGGCTTATACTCGAGTATATACGGTAGTTGTGCACAGTAGCAAATCAGCTTCTAACTTCAGCTTCAATTAAGCTTTGACAAAAAAAAAACCTGGAATTTGGTTTCTATGCACAGCTGCACCAGATTTTAATAAATCAACCTCATTGTAGTTCCTTCTCACTGCCTGCTTTAACCCTTAAACCCAGCACTGTCGTGCTTCAATTGCATGCAATGCAGGATGTTTGTAGAGTGGCCCTATTCACTTGAATGAGTTGTGCTCGTCAGGTGCTATATAGGGGTATAATTCCTGTCATAGCTGCAAAGCATCAACAGGTGTACACCCCCAGTTGCTGCCTCTGCATCTAAAGGGGGGGGGGGGTGGGGGGGAGCAGTTTGGAGGCGGTAAAAATGCAGTTGAACTGCAGGGTTTAACCGCCCCTCAACTGCTAGTGTGCATGAGCCCTAACTGGTGAAGCTTCATTGCAATTCTATAAAGCCTCTCAAAATGTACTATAGATTCCATCAATGAAAAGCGTTCTGTGAATCAGGAACGGGCAGATGAATGAAAGGTCCACATGTTCCATTCATAGAGTGCTTTTCATTGATGGAAGCTTTAGTATGGTTTCTGTGAATGGAGGGCGGAAAAAGGATAGGCATAGTTGGAACTCTTGACAAGTGTCCACGGCAGGTCCAATGCACAAAAAGAAATAACACACACACTATGGTGTGAATGAGCCCTTAAGCAGAAAATTAACTGATTGACTGAGTTTTCAACTACCAAGTTCGGGGGGGGGGGGGGGGGAGGGGTGTGTTAAAAACATGCGCTTGAGCTGTGTGTTTACCACCCCCCTCCCCAACCACTTAAGCTACAAAAGCAATTAACGGTTGTGCACATACCACAGCAAGGCATCGCATTTATTGCGCACTACCACCTGCTGAGACCCATTCAAGTCAACGGGTATGGGCTGCAATCTGCTTGCAATTGCGTGTAATGCACTTAGTTGTGGGGCGGTGGTGCAGCAATTATGAGGTTGTGAGGTATCATATTGCCTCCTCACTGCCTGTCAATTGCCTCCAAAAAGTGACACACCACAGATCACCTTTGAGAGGTGCTCCATTCTTTGCTACGTGTGTAAACAAAGCTTAAGCCTTGGTTCACCCCATGAATTCCTGTGAAATTCAGTGCAGTGCGATTTGTGCTCATTCATTTTCGAAGAGACTCAATTTTCACCAAATTCATGCATGCACTACTTTTGGAAACGCACTGCAACCAGATCGCATGGTTGTTTTGTACCATGCGATCCAGTGCAGACAAACGCACTGAGTTTGGGGTGTCATTAACATTGCACTGACACCTGCTGCAGATTGCAAAGGCAGTACATTTTGAACGTGGTCCCGAAAACACTCAGGGATAGCGGCTTTCCCACACCACGTTCTAGTGTAAGCCAGGGATTTTTAGTGCTGGTCCACACAGGAACATGTTGCATTCAGTAAGATGCGATTTTCATCCCATTCGTTTGAATGGGCTGAAATTGCATTGGATCACACTAAAGTGCACACGCTACTTGTAAAAATGCAATGCAACCAGATCACATGGTACTGAGACGCCATGTGATCGAATACAGGCAAATTGAAATTGTAATCTGATTTTGGGGTGTTACCCAGTGTGTTTTGAATGCAATACTGGAAATGCGCACGGAACGCAGGTTTTCTGGTGTGAATGGGCTCTTAAAGTATAATTGTAGTAATCATGTCTGTACCCCTTGCTGTGTGCAGTGTGCGGCGACAATGTTTGCAGTCCAGAAGAACACTGCGCTGTTTGTCCGGCAGACTGCGGTCCCTGCCCGATGGCGACCTCTGTGAAGATTGCTATAGCACTTCCCCTCGCCCTATTCTGCAGCGGCTTCATCTGCGCTACTGTGGTATAACCTCCTTGTCTTATAATCACCATGAAAGCTTTGTTGTATACATGGGGCTGGTTCTTATAGCTGAATGCCAAACCAAAACTTTTTTCTTTTTTTCCATCCTCTCTATCCTTTCTTTTATGCCTCTATGCTTTCTTCATCCTTTGCTTTATGCCTCTATCCTTTCTTCATCCTTTCCTTTATGCCTCTATCCTTTCTCCATCCTTTCCTTTATGCCTCTATCCTTTCTCCATCCTTTCCTTTATGCCTCTATCCTTTCTTCATCCTTTCTTTTATGCCTCTATCCTTACTCCATCCTTTCCTTTATGCCTCCAGCTAGAGAGCAGGCTCTCCCTTGCAGAGCCTTGAGCACATTGTTATGCCGCGTACACACGGTCGAAACTTCGGCCAGCAAAAGACCGATGAGAGCTTTTCCTCTGAAAATGCGACCATGTGTATGTTCCATTGGAATTTTGCTGGCCGAATTTCCGCCAGGAAAAGACTGAGAGCAGGTTCTCAATTTTTCCAACGGAAAAAGTTTCTATCGGAAATTCAGATCGTGTGTATGCAATTCCGACGCGCAAAAACGCATGCTCAGATTCAACTACAAGACGGAAGCTATTGGCTATTGAACTTCCTTTTTGTAGTCTCTTCATACACGTTGTACGTCACCGCGCTCTTGACAGTTGGAATTTGGTGTGACCATGTGTATGCAAGACAGCTTGAGTGAAATCCCGTCAGGAAAACCATCAGTGCTTTTTCCGACCAAAATTCGGATCGTGTGTGGCTTCAGGCCTACCCAGCAACAGCTATTCCTAACATATCCAGATCAGACCTCAGTCTGGGTGGGAGGACCAGAATCACCTGACTTCCTCCTAATATGTACTCTCTCAGCAGCCTCAGCAGCCAGAGAACTCCTACTGATTGGCTGAGAAAAGCATGCATATTCATAACTCAGTTTCACTGCAGCTCATCATACTAATGCCAGAGGTAACAGCGACACCTGCTGGCAAAAGGGGGAAACTTACAGCTTTAACAGGCTTAGGAGAAAACCCAAATGATCATAATGACTATTAGCCCCCGTTTACATTGATACTCCTTTACTTGAAGTAGCATGATTTCAAAGTAGCATGTCAGAGAGATTTCAGGTGCTACTTGGCTGACATCTGTGCCAATTCATGCACAGATGTCTATGCAAGTCATACCTGAGATCGCAAAAAATAGAGCGGGAACCTTTTATTCAAATTGGTTCAGCACTTCAAAGTCAGAGTCGCACTGATTTGAACAGTTCCATTGTCAATAATAGGGTGCGACTTGTCATGCGATTGGAAACTGTCAAATTACATGACAAGTTGCTCCGGGTGTGAATGGGGGCCAAATCAGCAAGGCTGGTTACCACCTAGTACAACTAAATTTACCAGTGGCCCTGTTTAAGACAAGGGTGCTACATGGGGAAGTGGGGAAGAGTTAGAACTTCTGTCAACTTTATATTGTTGTTTGCAAGCCAATGTTCACATTGGGCCAAATCAGCAGCTATTGCCAGCAATAGCACCACCCAAATCTGTGCGATGCCGACTTTGTATTGGAACGCCTACCTTTACAAGCACATGTACTTTAATAGCATCCCAATCTTAGCCCGTAGGGTTCAATATTGAGTTGGCCCACCCTTTACAGCTATAACAGCTTTGATTCTCCTGGGAAGGCAGTCACTTTCATGCTCCCAACCTTGTGGGAACAGTTTGAGGGTGGCCCCTTCATGTTCCAACATGACTGCGCACCAGTGCACAAAGCAAGGTCCATAAAGACATGGACGAGTGAATTTTTGGTAGAGGAACTTAACTGGCCTTCACAGAGTCCTAACCTAAACCTGATAGAACACCCTTGAGATGAATTAGAGAAGAGACTGCGAGCCAGGCCTTCTTGTCCAACATCAATACCTGACCTCACAAATGTGATTCTGGAAGAATGGTCAATCATTCCCAAAGACACACTTCTAAACCTTGTGGACGGCCTTCCCCAAAGAGTTGAAGCTGTTATAGCTGCAAAGGGTGGGCCAACTCAATATTTAGCCGTACGGGCTAAGACTGGGATGCCATTAAAGTTCATGTGTGTGTAAAGGCAGGTGTCCCAATGCCCAATATAGTGTACGTCTAGATATGATTTTATGAGCTGTTCATAATAAAATGTGTTCATGTTTTTATACATTGTCATGTTTGTTCCCTTTTAACCCCCCTGACGGTATTCCAGAGTCTGGCTTGGGGTGGAATTTTTATACCAAAAGCGGTAACCCAGAGCCAGACTCGGGATTGCATCGCTGTATGCAGGGAGAGATTTACTTACCTTCTCCCTTGGATCCAGCGATGTCCCCGCACTGTACGAGTGAGCCGTGTCTCGCTCGATATATCACATTGCGACGCACAGGGACGGAGATCCGCGCCAAATTCAAAAAGTGAAACACTCACTATACATACAGTATAATGCAATCTTACAGATTACATTGCTGTATGTAATTATTTGACATCCCCTTTGTCCCTAGTGGTCTGCCCAGTGTCCTGCATGCAGTTTTATATTATAAAAACTGTTCTTTATGCCTGGACAGCTAGAAAACAGCGACAATAAATTGTAATCACTTGCAGAATTGAGCGATAGCGATTTGTGGGGAGATCCGTCATCAAATATTGGAAAGTAATGACAGTGACAATTCTGCAACTGAGCAAATTTCAGTGTTTTTGATTTGATTACATTATTGAATAATTTTTATTATTGTTATATTATTGTTATATTATTATTTGGTATAATTATTTATAATTATTTATTATATTATAATTTATAAAATAGGGAAAGCTAGTGCGCTCAACCTAAGATAACTTACAGAGAGGAAGTAATGTATCTAGGAAGCAGCCAGCATAAAAAAGTGTTCTCTGCACCAAAATTAGATAAATGAAAATGAAAATGCGGCGCTACCAAAAAAGTGCTAAATAAAAATGAGTGTATGGTAATCTCAAAATAAATGTGGATCAAAATGTTATTCACTAAATATAAATACAATGGAAAATAAATATATCAAAAATTCAAACAAATATGCGTGTATGCAAATATATGCAAAATTAGTGAATAAAAAATTGTGGAGAAATATTCAAACCCCTAAACAATCCACATAGACAATCCCAATCCAAACAAACATAATAAAATAACCATATGAAGAATAAAAAATAGTGAATATCGTGAAAAAATGAATATTTAGACATATGATGCAAACACGTGATAGTCCATAAATTTAAAGTGCATTAATGACTAATGCCATTGTAAAATTAATAAATAGAGTTCATGCAAAAGATGTGAAGAGGCGATTCCCACAAGTGATAGATCACTGCAAACTTCAGTGCTTAATGGGTGCACCACCTATTTCCCCCAGCCTCTCACCTCCAATATCTGGTATACAGGCACTGTGTACAAGGGGTAACTGCTGGCTTCTATTTCGTTCCCACTGCTTCACCGCTGATTAACTTTTCACTGTGAGGATAAATGTTACATGCCCTCCCAATAGCTCCAGGATATCCAGGCCATAAAGAGTGGAAAAACACAGAGGGCTCTCATGTGTAGTAACTTGGCTATTTTATTGAAAACAACAGTAAAATCCACACTTACATTTAAAATATCAGCAGAGTGTGCAGCAGACGCGGACTTCCGGTTTCGGCCGTAAACCGGAAGTGATGGGTCCGACACCGAATTCCTTCCCTGACGCGTTGCGTTACAGAACGTAACTTTTTCAAAGGGTGATATCACCCTTTGAAAAAGTTACGTTCTGTAACGCAACGCGTCAGGGAAGGAATTCGGTGTCGGACCCATCACTTCCGGTTTACGGCCGAAACCGGAAGTCCGCGTCTGCTGCACACTCTGCTGATATTTTAAATGTAAGTGTGGATTTTACTGTTGTTTTCAATAAAATAGCCAAGTTACTACACATGAGAGCCCTCTGTGTTTTTCCACTCTTTATGGCCTGGATATCCTGGAGCTATTGGGAGGGCATGTAACATTTATCCTCACAGTGAAAAGTTAATCAGCGGTGAAGCAGTGGGAACGAAATAGAAGCCAGCAGTTACCCCTTGTACACAGTGCCTGTATACCAGATATTGGAGGTGAGAGGCTGGGGGAAATAGGTGGTGCACCCATTAAGCACTGAAGTTTGCAGTGATCTATCACTTGTGGGAATCGCCTCTTCACATCTTTTGCATGAACTCTATTTATTAATTTTACAATGGCATTAGTCATTAATGCACTTTAAATTTATGGACTATCACGTGTTTGCATCATATGTCTAAATATTCATTTTTTCACGATATTCACTATTTTTTATTCTTCATATGGTTATTTTATTATGTTTGTTTGGATTGGGATTGTCTATGTGGATTGTTTAGGGGTTTGAATATTTCTCCACAATTTTTTATTCACTAATTTTGCATATATTTGCATACACGCATATTTGTTTGAATTTTTGATATATTTATTTTCCATTGTATTTATATTTAGTGAATAACATTTTGATCCACATTTATTTTGAGATTACCATACACTCATTTTTATTTAGCACTTTTTTGGTAGCGCCGCATTTTCATTTTCATTTATCTATATTATAATTTATGATTTCATTTTTCAAACTTTATCATACCCGGGATGTTTACTAGACTCTGGTTTGGACAGATTTAAGTGAGTTATTGCTAAGATTTACAGGACTACAATATAAAACGCCAAATTTCCATGCAAAATAATTGTACCGCTTTTAGCACCTAAAATCCGAAATAATCGTATCGCCAGGGAGGTTAAGCCAGTAAAGTCTGATTATATTCTTTTTATTAGGTTTGGTATACATTATGGATGTGGCACTATAGCGGTCTTACTGCATTTAATGTAAATCATGGGATTAATGAATTATATTAATCTTTTCTTTTTTTTTTTTTTTAAGTGGTTTCAATACCAGAAGCAGAAGATGCTGTGGGATGAGAGTTGGATCCTCACCGTGAAAGACTCACCTGGTATTCTGTGTTCCGTTAGCTTGGCTAGCGTACTATAGAGCATTATCTCACATCTATCAATGCATAACTGTGATCATGTTCCATAGGAGATGCTTTTTGGAATGGCTTGGGCAGCACCATCAGCCTAAAACATAATAATAATACAAACCTGGAACCAAAACAGGAGTTACTGGCAAATACGGTATTCGTAAGTGGCTCGGCGACAGAAAACTTCATCCAGACCGGGATCTAGTGAGTAAATGAAATAATTTAAAACTGCCAGAAGATCTAAGATAAGCAGTATTATATCTAAACTTGAGGCTGGGTTCACACCTATGCGAATTGGATGCGGGTTTCACATAGCAGGAGAATGGGATTGGCTCTCTATGGAGCCGGTTCACATATCTCCGGGGTGGCTGCGGAGCGCACTGCACAGAAACGCTGTGTGTCTTCGCCTCCGTTTCAGGGCCGAATTCAGGCAAAAAATTTGGCGTTGCTGTGCGATCCAAGGCTGGTTTAGGTGTAAACCGAGCCTTAAAAATCGAATGTCATTTTAACCACTTCATGACCGCCCACCGTAGAAATACTGCAGCAGGGCGGCCACTCTGCGCCAGATCACATACCTAGTACATGATCTGACACTTCCTGATCTGGGTTGCGCACGCGTGTGTAATAAGGGCTTAAATCCTGTGTTACATTTATTCATAGGTTCATTCATATATTTACCCTTTCAGATATGTGGTCAGTAAATGCAAGGATTAAAACACAACACACAAAAAATGTAATAAAAAAAAAAAAAGGTTTACTTATCTTCGGTTAAAGATGTATTACAGATGATACGATACTGGATAAATACAGCATATTCAATCCAGGGGAGTCCCTACCTCATAAATGAGATACCTGGAGATGATAGTCAACATGATTCAGATGCTTCAGTCCTGAATAAAACCTCAAACTCCGGACTGGCCTCCCAGTCATATTTATATGGTAGGGAAGACAATAGCTACAACTGATGAAAAGAAAAGGTCAAAAGTTCCTAACTTCCCATAACATAATGAAGCAGATGTCTCATGCATTAAACATGTTGTATATAGATATAAGTAATCACTTTTAACTATTACTAAATTTCTTGTAATTCAATAACTAAAGTTATATATGAATCTCGACCCATACTACAGCCTGTGTCCACTGTCCAGCAGCCGGCTCCTGCTGGGACCACACACTGCTAGTACCGTGGACTCGATGTCCGCTGGCACCCTCCCATTGTTTAGTACACAGACAGAACGGCGACCTGTCTATGTAAACAAAGCAGATCACTGTTCTGTCAATAGGGAAGGCATCGATCCTGTGCTCCTGCAAAGCAGGGACACAGATCGATGCCTTCCCATAGTAAGAGCACTTCCCCCACAGAAAACAAGCACCGGCTAGGAACACATTTAATCCTTTGATTGCCCCTGATGTTAACCCCTTTCCCAGCCAGTGTCATTAGTACAGTGACAGTGAACATTTTTTTAGCACTGATCACTCTATTAGTGTCACTGGTTCCCAAAAAGTGTCAGCCCTTGTACACACGGTCGGACATTCCGACGGAAAATGTCCAATCGGACCGCGTTGTCGGATAATCCGACCGTGTGTGGGCTCCATCAGACTTTTTCCGTCGGAATGTCCGACCAACAAAGTTTGAGAGCTGGATATAAAAATTTTCCGACAACACGATCCGATCGGACTTTGTACGATCGTTTGTAGAGAATTTTGAACGGACAAAGTGCCACGCATGCTCCTAGACCAAAGCAATTGGCTACTAGCCTGAACGTAGTCCCGTCATAGTCCCGTTATAACTAAATAACGTCATCGCATTACGAACAATCGGATTTTCCGACTTTGTCCGACCGTGTGTATGCAACAACAGTTTCGGACAAAATTTGTCGGGAAAAAATCTGATGGATTTTGTTGTCGGAATGTCCGACCGTGTGTACAAGGGCTTAAAGGTGTCAATTACCGCCCGAGTGCCTGCCGTAACATCACAGTCCCGCTATAAGACGCATATCACCACCAATTCTTGTAAAAGAAAAAAATTACAGTATGTATCCCATAGTTTGTAGACACTAAAACTTTTTTTTACCAAAAAAACTTGTAGCAGAATACGTTTGCTTAAATTGATGAATATTTTTTTTTTATTATTATTATTATTATTATTATTATTGGATATGTTTTAAAGCAGAAAGTAAAAAATATAAATTTTGTTTCAAAATTGTCCGTCTTTTTTTGTTTATAGCACAAAAAATTAAAACCGAAGAGGTGATCAAATTTATTTCTGGGATAAAAGGACATACATTTTATTTGTGTACAGCGTCGCACGACCGTGTAATTGTCAAAGTGCTGTATCGCAAAAAATGGCCTAGTCATGAAGGGGGGTAAATCTTCCAGAGGTCAAGTGGTTAATAACTGTCAATGATGAGGATGGGTAAAGAAACAGTATGGCTTCTACTAACTTATATTGATCTTAAAGCAGACTGAGCCTAGACACTAATGCCGGCCATACATGGTCGAAATTTCAAAAGAATTTTCTTTTGAAAATTAGAAAATTTGTGCGTTTTATGATCCGATTATGCCACCATTGATTTCGAACTTTGGCCAACCAAGCCTTCAATTTCACCACATGTTGCTACAGAAAAGAATTTTCATGGCTGGGAATCTTTTCTTTCTGGGAATTTTCTTTTCTTGCACATGTGCATTTCTTTTTTGAATTTTCATTTCTCGCACGATTCTCCCATCATTGATTAGAAAATTGTTTGTTTTTCAAAACATTTCATACGTGTCCGATTACTCAAATTTGATTGCCGCACGAAAATCTGGTGTTGCTGCAGCCCACTAAGCCCCCATACACACCCTCGGAAATTCCGATGGAAAAGGTCCGAACAGATTATATTGTCGGAAAATCCGATCGTGTGTGGGCCCTATCGGACATTTTCCGTCTGAATTCCTGCCGGAAAAAATTTGAGAGCAGGACCTCACATTTTTCGACAACAAAATTTGATCAGACTTTTTTGATCGTTTGTAGAGAATTCCGGTCGAACAAAGTGCCACGCATGCTCAAATCAAATTACGAGACCAAAGCTATTGGCTGATAGCCGCAACGTAGTCCCGTCCTAACGAACGAATGCCATCACGTTCAGAATGATCATATTTTCAGACAACTTTGTCCGCGTGTATGCAACACCAGTTTCGGATAAAATCCGTCTGGAAAAAATCTGACGGATTTTGTTGTTGGAATGTCTGACCATGTGTACGGGGGCTAATGTTGCGAAATATGAACAAATACTCTTATGCCCTGTACACACGGTCAGACATTCCGACAACAAAATCCATCAAATTTTTTCCAACGGATTTTGTGCCAAACTTGTCTTGCATACACACGGTTGGACAAAGTTGTTTGAAAATCCAAACGTTCTTAACAATGTGACGTCAAACGCATACGTTGGGACTATAAACGGGCTAGTAGCCAATAGCTGTGGTCTCTTAATTTATTCTGAGCATGCCTGGGCACTTTGTCTGTCGGAATTGTGTACACACGATCGGAATTTAAACAATCGGATTGTGTTGGAAAATTTTAGATCCAGCTCTCAAACTTTGTGTGTCAGAAATTCAGACGGAAAAAGTCCAATGGAGCCCACATACGATCGGATTTTCCGATAACACGATCCGATCGCACATTTTCCATCAGAAATTCCGACCGTGTGTACAGGGCATTAGATAAGATGTATGTATGGCCTGCTTTTAGGCTGTATCTATATGCGCAGCATAGGCGTGCACAGGGGGTGTGCTGGGTTAACACCCTAATTCAGGGGGGTGCTTGGATTAACCCCCATCTCTGCGACCAGCTCTGTCATTTGCCTGTATTTCTGATGTCCGGGATTTGCTGGAGACGTATATTGACATGAATGGGTGAAGGCAGCTCAATGCAGCTATGCGCCACCAATAGTATAAAGTAGCAAAAGCACACTACCTGCGTTTGATACATCACGTCTGTGCGAGTGCGCTAAATTACGCACATAGCTGCTTATAGCCGCCTTCACACATTCATGTCTATGGGAGGCTGTATGCAGCGCCAAGACATCCTAAACACGAGAAATGCGTAGCCTGTTTATGTTGCCCAGGCAAATGCCTCGCATGTGTATGTAGCTTTATGAAAAAAACTGAATATGATCGCTCTTCTTGTAAGGGCTAGTTCATCTTTACAGAAAAAAACTGCCTGTGCAGGCAAGGAGTGTTTGTAGATAAAAACAAACCATCCAGCCCTGATAAAGATGAATAATGTTCTTGCTACAGGTATAAGCCATTTTCATACCTCATGAAGCCTGACTGAAAAACTCAGAGGACGTTGCTAAGTGAGGCCTACTTGTTACTGCTCACCTCCACCATCACAAGATTGAGCTCTTTCTCTGATTCAAACCCGCTCACATACTCTATCTCACCCCTGCAGTAGTTTTGAACTCAGCGGTTGAGAGACAACTCCTTTGATGGTGGAGGTGAACAGCAATGACTAGGCCTCGCTTAGCAACATCCCGAGAGTATTCCAGCCAAGCTTCATGAGGTATGTAAATGGCCTTCCCCTATAATAAGGGCATTATTCAACTTTAGTCAGAGCTGCACAGTTTGGTTTTATCTACAGAGGCCTCTTATCTGCATGGGCATCATTTTTATTTTTTTTGGTAAAGGTGAACTTACCCTTTAATCATAGGAGCCCTGTGATTAATTTCCAGTAAGCAGAGCGAAACTTGTTAGGATGAGCACCTTTGGCAGCCTGTACCTTTCTCCATGGTGACTGCGGGAGTTTGGTTTCCCCAACTTAAGCGGCATTCAGAATCTAGTTACACGATTGCCACGGTTACAGGCCGGAGTTACATCTGCAACTATGCTCAATTTGTCCTGAAGAAGCTCATTGGGAAATATGTTGACCTATGAGGATTTCTCTCCACAGCTTACAGATAACATAGATATATGGAGGCTCGGCTGCACCAGATCATGTACCTAGTATGTGATCTGTCACTTCTGGGTAGGGGGCACGTGCGTGCCACAGAAGACCTGACCATGCTGTGATTAAACAAAGCTGGTGTCGATCACCAGGTGCTGGCCAAGGGATTATCACCGACACCTGACAATCGTTATGAATTTACACAGGACAAGGCCCTGCCTATGTAAACAAGGCAGGGCCCTGTCCTGTTAGTGGGGAAGTAATAGATTTTTTTTTTCCATCAAAGCAGGGAATAAAATCTATTAATTCCTCTATTAAAAGCACCCAATACAGTACACTGGCTAGGCGCACATTTAACCCTTTGATTGCCCTAGATGTTTAACCCCTTCCCAGCCAGTGTCATTAATACAGTGACAGTGCATATTTTTAGCACTAATGTATTATTGTCACTGGTTCCCAAAAAGTGTCAAAAGTGTCAGTTAGTGTCCGAATGTCCGCCACAATATCACAGTCCCACAATAAGTCACTGATCACCACCATTTCTAGTAAGTAAATAAATAAATAAAAATTCCAGTATATATACACACACCATAGTTTGTAGACGCAATTACTTTTGCTCACACCAATCAATGTGCGCTTAATGGGATTTTATTTCACCAAAAACATGTAACAGAATACATATTGGCCTAAATGTATCACTTGATTTTTTTAAAACATTGTTTTATTCAAAATTGTCAGTTTTTTTGTTTATAGCACAAAAAAGAAAAAAAAACGCAGTGGTGATCAAATACCACCAAAAGAAATCTTTCTTTGTTGGAAAAAAAGGACATAATTTTTGTTTGGGTACAGCGTCGCATGATCTTGTTCTAGTTTCTCAACAGCTGGAGGGCCGCCAGTTTGAGACCCCTGCTTTAAAATAATGCAATGCTGTATCCCAAAAAATGGCCTGGTCATGAAAGAGGGTAAATCTTCTGGAGTTGAAGTGGTTAAAACAAACTGTGCAGCTCTGACTAAAGATAGGTGTAGGCCATATACATACCTCATGAATCCTGACTGGAACACTACCAGGACATTGCTAAGTACTCCTAGGACATTGCTAAGTGAGGCCTAGTCAATTCCCTACTCATCTCCACTGTCAAAGGAGTGAGCTCTTTCTCTTATTCAAACCCCCCCACATGCTCTTTCTCTACCCTCACGCAGTAGCTCTGAGCTCAGAATTTGTGATGGTGAACAGTAATGACTAGGCCTCACTTAGCAATGTCCTTGGAGTATTCCAGTCAGGCTTCACAAGGGACACCGATCCATGCCTTCCACTAGTAAAAGCACCTCCCACTGTACACTTAGACCCCTTTCACACCGAGCAGCCTAGGGCATCAGCGGTAAAGCAGCTTTATTTTTAGCTGCGCTAATCGGCCACTAGCGGGGTAGTTTTGACCCCCTGCTGCTGGCTTAAAAGGGGTTAAATCCGCCCGCAAAATACCACCGAAGCGGCATTTTGCCAGTGGTATCTCAGCTCTGCGCCATTGATTTCAATGGGGAGCAGCGTTGGAGAAGCTGCGGGCAGGACTTTTTGTGGCGCCCTGCCAGAGCACGGCTCCAGTGTGAAAGCCCTCTGAGACGCTTTTTTCAGGCGCTATACAGGCACTATTTTTAGAGCTGTAGTGCCTGAAAAAACGCCCACAGTGTGAAAGGGGTCTAAAACACAGGATAGTAACACAATTAACACTTTGATCGCCCCTGATGTTAACCCCTTTCCTGCGAGTGTCATTAGTACAGTGATAGTACATATTTTTTAGCGCTGATCACATTAGTGTTACTGGATCCCAAAAAGTGTCAAAAGTGTCAGTTAGTGTCCGAATGTCTGCCACAATATTGCAGTCCCGCTATAAGTCACCAATCACTGCCATTACTAGTAAAAAAATACATAAATAAATAAAAATTCCATAAAAATATCCCATCCTATAACTTTTGCGTAAACCAATCAATATACGGTTATTGGGATTTTTTTTTTTTAACCAAAAGTATGTAGCAGAATACATATAGGTTTGTTGTTGGACACTTTCCAGGAACAGACAAGTATCTTCAAATCCCTGGTAATAGATAAAAAGAGAAGGTAAGACAGAGACACTGCACCCTCAGGGATAATGGGATTTTAATTGGAGGTATAGAAGTTTGTTACCAAGGTGAGCAAATATACACCAGAGTTTAGTTTAAGAAAATATAAAATTTTATTACATAATATCAGATAAAAATCACATAGTCATCATAATATTTTGACCATGAATTGATGGTAAATATAAGAAAAAAGATGCTTGGATATGCAGAGGAGCCGGCATGTTTCACAGATTCCTGTGTAGCAGAATACATATTGGTCTAAATTGATGAAGAAATTTGAATTTTTTTTAATTGGATATGTTTATAGCAGAAAGAAATACACACATATACACATATATACATATACAGTATATATATATATATATATATATATATATATATATTTATTTTTCATTTTTGTTTATAGCGGGAAAAAAAAAAAAAAAAAAACAGTGAGCAAATACCACCAAAAAAAGGACATACATTTTATTTGTGTACAACGTCGCACGACAATGGCGCAATTGTCAGTTAAAATAACGCAGTGCCGTATCGCAAAAAATGGCCTTGTCATGAAGGGGAGTAAATCTTCCAGAGCTGAAGTGGTGAAGTCATATGAAGTCCTATCACTGGGTTTGGAGATCAATAATTTATCTTTAGCAGCCCTATCCGCCATCAGAAATAGCTGCTGATGAGTACAGCATTTACTCTTTTTTTTTTTTTTTGCATTTTTCAGGTAATGTTTCCCATAAACAATATATTATATGACAAATTATCACTGTAATCTACTGCAATAACAGGCTGCTGTCTTTTCTTCCAGTGATGGGCGGATAGTTTCAGTAAAAAGAATATATAAGAAGAATTTTACCATCACTAAAACAATTAGGAAAGAAGTACAGCATGTCCGGTGAGTTTGAGTATACACCGAGGCAAAAAAAAATTTTCTGGTATGATGCCAGATTGTAAGATATTTGTAAGATATTTGTTTAGTCAGCAGAGTTTTTGTCTGAAAATACAATACAAATACACTACAACACATGACATCACTTCCAAATTTTTATTCTGTCATACGTGAATTTTCATGCTTTAGTAACCTCTTCATTTTTGATGTGAGACTAGCATGCAAAAAAAACAAAAAAAAACAATAATCATCAGGTGTACTAGGCTTTACTGCTCGTTAAGATTATGTAAATACTTTCATGTCCATAGTCAGGGCACACGTGCACTAATGCGCCTTGTACAAAATACAGGTGCAAAAGAAATCTGAATAATTTATCCAGAGAGGAAGTTCTGATGGTCAAAAACACTATTGAAAAAAAATAATAAATGCACATTTTTTGCAGGTAAAAAAAATGTAAATACTTTTTTTTATTTTTATTACTTTACTTCTTTTTTTTTATGAGCCTTGAAAGCAGATGCAGGGCTTATGCAGACTGTCAGTGTGAGCCGTCAGCCTGTACATCGTATGGGCAGACAGTTTCACACTGACATGAAGAATAAATGAATGACCACAGCGCTCAACAGTGCCTACAGTTCAATGATAACTACAAGCCAACAGCCGCAAATGCTTCCGGTAGTTGTAGTCTATTCATTTGCAGAAAACTTTCTTTTTTTTTTTAACAGGTATGTTTTTATTTATCACCATTGAAAAAATAACAATCATTGGTACAATACAACATAACATAGTGTTCAGTGTACAATCGGTCTATCAGACATTACATGTCAACCGGTGCAGGTCAAAAAGCAGAGGAGAGGGAATTGAGTAAAAGGAAAAAAGGAGGATGAGAGAGAGGGGGGGGGGGGGGAAAGGGAAAGGGGGGGGAGAGACCAGAAGCCAGGCTCCCGGAAGCAGCTCATAGGAAAAGGTAGACCATAGCGATACAACATTCGTCCCCCAGTACCATAATTGATCAAGTAAATGCAAGAGAATATCATAGATCCCATAACCAACCACCCTCAGAGCGTACCATCTATACTCCCACCCAGCAACCCCAGATCTTGTCGAATTTGGACGGGCATTTCCGACTCATATACGTCAGTTTGTATAATGGAAGAGCGGAGTCAATCAACCCTTTCCATTGAGAGATCTCAGGGGGGTCAGCCTTCTTCCAATTAAGGAGAATGGTCTTCCTGGCATAAAATGCCGCATAGAATACAAACAGTTGTTTATGTGTACCCACCGCCACTCCGTCACACACCCCCAAAAGCAGGACCACAGGGTCCATCCCCACCGAGAGACCCCCTACCGAATTCAGAACCCCCACCACCTCCCTCCAGAAGGTCTGAATAGCTGGGCATTCCCACACTACATGCATAAATGTCCCAACTGCTGCGTCACATTTCGGACATCTATCGGAGCACAGTGGGTATATTCTCGAGAGTCTCTGTGGAGTGTAGTAGGCCCTATGAAGAAACTTCAGTTGAATGAACCTATCTCGCGCAGAGATCATCCGGGGGATATAAGTCTGGATCCCCTCCTGCCAGTCCTCCCCACTCAGAGATGGGAGATCAGGCCTCCACTTGCGAAAAAGCGCAGACTCTTCCACGGGTTCCGAAGTGGAGAGCCTTAGGTACAAGGAGGAGAGGATACGATCCGCGTATTTGGAAATGAGAAACTTCTCAATCTGGTGTGAGCAGATAGAGATTGGGGTAGGGAATTGGGCCCGTGTCGCATGGCGTAGCTGCAGGTATCGAAAAAACATTTTATTCGGTAACCCGAAATCCGTCTTGAGGGTGTCAAAATTGAGGAGGACCCCCCTAGGCATAACATGTTGTACGGTCGTAATGCCATATTTGGCCCACAGTGCAGGATCTGGGATAGAGTTGAAATGTTGCAACTGCGGATTGCCCCATAACGGCATATGGGGTGAGACCTCAAGAGGGCCGTTGAGTTTCCTCGACACCTGCATCCACACACGCACCGTCGTTGCCATGGTTGACGTGACTGTTGGGTGGGCTTTAGGGCCCCTGAATACCAGATTACTAAGTGCAGCATAGGACCCCAGAATGGCCGCCTCTAGGTTGACCGACGGATTGGACCGCGATTGTACAAACCACCACCGCACCGTCACCAGCACCGCTGCCCAGTAGTACTGTTTCAGGCACGGCAAGGCCAGTCCCCCAGCAGAGAGAGGCAGCTGAAGGGCAGTCCTCGCCACCCTGGGCACCTGTCCGGCCCAAATAAACGAAGTGATCACCCGATCAGCCCTGAGGAAGAAGGAGTTTGGGATCGGGGTAGGGGTGTTCCGAAAGACATACAAGAACTTTGGCAAAAAGGTCATTTTTAAGAGGTTGATTCTACCCACCGGTGATAAGGGCAAAGACTTCCACATTTGGCACTTGGCAATCAGGTCATCTAAGATTGGGTATACATTGTCAGCTAGATATTGTTTGGGATTCCCTCGCACCACTATCCCCAGGTATCTGAACTTGTGAACAAATTTCAGTGGCGTCGGCGTGGTCACGTCCCGAGGGTTCTGGGAGAGTGAGAACAGCAAGGATTTATCCCAGTTGATCCTAATCCCCGAGAAGGAAGCAAACTCCTCCATGATACACAAGGCCTGTTGTAGGGAGACGGATGCATCAGGGAGGTACAGGAGTGCGTCATCCGCATATAGCGATATTTTTTGGGCTAAGGGGGCCCACCCTCAGCCCTTCAAATTCCTCCGATGCCCTTAAAAGTATGGCCAGGGGTTCTACTGCCAGCGCGAAGAGGCCAGGGGACAGAGGGCACCCCTGTCTCGTGCCCCTACCCAGCGCAAACTCCGCAGACACCGTACCATTGGTGCGAATTCTGGCAACGGGGTTTTTATAAAGCAGCCGAATCCAGGATATAAATTTAGGGCCAAAGTGAAAGCGTTCTAAAACTCCCCAGAGAAATTGCCATTCAACAGAGTCAAACGCTTTCTCCGCGTCGAGCGATGCAACGACTCCCTGCCCCTGCCCAACCCTAGCCCTAGATATGTGAGTATATAGGCGTCTAATGTTAATGTCAGTGCCTTTGCCCGGCATAAAGCCCGTTTGATCACCGTGGACTAGGGTCAAGATTACGGAATTAAGCCGATTTGCCAAAATCTTTGTCACGATTTTTGCGTCGACATTAAGCAGGGAAATCGGGCGGTAGGAGGAGCAACATTCAGGGTCCTTATTCGGTTTGGGGATAACGACAATCACCGCCTCGGACATAGTGGGTGGTAGATTCCCTTCTACTAACATAGTGCGAAGTAGGCTGTGGAACCGCGGTGCAAGTATTTCTGCGTGTGTTTTATAAAACTCTGCCGGTAGGCCATCTGGGCCCGGAGTTTTTGACACCTTGAGGGAGGCAATAGCCGCCTGAACCTCCTCAAGAGAGATCGGAGCCTCCAGGCGGCTACGGTCAGCATCAGAGAGCAGCGGGAAGTCCACTCGGTCCAGAAAGTGGCCAAGTGCTTCCGGAGTAAAAACCTCCCTGGGAGCATAAAGGGCCTTGTAATATTGTACAAAGCGAGCGTTAATTTGAGAAGGGTCTGATATCACCTCACCTCGTTCCCCTCTAATCCTGGCTATATGCGCCACTGAAGCCCTCTCTTTTGCCAACCAGGCCAGGAGTCTGCCCGTTTTCTCCCCCTGTTCGAAAATGCGCTGTGATTGGGCCAACAATATCTTCCTACTACCCTCTGTCCTGAGCAAGGCGATCTCCCTGTGCACCGATTGTAAGGCAGCATAGGATGCTCCGTTACCCCCCAGCGTGTAAGCTCTCTCCAGCTCCTGCGCCTTCTCCTCCGCATCCGCCAGTGCCAGCCTAGAATGCTTCCTGGCCCTGGAAATGGCAATTTGGTATTGACCTCTGGCGTAAGCCTTGAAGGCATCCCAGAGCACCGTGGACGTCGCGGTGCCACCATTCAACCCCCAGTAAGCCCCCAACTCCACCTCCACCCCCGGGGCAACCCGCTCATCCGCCACCCAGTATCCAGAAAGCCGCCACAAGGTGGGCCCAAGGTTGGGGCCCACCTCGAGCCGCAGCAGCATAGGAGCGTGATCTGATATACCCCTGGGCAGGATCTCCACACCGACTGTGCGGGGCAGTAGCAAGGCGTCTGCCAACAGCAGGTCAATCCTCGAAAAGGAAGCATAAGTGGCGGAGTGGCACGTGTATTGTCTATCAGTAGGATGTTTCCACCGCCAGATATCAGTGAGCCCATAGAGGTCCATCCAGGCCATGAGTGAGGAGCTCTGGCCCACCCCCATCCGGAACCTGTCCAGAGAGGGGTTCGGGGTCATATTGAAGTCACCTGCCAACAATATTCCAGCACCAGGGTAGAGTGCCATTATAGGGGTCAACTTGTTCAAGAGCTCCATGGTAGCTGGCGGGGGAACATAAACACCGATCAATAGCATCTCTAGCCCATTACACACTGCATGGAGTACTACATATCTGCCCCCCGGGTCCAAATGGAGATCCAACAGGCTGAACTGAAGAGATCTATGTACCAGGACACTGACCCCCCCTGGCATACACCGAGTAGGTAGAGTGGTAATATGCCCCAACCCAGGGTTTCTTAAGGGCTAGCATCTTCCCACCTGTCAGATGAGTCTCCTGCAGTATGCAGATCTGTGGAGAGTACTGCTTGAGATATGTGAATACCAGGGAACGCTTGAGCTTCGAATTTAGGCCTCGCACGTTCCAGGACAGAATGGTCAATGGAGCCATGAACTCATCTCGTATAAAAGCACACGGCCTCCCTGGAACCACAACCCGCCACCCAGGGACCCGCCCGATAGTCTACAAATTCCAACCCCCCCCACCCCCCCCCCCCGAACACCACCACCCCCCACAGCAGTAAATAGACATTCCCAATATTCCTCCGTTGACACTGAAAGCATGTACCAAGAATCTGACCCCAGCAATACACATATAAACTGAGAATAATGCATACAAAAGGAGTAACTGAACACATTAACCGTAATCCCCCCCTCCCCCTCCCACCCCCCACCCCGACATCACCCCCCAAACTTCGGCGTGTCCTAATCCCAAACCAAACTTCCCTGGCATCTACCATGGGGGTGCATGGAGAGATGAGCACCATGAGTGCAACCGTCTGAGCACTGCAAGTCCGGCCCAGTCCATCTGTCGGATAAAAGGGCCCTGCAGAGGCATGATTATCTAAGTTCACCCGGCAAGAACCGGGGGCACAATCCTGAAGGGAGAACTGTTGCAAAACAATGGGGACAGAGCTCCATCAACAAGTGAAAGTCAGAGTTAGGGTAAGCTTAGGCACATCAGGAACAGCAGGCAGTCAAGCGGGAAACAAAATAACACCCCCTCAACAGTGAAGCGGGGTGCAAGCCAGCCCTTTGTCAACGAGTCCGGAGGGGGCTCAGTGCAAATTGAAATTAGGATACGGGTGTAAAGCAATCAAACATCACCTCAGGGGCGGCTCACCGATCCTCCCGGTTCCTTGGCAAAGTGTCCAGCCAGGTCGCAGCATCCTCCGGCGATGTAAAAAAGCGAACCGTTTCACCATCCTGCACACGAAGTCGGGCCGGGAACAACATGCTGTACTTAATGCGTCTATTGCGGAGGTTCAGCTTAACTTGATCAAAGGACCGGCGCAGCTTCTGGGTATCGATGGAATAGTCCGGGAAGATCATCAAGCGCGCCCCCTCATAGGTAAGGGCCTCCACCTTGCGTGCCTCCCGCAGCACCAAATCGCGGTATCGAAAGTGGAGAAGGCGGAGAATAAATGTGCGTGGAGGAGCCCCCGGGATGGTCCGGACGGCAGGCATTCTATGTGCCCTCTCCACAGTAAAAAAACGTGAAAAAGATGCCTGGGGCAGGAGTGCGCGAAGCAGATTTTCCGTGAAGGTGTGGGGGTCCACTCCTTCCGCCCCCTCAGGCAGTCCCACAATGCGAACATTATTCCTTCGATTTCTGTTTTCGGAATCTTCCGCCCTGCTTTCCAGTATCTTCACCCTGGTCTGCAGCGTTCTGAGTGTCCCAGAATGATCCCGCAGCACTCTTCAGATTCGCCCACCCGCCGCTCCGCCTCCATCAGCCGAGCGCGGAACGAGTCCATATCCCTTCGTATAAGGCTGATATCAAGTTGGACCGACTCAATCTTACCCGTCAGGGTAGACTGGCAGGTGGTGATAGCCTGCATCGGCGCCGTGAAATTGGATTGCTCCGACAGCGCCGGGTCTGGATCTTCCGGCGGAGACGCCATGCGGGCCGCAGGCTTCGGGTCTGGAGACAGGCCGGAGCTAGGCCTCGGCTTCGATTTGGCCGATGCGGGGGTTCTGCGGCAACCGGAACTGCCTCTGCCTTTGGTCATCCCCTCCCGGGTCCGTGCTCGCGGGGTTAGGCGTCGCCGTGTGCGGTATCTGCAGGGCAAAGATCGTTTTCAGTGGATGGTCGGCCGGAGCTCTCTGCAAGTGCGTCCGCTCAGTCGGCCATCTTGGACACACCCCGCAGAAAACTTTCTTTAGATTGTTGCAATAAGCTCCCCTGCTCGCCGTCAAAACGGGGATTTGGGGGGGTCAGTGCATTTGTAACATGTAACATGTTACAAAAGGTGAACTTATCCTTTAACCCCCGTTCACACCTATGCGATTTAGATGCGGCTTACACCGCATCCAATCCGCAGGACATTTTAAAATACATTCATTTGAATGCATCTGGTTCACATATGTGTGTTGCATTCGCACTGTGCATTGCACAAAAAACGTGTGCGTTTTCTGGGCATTGCGGTGCGAATTACAACCCATTATCTTCTATGGGTACACATCTGATTCGCAGATGCATTCCGTTCTGAACACAAATTCTCTCCTTCTCCTCACTACACCTCCCCCCTCTCCCTGCTCACTGATCCGCAGCTAAAACGCAGAGGAGCCTCTGAACAACTGATTTTTATCTTCGCAGTGAAACCGGAGCTTCAATTCGCAACGCACATGTGTGAACCCGGGCTTAATCATGGCTGCAGGACCGTGTCCTTATGAAGATGGCCTTTCTTGGCCATTTCTTATGTTTTGTTGCTTTCAGTAGGCTACGATGATGCTATCAGTGTTCAGTTTAGGTTATGGGGACCCGAAAACCTCTCCAGTGACTAAATTGATATTGATTTTGCAGGAAGTTTGATCATCAGAATCTCTGTAAGTTCATTGGAGGATCAACAGAAGGAAACATCTTCATCATCACGGAATATTGTCCTAAGGGCAGCCTGACGGATGTCCTCTTAAATGATGATGTTCCTCTAAACTGGGGCTTCAGGTAAGCTTTCACTATGTGCACAGAAAATAGGAGTATTAACCACTTCCCGACCAGCGCACGCCAATGTACGTCGGCAGAATGGCACGGGCAGGCAAATGGGCGTATCTGTACGTCCCTTTAAATTTGCCGCCCTGCCATCATGAGTGCGCCGCCGGCGGCCCACTCATGTGCCAGTCGGGACCCCCGTGAGCCCGGTCACAGGTCCCGCGGACTTGATCACCGCGGGCATAGCCGCGATCATGTCACGGGGCGGCTAAACTGGGAGATGCCATTGTAAACAGCATCTCCCTGTTCTGCCTAGCAACAAGTGACGCTGATCTCTGCTCCATGTGATTGGAGCAGAGATCAGTGTTCACTAAAAGAAAGCCCAGCGCCCAACAGTTAGTAACACGCCCCTAGGAACACTTAACCCCTACACTGCCACCCACTGGTTAACCCCTTCACTGCCAGTGTCATTTACACAGAAATCACTGCATTTGTATAGCAGTGATTGCTGTATAAATGACAATGGTCCCAAAAATGTGTCAAAAATGTCCGATGTGTCCGCCATAATGTCACAGTCACAATAAAAATCGCTGTTCGCCGCCATTACTAGTAAAAAAAAAATTATTAACAAAAATGCCATAAAACTAGCCCCTATTTTGTAAACACTATAACTTTTGCGCAAACCAATCGATAATCACTTATTGCGATTTTTTTTACCAAAAATATGTAGAAGAATATGTATCGGCCTAAACTGAGGGAAAAAATGTTTTTTTTATATATTTTTGGGGGAAATTTTTTATTATAACAAAAAGTAAAAAATAATGCGTTTTTTCAAAATTGTCGCTCTATTTTTGTTTATAGCGCAAAAAATAAAAACCGCAGGGGTGATCAAATACCACCAAAAGAAAGCTCTATTTGTGGGAAAAAAAGGACGTCAATTTTGTTTGGGAGCCACGTCGCGCAATTGTCAGTTAAAGTGACGCAGTGCCGAATCGCAAAAAGTGGTCTGGTCTTTGGCCAGCAAAATGGTCCGGGGCTGAAGTGGTTAATGTCTTTGTTTTTATGTGTCTCAAAGCACAGCAGGCATCTAACATGATCACATGACATAAATCAAGTACAGTAAAATGTTGGATTGCGAACTTTGGATAATTAGTTCCAGAAACATGCTTGTAATCCAAAGCTCTTGTATATCAAAGCGAATTTCCCCATAAGATATAATGGAAACTCAAATAATAATAATTTGTTCCACGACCATTTATTCATAAATCCTTCAGTTTATAGTCCATGAAAAAAAAGATTATAGCAATGTGATAGGTTGTGTATCCATAAAATGTCCATCCATAAATAGCAGCCTCCACAAGGGGATTAGAAGCAAAATTCAGCAGGAGTTACAGAGTATATAAAAGAGAAGAGAGGCGTCTCTATGTATAGCAATATGTTGCTAAATGTTGTACCTTCATTAAATGTAATAATATTGCTACACTTAGAGGCGCCTCTCTTCTCTGTTATACTCAGTTGTGACATGACGCTACTTGTATATCAAGTCAAAATTGATGAGAAATTTTTGCAAAATGCTCTCAAACCAAGTTACTCTCAAACCAAGGTTTTACTGTATTAGTCTACAGGTTCTTCCATTAAAACACAGTGATACTCAGTTCACACTGCACACCGCATATGATTTGCACAGGAATCACACGCGATTCTATGTGGTGTGATTTGAGTCCATTCATTTAAATAGAGCAAATTCACACCGCATACACATGAAAAAGGTGTGGGCAGCTTTTTTTTTGTTCGTACTGGAATTGGATAGTGTGGGTTTACACTCTTGTGATCCAGTTAAAGCAAATGTACTGCATTTCGCAACCTGCTTTTGGGGTGTCATCAACTTTTAATTGACACCCACAGCAGATTGCATGAACACATTGCTATGCGGTGCGGAAAACGCACAGGAATTGCTGCATTTCCCACACTGCATCAGTGTGCTTACCTCAAAGTCTTCAAAGGGCAGCTATTACTATTGGGGGCTAACTCACCACCATGTCCACAGGTGTGCCTAATTTTATACTGTAGCACAAAACATACGGTGTGAGCGATAGGCACATTATAGGATGTTAATTTGATGCTTAATTGTGTCAGCTTCTAGGAGACAGTAAATAATTATTTCTGTCTTGTTACAGACTTTCATTTGCCACGGACATTGCCCGAGGAATGATGTATCTTCACCAACATAAAATCTATCATGGAAGGCTGACCTCCCGCAACTGTGTTATAGATGATCGCTGGGTTTGCAAGATCTCAGGTATGGTTCTGTCATGTGGGACATATAGGGGTTCACTAAAGACAACCGGACGGTTGCACTCTGCAGCTACAGTTGCTCCAGGGCTTAATAAATTAGGTAAAGCTTCACTTCGCAAAGAATACCCAATCACATGCATGGAAAATTTTAAAAAAAAAGAGCATTTTTGCTTGCACATGATTGGATGATGGAAGTCAGCAGAACTCCTGATCATTTACTAAGCTCTGGAGCAACTGCACTTTGCAAAGTGCACAGTCTATTTGCCCCAACCACTTCACATCCTGCCCATATTCATATGACATCCGCAGGAGGGATCTCCCATCCTGGGCGGGCGTCATATGACGTACTCGGCTTCCCGATGCGTGTACCCAGCGGCTTCGATGTCCGCCGGGCACCTGCGATTGCCTGATAGCAGAGCAGGACGTGGCTCTATGGGGGTTATTTACGAAAAGGCATATCCACTTTGCACTGCAAGTGCACTTGCTCTAAATCTAAGGGGTAGATCTGAAATAAGTGGAAGATCTGCTGATTTTATCATTGAATCATGGGCAAGCTAAAATGCTGTTTTTTATTTTCCTTGCATGTCTCCCTCGGATCTACAGCGACTTTACTTTCAAGTGCACTTGCAGTGCAAAGTGGAGTTTCCTTTAGTAAATAACCCCCTATGTGTGTAAACACACAGATCTACATCCTGTCTGGTGAGGGGAGAACGATGGTGTGTTCCTAGTACCTAGGAACAGCGATCGGTCTCCTCCCCTTGTGAGTCCCCTCCCTCTACAGTTAGAATCACTCCCTAGGTAACACATTTAACCCCTTGATCGCCTCCTAGTGTTAACTTCTTCCCTGCCAGTGACATTTACACAGTAATCAGTGCATTTTTATAGCACTGATTGCTGTATAAATGCTAATGGTCCAAAAATGGTGTCAAAAGTTTCGTATATGTCCACTGCAATGTCACAGTCATGATAAAAATCGCAGATCGCCGCCATTACTAGTAAAAAAATATGCCATAAAACTATCCCCTATTTTGTAGATGCTATAACTTTTGCGCAAACCAATCAATATATGCTTATTGCAATTCTTTTTACCAAAAATATGTAGAAGATTACATATCGGCCTAAAGTAAGGAAAACTATTTTTTTTTATTTTTTTTAAATGGGATATTTATTATAGCAAGTTAAAAAAAATTCGTTTTTTTTTTGTTTCAAACTTGTTGCTCTTCTTTTGTTTATAGCAATTGGGTACAGTGTTGCATGACCGCGCAATTTTCATTCAAAGTGCGACAGCACTGAAAACTGAAAATTGGCCTGGGCAGGAAGGGAGTGAAAATGCCCGCAGTTATTGAAGTGGTTAAGTAAATCAACTCCATAGTGTAAAATAATTCCATAGGCCTTTTGACACACATGCTAATAGAATACATATGCTTGTATACATTGTATGTGTGTATCATTTATATTTAAAATATATAATAACAGGTATTAATTTCACCAAAACAATACACTGTCTACTTTTCCAGATTATGGGCTGATGGTCTTTAGAAGAGATGAGCTTAAAGAGCTGATGGAGAAAAAGCTAGCACACATCTACTGCCCCCCAGAGGTCATCCAGAGTGACAGCAGCTGTATAGTACCCACACCTGCTGCTGATGTTTATAGGTAACATAAAGATGAGACTTTCATGGTATCAAATTTAAAAAAATACAAAACATATACCTGTTTAAAATGATTTTGATATTTTATTACAAAAAGTTCTTAAAAAACACAGCTGTAAAAAAGATTTGTATCACCTCCTGGTATGTACCCATGGACTTATTATTACAATATTGCAGTTCTAAGAGATGAATGGCTATGCCCACTTAAAGCGGTAGTCCGCCGGGACTCCGCGTTTTTTTTTTTTTAAAAGCCAGCAGCTACAAATACTGCAGCTGCTGACTTTTAAAATAGTGACACTTACCTGTCCAGCGCTCCCGCGATGTCGGCACCCGAAGCCGATCTCTAGATCGTCTGTCGGGTGCTACCGCCGCCATCTTGGGTATGGGAATCAGGAAATGGAGCCTTTCGGCTTCATTTCCCGGTTCCCTACTGCGCATGCGCGAGCCGCGCTGCGCAATAAGGACGGTCCCCGCTGCCTCTGGGATCTGTGTGTTTCCCAGCAGGCAGCGGGGCACTTGCGGAAAGGGGCGTAATCTACGCCCCTTTCCACAGAGAGCTATCCCGGAAGTGGGTGCAGAATACCTGTACTGTACAGGTATCTGCACCCCCCTCCCCCCTGAAAGGTGCCAATTGTGGCGCCGGAGGGGGGGAGGGTTCCGATGAGCGGAAGGTCCACTTTAGGGTGGACCTCCGCTTTAAGAAAACGTTATTCGATATCTCAAATAGGTCAATTGGTAGCTAGATATCATGTGATCTAGATTTAAAAAAAAAGAAAAATAGAATTGCGCTAAATCTGAATTTAAACAAATAAAAATATAAACCATAATTTGACTTAATAAATGAAACACATCAATAATGAAACCATTCACAGATCTATATGAATAGACTAAGTGAGCAGGTGTGTAAATATAGTAATTAAGGCAGCAGTCTCAAAGCACCAAGGTGAAAAGTCTGTGAACCATAAATGAGAAATAATGAAAAAAAAAGTGAAACGTGTAAATAGAATTATTGTATAAATTCCAAACAAATCAAAAAAAATGTCATGTGTAACAGGTCCTGAAAATATAACATCCACTCGTGCAAAACTTAGGAAAAATGTCCATCCACAAATGAAGCGCATCCTCAATTATTGATGAACCAAAGCTGTATTATTCCACCACCACTTTAGAGAAAATCTCTTCTTACCAGATGTCCATGATCCCCCATTACAGAGGATCAGTGAGAACATGTAATACAGGCACAGCTGATCTCCAACAGACCCCCAACTCTCTTGCTATCCTTCAAATCTCCTCGTTGGTAATTCAAGCCAACAGAAGGTTACCCGTGGCATATATAAAATAAATGTTCCGATAGTTTAAAATAGATTCAAGTTTATTGGAAAATTAAAAACAAAATATTGCACTTACAGTGTTCCATCAATTAGAACGCCTATAGTCCGAAGTGCCAGCTGGTGCACGTTCGGACAAACCCGTCCTTCTGGATTTTCTAGCAGTAACACAAGGTGATGTCAGCACGTCGCTCCACCCTACGCGTTTTGTAAGAGAATTACGTCATCCAGGGGCACGGGCGGCGCGCTGCGTCACCTCCCTTTGTACCATGGAGACCCAACCAAGCCTCATTCTGAGCTGCAGTCCACTAATGGACTTGCGCGGTAACTAACTAAAGAACTCGCAAGATACGGCAGCACGTATGGATGGGATCTGATCAGGATCAGCCTCCACGCATGTGCATTAAACAACATGAGTGGAATAAAATGAAAAATAAAAAAAAGAGTCTAATCCAAAAAACAAACAGAATAACCTAGCATCCAACCTGTAATCCAGACCACAACAGTCCGGGTCCAAAAAAGGAAAACAAGGATCCCTAGTAAAATGCATCTATCTAAACATGTATTGTGGAAATGGATTTAATAACCACCATGGTGACACACTCAACAAATAAGCGGAGTGACACCTGGTGGACAAATTCTTTATAACACTTAATTGTTGACATTAAAAATTAGATGGAAATAACATAAAATAAATATAATCTAGTAAAATCAAAATAAATCCTCATATCTTGGGCACAGAGCGCAAGAGGAATTAACCTTTGCACTTCTCGACCACGTACAATTAAACAGAACTGAATGCGCTTCAAATAACAATGGCACGTCAAAAATTACAAAGACATGCCCAGTCTGTACAATGTTCAAATGATGGTTAAATAAATGCAATCAGTGTAAAAATTATAGTCTCTAATAATAACATCCAAAAGTTAAATAATAAACGGGCAACCCTATAACTAACCTAAGATTGTAAATGGACTATCACTAATCCAAACAATCAAAGTTAAAGGGTATAGAGACATAATATTAAAACAAAAATTTAAAATTCCAAGTAGGAGTCCTGACCTGTCCAAATTTCCAAAATCACATATGGAAAGGCCAGGATAGTGTAAAAATATTTAGGATGAGTTGAGCCACCCTATACCTTTTCCCAAAATAATAATCAAGCAGGTGATATCAAAACGGGGGGGGGGGGGGGGGGGGGGTAGGGGGGGATCAACAAATGAATTGCACCTCCACCGTTATCTGAAAGGTGGCTGTCCAATAAAATTAAAATCCCCCCAAAAAAACAGTAAAAAAAATTATATAAATATCCCGCAGCAAGGATTAATAATCAGGGAGAGAATTTGTTACCTCCTTATATGAAATTAACAGTCCCCAACAGATAGAGGCTCTAGATGGGCTCTAAAATCGAGCCACGTCCGATCGGTATAAACCAATCCTAAATGGAGATATATCACATAAAAACTTTCAAACTTGACATTTATTTTATTGGTTAAAAAAAATTGACCAATGGTATTATTTTAATTCCAGCTATGCCATCATACTCGTTGAAATTGCAAGCAGGTGTGACCCCTTTCCAGTAAGTTCTTTTCTATGTTTTTTTTTTATTTTTTTATTCAGTGTCTTTCTGTGAATGTTTTTCACTTATATATACATATTTGTTTTTATATACCATTTCTGTTTCCTGCTTAACCACTTAATCCCCGAACCATTTGGCTGCCCAAAGACCAGAGCACTTTTTGCGATTCGGCACTGCGTCGCTTTAACTGACAATTGCGCGGTCATTCGACGTGGCTCCCTAACAAAATTGAGCTCCTTTTTCCCCCACAAATACAGATTTCTTTTGGTTGTATTTGATAACCTCTGCGGTTTTTATTTTTTGCGCTATGAACCAAAAAATAGCGACAATTTAGAAATGGTGCTGCTGCTGTGTCTTAGCCAATCAGAGGGGAGAATCCCAGTCAGCCAGGGGATTCGTAGACATGGCTAGACAGAGAGGGGGCTCAGGTAAGTATTAGGGGGGCTGCTACACACAGACTGCTCTTTATCTTTATGCATAGAATGCATTAAGATAAAAAACCTTCTGCCTTTACAACTCCTTTAAAGAGGGATTTCACTGTGAAAAAAATATTAAAAGCCAGCAGCTATAAATACTGCAGCTGCTGACTTTTAATAAATGGACACTCACCTGTCCCAGGGTCCAGCAAAGCCGGTAGCCGAGGCCGATCGATCGCTCGGCTCTCGGCTGCTGCCGCCACCATTCTAGGTGAGGGAATCAGGAAGTGAAGCATTGTGGCTTCACTTCCCGGTTCCCTACTGCGCATGCACGAGCCGCGCAGCGCAATAGGAACCCGTGTGTGTCCCAGCAGACAGTGCGCAGGAAGTGGGTGTAAATACCTGTCTTTGACAGGTATCTTCACCCCCCTCCCCCCTGAAAGGTGCCAATTGTGACACCGGAGGGGGAGAGGGTTCCGATGAGCGGAAGTTCCACTTTAGGGTGGAACCCCGCTTTAAGTAACAAATATGGATCTTGTTCCTCCCCCAGTTTGAGCTCTGCTGTACAGAAGCTCTGATTAAAAAAAAAATACATTTAATGATGCATTAAAGAATACAGACTACCATTCATTTGTGTACAGTAATACCTTAGATTATGAGCATAATTAATTCCAGAAGAATGCTTGTAATCCAAAGCAGTCATATATAAAAACGAGTTTCCCCATAGGAAATAATGCACTGCACAGCCACTGCTTGTCTGTGCAGTAGCACATGTTGCCAGAGGCGCGGGGGGCACCAGAGACGCTCAGAGACCACTCAGAGATGCTGGCGCTCTTTGCCTCTCCTCTTCATCACGTGCCCCAGCGGAAAGCAGCTTTCCCTGGTGAGTACCCGTGAGAGGTCTGTGGGGGAGCAGCAGCATAGAAGGTTTTTCACCTTAACGCATAATGTATTAAGGTGAAAAACCTTGAGGCTTTACAACCACTTTAAGCGTTGGCAAAAACGAAACAAAAAAACACGGTAGCTGATTGGTTCCTATGCAGAGATGTACCAGATTTTGCACTCTTCCATATTAGTAATTCAACTAAGCGTCATTAAATTCTGCACTTTGAACAGATGTAGAGAAGACTGCAGATAAACAGGTACAACTTATGTAGGAGGATTTGTTTCATCTCTGTGTTATTACCTGAGGCCAGTTACTTCACTGGGTATATGGAAGGGTTTACAGCCATTTTAAAATAAGAAAACCCATAATCCACCTAAAAATTGTTGTAAGGAATGCGTGGTGTCAGTGTGAGACTTTCTTGGAATCTTACAGGGAGAAGCCTACTTGAAAGATGTGACCTGGAGACCTCCTATACCTGAGCTGAGCGCAGTGAAATCTGACGAGTACTGCCCAAACCCGGCTGATTACTCCGAGGTCAGTGTTTCCAGGATAACACATTACTGGCGGCAATTATAATCCACTGACAGTCTAGATGTGTTATATAGATGGGGAACCACATTGTTTAATCCATTAATTATAAAAATTGCACATAATTCACATCTCATCATCTTGATATTTTATGCACATCTGTTAATACTTTGTTTAAACTTAAAGCAGAACTTCACTCTCTTAACCAACATTGACTATTTTTAATCCTTTTGCTACTAGCATTCATAAATAGGTAAGAAAGTATATATTGTCTCGTTTTAAATTTTTTGCATTTTTTCAGTTACTTCCATGCCTAGGCAAATTACATCATACATCCCAAGAGTATTCAGGAGGAGTGAAGGGTTTTTGTTTAGCTAAGCACACATCCTCTGCTTGCATGTCTGAGCTAGAGCAGCTGGATTCCAGGAAGTAAATGCCACACAAATCATCTGCCCTTACTCAAGATGGCCACAGAAGAAATTCTGGGGGGGGGGGTAACGTACTGAAATATACTGTGTTAAAGGTGCACTACGGCACTGAAATATACTGCATTCAACGGCACGTAACACACTGAAATATACTGCGTTAAATGTGCAGTAACGCACTGAAATGTACTGCATTAAACGCAGGGTGGATTTGGTTTGAATCAATTCAATTTAAATCATGATTTAAATCACTAATAAAAAGGCTTGATTTAAATCAACTCGATTTCAATTTTTAAAGAGCAACTGTCATCTCTGTCTAGCAGCGGCTCCTCCTCCGACCTGCTGTTGACTCACTGACAGTCCCATTCACTTTAATGAGATGGCTGGTGACACAACAAGACGAGGGACATGGGGGCAGCAGGTGAGTGGATGCCTGCTAACAGGCACTGCCATGATGGATCTGAAATGACAAGTGCTCTTTAAATGGAATGATTCATTCCTGCTGGTAGTTAGAATCTTTAATTTTTGCAAACAAAATGGTTTCCTGTTTAGAATAATAAGCTGTCAGGTTAGTAAAACAGCGATATCAGAACCGATTCAATCATACAGTTTGCAATGTACATAGATTTGCAAAACAATGGGATGAAGGAATATTCCTGAACTTTGTTTTTTATCTCATGGTTACTGTAAAATTGTGTGAATGCATCAATGCAATGCATGTTATCTCAGCTTGCAGAGCTTGGATTCATTGAATGAGTTTACCAAAAATTTAAATATTGCAGAATATACAGCCTCATGTTACATAATTAAGATTAATTTCATGCTAATTAAACTAAATTATTAATGTATCTTAAATAGAAAACTATCTTTAGATAGATTTTTACTTCAAAAGCATTTTATTAAAATAAATTTGATAAAAATAAAACAAATTAGATTTAAATAAAAAAAAGCAGATTTAAAATTTTAAAAAATCAGCTTTTTTTTATTTAATTTTTTTTTAAATCACAGATTTTTATTCATCCTGGTTTAACATGCACTAACACAGAAATATACTGCGTTAAACGTGCAGTAACGCATTAAATGTGCACTAATGCGCAGCAATATACTGGGTTAAATGTGCAGTAACGCACTGAAATATACTGTGTTAGACGTGCAGTAACGCACTGAAATATACTGCGTTAAACGGCACGTAATGGACTAAAATACAGTACATTAAACTTGCACTAACGCACAGAAATATACTGTGTTAAACGTGCAGTAACGTACGGTAATATACTGTGTTAAACTTGCACTAACGCACTGAAATATACTGCGTTAAATGTGCAGTAATGCACAGAAATGTACTGCAATAAACGTGCAGTAACGCTCTTAACTATACTAATATTTATTAACTTTATTATTTATTTTAAATGTAGTATACCACAACACTCTGCATTGTGAAGCCCAGCGCAGGTGCTTAGTCCTATACAAAAAAGTACCTCCTGAACTGGCCATATTCCCATCCATCTATGACCAGCTTAAGTTCACACTTGCGGTTGGGTAGGGGCGGGGGCATTTAACCTTCTCTCCAACCACCCCCCTCTTAAAAAACACTTTCATACCGCTGAACGTCATATGACATGACACGTCATATCAGCTTTTAGTGGTGATTTTTTTCAGCCGGAGATTCCCTTCACCATAAGAACAATCATAGCGGCTGTTCAGCCACTTAATCATTCTTACAGTCGCCGATGCCCTTCAGTGCTTCTCCCGGCTCGAGCCAGAGAAGGAATCCACTGGCGTTGGAAGAAAGTCATAGAGAAATCCGAGGGACAGATGGTCCCTGGCAATCTCTATGACTGTCGAAGGCCAGGGACTTGGCAGGAAAGCCTGAAATCATTCTTTTTTTTTATCTCAGCCTTTCCTGTCTGAAGGAGAGATGTGGGGTCTTATAGACCGCACATTTCTCCATAAAGAGGACCTGTCATGCACTATTCCTATTACAAGGGATGTTTACAATAGGAATAAAAGTATTCAAATTTTTCAAAATTTTTAAAGGGAAAGTATAAAAATAAAAAGATTAAAATAAACAATAAAAAAAAAAAATTAAAGCGCCCCCATCCCCGCTTGGTCATATGCAGAAGCGAACGCATACATAGGTTGCACCCTAGGGTTGCCACCTCATCCCTTTAACCTCCCTGGCGGTACGATTATTTCGGATTTTAGGTGCTAAAAGCGGTACCATTATTTTGCATGAAAATTTGGCGTTTTATATTGTAGTCCTGCAATTCTTAGGAATAACTCTCTTAAATCTGTCCAAACCAGAGTCTAGCAGACATCCCGGGTATGATAAAGTTTGAAAAATTAAATCATAAATTATAATATAATAAATCATTATAAATAATTGTACCAAATAATAATATAACAATAATAAAAATTATTCAATAATGTAATCAAATCAAAAACACTGAAATTTGCTCAGTCACTGTCATTACTTTTCAGTATTTGATGACGGATCTCCCCACAAATCGCTATCGCTCAATTCTGCGAGTGATTCTAATTTATTATCGCTGTTTTCTAGCTGGTCTAAAATCATTTTTGATGTACAGTGACAGTTTTGGTTGCTATGGGCAATCTCCAGTTTCCAGGCATAAAGAACAGTTTTTATTATATAAAACTGCATGCAGAGCACTGGGCAGACCACTAGGGACAACGGGGATGTGAAATATTTACATACAGCAATGTAATCTGTAAGATTACATTATACTGTATGTTTACTGTTTGTTTCACTTTTTGAATTTGGCGCCGATCTCCGTGCCCGTGCGTCGCAACGCTCGCAGGGCACGGAGATCGGCGGTGTAATGCATCGAGCGAGACACGGCTCGCTCGTACAGCGGGGAGATAACGCTGGATCCGAAGGAGAAGGTAAGTAAACCTCCTCCTGGATCCAGCGATGCGATCCCGAGTCTGACTCGGGGATACCGCTCTTGGTATAAAAAATCCACCCCGAGTCAGACTCGGGAATACCGTCAGGGGGGTTAAACCCAAACACATATTAATTACACAGGTTCTGAGGCTGATTAAGGTGGTAATGAAAATCACTTGTTGCCTTATCTGAATTAAATTAGCCTTCAGAACCTGTGTAATTCATATGTGTTCGGGTTTAAAAGGATGAGGTGGCAACTCCATCGCGCCTGCATATGTAAATGATGTTCAAACCATGTGAGGTATCACTGTGAACGTTAGAGCGAGAGAAATAATTCTAGCCCAAGACCTCCTCTGTAACTCTAAACATGTAAAAAAAAACGTTAAAACAGCGCCTATGGAGATTTTTAAGTACCGAAGTTTGGCGGAATACCACTAGTGTGCACAATTTTAAAGCGTGTCATGACATCTATTTACTCAGCGTAACATTATCTTTCACATTATACAAAAAAATTGGGCTAACTTTAGTGTTTTGTTTTTTTAATTCATGACAGTGTCTTTTTTCCCCACAAAATTGCGTTTGAAAAATTGCTGCGCAAATACCATGTGACATAAAAAGTTGGCTGCCATTTTATTCCTTAGGGCCTCTGCTAAAAAAATATATAATGTTTGGGAGTAATTTTCTAGCCAAAAAAATATGATTTTTACATGTAGGAGACGAGCGCTGGAATTTGCACGGTATGGAAGTGGTTAAGCTACAAAGGTAGCTGGCCAGAGCTATATATTTGCTGCAACTACAATGTCTTGCTTCTCTGCGAAGCAAGAATTATACCCCTCGTTGCCTATGGTGGGCAGTACTGCTCGCCAAACACAACCTATTTAAATTAATGGGGCTATGCTGCAACCACCTTGTAACCATGTGCAATGCACAAAGTGGCAGTGCATTGGTGTGGGCTTTAAGGGGTTAAAACTGGCAGTGATGCGGCATCATATTGCCTTCCCACCGCCTGTCAAAAACCCTCTGAAAAGCGAACCCTTGTGGATCAGACTTCGGAGGGCATGCAACACTTCCGGATGCCTCCAGGCCACTGTTTTCTCGTTTGACCCCTATGAGACTAGAGGATTCAGGATTCTTCAAGAATAAAGCTGGCTGTAGACAATTCGAATCTGGGCCTGTTCAGTAGGAACTGGCTGAGATTCGAACCATTTATGGGCAGGCTGAATGTACCCAAGGAGATCGATCAATTGACCAACTTGGGTACAACCAGCCCGCTAAATTTTACATACAATAATTGCTAGCGGCTGGTCTTCTCCTGCTGGGGATGGCTTCCTCATCCCTCTTCCGCCGCCCGGCCAAGAGAATACAATGGCTCCTCAGGAGGGATTTCCCTATCAGCACTGTCTGTGTTGATGGGGGAATTGATCGAATTTCTGTCCTACAACCCGTGGAAATTTGCTCCATGTATGGCCTGCTTAGGTACATATGGTGTTATAGACTTGCTCGCTAAGGGGGCATAACCATGGCACCCCGCACTCACAATGTAATGATGCATTATCAGCGCCGCGCTGTGCATCATTAAGTGCTACACACTACCTGGACGTGACCGCCCTGAAGATGTGAGAAAAGGGGAAGTAAAAAGAAAAACTACAAAATACAATGAGTAGTGTCATCCGGAGGAGAGCACTAAGGGCGGCAGGGTTGAGCCTTCAAGTTTAGCTTTAAAGCAGTAGTAAACCCAACACCAATATGTATTATATTGTAGCTTACCAATCATTAGATGTGGTGGCTGCATTCGTTTTCTTTTTTTGGGGCTTTTTCCCCCCTCTGTTTTATAATCAAACAGGTTTTTTATTTTTTTTCCTTTTGGGATAAAGGTTTTACATAAATAAAGCTGATCATTGTAAGCACCCCTGTGAGTGATAAATGGTTTTGCTCAACCCTTTAAATGCTACATCTGCTGGACAGCTTTCTCTGCCAAAAAGCAACAGACTTACTGGCTGGATCACCAGGTTAAAATAAAAGAACAAAAGCCTAAAAAAAGAAAAGGAACGCAGCCATCACATTTAAGAATTGGTAAGCTGCAATATAATAAATGTTCGCTTTTGGGTTTAATACCACTTTAAATATCATCAGCAACAGATTACAAATAATTTACTGGCGGAATTACATAGGATGTTGGCGCTCCTGTCACCTCCTCCTCAAGGGATCCGATCTCTTCCTCCCTAAGGGGCCCTAATGACATTTTAAACTCCCCGATGACTCAGTATTCATAGGAGCCCCAAGATGTCCTTGCATGGCATGTTTAAATTTCAATAGTATTACATGGAGTATATTATAAACTGCATGGAATGACTCACTAAGCATATATTTACTAGAATCTGGTGAAGAAAATGCCTGAATATACAAAATATGTGTGTCAGAGCAGACGTCTAATTTTTCTGTTTATTTCCATAACCTTCATTTAAATAAAGTTCACCCCCACAAAGGGGACCCTGATATGTCACAAGCAGATGTTGTTATGACGTTATAAAAGGCAGATCGAACGTCTACAGAGAAAGTGAGAACAGAATCCATAGCAACTTCTATTCATCCACCAAATAACTGGTATTATTACAAAAAAGGTTAGAAACAATTCCCTGTGGGTTTTTTTTAGCAGCAATTTGAGAGACATAGAAGTTCATAAAATGTGAAGCTTTTATTGACAACAGATGATGAAATATTTATACATCATAGAGAAGTAGAAATGGTTAAAATATGAGCTCTGGTATATGCAACAATAATGCAAATATTAATGAAAAATACTATCTTTCACATGAATTTATCTATGTTTAAATAAGTAATTTTTTACAATAGGTTCACGTTTTCATAGTTCAAAGAACCATTTGGTGTATGGAAATAACCCAATGCATTTCAACATAGAACAAATAGTGGTCTTCTTCAGGTGGTTCTCCTATTTCTGTTGATACAGCAAATGGATAATTTTCAATATTAAATAACATTATAGTACCAAGCTGATTTTGTAAGCCCTTGTACACACGGTCGGACATTCCGACAACAAAATCCGTCGGATTTTGTCCAACGGATTTTGTCTGAAACTTGTGTTGCATACACACGGTCGGACAAAGTTGTCGGACAATCCGATCGTACGTAACGTGATGACGTTATTTCGTTACGACGGGACTACGTTCAGGCTAGTAGCCAATAGCTTTGGTCTAGGAATTTGATCTGAGCATGCGTGGCACTTTGTCCGATCGGAATTCTCTACACACAATCGGACAAAGTCCGATCGGATCATGTTGTCGGAAAGTTTAAGCCCTTGTACACACGGTTGGACATTCCGACGGAAAATGTCCGATTGGACCGTGTTGTCTGATAATCCAACTGTGTGTGGGCTCCATCGGACTGTTTCCGTCAGAATATCCAACGGACAAAGTTTTAGAGCTGGGCTATAAAAATTTTCGACAACATGATCCGATCGGACTTTGTCCGATTGTGTGTAGAGAATTCCGATTGGACAAAGTGCCACGCATGCTTAGATCAAATTCCTAGACCAAAGCTATTGGCTACTAGCCTGAACGTAGTCCCGTCGTAACGAAATAACGTCGTCATGTTCTGCACGATCGGATTTTCCGACAACTTTGTCCGACCGTGTGTATGCAACACAAGTTTCGGACAAAATCCGACCTATATTGTTGTCGGAATGTCCGATCGTGTGTACAAGGGCTTATAGCCCAGCTCTAAAACTTTGTCCGTTGGATATTCTGATGGAAACAGTCCGATGGAGCCCACACACAGTCGGATTATCCGACAACACGGTCCGATCGGACATTTTCCATCGGTATGTCCGACCGTGTGTACAAGGGCTAAGAGTTTATTCCTGTTTTGTATACTTACTATAAAACAATAAAAACAATTGAAAGTGAAAACTGATGATTAATGTTTGATTCAACAAAAAAAATTAACATGGACAGCAATCGAGTAAGACAAAAATGTCATGGCCGAGTGATGAGCAACAGATAGTGATAGTTTTGAGTGACAAAAGTTGATTGATTGTGGCAGAAAAAAAGCACAATTATACAGGGTCAATCTATGGCATTTTTTGTGCCACTTTTTTAACATGGCATTTTTCCTGCCACTTGCCTTGCCTAGTCAATATCCGATTTGATTGTTTCGGCAAATCTAACATTGATCATTTGATTTATTGCACCGTGCATAGCTACCATTATTCTCAATATTGGCCCAATTATGCAACCGGTCCCCAACAGCACCTCTAGGCTTTGGATCAAGGAAATTAGCAAAAAGTTTTAAACCAGAGTTTAGAAATTCAGGGAACTCCAGACACTGTATAGGATAGCCTTTCTCAACCTTTTGAACAGAGAGGAACCCTTAAAATAGCTTAATAGTCTCAGGAAACCCCTGCTAAAAATTACTGTATCTACAACTCATGATACATTAGTGGGATGGTCAGTGGGAAGAATGTTCCTTATACGTGTGGTCATAGGGAAGCACTACCTCCTTACAAATAGCTAAAAAGATCAATGGTGTCAGAGGGAACTTATCTAAGAGGCAGAAATTGCCCATTGCTCAAAGAACCCCTAGCAACCTCGAGGAACCCTAGTATTCCATGGGACCCTGGTTGAGAAACCCTGGTATAGGGTAACTGGCCTTGCAAGCACCACACCTGCAGGGTCCTGCCATGTGGTGCCAGTGAAAGTTAAGGTAAGTTTATCTCAGCTTAGATTCTCTTTAACCTTATCCTAACCATAACTTGAGTCCAATTACTACACGAAACCTGAAGCCCCAACCTTACCGATAAATCTAGCCCTTAAAGGATAACTTCACATTTAGTCTTTTGCAGCCTCCCCATCCCCGGCAGTGTAATCACATAGTAAAATATGCTCCAGAGTAAAACTCTACTCCGGAGATCTTCTCTGAACTGCACTTCCTGGAGCCAGTGTAGTGGATTCCTGGGAATTCAGAGTTACATTTTTAAAGAGTTCACCTGCCCAATTGATAACAACAAATACACAAAGTTCAGAGTGGTGAGAAGTTTCTGAAAAACTTTTTTAAAACGGTTGCATAATGTCACTTTTATTCCTATTCTTTCTGTCTTTTCTGAAGCTGATAAGGAGATGCTGGGCACACAATGCTATGATGAGACCTTCGTTTGAGCAAATTAAGAAAAGTTTAGAAAAAATGAATCCTCACCGCGTCAGCCCAGTGGATATGATGATGAATCTGGTAAGGAAACCTTTCAGAATTGAATGATATCTATTGCCAATTCTTTTGTTTTTTGAGGGGGGGATTGACCCTATTTGTCCTGGTGATGGTCACTAGAACAGAAGGTGATGGGATATCCAAAATTTTACAGTTGTTAGTCAAACGAAGGTAAGATTTTCCAATAGGGAAGCCTGTTCCATCAGCTATTTAAGATATAAATTCCCTTTACTCTGGAGAGATTTTCTCTCAAATCAATGTGTGTCCCTGAGACAAGAAGTAAGCAGATATCCCCCCCAATGGAACAGGCAACAAAAATGAAATAAACATTTTGTACATAAGTTATTAGCCCTTGTACACACGGTCGGACATTCCGACAACAAAATCTGTCGTATTTTGTCCGAAACTTGTGTTGCATACACACGGTAGGACAAAGTTGTCGGAAAATCCGATCGTACGTACCGTGATGACGTTATTTCGTTACGATGGGACTACATTCAGGCTAGTAGCCAATAGCTTTGGTGTAGGAATTTGATCTGAGCATGCGTTGCACTTTGTCCGATCGGAATTCTCTACACACAATCGGACAAAGTCCGATCGGAACATGTGGTCGGAAAGTTTTATAGCCCAGCTCTAAAACTTTGTCTGTCGGATATTCTGACGGAAACAGTCCGATGGAGCCCACACACAGTCGGATTATCCGACAACACGGTCCGACATTTTCCGCCGGAATGTCGGACTGTGTGTACAAGGGCTAAAAGATGCAAATTTTCGGGATAACATGGATCCTTCTTTGACCTTTGGTTCTGAAGGTCTAACCCAGCCTTTCTCAACCTTTTAAACACAGAGGAACCCTTGAAACAACTTTCCAGTCTCAGGGAACTCATGCTAATAATTACTGTATCTACAACTCAAGATACATGGTCAGTCAGTGGAAAGAATGCTCCATACACTTGTAGTCATTGGGATAATATATTCCTTTAGCTTAGCATTAGCTTATCTGAGAGGCAGAAATTGCTCACTGTTCAAGGAACCTCTAGCAACCTCTGGAGCATACACACGGGCGGACTGTTCGCCCAACTAAGTTCGTCAGACAATCCGACAAACAGTCCGTTCAAAATTTGCATGAACGGACTTGACCACACACGATGAGCAGACAGTCCGCTGAAAGCGTGCGCGATGACGTGAACGGCATGTACGACGGGACGAGAAATTCGACGTCCAATACACTGCAATGCAACCTTCGCCGTGTAAATCCTTTCTGAGCATGCGCCAAACTTAGTCTGTCGAACTAGCCTACACACGAGCGGACTGTCCGCTGAAACCAAGTTTGGACGGACTGTCTTACGGAAATTTCGTAAGACTTTGTTCGTCAGACTGTCCGCTGAAACAGACCGCTGAAGCCCACACACGAGCGGATTGTCCACTGAAACACTGTTCAGCGGACTAAGTTGGGCGAACAGTCCGCCCGTGTGTACGCGGCCTTAGTGGTTGAAAAACTCAGGTATACCTCTAGCTAGTATGCTAGATCTAAATAGGTTTATCTGTTAGTGTAGAAAAATTTGGCATGGCTGATGTCTCAGGGGTTGGATGACTCATCAGGTAGCTCTCTCTGATACTTCCCCCTGGTCTGGAAGTTGGTAGAAACTTCCAGAGCTAGATGGTGGGAGTAAGGAGGGGCTGTCATGCAAATTTTGAGGTCCTCGGCCAATCCCCAGCAAATGGGCCGGCAGGGGATATATGCACCTCATAAATAGACAGGAGTCATGCCACCAAGGGAAGTTGGGGGGAAGATGAAGATGGAGTGCTCAGGAGGCTGACGGTGGTCCTTGAGGGTGACTTTGGGCCGGGAGCTTGGGTGCTGAAAGATTCCCCCTAAAACGTACAAAGGAAGCCCTTCCTGGAGGCACAGGAGCAAGGAGAGGACAGCAAAAGCAGGTCAGCACATCTGGGAGATCTCCTGAGAGTCAGCTGGATGGGCTGGTGAGTGTCAGTCTGGAGGACTGGAGAATGAAGTTAGCCTGGAGGGCTGGTGAAAAGGGCAGCTGCAGACAGATGGGTTGGCAGTGCCTGAAGAGTTGGTGCTGGGAGCAGTGCCCACAGAGAGGAAGTACTGGGAAAGTGTGAGCTGTGTCACCCCATCTGTTCTTCAAGTATAGTGTCTGTAAGTCACTGTATGTAATGAGCCTTTGCTACAAAAATACTACAGGGTGACAAAGCTGAGTTGTGTGAATCAAGCGTGTGCTTGAGGAAGAGGAGGAGCCGTGTATATAGACTATGAAGGCGAATTGGTATCCCATAATCTCCCATCCTTATACAAGTTATTAACCCCTCAATAAAAAAATGTAAAAAAACACAAAGTCACAGACTGTTCTCTGACTCTGAATGCCTATGGAAATTTGGTGTGCCTGGCTGTGCAGGGTGGGAGATCCCATTTACTTGCAGTTCCTTAGGGGGTGCACTACATATGGGGAGAGGGCAGGGAGCCCAGTGAACATAAGTTTGCTGATTTTCTCTAGTTGGTATAAGCCCAGACATGACAAGCTCTGATCGGATGACTTACCAGCCTCTGTGGCAGGAGAAGTAGCTAAAAGAGCATGATCTGTACCCATTAAGCTACAAAGGAATGCAGAGGTTCCATTAGGGGCCTAATAGATCCCTGTTATCTCTATGAAAACATGTCACTTGATCTATGCTATCACATAGGTGGCAAAAAAAGAAAATTAATGTTTAAAAATGAAATTTTTATAAATTTAAAGAACAAGAAAAGGGAGAAGCTCCCCGTGCCAATGTACACAAACACACACATATGAAAACAACAATTGCACCACGCATATTCGGTATTGCTATGCATGCTGGAGTGAGAGCAAAAGTTTTAGAATATGCAATTTTGAGGCTTAACATATATAGTACCTGTTTATTCAAGGCAACCCCAACTTTTGTATTTTACTAAAAAATGTGCCTATTAAAGTGCCTTGAAAAAGTATTTATACCCCTTGAAATTTTCCACATCTTGTCATGTTACAACCAAAAACATAAATGTATTTTATTGGAAATTTATGTGATAGATCAACACAAAGTGGCGCATAATTGTGAAGTGGAAGGAAAATGACAAATGGTTTTCAGAATTTTTTACAAATACAGTAAATATGTGAAAAGTGTGGTGTGCATTTGTATTCAGCCCCCCTCAGTCAATACTTTGTACAACCACCTTTCGCTGCAATTACAGCTGCAAGTCTTTTTAGGGATGTCTCTACCAGAGAGTGACTTTTTTGCAAAATAGCTCAAGCTCTGTCATATTGGATGGAGAGCATCCAATATGATTTAAGTCTGGACTTTGACTGGGCCATTCTAACACATGAATATGCTTTGATCTAAACCATTCCATTGTAGCTCTGGCTGTATGTTTATGGTCGTTGTCCTGCTGGAAAGTAAACCTCCTTCCCAGTCTCATGTCTTTTGCAGACTCTAACAGGCTTTCTTCTAAGATTGCCCTATATTTGGCTCCATCCATCTTCCCATCAACTCCAACCAGCTTCCCTGTCCCTGCTGAAGAAAAGCATCCCTACAACATAATGTGGCCACCACCATGTTTCACAGTGGGATGGTGTGTTCAGGGTGATGTGCAGTGTTAGTTTTTCATCACACATAGCGTTTTGCTTTTAGGCCAAAAAGTTCAATTTTAGTCTCATCTGAGCAGAGCACCGCCTTCCACGTGTTTGCTGTGTCGTCCAAATGTCTTCTTATGGCTTTCTTTCAAAAATGGGTTTCTTCTTTTCACTCTTCCATAAAGGTCAGATTTGTGGAGTACACAACTAATAGTGGTCCTGTGGACAGATTCTCCCACCTACGCTGTGGATCTCTGCAGCTCCTCCAGAGTTATCATGGACCTCTTGGCTGCTTCTCTGATTAATGTTCTCCTTGCCCGGCCTGTCAGTTTAGGTGGACGGCCATGTCTTGGTAGGTTTGCAGTTGTGCCATACTCTTTCCATTTTCCGATGATGGATTGAAAAGTGATCCATGAGATTTTCTAAGCTTGGAATATTTTTTTATAACCTAACCCTGCTTTAAACATCTCTAAAACGTTATCGCTGACCTGTCTGATGTGTTTCTTGGCCTTCATGATGCTGTTTGTTCACTAAAGTTCTCAAACCCCTGAGGGCTTCACAGAACAGCTGTGTTTATAGTGAAATTAAATTACACAAAGGTGGCTTTTATTTACAAATAAGTGACTTCTGAAGGCAATTGATTCCACTAGATTTTAGTTAGGGGTATCAGAGTAAGGCTCGGTTCACACAGGGGGCGACACGACTTGCCGTGCCGCGACCTGCCGCGACCTCAGCGGTGACTTGCAAATGACTTCTGTATAGAAGTCAATGCAAGTCGCCCGAGGTCGCCCAAAAGTAGTACAGGAACCTTTTTTCTAAGTCGGAGCGACTCGAGTCGCTCCTCTTAGAACGGTTCCGTAGTACAGAACGGGGGTGACTTGTCAGGTCGCGGCACGGCAAGTCGTGTCGCCTCGTGTCGCCCCCTGTGTGAACTGAGCCTAAAGGGGGCTGAATACAAATGCATGCCACACTTTTCAAATATTTATGTGTAAAAAAAAAATTGAAAACCATTCATCATTTTCCTTCCACTTTGCAATTATGTGCCCCTTTGTGTTGGTCTATCACATATAATCCCAATAAAATACATTTAGGTTTTTGGTAATAACATGACAAAATGTGGAAAATTTCAAGGGGTATGAAAACCTTTTCAGGCACTGTATATTGTGTTTGTGTGCATTTTTTACTGAAAAAATTAGTTTAACAAAAAAATGGCGATGCAAAATTATTCTACAGGGTCTTTGCTTTCAGAAATGATGCAATGTTTTGCTGATGTTAAGCTGAACTCTGAGATAAGCATTTTTTTTGTAAATGCAAGAGTCATGTTTATTCTTGGTGTGCTTTATTTCTTCCAGATCTGTGCAGTAAACCAGTGTGGAACTTTACTTCTGTGTAGAGGCTTTCTTGTAATAAAGACCAGTCGCTGCTGCTCTCTCTGCTTGTGCAGGGTGACTGGTCTTGTTTCCGCCCCCTCCTGTAGTTTTCTGTAGGCAGCCTGTAGTGGGTGGGGCCTGCTGGGTCCCTCCCACAGCTCTGCACAGGCTCTGTACAGCACACTGATGACGTCACTGCTACTTTTACAAAGTAATGCAAAGGCACTTGATGTACAAAGTGAATTTATATCTTTTATAGTTATTGAGCACTATAAAGTTACTAAATAAAACAGTTTGTGCCCAGAGTTCAGCTTAAAGTGGTTGTAAAGGCAGAAGGTTTCTTATCATAATGCATTCAATGCATTAAGATAAAAAACCTTCTGTGTGCAGCAGCCGTCCTCAACCCCCCCTAATACTTATCTGAGCCCCATCTCGATCCAGAGATGTTGCACAAAAGACTCTACTGTATGGGACTCTCCCTTCTGATTGGCTGAGACAGCAGCGGGGCATCATTGGCTCCCGCTGCTGTCAATCAAACTCAGTGAGTCAATGAGGAGAGAGAAGGAGCTCTGTGTCAAGTATACTATGTTTGTTTGTTTTTTACATAAAAAACAAGACTTTACAATCACTTTAAGTAATCTCTAGGCCCAATATGTGCATTTTTAACATGTGTGCAGAGGGAAAAAAAAGGATCTGGCAGCAAAAGGGTTACATATAATAGAAGAACTGAAAGAAAACAAAATATAAAACAACAACATTTGATTGATGTTGGGTTATGGTTGTTGTGTGGTTAACTAACAATTATCTGTATTACAATGGTAGATGGAAAAGTACAGCAAACACTTGGAAGCCATTGTTGCCGAGAGGACACAAGATCTCCTACAAGAGAAACAAAAAACTGACCGTCTCCTTTACAGTAAGTAAATCTGAATTCTGATTGGCCTCAAACAAGCAATTGATATTTTCCTAATGGATACTGTAAATCGTGTAAATATAAAACATCCATCAAGTTTATAGGTCAGATTCCAATTGCTTTAAGTAATACAAACACACTATTTAAAGAGATTGTAAAGCTTCAGATTTTTTTAAAATTAGAATAATAAAGATGTCATACTTACCTGCTCTGTGCAATGGTTTTGCACAGAGCAGCCCCAATCCTCTACTTCTGGGTTCCCCTGCCAGCGCTCCTGGCTCCTCCTCTTCGTTGAGTGCTCACCACAGAAAGCTGCTTTCTACGGGGGCACTTGTGCAGGAACAATCCCATGCCACCCTGTCTGTGCCTATAGACACAGGCAGTACAGCTAGGCACCGCCCCCCCCCCCCCACTCCCTCATCACAGAATTGAGAGCCAATATTTTTCCATTGCTAACAGTTTGCCCAATGAGGAGGAAGAGAGCAGAGACGCTGCTGTTCCCATGCACAATGCTGGATCAAGATTGGGCTCAGGTAAGTACAAGGCAAGGCTGGGGAGATCATCTGTCACTGAAGATTTTCGACCTTAATGCATAGAATACATTAGCGTAAATAACCTTAAGGCTTTAGTACCACTCTAAACCCCCGTACACACGGTCGGACATTCCGACCACAAAATCCGTTGGATTTTTTCCGACGGATTTTGTCCGAAACTGGTGTTGCATACACACGGTCAGACAAAGTTGGCGGAAAATCCGATCGTTCGGAACATGATTACATTCGTTCGTTACGACGGGACTACGTTCAGGCTAGTAGCCAATAGCTTTGGTCTCGTAATTTGATTTAAGCATGTGTGGCACTTTGTCCGATCGGAATTCTCTACAAACGATCGGACAAGGTCCGATCAGATTTTGTTGTGGGAAAATCTGAGATCCTGCTCTCAAATTTTTTCCATCGGAATTTCCAATATAGAGCCCACAAACAATCAGATTTTCCGACAATATTATCCAATCGGACCTTTTCCATCTGAATTTCTGACTGTGTGTACAGGGCATAAGAAGATCCCTTCCAAGCACTCTTTTTTTTTTGTCTTAGATTATCACATTACATAATTCTATTGCTAATTCTGAGAAAGCGTTTATGAGTCCATGGGGCGTTTTATGACAGATGGAGTTTTTAGCCTTATGTATTAAAACATGTAAGTCTCTTTTTTCAGAGTTTGTTTTATCTATGATTGTAAACATCTATCAGTTTATTTGCGGCAAAATTGGTTTTCCAACTCCTATCATTGGGACTCATTCAAATTTGATGGCCAAATTCAAAATACAGCTGCCCTGTGCTTTGAGCAGAAGTAAAGTCTGCAATACTTACCTTTCCGGCACCGATATCTTTTACTGGCTTCTCCTGGGTGCCGCGCTGTCACTGCCTTCATTGGCCAACATGGGATGACATCACTCCTTCGCATATGCAGGAGTGCAATCATCCCGTCACACAAGATGGTTGTAAACTGAGCTGTGCATGCACCAGCAATTTAAAAGGGCACAAAGCCCAAAAATGGATGGGTATGTGATCCCAATACATCCAAATTGGTTCATCCTCTCAAAAGAGAGTGCCTGCATAGAAAAGTGAACTTCTGTTTTTTGTTTTGTTTTTTACATTCCCTTGCACAATTGTATATTCAGTTTCACTGCACTCACTAGGCTAAGTGAACATTCTACAATAACATAATACAACACTAGGTGGCATCAACATACAATGAGAACAGTCCTCCTTCTGGACGCTTTGGATGTCTATAAACTTCATATTGAGAGAAATGTCATGCGTGCAACTGTATGGTGGCCATACACACTTCAATAAATGATTGATTCCTTTTCTGATCAATCTTTTCCAATAGGAATAATCAAGCTATAGTCAACAACCCATTTGGTCAATATACCACACGGGAGAAGGGGATTTACTTCAAATTTACTTAAAGCGGGAGTCCGCCGGGACTCCGCGTTTTTTTTTTTCTTTAAAAGCCAGCAGCTACAAATACTGCAGCTGCTAACTTTTAAAATAGTGACACTTACCTGTCCAGCGCGCCCGCGATGTCAGCACCCGAAGCCGATTTCTCGATCGTCTCTCGGGTGCTGCTGCCGCCATCTTGGGTATGGGAATCAGGAAGTGGAGCCTTTCGGATTCATTTTCCGGTTCCCTACTGCGCATGCGCGAGTCGCGCTGCGCAATAAGGACGGTCCCCGCTGCCTCTGGGATCTGTGTGTTTCCTAGCAGGCAGCGGGGGACTTTCGGAAAGGGGCGTAATCTACGCCCCTTTCCGGAGAGAGCTATCCCGGAAGTGGGTGCAGATACCTGTACTGTACAGGTACCTGCACCCCCCTGAAAGGTGCCAATTGTGGCGCCGGAGGGGGGGGGGGTTCCGATGAGCGGAAGGTCCACTTTAGGGTGGACCTCCGCTTTAATATATAACTGTAACTTACAACTAAAAATGATTGATCATATCTCTGTTTCCAACATGTAATTGCATAATCTGACTGATCATAATAAGATCATATTCATGTACAAAGCATCACAGTGCTATCGATTGATGCAAAACAATTGATAATATTCTGGGCGATCAACTCAGTTTGATCAAATTCAAATAAAATGATATCTAACTCAATCTGGGAAAGGGAAATAATAATTATTTGATGGTTTGCAGATTCGATAGTTTTGATTAAATTACACAACCACTGGATAAAAAAATTATGGCCACCATAAGAAAACAGCCATTGCTGTTTTATAAAGAATTGGCAAAAATTGGGAAAGCTCACTATCATAGACTACGAAACACAAATAAAGGTTTAAAAAAAAAAAATTGCAAAAACAAATACCCTTCAAGGTTATAGGATAGTTAAACAATGTTACATTGAATATATTATATATAAAAAGATGAAACAAAAAATTAAATTCACAATAAATTACAATCTAAAATCAAATCTTCATTATTTATTTATTTATTACGGGTACTTACAGATTCTCACAAGAGTGAGTACACCCCTCACAATTCTGTAAATATTTTATTATATCTTTTCATGTGACAACACTGAAGAAATTACACTTTGCTACAGCTTGTATAACAGTGTAAATTTGCTGTCCCCTTTAAAATAACTCAACACACAGCCATTACCGCTGTCTAAACCGCTGGCAACAAAAGTGAGTACACTCCTAAGTGAAAATGTCCAAATTGGACCCAATATGTCAATATTTTATGTGGCCACCTTTATTTTCCAGCACTGCCATAAAGCTTTTGGACACGGAGTTCACCAGAACTTCACAGGTTGCCACTGGAGTCCTCTTCCCCTCCTCCATGATGACATCACAGATCTGGTGGATGTTAGAGACTTTGCGCTCCTCCTTCCGTTTGAGGATGCCCCACAGATGATCAATATGATTTAGGTCTAGAGAAATGCTTGGTCAGTAGATCACCTTTATCCTCAGCTTCTTTAGCAAGGCAGTGGTCATCTTGGTGGTGTGTTTGGGGTTGTTATAATGTTGGAATACTTCCCTGCGGTCCAGTCTCCGAAGGGAGGGCATCAGGCTCAGCTTCAGTTCCCTGGTTCCCTCAATGAACTGTAGCTCTCCAGTGTCGGCAGCACTCATGCAGCCCCAAATCATGACACTCCCACCACCATGCTTGACTGTATGCAAGACACACTAATCTTTGTACTCCTCCCCTGTTTGCTACCACACACGCTTGACACCATCTGAACCAAATAATTTTATCTTGGTCTCATCAGGCCACATGACATGAACACAGTAATCCATGTCCCTAATCTGCTTCTCTTCAGCAAACTGTTTACGGGCTTTCAGTGCATCATCTTTTAAAAGAGGCTTCCTTCTGGGATGACAGCCACGCAGACCAATTTGATGCAGTGTGCAGCATATGGTCTGAGCACTGATAGGCTGACCCCCCCCCACCCTCCCCCCTTCAACCTCTTCAGCAATGCTGGCAGCACTCATATGTCTATTTCCCAAAGACAACCTCTGGATATGACGCGGAGCATGTGCACTCAGCTTCTTTGGTTGACCATGGCGAGGCCTGTTCTGAGTAGAACCTGTCCTGTTGTATGGTCTTGGCCACTGTGCAGAAAGCTCAGTTTCAGGGTCTTGGCAATCTTCTTATAGCCTAGGCCATCTTTATGTAGAGCAACAATTCTTTTATTCAGATCCTCCTTTTTTTGCCATGAGATGTCATGTTGAACTTCCAGTGACCTGTATGAGACCTTGTAACACTAATGAGTCACATGACACCGGGGAGGGAAAATGGCTAATTGGGCCCAATTTGGACATTTTCACTTAGGGGTGTACTCACTTTTGTTGCCAGTCATTTAGACATTATTGGCTGTGTGTTGAGTTATTTTCAGGGGACAGTAAATTTACACTGTTATACAAGCTGTACACTCACTACTTTACATTGTAGCAAAGTGTCATTTCTTCGGTGTTGTCCCATGAAAAGATATAATAAAATATTTAAGAAAATGACACTAATCTCTGGTAAAAGAAAATTTATATTCAAGTATGTATTTATAACTCAGAAGAGTCCCTTTTTTTGCTATCAGCCTCCTCCAAATCTCCAAATGTATTTTTTGCTGATGTGATCTGACTTTCTGTTAGAGGGTGGTTACATTTTTTCTCCATGGTCCCACTGTATGTACGAATGTAGCCACTCTCTCTTGCTCACTCCTCAACTGGATTATGGACTATGGGATTTGTGATGTGCATAGAGCAGTGCACATGATTGCAACCAATCTGCATTGCTCATTCCAAAGAAACAGAAGCGAACAGGAAAGGGAGAGATTCTGGAGCTCATGGAAATACAGTTTCATAAAAAAGAGTACAGGGCCATTAATTATGGGTTATTTTTGGAGAATAAGAAAATTATTTAGTATCACTTGAAAGCTGGACTCCGGAAAAAATTCAAAACTTCTTTTGCAGTGGGGCTCCCCCCGCACTGCAAGGCCTCATGCACACTGGGCAGAAAAATTGCTTCTTATACAGCGAGGAGACGTGAGCTGCCAGAGAGGTGAGTATAAATCCTTTTCTATTGGAAGGAACTTTAAACTCCAGTTTTTAAGAACCAGCAACAGGTTCACTATTATAACAACTTTATAACTATATAGATATTGTATATGTGGGGGATTTACTAAAACTGGAGCACGCATAATCTGGCGAAGCTCTGCATGGTAGCCAAACAGCTTCTAACTTCAGCTTGTTCAATTAAGCTTTTTCAATAAAATCTGGAAGCTGATTGGTTTTTATGCAGAGCTTCACCAGATTTTGAACGTACTGTTTTTAGTAAATCAGCCCCATAGTGACAGTTCTGAGCCCTGCCACTGAGGAAAAAGAGGTAAATGGCATGCAAGGTTCTCAGATTGACACTCCAGAATGGCTGTTAGTGGAGAAAATTGGTCTTTTGGTTTTCTCCGGGTTTTGTAATTCCCAGATTGGGTTCTGGAGTCCATAGACTTCAAAGAGTTTTGGGAGGGAAGAAGCCTTTAAACCTGTGTCCAAATTCTACCAGAGTTCAGCATGCTGTGTGTGCAGGTGTGCAGACTCTTTGTAGTCAAGGGCCTCACAGTAGTTCAGGGCTGCCCCAGGGAGACAGGAGACTCCTGTCCAGAGGCCAGAGACGAGGGCCAGTGCAGCAGGGAGCAGCTGGCACATGTATGTACAGTGGATGAAGCTACTTTGAATGCTATATGAAGTTGAAACCCCCTTCATGGGAATCCTGATGTAAGGAACTTTACTTTATTTTTAAATAAAAATGGGCTAAAAAGGCCTAAACCATGTTTTCTGGTTGAAAGTGAACCCATTGGTAAGCACTGTTCTTGAGTTCTTGAGTAAAATCCCCATCCATATCAATATCAATTATATATATATATATATATATATATATATATATATATATATATATATATATATATATATATATATATATATATATATATATATATATATATATATATTCACTGTATACTGTATCACATCATGAGCTTTCACCGGGCTCTGTTTTGCCATAACATAAACCGAAATGGTGTATAACTTGGCCAATTGACTCTGGCTGTATTGCACTGCACAATGAAGCAGATGTCCTCATTCAAGTTTCCAAGGACACTATGAAAAGCCCTCACTTGAGATTCTGAATACGGTTTTGCGAGTGAATGGCCAGCATTATCCTACATAATAACATGCTGAATATAGATAATCTGTCAATTCTATAAGGGAGCATATTTCACACACATGGAAGTCAATGTCTAATAAGTGCATTCAGTTTGTGTTCTCTTCTTTTCGTGTCTTCTTTTATACTTTGTAATTATTAATTTATTTAAATTGATTTTTTTTAGTGCAAATGTTGTCTTAGATTGAAAAGGTCTGTTTATAGGTTCACTCCATTCAGAATTAAAGCAGAGTTCCACCCAAAAGTGGAACTTCCACTTTAAGCACTCCTCACCCCCTTACATGCCACATTTGCTATGTCATTTTTTTGGGGGGTGGGGAGTGGGTGTATTGTGTATGTGCGAAGCGCACTGTGCTCTATGAATGGGCTGGCTGCGGGGGAAGGAGGAGGGGGCCGAATTTGGCAAACGAAACCAGAAGTGGGAGCGGGTACCAGTCAAAACCAGGTACCTACTCGCCCCCAAAAAATTGCAAATGTGGCAGCGGGGGGGGGGGGGGGGCAGTCAGACAAGCAGAGCTTCCCCTTTTCGGTGGAACTCTGCTTTAACTAGGATTTAAAGGCATCTGGTGAATTTACAGTATATATTTTAAAGTACAGTATATATTTTACAGCAAGAAATCTGAGGCATGTGCTCTCATGCCTAGTGTGGTTACTTTGAAATAGGAGAGCTGGGGGACTGGCAGGATCACTGGGTATTTCACACAAAGAAAGAAATATAGAAAGAACAGGATACATATTCATATAAGTACATCGTACAACAGGAACAAATCAGGAATATGAACACAAAAATACCTTTTTCATTATTTCTAGGGGGTAGAGAAAGAGGCAGTAGTAGTGTATTCCCTTTTCCAGCAGGCTCCTGTGATGTCTTCTTCTACCTGAAGTGCTCGCTTTTGAGCAGGCCTTAAAGTGATTGTAAAGCCTTGTTTTTTCCCTATAAAAATAACAAACATGTAATACTTACCTACTCTGTTGCAGTGGATTTGCATAGAGCAGCCTGGATCCTCCTCTTCTTGGGTCCCTCTTCTGTGATCCTCCCCCACCCCCTTCTGTTCAGTGCCCCCACAGCAAGAAGCTTGCTATGGGGGCACCCGAACCGAGTCACAGCTCCCTGTGTCCATTTTGACATGGAGCCCTGTTCTGGCCCCACCCCCTCTCTCCCCTGATTGGCTAGCTGACTTTGTCTGCTGTGGGAGACAATGGTACTGCTGCTGTGTCTCAGCCAATCAGGAAGGAGAATGCCAGACGACTGAGACATTCGTGGACATTGCTAGACAGTGAGGGACCTCAGGTAAGTGTTAGAGGGGCAGAGGGGGGTTGTTGCACATAGAAGGCTTTTTATTTGAATGCATAGGATGCATTAAGTCAAAAAAAACTTTGCCTTTACAACCCCTTTAGGCATCTTCACATACAGTTCAGACTGTTAACCCTGAATTGTATGTGGGTGGGCCAGCGTGCCATGAGCAGTTTATTGAGGAGGTTGCAGTGCCTCGGTTGAACAGGTATAGGTAGTATGCTGAAGTGCAGAATAAAATTTAAAATTGGCATTGGGTTGGCCAACTACAAGTGTATTTATTTGTTCCAGCTTGGAGTTCAGCTTTAATTTGTGAATCTTTTTAAATGAAATCTGTTTTCTAATAGCACCTCTCAACTTTTCCGCACAATACCAGGTATGCTTCCTAAACCGGTTGCTGATGATCTCCGCCAAGGCCTTACTTGTCAAGCTCAGAGCTATTCTAATGCAACTGTTTATTTCAGGCAGGTTCTGTGCATGCCTGTGGTTGTAGCATGTGTGTGCTTGCTTGCGTCTGTTCTTTTGTAGTACAGTGCTTTTCATGTGTAAATTCACTTTTACATTTTCAAAGGTCAAATACCATAACTGTCATCTTTAAATTGGGTCCAGAGAACTTGAACACTGGAAGCTGTGCCCAAAAAATGCAGATAAAGGGATTGGCCACCAGTATTGCCTGTGATCTCCTAGTAGCTGATCAATGTTGACTGACCATGCAATGCGTTAATGTATAGAGGTGGCTATCTTGGTAGAAGCAGGGCTTTGCAGCCTCATGTCATTGCTGTTCTCTGATGACTGGAGATCTGATAAATGGTGGGGTAATGTTCAAGAAACAGCAGGAGAGGTTCTCAATGCACGGGTCCACATGATGAATAAAGCAGGTGCAGGGAGATGCATGCAGTGTAGAAGACAGCAAAGAGAACAGTGAACAGCACAGCAGTGACAACACCAATTCCTACTTCAAATCTCCTGAGACTAGTCGGGGACAGCAGTGCCATAGATGATCTCACACAGCAAATATACAGCTTGTGGTGCTGAAGGAACAGGAGTACTTAGGCACTCACACATACTAGGAAGTGTGCTACTATTTGTGCTGGTGGAAAACAATAGCCAATCTTCTTCTTGTCTTGCTTTCAGGTCCACTGTAATTACCTATCAGATGAATTCACATAACTCTCTCTCTGTCTTGTTTAGTGACATTGTGGGCTTCACGTCATTGTCTGGGGCCAGCACACCTCACCAAGTGGTCAACTTCCTTAACAAGTTGTACACCCAGTTTGATGACATCATTGACAATTACGATGTGTACAAGGTGGAAACTATTGGAGACGCATGTATGTCACCTATTTGTTCTAGATAGTTATGATTGCTGAAAAGCACTTTGTCTTGGTTTGTAGTTTTCGGTAGAATGTAGAAGGGTTATGGGTTATGCCTGGGGAGATTCCTCATCACTATTGGCTCAAGTACATCTTATTGTCTCTGGTACAGTCAAGGCCGTCTTTAATATTGATTGGACCCTGGGAAAAAATTTTCTTAGGGCCCCCCTCCCCCCATGCAATTTCGCTCTCCACCTTCTCTGAGACATACAATAAATAGCAGCTAGACTTAAAATCAGTTTACTGTATCAGATCAGGCAGCAATTGCGACTGGTTGCTAGAGGTTACAGCACTCCTTAAGGCTCACTGATTATTTGCTAGAGGTTACAGCACATTTCTGCTTGTTGATTGGCTGCTAGAGATTGCTGTACAGTAATACTGCTCACTGGTTGCTATAGGTTACAGCACATCTTGCCTTTATTTACATATCAATGCAGTTGGCCTTAGCTATTTACATATGCATGTCACTGCTATTTACATATGAATGCCAGTATTTACATGTAAACACAGGTCTGCCGGTGAGTCATCTGCACACAACAATAGGGCAGAGCTGGGCAGCATTAGTAGCAGCACAGGACTAGAACTTCAATGGACAAGGGAATGTAAACTGGGATAGTTGGCAAGTATGAGGCAGCTGCTTTGGGCCCCACAACAATGACAGGGCCCAGGGCAGCTGCCCCTTTTGCCCTGCCTTAAAGACGGCCCTGGGTACAGTAGTTGATGGCAAATCCAAAAATGTTGAGTTCTCACGGGAATAGCAGATGAAAAGACACTACTTCCTTTATTAGATAAAGTAAAGGTAAAGTGTAAGGTAAAGTGAAGTATGTCTAAATCAATTTATTTTAATTTTGGATAGGGGAAAGGGATGCTCTACTGTGATCACTGTCACCAAGACTGAAAATGAGGGGAAATTAAAAAATTTTGAGTTATCACCAGAACAAGATTAGTGGGGAAATTCTCTTTTTGTGGTTGCTGTGACAGCTTTCCCAAGATAATTTTTCTTACTTTTCTGAGATTTCCTTCCAGTACCTGTCTTTAGGACAAGAAGTGAAGGAAATATCTCCCAATGGGACACCTAAGGTCAAAGGAAGTGGACAGGGCTTTTGACCATTCCTGAGTATCCCCAAAATGATGTCATCCTATCAGATATGTGTAATCCTCCAACTCACAGACCACTGATAGGAGAATGAAACCGCAGCAACACAGTGACAAGTCATCAACTCTGCTCTCTACTCCTATTGGCATGTTCCCTGTTGGCACATGTGCACGCAGCAAAACCTAATTCATTTCTAGAGCTGACCTGCCCTATTTCATTCCTTTTCCATTGTTTTTTGTTTCATCTATTAGGCCTCTGTAGCGAAACCCCCCATAGGGGCTGCTGGATATTGTGGTCCCACCTGCCACCTCTGTCCAGCCTGGAATTCACTTCCCATTCACCTTAGAGACAATGAACAGTCCGCTGGTTTGTTTTGTATTTTTATTGAGGGATTTTGAACTTGGATAGGGTAAGGGAAATTATAGGATGCCCAGAATCAATAGTAGAACCAAGTAGATGATCAGTTGGAACCTCTATTTACATTTCTAGAGCTCCAGCCTTCACCAGCACAATGCTTATTTGTAGACTCTCTCTCTCTTCTGTACAATACTTGGTTCCAGGTACAGCTAGCACATGGTAGGCCCAACTCTGACTCTGTCAGACCCTAGCAACTGCTATTTGCTGGCAGGGACCGTGGGCCCCTTTAGTGTAGCAACAAATAGTAAAAGAAAGTCTTTAGTGCTAGCTGTCTTTGGGGACTACTGCTCCCAGTCAGTCCTCTTCAGGCCCTGCCAGTCCTCCTGGCTGAAGCTGCCCAACTCCACTGCTCATGACATCAGTCACCCCTGCTGGCTCTACATCCATCCCAGACTGCACACTCCCAGTCCGCTCTGACATGCCTCCCCAGCTTTCCCAACTCTGCCTGTCACTCATAGTCCTCCTGGCTGCACTCCAGTGGAGCCCTCCTGGAGACTTGCCCGGCAACACTAGCTCCTGTTGTCCTCCTTGGTTCCTCTCTGTGCCTCCTGTCCAGATCCTTCTTTGTTACTCAGAAAGGCTCCGATTTGTACTTGAACCCCCACAGGCCCATGGTCACCCCCTACTCTAGGTATTTAAGGAGGCCTGCCCCCTGCCAATTCAGGTTGGGGATTGGTCAGGGCTCCTTAGAGTACCCCAGACAGCCCCACCCTTCTTCCTCTCTTTGCTTCTAGAAGCCTCTAGAAGCAGAAGGGAGGTAACCGAAAGATGATGCTGTCTGTGATTCACCTGCTGCTACTCTAGGCCTCTCCCAGCCCACACAGATCAAAACAATCAGGCCTAGCTTACTGCTAGGCCTGATTCAATTTACTTGCACTATCAAAAAATCTTACATCTAGCACCTACCTAAGGTAGAGGGTGCTAAACCCCTTTCCCACAGGCTGTCTGATCAGGTCCGCCTGTCAGTCCCCCTTTTCCGGCTGTCAGTTTTTCAGGTGGACTTGATTGGACCCTGCATTGACCTCTATGGAGCGGCGGATGTCAGCGGACACATGTCCGCTGACACCCGCCACCATATGATCCTGGCCACCAAAAACAGACAGATGGTGGTCCTATTTTCCATCCCTCCAGTGGATCAGATGGCATCGGATGGAAACGGACAGGCAGTCCATTTTCTATCTGATTGCCCCATAGAGGTGAGTGGGACTGTGTCTGCTCTGCATAGCGGAGTGGACAATGACCTGTCATCTACCTGTTCAGCGGAGATCAGTGGAGAGATCTGCCACTGAGCAAGCTGATTCCGCTTAATAGAGGCGCCCATGTGAAAGGGCCTTAAGCTGTTCCTTCAGACATTCATTGAGGTTGATTTACCAAAATTGGTAAAGTGCAAAATCTGGTGCAGCAGTGCATGGTAGCCAACCGGCTTCTAACTTTAGCTTGTTTAACGAAAGTGGTTCTAAAGGCATGAAGGTAAAAAGCCTTTCGTGTGCAGCTCCCCCTTAGCCCCACTCAATACTTACCTAAGCCCAATCTCGATCCAGAGATGTGCAAAAGTGTGGGGGGGGGGGGCTGAACCCCACTCTCTGTGTCTTATGGACACAGAGAGCTGGGCTTGAGAGTGAGCATGCATGAGTGCCCCCATAGCAAAGCGGCTTACTATAGGGGCACACAGCAGAGGGGGGCCGGAGCGCCGATGGGGGACCTGAGAAGAGGAAGATCAGGTTGCTCTGTGCAAAACCATTACACAGAGCAGGTAAGTATAACATGTTGGTTAATAAAAAAAATAAAAAATATATAATTGCCTTTACAAACACTTTAAGCTTTGAAAAAAAACAAGAAGCTGATTGGTTTCTATGCACAGCTACGCCAGATTTTGCACTCTCCAATTTTAGTAAATCAACCACATTGTGTCTTTTCTTTTCTATTTGGCTTCCCATCTTACTCAACAGAACCATGATAGCAACAAGATGACTTGCTCCGAGGAGGGCATGGACCAGATAAATATTATATTTTCTGCCTAATAACAATTCCTGTAACATTATAACATTCCAAGTTCTGTCTTGCAGATATGGTGGTATCTGGTGTCCCAAAGGAAAATGGTACAAGGCATGTTTCAGAGATTGCAAGTTTGGCTTTGGATCTCGTCGATGTTTGCTCTTCTTTCCAGATCCCTCATTTACCAGACACTAAGTTGAAGATCAGAGTGGGAATACATTCAGGTGAGCTGTAGTAAAGTAGTTCATGGTCTTTTTAGCTTTGCCTTGCAGTAAATTCAGGAGATGAATTGTTCTCCACCGAGGATAGACAGAGCCGTTCAATGCAAGGTTTAGTGCGGTATAATCATCACTCTGTGTGTAGGGAAGACATCTTTCCTGTTATTAAGAGGGGGACTCTGCATTGTCAGGGGTAAGAGAGGGAGCTGGTAAAATGAATTAGTACAGGAATGCAATGGACAGGTTCCCTTTGTTCTGTGTGCACATGGACTGTAGCAAATAGGACACTATGCAACCTTTTGGACCTGCAGCATCTGCACCACAACAGTTCCTCTGCATCTCTGATCTCCAATTCTAGTAGTACATACATGCTTGAATTCTATGTCCAAAGTCAGAAAGCCCAGTCATAATCCTCTAATATAATGAAGCTGGCTGCTCAGTAACATCCATTTCATCAATTCATTACTGGCTTTGTGGCAGAATACAGCAGTAAAACCCTAACGTGTTTCAGCTGAAGCCTTACTCATAGCAGCTGCTACAAGTAAGTATTTGGCAGACACGCACTAGTGCATTTCTGCTTTATTCTGCCACATAGCCAATAAAGAATTGAGGCAATGGATGTTACCAAATAGCCGGCTTCATTATATTAGATGATGATTGCTACATTCTAAGGCACTTGGGCCAGAGTACAGTTTTTCAGTCTTCCAGGTAATTTGCGGTAGAGCATATTTTCTTAAACCCTGCTTTTTTCATTTAAATACATTTACAAATTCTCTAATCCCCATTAAACAAAAAATGCAATACCCAACTTGCCCACAGAATTTGTTGAATGAATGGTGAATTTGACCGGCAATTAACCTTCTTTAAACCTGCGCTTGACCTTGAATGCCATAACCTTAAATACCAACCCATCTGAAGCAAACAAAAGTCTATCAACACAGACCCTAATAATTCTTCTTTATTATTTACAAGGCTCCAAACAGTCTGTAATTAAGACCCGTATTCAGGTGGGGCTAAACTCATTTTCTGCCCCCCCCCCCAACCTTGGAAAACCCCCAAAACCTTATTATTATTATTTTAGCATACTACCTTTTTTTTGCAGGGGTCTTTAGTCTGGTTGAGTGACTTTTTCTTTCTGGGTCTTGAATTCTGCATAACTAGCGCCCTCTACTGACATAGTTCTGCTTTCTGCAGCATTTTCCCATGTGCACAGGGTGGCTTGACCCCAAGAAGTGAGTCTCTGACACTCTGGGCTCACAGGAAACGAGCTGATTGACACTTGGTATCATTCAACCCAGAAGAGGAGTGGTGCTGGTTTGCAAAGTGGCAAGTTTGCAGGGGGCCGAATTGGGGAGGGGGCTAGTACTGCGAGCAGAACTGCCAGCCGACCAAAAAATATAAAGCTGCGCTAAAACTTATAAACTACAAAAATGATATTGTGACATATTGAATTCTAATATCAAATACTAGACAGTGTATACTATCAAAAATTGTGCAAAAAATCATCAAAATTAAAACACATAAAAAGTCCATGGGGAGGAGAAACACAAAAAAATGAATTCAGTCCATTGAAGTGACTCTTTAAAACACCCTTCAGATGTATAGCAGGTGCGCCCAGAGAGAGAGTTTTATCCACCACCAAATTCAGTGAGGCTTACCAGCTGCCAAGATCTCTTTTTAGGGAGATCATACAAGCTTGAAAACAAAGCGATCGTTCCTGGTCTCTCCAATGGGTTCTGCTGGCGTCTCCAACTCTTATAACTCCTTCTTAGAGCGTCTCACATTCCAATTTAAGTTGATTAAAACAGGCAAACAACTGAAGCATCCAGCGCTTCAGTGATAGTCGCTGTAGTGCAGTCTGTCCAGGTCCCACGTTAAGCCAGGCTCTGCCCAACGTTTTGTCACTCAAAGTGCATCATCAGGGGCATGAGTGACGAAACGTTGGGCAGAGCCTGGCTTAACGTGGGACTTGGACAGACTGCACTACAGCGACTATCACTGAAGCGCTGGATGCTTCAGTTGTTTGCCTGTTTTAATCAACTTAAATTGGAATGTGAGACGCTCTAAGAAGGAGTTATAAGAGTTGGAGACGCCAGCAGAACCCATTGGAGAGACCAGGAACGATCGCTTTGTTTTCAAGCTTGTATGATCTCCCTAAAAAGAGATCTTGGCAGCTGGTAAGCCTCACTGAATTTGGTGGTGGATAAAACTCTCTCTCTGGGCGCACCTGCTATACATCTGAAGGGTGTTTTAAAGAGTCACTTCAATGGACTGAATTCATTTTTTTGTGTTTCTCCTCCCCATGGACTTTTTATGTGTTTTAATTTTGATGATTTTTTGCACAATTTTTGATAGCATACACTGTCTAGTATTTGATATTAGAATTCAATATGTCACAATATCATTTTTGTAGTTTATAAGTTTTAGCGCAGCTTTATATTTTTTGGTTTGTGTTTATTGTGGGTATCTCACATTGAGTTGCAGCAAGAATTTATATTGATATTTACATTTAGTTTATTGTTACTATTCATATTATTACTTTTAGAGCTTGCCTCACTGGCTTAGGCCTTTTTTGATTAATTGAGTAATTTCTGGACAGCGCTGTTTTCCAAAGATTTTTTTAGAACTGCCAACAGAACTGTTTTTTTCTTTTCTTCAAAAGTCATAGGCAATAGATTTTTTACATTTTATTATAAACTTGAGTCAAACTTGAAAGCTGGCCATAGACATGAGATCATTTGTACCAGATTGAGAGGCAATCTCCGGGCTATGGGCACAGCAAATACGGCAGTCCTTGAGGGGGGAAGATCCCTTCCTTCAAGAGTTTAAGACCTTGTTTAATTGTTATTTTTGCCCACTAAGATATGCTGACACCAGCATTAGTATATCCATCACTATCCACCTTCCTCGCCTCTTCATCCATGGTCCACAAGCCAAACTTATGCATGAAACTCTGGCTATAGTCCTCTCCCAACAGCTGGAATCAAGGCATAATGGAGCCGGCACTTCTGGAGAAAAATTCTTGATAATGTTTATTCCAACATAACCATGTACAAAACGGTGAGGGCTAACGCATTTCGGTGAAGCCTTGTTCACAGCACAACAGCAACAGCCCAACAGCTGGACTGTAAAACTTAGAATGTGATTGTGCTCTAAGTATCATATTTTTGTCTCACCTATGAAGGTCCTGTAGTGGCTGGTGTGGTTGGCTCCAAGATGCCTCGTTACTGTTTGTTTGGAGATACTGTGAACACTGCATCAAGGATGGAATCCACCAGTGAAGGTAAGATCACTAATCAAGATTATCATACTAAATATATAGTGTTTTGTAATTATTTTCTGTTTGTTCATTTATCATATTCAGTACTGTAAACACATTTTTGAAAAATATCTCATATGAAGTCAGTCAATTATTAAAAATTGCATGTTAAGTTGTCATATTTACAATTTCCAGCCAGTAGGCACACCTCTGGGGCTCATTTTCACATGTTTACCAGGCTAATCCTAACTGCTTTGTTTAACAAAATCCTATGCAGAACAGCCTGGCATTTGGGTGAAGCAAGAGGCAATGACCGCTGCTGCAGGTATATGCAGGCATCTCTGGATGGCTGCACTTTATACCTGCCAGTGACTTTTGGTTTTCTTTAAGTTACAGAGGCCTTTTAAGGTAAGCTAAATAGTGTTAAGACATGTTACAATTAGATATAATAATATTGGTTGAGAGGCTTGACTTAAAGTGACTCTGTCACATTCGTTCTGTTACCTGTAGAACAGGGATATGCAATTAGCGGACCTCCAGCTGTTGTAAAACTACAACTCCCATCATGCCTCTGCCTCTGGGTGTCATGTTTGTGGCTGTCAGAGTCTTGCTATGCCTCATGGGACTTGTAGTTCTGCAACAGCTGGAGGTCCGCTAATTGCATATCCCTGGTGTAGAAGAAGGCAGTAGACAGTGTTCATTCAAGAACAGAGGTAGGAACCAGTGAGGCCGCGTACACACGCGGGGACTGTTCGCCCAACTTTGTCCGCTGAACAGTGTTTCGGCGGACAGTCCGTCCGTGTGTGGGCTTTCAGCGGACAGTTTCAGCGAACAGTTTGCTGAACAAAGTTTTTCGGAATTTCCCCTCATGTGTAGGCTTGTTCGTCAAACTAAGTTCCGCGCATGCTCAGAAAGGATTTACACGCCGAAAGTTGTAATGCAGTGTATAGGACGTTGTATTTTCCGTCCCGTCGTACGTGCCGTTCACGTCATCGCGCACGGTTTCAGCAAACTGTTCATTCGTCGTGTGTGGGCAAGTCCGTCCATGCTAATTTTGAGCGGACTGTTTGCTGAAACTGTTTGACGGACAAAGTTGAGCGAACAGTCCCCGCGTGTGTACGCGGCCTTAGATGCATGGGATCCATGAAGTCGATCGACGCTCCAGGTTTTAGTGATCGGAGCAGTGCTTAGTGGTAAGAGCACCAAGGGAAGTTTAGTATTTAGTGCCATCTTCTATGGGTAACAGCACTTTTTTTTTTTTCAAAACAGGCTCACTTTAAAAAAAGAACTTTACCACTTCTGGAATGAGTGGGCTACTGCACCCTTCCTGTAGTGTCCTCCTCCAGCATAGCAATATTTATGATTCCTCTCATTGCCCTGACGCTGTTGCTGCCATCTTCAAAAAAAAAAAATGACATAAACAAATCCAAATGTTTACCTGATGTGATGCTCAGGGCAATCATTTAAAACTTCCATACAGTGATATTTTAGTTATAAGTAGACAATGTTCGCGGTTGCTTGTGATAATTAAGTAGGCTAAGTAAGCTAACTTTCTAGCATTAACCCTAAAGCCGCGTACACACGAGCGGACTGTCTGGCCAACTTAGTCCGTCGAAACACATTTCAGCGGACAGTCCGCTCGTGTGTGGGCTTCAGCGGACTTTTTCAGCGTGCAGTCTGGCGGACTAAGTATTTCGGAATTTCCGTAATATTGTCTGTCGTACTTTGGTTTCAGCGGACAATCCGCTCGTGAGTAGGCTAGTTCGACGGACTAAGTATGGCGCATGCCCAGAAAGGATTTACACGGCAGAAGGTTGCATTGCTGTGTATTGGACTTCCTATTTCTAGTCCCGTCGTACGTGCTGTACACGTCATCGCGCAAACTTTCGACGGACTGTTTGTGCATCCGTGTGTGGTCAAGTCCGTTCATTCGAAAGTAGGACGGACTGTCCGTCGGATTGTCTGACGGACTAAGTTGGCCATACAGTCCGCCCGTGTGTACGCGGCTTAAGGCTCCGATTACATCTTCACATTCCAAATCGTGGGTGGAATCGATGCATTTTGAAATAGTGCCCTGACAATTTCAATAGCACCCCAAATGTGGCTCAATTTTGCAGCCATTCCTCGGGTGACAATCGCAGTAAAATCACGCAAACTGACTCGCAGGACGCCTGTTGCCTAAAAGAAGTACAAGCTTCTTTTGGGCAACAGGCGTCCTGCGATTCTGTTGGCGCGATTTTGTACACCGGAGCCTTAAGTGAAACATCGATCTTCAATAGGCTGACTGTTTACAATTTTTTTTTTCTGGTAATCATGAATGTGACTTTCTATTACAAGTTATTTTTTTCTGCCTTTTTTAGCCTTAAAAATTCAGTGCAGTTCTAGTGCTGCCGATCAGCTCAAACAAATTGGTGGTTATACTCTGACCTGTCGAGGAACGGTTGATGTAAAGGTAAAATTATTCCCATATGATAACCACATTTTCCTGTTCTGGTGGGACAATTATGTTTTTTTTTTAGTTTTGAATGGCATGGGAAAGGGTTAGAACCTCTGTCAAATTCTGATTCAACGCATTTCGGCAGTCCAAGCACCCCTTTCATCAGGGCTTGACTGGCAACAATGTGAACAAACCAGAAGTGAGCTGGAACTCCAATTTTATTTTTTCCAGTGTGAATTACAAGCACAGGTCTTAACAGCAGCTTGTTTGGCAGAGCCCTGATGAAGGGGGTGCCTGGACCCCCAAAATGTGTTAAGATTGTACACTTGACTGTTAATGGAATGAAGTTGTATCTGGACCTCTTAGCAGTGGAGTGGTGCTTTAATTCGATTTCTGATTACACTACACTACAAACCAAGGAGACCGTGGAGACCCTCTTGGGTGTAAAAGAACCCAGGAACCAAATTATATACACCAACATCAATACCTTAAAGAGGTTGTAAACCTTTGCGTTTTTTCACCTTAATGCAAAAAACTTCTAATGGTGACTGGACCCCTAGCCCCCTGTTTTACTCACCTGAGCTCTGTAATTCCCACAGCGGAGACGCGCTCTTCCTCTCTGTCCGGGGGTTCTCGGCTCTTGATTGGATAGATTGATAGCGGCGCAGCCATTGGCTCCCGCTGCAGTCAATCGAATCTGATGCGGGTCGGGGGGGCGGAGCCGAGTCCGGCATTTTGCATCTATGGACCCAGATGCTGGACACGGGAGCGCGCCCGCAAGGTAACCCCCCTGGGAGAGCGCTTCTCTTAGGGGGTTATACTATGCGGGGAGGAGCTGATAGCACCCCAGGAACCCCAGAAGAGGATGATCAGGGCCACTCTGTGCAAAACTAATTGCACAGTGGAGGTAAGTATGACATGTTTGTTATTTAAAAAAAACAAAAAAAAACTAAGCTTTATGCCACGTACACACGACCGGACTTTCCGACAGACTAGGTCCGGCGATCTTCCCGACGGACTTTCAGCGGAGTTCCGATGGACCTTCTGAACAAACGGACTTGGCCACACACAAACGGACCAAGTACGACGGGACTAAAAAAGGAAGTTCAATAGCCAGTAGCCAATAGCTTCCCTTGCGTCGTATTTGGTCTGTCAGAACAGCATACAGACGAACGGTTTTTCCAATAGGAATTGAGTCAGTCGGACAGATTTGAAACATGTTCTATTTCTAGGTCCTTCAGATTTTTTTATGTGAAAAATGATTGGATTAGCCCCCACACGATCGGATTGTCCGACGGACTGATTCCGTCAGCCCTAGTCTGCCGGAAAGGCCGGTCGTGTGTACACGGCATTACAATCACTTTAAGCTAACAATACCAGTAAGCTACGGGTCCAGCACTATCTTTCCACTTCCCTTAAATTTTTATTACTGTCTGTGTCCCTGGTGGGGAAAAAACATAATAGAGTTGCTTCCAGAACAAGGGCTAAGGGAAAAGCTCCCAAGGGGACACCTGTCCAAGAGAGGACTTCCCCTCATTTTAGGAGATTTCCCCTACCCTCCTGTTGCATCTCTGGGACAGGAAGTGAAGGGAAATGTCCGTAATGGTACACAGACAAATAAACTCAAAGGGGTTTTACCCTTCCCTATCCTATCCAAAACAAAACAAAAATACTTTTTTTTTACACTTTAAGACTTTGCTTACACTGGTAACCGAGGGGCAGAAAAAACAGTTCTGCCACAGTTTTACTGCTCCCTGAACACCTGAGCCATAACATAACACAGATGTCCATATACAATGCAGCGGTCGTGGTGTTACAAAATGTATACAACCTGTTTGGCAGACAATACCATAATTCGTGTAGCACTGAATAGCACGGAACCCCAACCACGCTGCAACCATGTGTAATGCACCATGTGTAAGCAGAGCCCTCTAATTCCTCTTGAATTGAATTGTATTGTAACTATGCTGTCTGCCATCAAGTTGTAAAGCTGCGCACACTGTTGGCGCTTTATACAGAATCTCACAAAGTGAGTACACCCCTCACATTTTTGTCAATATTTTAGTATATCTTTTCATGTGACAACACTGAAGAAATTACACTTTGCTACAATGTAAAGTAGTGAGTGTACAGCTTGTATAACAGTGTCAATTTACTGTCCCCCTCAAAATAACTCAACACATAGCCATTAATGTCTAAACCGCTGGCAACAAAAGTGAGTACACCCCTAAGTGAAAATGTCCAAAATGGGCCCAATTAGCCATTTTCCCTCATTGGTGTCATGTGACTCGTTAGTGTTACAAGGCCTCAGGTGTGAATGAGGAACAGGTGTGTTAAATTTGATGTTATCCCTCTCACTCGCTCATACTGGTTACTGGAAGTTCAACATGGCACCTCATGGCAAAAAACTCTCTGAGGATCTGAAAAAAAGAATTGTTGCTGTACATAAAGATGGCTATACTGACATACTTCAGTCTCCAAAGGGAGATCATGGTCTGCTTCAGCAGAGCATGATCTCCTCCCTAAGACCCCTTTCACACCAGGGCGTTTTGCAGGCGCTATAGCGTTAGAAATAGCGTCTGCAATCCGCCCTAAAAAAGCTGCACCATTGTCTGTAGTGTGAAAGCCTGAGGGCTTTCACACTGCAGCGGTGCGCTGGCAGGATGTCAGGGAAAAGTCCTGCCAGCAGCTTCTTTGGAGCGGTGAAGGAGCGGTGTGTTTACCGCTCCTCCACCGCTGCTCCCCATTGAAATCAATGGGGCAGCGCTGTAATACCGCCGGCAAAATGCAGATATTGCGGCGTATTGCCAGCGGTTTTAACCCTTTCTCGGTCGCTAGCGGGGGTAAAAGCGCCCGGCTAGTGGCCGAAATCTGCTGCAAATCCACGCTATGGGCGGTGTGGTGTGAAAGGGGTTTTAAGAGACTGGGCCACAGGGTAGTATTCCAAAATAACAACCCCAAGCACACCTCCAAGACGACCACTGCCTTACTAAAGAATATAAGGGGTAAAGGTGATGGACTGGCTAAGCATGTCTCCAGACCTAAATCCTATTGAGCATCTGTGGGACATCCTCAAACGGAAGGTGGAGGAGCGCAAGGTCTCTAACATCCACCAGCTCTGTGATGTCACCAGGGAGGAGTGGAAGACGACTCCAGTGGCAACCTGTGAAGCTCTGGTGAACTCCATGCCCAATAGGGTTAAAGCGGAGGTCCACCCTAAAGTGGACCTTCCGCTCATCGTAACCCTCCCCCCCTCCGGTGCCACAATCGGCACCTTTCAGGGGGGGAGGGGGGTGCAGTTACCTGGATAATCCAGGTAACTGCACCCACTTTCGGGACAGCTCTCTGCGGAAAGGGGCGTAACTTACGCCCCTTTCCGCAAGTGCCCGCCCCTTCCCGCAAGTGCCCCGCTGCCTGCTGGGAAACACACAGCTCCCAGAGGCAGCGGGGAGCGTCCTTATTGCGCAGTGCAATTCGCGCATGCGCAGTAGGGAACCGGGAAATGAAGCCGAACGGCTCCATTTCCTGATTCCCATACCCAAGATGGCGGCGGCAGGACCCGACAGACGACCTAGCGATCGGCTTCGGGTGCCGACATCGCGGGCGCGCTGGACAGGTAAGTGTCACTATTTTAAAAGTCAGCAGCTGCAGTATTTGTAGCTGCTGGCTTTAAAAAAAAAAAAAAAACGCGGAGTCCCGGTGGACTCCCACGGAAGTGCTGGAAAATAATGGTGGGCACACAAAATATTGTCACTTTGGGCCCAATTTGGACATTTTCACTTAGGAGTGTACTCACTTTTGTTGCCAGTGGTAAAGACATTAATGGCTGTGTGTTGAATGAATGAATGAATGAAATACTTGTATAGCGCACAATCCGAACTGAATCGCTCTCTAGGCGAGTTATTTTGAGGGGACAGCAAATTGACACTGTTATACAAGCTGTACACTCACTACTTTACATTGTAGCAAAGGTAATTTCTTCAGTGTTGTCACATGAAAAGATATAATAAAATATTTACAAAAATGTGAAGGGTGTACTCACTTTTGCGAGATATTGTAAATCCTGTATAATAATAATGGTTGTGGTACAGTGCTTTGAACTAATGTGGGCTGTGAGGAGATGACATAGATGACATGCTAAGATCTGCCTGTCAGGTGCCTCTGAAAAGCAACCTGTTGTGGATCACTTTTCAGATGAACGACAAACATAGCTACACATGCAAATGAGCCCTAAATCTATTATTTATAAAGTGTAATTAAAGCAATGGAGGCGCTGGCTGTGTGTTATAGGTAGACCCACTTCTAGTTTTTACTGCTTGTATTGTAGACAAAGACATTCTCCTAGGGAAAGTAAAGACAGACTCGGGAGTCTTTTGTGGTTACTTGTCACCAATTGAGTCCTTGAATCATACATTGAATCATACATAGCGCACACAGGCATAGTTGTACTGCACGATCAGCATTTCTACACCCCCGACTCTTCATGCTAGGCTCCCTCAGATACACATTGGGAATTTCAGAAGTGACTGATCAGACTTGTATCATGTTAATGAATGAGTCAGAGTCCAGATATAGACACATCTCCTATGGTGACCAGAGTCCAAGCAGCAGGTGAAGGATTGCACTCAGATACTTAAAATGATCCTGTATATATAGTTCAGTCATCTTTTAATAAGGCGATAACTATATAAACAAAGATGTGCAATGAATTCCAATTTATCGATATAATGGAAATAAATACGCTACTGTGTTTTCTGTGTCATTGATTAATTTACTCTTTAGAAAACAGATAAAACTGTATCCTAACTAATAGCTAATTCACATTTCCAAAACGTGGGACCATCCATGTACTCCTCTGGGAATGCTATCTGCTTACCTAGATAAAATACCTGTACAGTACTCCAATAAGCGCCGCCTGTAATAATACTGTAGATAACATAAATAAATATTCAGGACTATTTTAAAGTACTCAATAACCAACTTAAAAAAATGCAGATAAAAGCACAAAAAAAAAAAAAAATTTAAATGTCTTGTCTGTGGCATTTTTTTTTTCCATAAACAATTTTCTATTGATTGGCAATGTGCCTCCGAACATTCTAGCAAATTTGAGAACTTCAGAAGAGCCAGTTCCCCGGCACAGCTTCTTCCCTCTTTGCACAGCCCTCTCCTCTTCTGCAAGTGTTTAACTTTGTGCTGCACTTAAAGCGGAGGTCCGCCCACCGCTGCAAAAATTAAAAGCCAGCAGCTACACATACTGCTGACTTTTAATAATAGGACACTTACCTGTCCTGGAGTCCAGCGATGTCAGCACCGCAGCTGATGTTTCCATCAGTTGTCGGGTGCATGCCGCCTCCATTGCGAGTAAGGGAACCCGGCAGTGAAGCCTGACAGCCTCACGCTGGGAACCCTACTGCTCATGCACGAGGATCCACTCCTCTCTCCTACTGGATCAGCGTCCAGGGGAGGAGGAGGGAGCCCGGGTGGTGATGTCAATACCCGCGGCTGAGGCTCCTAGAAGTGGGAACAGGATACCTATGAAAGAGGAGTACAACGAACGGAAGTTCCACGGTGAAACTCCGCTTTAAGCTGGCCACAGGGCTGGTGCAAGGATTTTTAACACCCTAGGCGAAATCTCATTTTGCCGGCCCCCCCTTGGCTCCACCCCCTTTTCCCTGCCCATGTATACCCCCATATCTTTAATAAAGTGCCCATCAAATGCAGCCCACCAGCGCCCATCATTGCAGCCTACCAGTGCCCATCAATGAATGTTTGCTTGCTTACAATTATTTGGGAGTCGGGAAACACAGACACAGTCCTCCACCGCTGCTGCGCCTCTGGCACTATGTGCTGCCTGCTGATGCTGAGACTTAGTTGCTTGCTGCAGAGAGAAGAGAGTAGGAACACCAGTGGCGGAGCGCCCTAGGCAGCTGCCTAGGTTGCCTAGTGGTAGCACCGGCCCTGACTGCCCATAGAGGGTTTAAATCTCGACCGGTTCAGTAGGTACCAGACGAGATTCTAAACATGTATGGGCAGGCTGAATGTGCCCACTAATTGCAGTCTCTGTGCCCACCAATTGCATCCTCTATGCCCACCATTTGCAGCCTCTGTGATCACCAATTGCAGCTTCTCTGCCCACCAATTGCAGCCTCTGTGTCCACCAATTACAGCCTCTCTGCCCACTAATGTCAGCCTTACCATTTTCTAGTAAACACAGCGCTCTCCTCTCTCTGTCCCCCTTCACTCATATATCACGGAGCTGGGTCTGTGTGCAAGGTCCCGCCCCCCTAGACCGACTCGTGTGATATGCGGAACACTGATTCAATCTACTATCACACGAGCCAGTGTAAGGGGGCAGGACCTTGCACACAGACCCAGCTCCATGATATACGAGCGCCGGAGGACAGAGGGAGGACAGCGCTGCAGTTGTCCCTCAAAGTGGCCCCAGGGCAGTTGGCCTACGGGGAAATTTCCTGGTAGGCCAGTCCGTCCCTGGAGGCTTTGTTCTCAACACTTAGCGCTGCTGCCGAGGTGCTTTGCAGGTGCTCCGGCGGTGCTGGTGCCCACTGATTTTAATTAGTAGGGGCGCTTTATGAGCCGTGTGTCCTAAAGTGCCTCATAGAAGCTGCTTGCAGGACTTTTTTTGATGTCCTGCCAGCGCAGCGACCCAGTGTGAAAGCACTGGGATTGCAGATGAGGCTTTTTTTCAGGTGCTAAAGTGATATTTTTAGCACTAAAATGCCTGAAAAACGCCTCCAGTGTGAAAGGGATCTAACACTGTGTGCTATGGCTGGATACAAGAGAGGGGCTGGCAGTGAATTTTTAAAAGTTTACTTTAATACTAATAGTGTCAGGACAGGCTGGAGTGAAGACGGCTCACATGCACACATACTCAGGAGCTGACAGGCAGGGGGGGAGAGAGGAAAGCTGTGGATGACGGAGGCAGGTAAACTGACCACGGTAATCAGGGCTCAGCAGCCATGATAAACCATGGTCAGCGCACCAAGGGGGGCATAGGAACAGGCAGGATCAGCCAGGTTTTGTACAGCTTACAGAGGGACAAGTTAGACAGCATAAGAACGGTGCTGTTTAACCTGATATAAAGGAACAGAATTTATTTTTTTCTTTTAAAAAATGTATAGAGTTACAACCCTATAAAGTCAGTTTGACTGGAAGATAAGAAGCATCTTCAACATGTTAGCGCCCATATTTATCTAACTTCAGATTTCATTTAGTATGATAACAAAACAAAAAACGAGCAAAGGACAAAATCCATAGCAATCAAAATCATTTTTTATTTGTCCAACTGTTCTAAGTTGAAGACAGGGCACATTTGATTTCTGTGGGTTATTATACATTGCTGCTTTTTACATTGGGTTGTAAATAAAACAGCACGTCATGGTTCCTCTTAAATGCGCAGTCACCATGTGGTGCCCATTTATATCTATTTATTAGTTCTCAGCAGCCATTATTTGTAGCCATGGGAATTGCTCACATGGAGAGGGAGTATCCATAACAATTGTCATACTGTGGAAGGAGGACACAGCTGCTGCACACCATATCTCAGTCTTACATCATGCTGCAAATGGCTGCAAGCAAGACCCAAACTGTCATTTGCGTATGACATTCAGTATTAGGCAACTAAGCCTGTCTGTATTAAAAAAAAAAAAAAAAAAAATACTTTAATTACTATTATCCTCTGCATTTGTGTGAAAACTAACCACACAGTTTCTTATCACCTGCTAATCCCATAAATGTAAATGCTGTTGATTCAAATGGAATTCCTGCCTAACCATAACTATGGTTACTTACTATGGTCACTTAAAAATGTCTCCTCCTGCTCCCACTACCTATGCTGCCTACATTATGTTAAAAAGATTTGTATGCATACCTTTTTTCAGTCTGCTCCACTCCAGACACATGATTCCGTAGCTCTGTCTCCCCTGTGTCAGTGAGCAGTTGGCTGCAGGGGAGAGGAGAAATCATTGACAACGGCTGGACTATGGGAGCCTATGGGTGACATCACTGCTCCCGGAATTACCAGCTGTTGTTGAGCACTCACTCCTCTCCCCTGTAGCTGGTCTTTTTTTCCAAAGGGTAGACAGGATATTTAGCAGGAGAGGGTAGGGGGACATTTTTAAGAATAGTTATTGTTAGGAAGGAATTATTCTTAGGAAGGTACTTTAAGGCCCAATTAAATCATCAATTTATATCAGCTAAATATTTTCCAAGTACAGACAAAAGGTGTTTAATGTCTTCCAGTTTGTTTTCCTTCTAAAGCAGTGATTCTCAACCAGGGTTCCTTCAGCATTGGGCAATTTCTGCCTCTCAGATAAGTTCCCACTGACACCATTAATCTGTTTAGCCATCTTTAAGGAGATAATTCTTCCCAATGACCACAAGTGTAAGGACCATTCTTCCCACTGACCATCACACTAATGCAGGGCCGTTTTTAAGGCAGGGCAAAAGGGGCAGCTGCCCTGGGCCCTGTCATTGTTGTGCGGCCCAAAGCAGCTGCCCTATACTTGCCAACTATCCCAGTTTAAATCTCCTTGTCTCTTGCTGTGTCTTAATATCTCAGTGTGAAGTACTGATTCAATAAACTGATTTTGAGTCTAGCTGCTATTTATTGTATGTCTCAGAGCAGGTGGAGAGCAAAACTGCATGGGGTGGGGGGCCCCAGAAAAGTTTTGCCCAGGGTCCAATCAATAATAAAGATGACCCTGCACTAATGTATCATGAGTTGTAGATTTCCCTGAGACAGGAGACAGAAGAATTATTTCAAGGGTTCCTCTGTGTTGAAAAGGTTGAGAAAGGCTGTTCTAAAGAATCCACACCCTATGTATAAAGGCCTGTCCTCTGTCAGCAGCTGAAGAGTGGGACCCTTGCCCTCGGTGGCTTAAAATGGTTCTAAAGGCTGAATTTTTTTTACCTTCATAAAGGTAAAAAAAACTTCAGTGTACAGCTCCCCCTGCAACAAACCCATGTACATTTGGTAAGTATTCACAGCCTTTGCTCAATACTTTGTTGAAGCAGCATTGGCACCAGTTACAGCCTCAAGTCTTTTTGAGTATGATGCTACAAGCTTGGCACACCTATTTTTGGGCAGTTTCTCCCATTCTTCTTTGCAGGACCTCTCAAGCTCCATCATGTCTGATAGGGAGCATTGGTGCACAGCCATTTTCAGATCTCCCCAGAGATGTTCAATCAGGTTCAAGTCTGGGCTCTGGCTGGGTGACTCAAGGACATTCACAGAGTTGTCCCGTAGCCACTCCTTTGTTATCTTTTTGTAATGAATGGGCAGTGTATGGCCAGCCTTAGTCATACAGGCATGGTATAGCTTAAATGCACAACTAACATTGTTAGTGATTTAATATTAAGAGATAGAGTTGTGTTTGTTACTTTTGCACACTTATATACAAAGGTTTTTTTTGTTTTGTTTTTTAAGTGAAGTAGCTGGGAATAGGTTGGAGGAGACTTGCTTCACTCACAAATGTGTTTATATAATTTTGTGAATGATTTAGTGTGTTGAATTTTATTCACATAATTGGTCAAATATTAGGGGAGCTAGCACATCGTCATTGTTGTGATTGGCTGCACATTTTTGTGCCTTCGGCAGAAAAAATACAGACATATCGTATACGTTTATTTATACGTTGTTACAGATTGTATTCAAATTTCTAATGCATGTGTTTTCTTAAATCTTTTCAGGGAAAAGGAGCCATGACAACATGGTGGTTGGAAGGGAAAGACAAAGCAGGAAACTGGAATATTAAACCGACCTATTAGGACATTTCATACAGCGATCAGTCACCTAGTCTTTGTGCACTGTTTAGAACTAGTAAACGATTGCATCAGTTTTTTCTGCATGATCTCTAGTCGGAGCCTTTTATGTGTTATGATAAGGGGTTACAAGGGTTAAACTGATATGTAACCAAATTAATCTTCACCTTCCTGATCACCTTGTCTTTTTATGTGCAGTAAAAAGTGATATTTAAAAATCGTTGTACTGTTGAGTCCTGCAAAAATCTGTTCCAGGCTGCCCTGACTTTCAGCAATATGACAAAATGACACATACCACACAGCGGATGACTGATCAGTGTACTGTCCACTGCCCATACCATGTGATTACTGTGACCAATCACAGCAGATCAATTGACAATTGTACACAATGAACGGCCTTCATTCAATGTGTACAATTGCGTTGATCTCTGTGATTGGTCACAGTAATCACATGGTACAGACAGGGCTGATCACAGCACATCTGTACCATGTGATTAGCTATGGCCAATCACGGTTAACCACAATAGTAAAAATGGCTGCTTATAACAGTGAACTGGTATAAGCAATCATAATGTGTAATAAATAAAATCCTAATCACTTCTCCAGAGTAGTACAATCTTGCTATGGTAACAGTGGGGTTGATTTACTAAAGGCAAATCCACTGTACACTACAACTTCACTTGGGAAGTGCACTTAGAAGTGCAGTTGCCAGGGCTGGTGCGAGGATTTTTGACACCCTAGGCGAAACCTCATTTTGCAATCCCCCCCCTCCCCCCGGCTCCACCTCCTTTGTCCTGCCCTTGTATACCCATCCTTTTTAATAAAGCGCCCATCAAATGCAGCCCCACCAGCACCCATCAACTGCAGCCCCACCAGCGTCCATCAATGATTGTTTGCTTTCTTCCATTCATTTGGGAGTCGGGACACCGACACAGTCCTCCGCCGGCTCTGCGCCTCTCACAGTATGTGCGAATAGAGCGGTGGCTGCCTGCTGATGCTGACTTAGTTGGTTGCTGCAGAGAGAAGAGAGTAGGAACACCAGTGGCCCAGGCGCCCTAGGCAGCAGTGTGCCCACAAGCAGCTGCCTAGTTTGCCTAGTGGTAGCACCGGCCCTGGCAGTTGCTGTAGATCTGAGGGAAAGACCTGAAATGAGGGGAAGAGCTGCTGATTTCTATCATCCAATCATGTACAAGCAAAAATGCTGATGTCCCCCTCAGATCTACAGCACTTGTTGTGCACATTGGATTTGCCTTTAGTAAATAAACCCCACTGTATTAATCTGGTCACAGTGTGTGAAAAAATAGAAAATAAATCGTAAAAAAAAGAAAATAAATGTAATATAAAATAAAAAAAATTATAATTTTTTTTTTTTTTTTAACAAACTGTCACCGATGTCTCGGTCATCGCCACACCCATTATGTTATAACACTGTACTGCACTGGTGACAGTATGTAAAAAAAAATATATATTTTTTTAAAATAACTGTTACAGAGACCTTGCCATGCCTCTAATGCCGCGTACACATGACCGGACTTTCCGGCAGACTGGGTCCGACGGTCTTCCCGACGGACTTTCTGAACGAACGGACTTGGCCACACCCAATCACACCAAAGTCCGACGGATTCAAATGTGATGACGTACATCTGGATTAGAATAAGGAAGTTCATAGCCAGTAGCCAATAGCTGCCCTAGCGTCGGTTTTCGTCCGTTGGACTAGCATACCGATGAATGGATTTTTCGACCGGACTCGAGTCCGTCGGAAAGATTTGAAACATGTTCTAAATCTAAAGTCCGTCTGATTTTTAGACAGCAAAGGTCTGATGAAGCCCACACACGGTAGAATTGTCCGACAGATTCGTTCCGTTGGACCTTTGCTGTCGAAAAGTCCGGCCGTGTGTACACAGCATTACTAAATACCTTGGAATGTCTACTTTCCAAAAAGATGTCATTTGGGTGATATTTGTAATGTTCTGGTGTTTTTTGGATGGGCTCTCAGTACATCAGGATTTCTTTAGACATATATACTGTATTTACCATTGTTTGTGGACTCTTTGTCTTTCCTACAGAATAAATAATATACACTGATTTGGGTTATTTTCACCAAACAAATGTAGCAGAATACAGTTTGGCCTCAATGTATGAATAAAGATTATTCATTTGCAAAATTATGTAACAGAAACAGAGAAAAATGCATTTTTGTTCCAAATGTTTGGTCTTTTTTTCATTTATTTAGAAAAAAATAACCCAGCGGTGATTAAATACTTCCAAAAGAAAGCTATATTTGTGTGAACAAAAATGACAAAAATGTAATAAGAGTACAGTGTTTTATGACCGCCCAATCGTCAAAGTGCGACAGCTCTGAAAGCTGAAAACAGGCCTGAGCAGGAAGGGGATGAAAGTGCCCTGTATTAAAGTGCCAATGCCCTCCCCCCCCACCCCACAGCACCCCACTATGTTGAGGGCATGTGGCCTGGTATGGTTCAGGAGGGGGGGTTATTGCTCATCTCTCCCATACCTGGCCTGCTGGGCTGCATGCTCGGATAAGGGTCCGGTATGGATTTGGGGGGGGGGGGGGGGGGCTCATCCCATTTTTCTTTCTTTTTTTTTGGGGAAATTTGGCCTGGAAATTCATACCAGACCCAAGTTGCACTCATCTCAAGTCGGATCCTTTTCATTAAAGTCGGATCGATGTCAGACCGAAGTCGCAGGGCAAAGTCGGATTAGAAGTCATACAACCTTCATGTCGGAGCAGTGTGAACATGGCCCAGAAATCAGCAAAGGGTGTGTCCCCAATACAAGTGGGCCATAATGAATGAAAACATCCCTGATAGAAGATAATTTATACCCACTGGAGCTTTCTGTGCACTGCTACATTTACAAATGGTCAAGGCAATCATATGAGGAACAGATGAGTGCCCTATCATTGGTGCCCAACCACTGGTGACACTGGGAGGAATAGTGCCCTATCAATGGTGTCAGTGGGAGAAATAGTGCCCCATTATATAAAGTAATTGGCAGGAATAGTTTCCCTGTCAGTGGGAGGAATGGTGCCCTATCATTGCTGTTACTTGGAGGAATAGTGTCCAATCATTGATGTCAGTGGAAGGAATAGCGTCCAATCATTGATGTCACTTAGAGGAATAGTGCCCAATCATTGATGTCATTGGGAGGAATAGTGTCCAATCATTGGTGTCAGTGGGAGGAATAGTGTCCAATCATTGATGTAATTGGGAGGAATAGTGTCCAATCATTGGTCTCATTGGGAGGAATCGTGTCCAATCATTGATGTCATTGGGAGGAATAGTGTCCAATCATTGGTGTCAGTGGGAGGAATAGTGTCCAATCATTGATGTAATTGGGAGGAATAGTGTCCAATCGTTGGTCTCATTGGGAGGAATCGTGTCCAATCATTGATGTCATTGGGAGGAATAGTGTCCAATCATTGGTGTCAGTGGGAGGAATAGTGTCCAATCATTGATGTCACTTAGAGGAATAGCGTCCAATCATTGGTGTCAGTGAGAGGAATGGTGTCTAATCATTGGTGTCATTGGGAGGAATAGTGTGCAATCACTGGTGTCATTGGAATAGTGTCCAATCATTGGTGTCAGTGGGAGGAATAGTGTCCAATCATTGATGTCATTGGGAGGAATAGTGTCCAATCATTTGTCTCATTGGGAGGAATAGTGTCCAATCATTGATGTCATTGGGAGGAATAGTGTCCAATCATTGGTGTCAGTGGGAGGAATAGTGTCCAATCATTGATGTCACTTAGAGGAATAGCGTCCAATCATTGGTGTCAGTGAGAGGAATGGTGTCCAATCATTGGTGTCATTGGGAGCAATAGTGTGCAATCACTGGTGTCATTGGAATAGTGTCCAATCATTGGTGTCACTTGGAGGAATAGTGTCCAATCATTGATGTCATTGGGAGGAATAGCGTCCAATCATTGGTGTCACTTGGAGGAATAGTGTCCAATCATTGATGTCATTGGGAGGAATAGCGTCCAATCATTGGTGTCAGTGGGAGGAATAGTGTCCAATCATTGATGTCACTTAGAGGAATAGTGTCCAATCACTGGTGTCATTGGGAGGAATAGTGTCCAATCATTGGTGTCACTTGGAGGAATAGTATCCAATTATTGATGTCACTTGGAAGAATAGTGTCCAATCATTGATGTCATTGGGAGGAATAGTGTCCAATTATTGATGTCACTTAGAGGAATAGCGTCCAATCATTGGTGTCAGTGAGAGGAATGGTGTCCAATCATTGGTGTCATTGGGAGGAATAGTGTGCAATCACTGGTGTCATTGGGAGGAATAGTGTCCAATCATTGGTGTCACTTGGAGGAACAGCGTCCAATCATTGATGTCACTTGGAGGAATAGTGTCCAATCATTGATGTCACTTGGAGGAATAGTGTCCAATCATTGATGTCACTTGGAGGAATAGCGTCCAATCATTGGTGTCACTTGGAGGAATAGCATCCAATCATTGGTGTCAGTGAGAGGAATGGTGTCCAATCATTGGTGTCACTTGGAGGAATAGTGTACAATCATTGATGTCATTGGAAAGAATAGCGTCCAATCATTGGTGTCACTGGGAGGAATAGCATCCAATCATTGGTGTCAGTGAGAGGAATGGTGTCCAATCATTGGTGTCACTTGGAGGAATAGCGTCCAATCATTGATGTCACTTGGAGGAATAGTGTCCAATCATTTGTCTCATTGGGAGGAATCGTGTCCAATCATTGATGTCATTGGGAGGAATAGTGTCCAATCATTGGTGTCAGTGGGAGGAATAGTGTCCAATCATTGATGTCACTTAGAGGAATAGCGTCCAATCATTGGTGTCAGTGAGAGGAATGGTGTCTAATCATTGGTGTCATTGGGAGGAATAGTGTGCAATCACTGGTGTCATTGGAATAGTGTCCAATCATTGGTGTCAGTGGGAGGAATAGTGTCCAATCATTGATGTCATTGGGAGGAATAGTGTCCAATCATTTGTCTCATTGGGAGGAATAGTGTCCAATCATTGATGTCATTGGGAGGAATAGTGTCCAATCATTGGTGTCAGTGGGAGGAATAGTGTCCAATCATTGATGTCACTTAGAGGAATAGCGTCCAATCATTGGTGTCAGTGAGAGGAATGGTGTCCAATCATTGGTGTCATTGGGAGCAATAGTGTGCAATCACTGGTGTCATTGGAATAGTGTCCAATCATTGGTGTCACTTGGAGGAATAGTGTCCAATCATTGATGTCATTGGGAGGAATAGCGTCCAATCATTGGTGTCACTTGGAGGAATAGTGTCCAATCATTGATGTCATTGGGAGGAATAGCGTCCAATCATTGGTGTCAGTGGGAGGAATAGTGTCCAATCATTGATGTCACTTAGAGGAATAGTGTCCAATCACTGGTGTCATTGGGAGGAATAGTGTCCAATCATTGGTGTCACTTGGAGGAATAGTATCCAATTATTGATGTCACTTGGAAGAATAGTGTCCAATCATTGATGTCATTGGGAGGAATAGTGTCCAATTATTGATGTCACTTAGAGGAATAGCGTCCAATCATTGGTGTCAGTGAGAGGAATGGTGTCCAATCATTGGTGTCATTGGGAGGAATAGTGTGCAATCACTGGTGTCATTGGGAGGAATAGTGTCCAATCATTGGTGTCACTTGGAGGAACAGCGTCCAATCATTGATGTCACTTGGAGGAATAGTGTCCAATCATTGATGTCACTTGGAGGAATAGTGTCCAATCATTGATGTCACTTGGAGGAATAGCGTCCAATCATTGGTGTCACTTGGAGGAATAGCATCCAATCATTGGTGTCAGTGAGAGGAATGGTGTCCAATCATTGGTGTCACTTGGAGGAATAGTGTACAATCATTGATGTCATTGGAAAGAATAGCGTCCAATCATTGGTGTCACTGGGAGGAATAGCATCCAATCATTGGTGTCAGTGAGAGGAATGGTGTCCAATCATTGGTGTCACTTGGAGGAATAGCGTCCAATCATTGATGTCACTTGGAGGAATAGTGTCCAATCGTTGATGTCATTGGGAGGAATAGTGTCCAATCATTGGTGTCACTTGGAGGAATAGTGTCCAATCATTGGTGTCAGTGAGAGGAATGGTGTCCAATCATTGGTGTCACTTGGAGGAATAGTGTCCAATCATTGGTGTCACTTGGAGGAATAGTGTCCAATCATTGGTGTCAGTGAGAGGAATGGTGTCCAATCATTGGTGTCAGTGAGAGGAATGGTGTCCAATCATTGGTGTCAGTGAGAGGAATGGTGTCCAATCATTGGTGTCAGTGAGAGGAATAGTGTCCAATCATTGGCGTCAGTGAGAGGAATAGTGTCCAATCATTGGTGTCAGTGGGAGGAATAGTGTCCAATCATTAGTGTCAGTGAGAGGAATAGTGTCCAATCATTGATGTCATTGGGAGGAATAGTGTCCAATCATTAGTGTCAGTGAGAGGAATAGTGTCCAATCATTGGTGTCAATGGGAGAAATAGTGTCCAAACATTGGTGTCATTGGGAGGAATAGTGTCCAATCATTGATGTCAGTGGGAGGAATGGTGTCCAATCATTGGTGTCAGTGGGAGGAATGTTGCCCTATTATTGGGGTGAAGAGTGCCCCACCATTAGTGTTCAAGTAATATTGCTCCAACATTATTGTCAGGGTAAAGATAATTGGCCATGCTTGGTGTCAGTAGGAACAATGACATCACATGATCGGTGTGTTGGGGGATGACGTCCCATTATTGGTGTCTTTGGGAAAAACAGCGCCTCATCAATAATTGCACTGGGAGGGAGAACTCGTTATTCATCATTGGTGTCAGTGGAGGGATTCGCACCCCATTATCGGTGTGGGAATAGCGCCCCGCTCCTCCCTCGGCCAGCAATGACCCGCATCCCTCCGCTCCATACATGACAAACACCGCTGACACAGCCCCGCCCCTCCTCCGCTCAGGTATTGGACACACATCAGAACACGTGGGCGGGGCTATACAGCAGGTACTCGCCGTCTACAATTCCCGGCGTTCTCCGCGCCAAGGAACAGGTGCTAGTTTCTCCGCCCCTCCGCTCCCTGGTTGCCTGGTGATGGCCTCTATCTCCGCCCCTCCGCTCTCCCGTTGCCTAGTTACCGCTCAGGCCTTCGGGCCGGCAGTTTAGTGGCCCAAGACTATAAACCGCCGGAGGCCGAGCAGCCCCGGGCCGCCCGTATTCTTCACTGCCCGGGGGAGAGCGGGAACACAGGTACCGGCTTTTATGTGGGGTGGGGCACTGAGGAACTACAGGTCCCGGTTTGGCCGGGTGCGGGGACCAATCTGCAGCCCGGGTCCGGGATTATGGAGGGGCTGAGAACATGTCCGCCCCGCCTGCCTTCCAGAACACTCCCTGGTGTGGGCTTCGGTGTGTCTGCAGAACTCCATGAGGGTTCAATCCCTGGCAGCTTTATTTGTGCACCATTGAGGACATTCCCTTCATTTCCTGTCCCAGAGACACAACAGGAAGTAAGAAGAAATCTCCCAAAGTGAGGGCAATTCTCTCCATGGACAGCTGTCCCCCATTGACAGATTCCCCTCACCTCCTGCTCTGGTGACAACAAGGGAGGAGTCAGACCCCGTCTAAGCAATCCCATGGGGAAGCTGTCAGCCAATCAGACAGCAGAGGTGTTCCCCCACCCTGTAGTTGCACATACATGTACCTGCTGCATACATGTGGCTTTCGCTGCCTGTTAGTTTTGGGGTAGCTCAGGTGGGTTCAGGCTCCACCCGTAGTCGCCCCCTCCCCCTGACAGCCGGGGACTCCTCTCCCCTGCAGCCACTGCTTCTGCAACTCTTCTCACCCACCCATAACAGCAGCTGGGGGTTGCTATCCCCTGCAGCTACTGTGCTGCACCTCCCCCCCATGACAGCAGGTGGGGGGGGGGTCCTTTTTTTCCTGCAGTCACTGCTTCCCCCGTGACAGCAGGTGAGGGTTTGCTATCCCATGCAGCTGCTTTGCTGCACCCCCCCCCCTCATGACAGCAAGTGGGGATCCCTTTTCCCTTCAGCCACTGGTTTAGCCCCCCCCCCCCCCAGTGACAGCAGGTGAAGGGGTTTCCCTTTTCCCTGCAGCCACTGCTTTACCCCCCCCCCCCCCCCCGTGACAGCAGGTGAGGGTTGCTATCCCCACTGGCTGCTTTGCTGCACCCCCCTCATGACAGCAAGTGGGGGTCCCTCTTCTCTGCAGCCATTGCTGTCCCCCCCCTCTTGTAACAGTAGCTGGGGTTTCTCTCCCCCGAAGCCACTGCTTCACCCTGCGCCCCCTGACAGTAGGTTGAGGTTGCTATCTCTCGTGACATCAGGTGGGGGTCCCTCTTCCCTGCAGCCACTGCTCTGTCCCCCTCCCTCTCTTGTAACAGCAGCTGGGGTTCCTCTCCCCTGCAGCCACTGCTTCACTCCACCCCCTGACAGTAGGTGGAGATTGCTATCCCCCTTGTGACATCGGATGGGGGTTCCTCTCCCCTGCAGATGCTTCTCCTCCCACACAGCCACGTCATTCATTTTACAGAGATCTGTGAATAAAGAAAATACAAGTCCCCGCTGCCATTGGCTGCCAGTGCTGGTCGGATGCTTGTTTTCCAGAATGTTCATTAGACAGAAGCCAGTTGTGAGGCCGGATTGTGCAGAACAGACGGAGTACACACGGGCTGAACGTTGGCTGGCTCTTCCCAAACTCACCAATTCTCCTCCAATGTTTGGCCGTGTACAAGGCATAAGAAGCACATCCAAAAGTTTCTTTGACTTTATCTTCACTCCCCGCTGACACCTCCAAATGTGGAAGGGAGTTTCAACTCCTTACTGCTCTTACAGTAAAGAAAACCCTATGCAGTTTAAGATTGAACCACTTTTCGTCTAGCCTCATTGTGTGGCCACGTCTTCTTTAGAGCTCTTCAGTAAAATCATTTCCTTCCAATGTCCCCAATCAAGGATTTCTACAGTAGATCGCTATCCGATCTTTACATAAACGTCTCTTCTCCAGGGAGAATACGCTTCATGCTTGTCGTCGTTCCTCATGACTGAGGCCCTCCAGTCCCCTTATCAGCTGCGTTGCCCTTCTCTCTATTCTCTCCAGTTCCAGCACATGACTTCTGAGGACTGGAGACCAGAACTGAACAGAATACTTCAAGCATTTGTTGCCCCAACACTTCATATTCCTGATCAGTGCCTGCTGTACCATGTACTTGTATGAGACAGTCTCCTGTTCTTTGTATTGCTTCCTTTTTGAGAAATCCCTGGTGTTCCTGCCAGTCTCTCTGTTTTCCTATTAAAAACTGACCACACTGAGCAGGAGAACACATCGTGGTCAGTTTTCTAGCTATGCTGTGAACTCAGCCTGCTCTCCAATGATCAGACTTGTCCTGACACCCCCCCCCCCCACCTCCGCACAGCCATTCACTGGGAAGCTCAGTGTATTGCGCCTTCTCCTCCCCCATCTCTTATGCAGCTGAGAACAGGGGGAATGTGATCACTTTTTATAAAAACAGGGAAAAAGGTATTTAGAATGTGTGTTTTTTGTTTTGTTTTTGTACGAATAAAAAAAAAAAAGTTTTGCCCTTCATATCTATTTTAAACTGAACGGGTTGTTTTACAAGGTGATCGTTTACAATCACTTTAAAGAGGAAGTAAACCCTTCCAAACAACTTGGACCTATAGGTAAGCCTAGATTAAGGCTTACCTGTAGGTCCAAGCAATATCTCCTAAACCTATATGGTTTAGGAGATATTTGCCCGAAAATGGGCACCGCTGTCTACGGCGCATGCGCCGTAGACAGCGGCGCGCAGGCGTACTAAATGCGGCAAATCCAAGAATGGATTTGCCTAATTTGTCGACTCCCGTGCGCATGCGCGGGAGTGACGTCATCGCGGCTTCGCCGTATGGCAGCGGCGGAGCTGCGAGACGCGACTCCCGTGCGCATGCGCGGGAGTGACGTCATCGCGGCTTCGCCGTATGGCAGCGGCGGAGCTGCGAGACGCGACTCCCGTGCGCATGCGCGGGAGTGACGTCATCGCGGCTGCGCCGCTGTGATTCGTCGGAGCTGCGAGACGCCATCAGCAACATGGATGCGGCGGACTACAGGGGACAGCGGCGACTTCGCTGGCTCCTCTGTCAGGTAAGTGACACATAATGAGCTATGCGATGCATAGTAGTCCATTATGCTTTACCTTTGCAGGGAAAAAAAGAGGAAGTAAACCCATCAGGGTTTACTTCCTCTTTAAGATGCGGCCGAACCAGAGTTATGTAAAGTGTTGAAATTATAGTTTTTTTTTTTTTTTTTTTATGGAGTAGAGAACCTTTTTGCACACTGCAGCTTGAAAAAGCTCAGTACAGCTTTTAAAAAAAAAAGCTTATTTTTTACTGAGCTAAAATGCAGCCCATTAATTGTAATGTAGCTATGCACACAGGCATGTAAACAGGTCCCGTGTATTCTTCAGTAAAATAAAAAAAATAAGAAAAATCTGCATTTTCGGTTAGTAATTTATGCCTCATACACACAAATGGTGTGATTGAGCGCAAATTTCCATTTACATACTGTGCAGAACAAAAATGCGAGATTTAGTTTGTGCATGAAAATTGAGAGAAAATGCATATAAAAAAAAAAAAAAAAAAACTTCTGAAAAAGTAGATGCTCAAACAGGAGTATGGTGTGCAAGAGGCCTGACCCACACTAATATCCTGCTATGACGAAGGCTTCTGCCGAAACGTGTCAGCAATATTGTTTTATTGTCACTGTAATGTACAAATAAACTACACTTTGTATTGTATTTTTGGACATCAACTATACTGACTAAACAAAAATCGTACATTCGGAACATTTTTAGCTTGTTCGGTCAAACATCGGATGAATCTTGAAAGTAGTGTACATACGATACGAAAATCGTACGATTCTTCCTCGGACGACATTCTTCATACGATTTTCGGATCGTGTGTACGGGCAATAAGGAAGTGCGATGCTTTGCGGGATCAACAGGTGGGAATGATCAGCATCAAAGACAGATGAATGTTAAACTGCAACACGTATATAACTTTCATTTGTTTTTTTACATTAGGAAAGTCTTTGTGTGAATTGCTCGGAGGGATTGGTAGTGTAAAGCCTCATACACACGATCGGACTTTGTACAAACTTTCTTGTGGATTTTTGTAGGGATGCACCGAATACAAAAAATACACTAGGTCGAAAACCGAAACCGATACCGAAACAGCACCGATACCGAAAATGACTGTTTTTAAAAAATATTTTTATACAGGAGGTGGTCAGAGACTGGGGACATGGTACAGGAGGTGGTCAGAGACTGGGGACGTGGTACAGGAGGTGGTCAGAGACTGGGGACGTGGTACAGGAGGTGGTCAGAGACTGGGGACGTGGTACAGGAGGTGGTCAGAGACTGGGGGCGTGGTACAGGAGGTGGTCAGAGACTGGGGACGTGGTACAGGAGGTGGTCAGAGACTGGCGACGTGGTACAGGAGGTGGTCAGAGACTGGCGACGTGGTACAGGAGGTGGTCAGAGACTGGCGACGTGGTACAGGAGGTGGTCAGAGACTGGCGACGTGGTACAGGAGGTGGTCAGAGACTGGCGACGTGGTACAGGAGGTGGTCAGAGACTGGCGACGTGGTACAGGAGGTGGTCAGAGACTGGCGACGTGGTACAGGAGGTGGTCAGAGACTGGCGACGTGGTACAGGAGGTGGTCAGAGACTGGCGACGTGGTACAGGAGATGGTCAGAGACTGGCGACGTGGTACAGGAGATGGTCAGAGACTGGCGACGTGGTACAGGAGATGGTCAGAGACTGGGGACGTGGTACAGGAGATGGTCAGAGACTGGGGACGTGGTACAGGAGATGGTCAGAGACTGGGGACGTGGTACAGGAGATGGTCAGAGACTGGGGACGTGGTACAGGAGATGGTCAGAGACTGGGGACGTGGTACAGGAGATGGTCAGAGACTGGGGACGTGGTACAGGAGATGGTCAGAGACTGGGGACGTGGTACAGGAGATGGTCAGAGACTGGGGACGTGGTACAGGAGATGGTCAGAGACTGGGGACGTGGTACAGGAGATGGTCAGAGACTGGGGACGTGGTACAGGAGATGGTCAGAGACTGGGGACGTGGTACAGGAGATGGTCAGAGACTGGGGACGTGGTACAGGAGATGGTCAGAGACTGGGGACGTGGTACAGGAGATGGTCAGAGACTGGGGACGTGGTACAGGAGATGGTCAGAGACTGGGGACGTGGTACAGGAGATGGTCAGAGACTGGGGACGTGGTACAGGAGATGGTCAGAGACTGGGGACGTGGTACAGGAGATGGTCAGAGACTGGGGACGTGGTACAGGAGATGGTCAGAGACTGGGGACGTGGTACAGGAGATGGTCAGAGACTGGGGACGTGGTACAGGAGATGGTCAGAGACTGGGGACGTGGTACAGGAGATGGTCAGAGACTGGGGACGTGGTACAGGAGATGGTCAGAGACTGGGGACGTGGTACAGGAGATGGTCAGAGACTGGGGACGTGGTACAGGAGATGGTCAGAGACTGGGGACGTGGTACAGGAGATGGTCAGAGACTGGGGACGTGGTACAGGAGATGGTCAGAGACTGGGGACGCGGTACAGGAGATGGTCAGAGACTGGGGACGCGGTACAGGAGATGGTCAGAGACTGGGGACGCGGTACAGGAGATGGTCAGAGACTGGGGACGCGGTACAGGAGATGGTCAGAGACTGGGGACGCGGTACAGGAGATGGTCAGAGACTGGGGACGTGGTATAGGAGATGGTCAGAGACTGGGGACGTGGTATAGGAGATGGTCAGAGACTGGGGACGTGGTATAGGAGATGGTCAGAGACTGGGGACGTGGTATAGGAGATGGTCAGAGACTGGGGACGTGGTACAGGAGGTGGTCAGAGACTGGGGACGTGGTACAGGAGATGGTCAGAAATTGCACACATGATACAATTGATACAATGCAGCCAGCCAGTGTTTCCCCCTCATAGCAGCCAGTGTTTCCCCCTCATAGCAGCCAGTGTTTCCCCCTCATAGCAGCCAGTGTGTCCCCTCAGAGCAGCCAGTGTGTCCCCTCAGAGCAGCCAGTGTGTCCCCTCAGAGCAGCCAGTGTGTCCCCTCAGAGCAGCCAGTGTGTCCCCTCAGAGCAGCCAGTGTGTCCCCTCAGAGCAGCTAACCTGTAAAGAGAAGAGAGAAGAGGAGAGTCGCCTCCGTCGCCTGTTTGATCACAGCAGGGGAACATCACAGCTTTCAGTTCAATAGCTGTGTGTTCCCGGCCGTGCGCCGTCACGTAAGCCCCTCCCCCTTGTCAGGGCACTTTGATAGACAGATCATCCGTCCAATCCTACGGGTGATCTGTCTATCAAAGTGCCCGGACAAGGGGGAGGGGCTGTACGTGACGGCGCACGGCCGGGAACACACAGCTATTGAAATAAAAGCTGTGATGTTCCCGCTCTGTGATCAAACAGGTGGTGGAGACGGCTCTCCTGCACTATTTGGAATGTTATAGCTTTTCATGATGGGCGCACCAGTGGTGGGGGGCGGAGCCCCGCCCCCTACCCTGGCCCCGCCCCATTTTCGGCTCCATTATCGGCCGTTTTTCTCTTTCGGCAAATTGCCGAAAAGGGCATTTTCGGCCGATATGTTTCGGCGGCCGAAATTTCGGTGCATCCCTAGATTTTTGTAAAAAGGGCGTTGGCCGCGAACCTGTATTGCATACACACGGCAGGACTTTTTCAGCCAACTTTCACCAAATCACGTGGTTTTTCTGCTCTTTACCGCCACCTTTGGTCAACTTCTGTATTGTTGTCTGATCTTTTGCATTGGTTCTGAGCATGCCTGTTTGTACTTTGTACAAAAGTCCTATGGTTTTCTGTATACACGATCGGACTTTGCTCCATCGGACTTTTGTTGCCAGAAAGTTTGTTGTTCGCACAGCCAACAAAAGTCCGATGAAAACCAAAAAAGTTTGTCCGATGGAGCGTACACACGGTCGGATGTTGCCTCAAAACAGCTAATTTGCATGTTTGTTGTCAAAAAGTCTGGTTGTGTGTACAGGTCTTTAGGAGCAATCTAAAGGCCCATACACACGATCAGACTTTTTGACAACAAACATGCAAATTAGCTGTTTTGGAGCAACATCCGACCGTGTGTACGCTCCATCGGACAAACTTTTTTGGTTTTCATCGGACTTTTGTTGGCTGTGCAAACGGACAAACTTTTTGGCAACAAAAGTCCGATGGAGCAAAGTCTGATCGTGTATACAGAAAACCATAGGACTTTTGTACAAAGTACAAACAGGCATGCTCAGAACCAATGCAAAAGATCAGACAACAATACAGAAGTTGACCAAAGGTGGCGGTAAAGAGCAGAAAAACCACGTGATTTGGTGAAAGTTGGCTAAAGTCCTGCTGTGTGTATGCAATACAAGTTCATGGCCGATGCCCTTTGTACAAAGTCCGATCGTGTGTAAGAGGCTTTAGAGGTCTGTGCTTTAATTACTGCAGGGTGACAAAAATATGACATCTTCACTTCAACAAATTGTAGTAATGCTGATACTGCAAGATCCAGTCTCTGACCTTGTATCAGTCTTGGGGTGTCTGCCTTTGATCAGTCCAGTCCTGTGATATATAACACTTGATAGTAATAGTGCCTCCCCCCCCCCCCCCTCCATACCATTGCCCTATTGACAGGACGCATTGCTGGCTGGGGTGACAGCTGTATTCCTCCATTCCCCCGGTGTTTATACAGCTGATGTCTGTAAATAATGTGTCACAATCTGCAGCTTTACCTACAAATTGATGGCGGGGTCACTGTCCAGGGCAAATAAGAGCTTCTTGTATCCAGAATTAGCATTTCCATTTTTTTTTTTTTTTTTTCTAGTGTACTATTTGTAAAGGGATTTATGATTTGTGAATGTTTGTTATGCAGGTGTCCAAGCCGTGCTTTCAGAGATGAGCTTCCTACCACCTAAGATTCATTTTCAGGGCTGGGACTTGGTTCTACTTTGTGTCTGGGACATATTGGTGGATACATACAATGTTTTAGAGCCCTGATGCCCAACTTGCAGCCCAGTGGCCACATGTTGCCCTTTGGCACTTGGAACGATGCCCCCAAAATCCTTGAAGACCGTACCGTGTTTTGGTGCTTATTCAAGCCAGTAAAGAACAAATATTCTTAAGGCTGGCTTCTTTGTAGGGTTTTTTAAATGTATTTTACAAGACTTTTATTTTATTAGATTACTTTTCTCCTGTGCTCGCCATCCTTTTTATATTGTGTTTTTTATTTTATTTTAAATTTTTTTTCCCTTTGATCCTTATATAATGAATCCTGCTCGGGAGAAATTTCAAATGGGGCACAGGTGATTCTAAAGCCTCGTACACACGGAATGATTGTTGGAAGGGGATTGTCTGTTGACAGATTATTCTCCTAAAATCTTACTGTTTAGTTGAAAATTGTTGTCCAACTTTGAGTCAACAAATGTTAGATGACAGGCTAGTAAATTTTTGGCAGACAGTGGTCTGTTGTCTAAATTTTGTATGGCCAGTACACAAGTCCGTCACAGAAAAGTCGAAAGTACAAACGCGCATGCTTGGAATCAAAGACAAGATCCTGGCATACGCCCTTAAGACGAAAATCTGACGCTCGGTTGGCCAACAATCGTACCGTGTGTGTGAGGCTTTAGGGCCTCCTTCACACGGGATTTCCAATCAGATCCGCCTGTCAGTTTTTCAGGCGGACTTGATTTACCTCTGTGGAGCGGCGGATGTCAATGGTGACCTGTCAAATGACATCCATCAATTATCAGATCCGGTCCATGAAATCCAGTTGGATGGTGCCCCTATTTTCTATCCATCTGGAGGATAGGCTTGGATGATGGGCAGTTCATTTTCGTACGATTTTCCCATAGAGGAGAGCGGGACTCTGACCGGTCCGTCTCTGCACAGTGAGCGGAGACGGACCTGTCACCCGCCTGCTCAGCGGATTGATCCCCCCTGCTGAGCAATGCGGAGCCCGTTGGGTGGACCACCCGTGTGAAAGAGCCCTTAAGAGGGCTGTCATGAGCACCAGTGTGGATACATTGCTTTCTAAAGCTACTTTTATAGCCGTGATCTCGAACAGTCTTTTATGTAAAGTGTCTTCAGGCTGGGTTCACATACGTGGCTGCGGTTTAGTGCCACAGTCTGGGGTGTTTCTGTTCTCTGGTTCAGGTGTGATTTATTTTTTATTTTTTCCTGAAATCCCGCCTGAACCGGACCCAAAAATGCACAGGACCCTTTTTGAAAGTGCACTGCTGTGGCCCCAAACCTATGTGAACCGGCTGCATTGAAAACTGTTCACTTTCACATGTTATGGGAATTGGATGTGGTTAAAAAAACTCATCCAATTCACACATATGAGAACCCAGCCTTAGTGTCTGACCATCTTCCATAGATTGTCCCTAATCTCAGACTATTTCTTGTAGCATGCCCATAGTCTCTGGTTATCTCCTAAAGGATGTCTGCAGCGTCTGACCGCTTTCCGTAAGGCTCCTTTCACATGGGGCGGATATGTTTTGACTGACTCCTCCAGCTCAGCAGGGGGAATCGCTCCGTTCACCCTGCTGAGCAGGCGGATGACAGGTCTATCTCCGCTTACTGTGCAGACTGACCTGTCAGAGCCCCGCTCTGCTCTATGGGGGGAGATCTGATAAAAACGGACTGCCTGTCCGTTTCCATCCAATCCGATCCACCAGATGGATGGAAAATGGGACCCCCATACATCTGGATTTGGTGGACAGGATCGCATAGTCAGCGGACACGTGTCTGCTAAAATCTGCCACTCCATAGGGGAGAGTGCAAGGTTCCAACAGGTCCACCAAAAAAAGAGATAGGCAGACCTAGGTTCACACTTGTGCATTTGCATTGGCATGCATTCTTCATGGGGTTGTTTTTTTTTTTTTTTTTGTTTTTTTTTAAAGCATTTTTCATTCCGTTTGAAGGCTTAAAGCACCTGTCTAAGACGGGTATTTGCACCCACTTCCGGGCATAGACTCCCATGGGAGTCTATGCCTCTTCCCATCCTCCCGCGCTGTCTGCTGGGACACACACACGGGTCCCAGAGACAGCAGGGACCATTTGGATTGCATGCGCAACTCAGGCATGCGCAGAAGGGACCCGAAGCCGCAAGGCTTCATTTCCTGATTCCCCTACCGAAGATGGTGGCGGCAGCATCTGAGGACCGAGGGATGGTCGCTGGACCCTGGGACAGGTAAGTGTCCTTATTTTAAAAGTCAGCAGCTGCAGTATTTGTAGCTGCTGACTTAAACAAAAAAAAAAAATGTTTGCAGGACTTCCACTTTAAGGGGCGTAAGTAATAAACCCCATAATGTGTGTTTGGTACAAGTGCTTTTAAAAAAAAAAAAAAAAATAGTGTGACTGATTTTATGTTTTTTGCTCCATAAACTTTAATAGGAGCCCATGAAAAATGAAAGAAAATAGAGCAGTACTGCTGTGGAGTTGTACACTTCCTGCTGCGGCCCAATAAGTCTCTTTTCCTACTGCACTCAATAAAATAAAGAAAACGATCCAGCATGACGATCTCCTAATGCATTTAGCAGGTGAGAAAACAAGGAGCCTGGGGCAGCAAGAGAAAAATATAAAGAGTGTAGCAGGTGGACGAGTTAACTTGCAGGTGAATGGAAAGAGCCGTCCTCTTCGTATAATTCCAGCCTCTGTGACTAGGAAGGGTTTTTGTTGCTGACCTTTCATATAAGGAGGGGACTGTGCATGGGCTGGGCTCGGTGTAAGCTCCTTATCTCCTAGTGCAGGGTGTTAGGTGCTGCACACTGCTCTTGTCATTGACGTCTGCTCATTTACACAACAGTAAGTCGCTTTGTTTCTGTTTAGTGTTGTATTTAAATACTGTGTGTTGGATCCATGAGGCTGTCATATTTGTGAGACTTTGATTTATAGGAGGCTGAGGTCTAGGAAAGTTTCAAGTTTGCTTTGCTACGTTGTTGTAGGCCACGTCATTCGTTGATTGGTACTTGATAAAGTTTGACAGGTTAGTATGATGTACAATGGTTTGCGCCTGCCAACTGCATCCTTTTGTTGTTGGAGCATTTAGGGGTTAGCTGCAGTTATTGGCTATACATGATTTTTTTTTTTTTTTTCTTTGTCACCTAATCTGTTGTTTTTAAAGATTTAACTGGAGTGATCCTTTGTTGTAATCGGCGTGATAACTATTACACTATGACAGCCTTTCTCAAGTCAAGGCACCCTTTATGATTATGCCCGGTCTGGAGGCACCTCATTCTAGCATGTAGGAACTTAAATGAATTGTTTCACATAATGCAGCAACATCCCCGCACATAGGACACTAGGGGTGCAACGGATCAAAAACTATCGGATCGTTCCTCGGATCAGAGTCACGGATTGGATCATTTTTCGGATCAGCAAAAAAGACAAATCTTGTTATACCCGCAGGAGTTTTAGATTTCACAATTTTCAACACAAAACGGATCTTGTATGCTTAAATACAGTATTTGTAAATCCGACGGACTGTTTAAATGTTAAAATTTTTAAAAGCCGCAGCAAAGCTGCTGACCTTACATGGTTGCTAATGATTTTCACATTTATCATTTGTCAAATTTAACATTTAAATGGTCTGTTGGATTTACAAATACTGTAAGCATATAAGCTCCGTTTTGTGTTGAAAAGAACTATGAAATCTAAAACTCCGGTGGGTGTAACAAGATGTTCGTTGCCTCCTTCTCACTCTATCATTACTGTGCAGGAGTGTAGGGTGTAGCAAGATGGTGGCGATGAAACATCACTTCCTGGCGAGACAGTGGGCGCTGCTGGGTGTACCAAGATGGCCGCTATGGAGCTAGGTCAAAGCCACGCGATCAGCGGATCGGGTAGTGTGCCGATCCAAACAGGGTGACCCATTCGGATCACGGATCGGTGACGATCTGTTGCACCCCTATAGGACACCCCACATTAGAGGTGATTTGTTGTACAAGACAAATACTCTTTCGCACACTGGCACCGACTAGTATTCTGCAATTTCTTCTCACTCGTTTTTTTCTACCCCGTGCAACTAATGTGGCCCCAGTGCTGACTGAGAGGGGTGAGGGATCACACAAGGATGCTTTGCATTGCCTGATATCCTCCTTATCAATCAATGATATCAGGTGCTATGAGGATGCCACCCCGCACGGTTATCAAGCTTGTAATGTTTCACAATTAAAAACCCGTGGCTGTGTGACAAAGGCAGGCTTGATCCACCTACTGGCTTGTATACAGTCATGGCAAAAAGTTTTGAGAATGACACAAATATTAATTTCTTTCGTTCATTGACAGACACAGCACCTTTAATGCTTGACCTTAGGGTTATCGCGCCACCTTCAGGAGAGGACTAGGCAGAACATGTAAAAACAGCAAGCCTGCACAGCACCCGCCCAGGGGGGGGTCCCTCTGGCTATAACCCCTCACCCTGCTTCCTGCAGCTCAGTTTGTTGTGAACACATCTTTTGATGCATAAGTTTGTCTATTTAAGACGGCAACTCCTCTGTTGAGGTGTTCCCTTTGTTGTGGGTGAAGTTATGTTTTGCTGTTTCCACCCCTCGTTTTTTGACACTGCTTGGGGACATCCCTAGTTTTTTTATTTTTTATTTTTTCAAAAAAACCTTATTTTTGAAAAAAGAAATCGTTTAAAAAAAAAAAAAAAAAAACATTTTTGAAAAAAAGTACAGCTCTCTCAGCTAATCATGGGACTCCTTCAACTTTTTTACTACTATTTATACTTTTTAAAATATTAAGCTTTTTAACACTTTTCAGTTACTCCAGCCACTCCAACCACACAACAGTTACTCCGCCCACTCCAGTACAGTAGGTGGAGGCCAGAACACTTCACACAATTTGCCCAGAAATTGTAGCTTTTCTAGTCAATGCTTGGAGTTTGCCCAAATTTGTGTGGGGTGTTTTTTTTTTTTTTTTTTTTTTTTTACTCTTGAGGATTCACCACAAGTTTTCAATGGGATTAAGGTCTGGGGAGTTTTCTGGCCATGCACCCAAAAATTTTAATGTTCTGTTCCCCAAGCCACCTATCACTTTTGCCTTATGGCAGTGTGCTCCATCATGCTGGAAAAGGCATTGTTCCTCACCAAACTGTTCTTGGATGGTTGGGAGAAGTTGCTCTTGGAGGATATTTTTGTACCATTCTTGATTCATGGCTGTGTTCTTGGGCAAATTGTAAGTGAGCCCGCTCCCTTGGCTGAGAAGCAACCCCACACATGAATGATCTCAGGATGCTTTACTGTTGGCATGACACAAGACTGATGGTAGATCTCACCTTTTCTTCTCCGGACAAGATGTTTTCCAGATGCCCCAATTAACCGGAAAGGGGATTTATCAGAGAAAATGACTTTACCCCAGTCCTTATTGGCAGACAGCTGATCACGTGGCAAGGGGCCGTTCTGTGATCATCTGAGTCTCATTGATTTGGTGATCACAGAGCACGTCCTGCAGCGGACACGCAGGCAGGAGGATGTCTATTGATGACCTTCTGGCAATTAAGGCCCGAGCTGTAGCCTACATTTGGCTATAGCATGGGCAGGAGGTGGTTTAGAAGGCCCAAATAAGGAAAAAATTGTATTTACAAGGTTTTGTGCTGCTGCTCTGCAATAAGGATTGGGAGAGTGCATTTAGTGGTCGTGTATTATGCCAAATTATATTCAGGCAGGGTCATGTATAAGTGTACTAGTATGGATCCTTTTATGTACTGTTGTGCCACTGTATGTAATTTTATTTGTCTGATCATAAAAAAAAATTAGACCAGAGGCAAGAAGGGGAGCGAGAGACCAAACATGGCCGGGAAGAGAAAGAGGAGAGACAGAAAAGAGATGAGGCGAATCCAGGGTGGATTTCATATAAATCCTCATTTTTAAAGAGGAAATGTCATCTCTGTCCTGCAGCAGCTCCTCTGACCCACTGTTGACTTACTGACAGTCCCATTCACTTTAATGGGACAGCTGGTGATGTGGCAGTGACACAAGGTGAGGGACATGGCAGCGGCCGGTGAGTGGATGCCCGCTAACGGGCACTACCATGATGGATCTGAAATGACAGGTGCTCTTTAAATGTAAGGACTCATTCTTGCTGATAGAATCTTTAATGTTTGCAAACAAAATGAAGGTTTCATATTTAGAATAATAAGCTGTTAGGTTAGTAAAACGGTGATATTGGAACCAATTTTTAGGTTCATAGGTTAATCACACATAGTTAAACTAATCAAATTATTTTATTTAATTAAAACATGCACTGGCAATTTTCTTATCTCGGCTTGCAGAGCTTGGAATCATTGAGTTTACCAAAAAATATGTAAATATTGCAGAATATACAGCCTCATGCTACATAACTAAGCTCCATTGCATGGTGAATAAACAAAATTATTAATGTATTTTAAATAGAAAACTATCTTTAGATAGATTTTTTTTTGCTCTTTTTATTTCAATTCAATTTTATAAAAAAAAAAAAAAAAAAAAAAATCGAATTTTACATCAAAAAAATCCAACTTCTCCTTTTTGTGTGGTGTGTGGTTTTTTTTTTGTTTTGTTTTAAATATCCACCCTGGGCGAATCTTTGGGACTGAAAAGGCAACAGGCCAAGGTTTAATAAAGACAGGGGGATAAAAGGTCAATATGCCAAAGGGATGTACTGAGGTCAGCCTTCGGGAGAGGTGTGGGTGAGTATCATAGGACAGTGCAGTAACCCCATGTGAGGACTAGGAAGGTGAAGCTGCTGAACCACCCGGAGGTGATATTATCTCCTGTACAGCATCGAATGAGAAGTGGATCCAAATAGACCACAAGACTTTATATTTATCAAAGGTATTATTATCCAGCGCTAACATTTCCTCTTCTGTGTTTTGATAATGTACCCACAATTAATGATCTGTAACCAGACGGTCTGATTGTGTACTGGGATAGCGGAGAGCAGGGCTTCAGTTATGCCAAGCCATATGGAGGGATTACCGGACAAAACCGAGTGGATTTAAGTAGATTGGAAGGCTATTTGTGGAATGACTGGCGCTGTGCCCTCTGATTCTCATCAGGATAAAGGGATGTGAATTGTTGTACACAATGTACTAAACACAAGATTAAGCTGATGCCGTATATAGTGTATCCTCCGCAGGTCTCTAGTAGTTGGAGCTTTGGCGCGTGGCTTTGGTTATGTATGGACTCCTGATCTCCTTGTTCAGGAAGATCATCGTGATGAGGCAGGACTGGACAAAGGACAGAGGTCCGTCGCCTATTCTGCCCAGGAGGCACATGTTGTAGGATCCAGGAACATGTGCTTCTGTTGACAAGAGAAGAGGCTTAATGTAAACCTGTCATTAAGCCCTAGCATTGTAACTTGAATTATACGGGAGCACTTACCTTGTACAATAACTCATAAAAATCAAAGGCACATTTTTTTTTTTTTTTTTTTGTATACAGTGTATTCTGTTTTTATGTGAGTGAATAACCTCGGTTCTCAGCTGCGTAAGGGACTTGGAGAGGTGGGGTGGAGAAATGGCAGCACACTGAATGTTTAAAGCCTAGGTTCACCTTTGTTCACTCCCCCCCCCCTAAATTCCAGCTCCCCTATGTACCAATATAGCGTTCATGTACTTTTTTTGCAAAAAAATATTAAAGCTTTCCATTAAATCTGCAGTCACTTACTTCACTGTCCTCATCCAAGTACATAGGAGGGAGTGGACAGAAACACTCTGCTATTCATCCCTACTCACATTCCCACGTGTGTGGCTTTAGAAGCTTCAGAACTTTTTGGAGCTTGGTGTGTGTGTTTTTTTTTTTTTATTTTTTTTTTTTTTTTTTTTGTGCAGTGCATTTCTGAAATGCACAGATGTGAATGGATCCTCATTGTTCTTGTGTTACCGCACCAATTTCACTTTCAGGCCCCACCCATTCACATCTCGGATTGTGTAGGGTATGACCACCTTTATACACCTAAAATTACCTAGTTGCACTTTCGGTGTCATTAATTAACAGCACATCAAACACAGAAGCAAACGCACATTTTTGCCATGTGAAAAAAACGAGGGGCAAATGCAATGCTGTAACGCGCAACCCACAAAACGCCAAGATGTCCCATAAGCCACTTATAGTGCATCCCATTGAATTCAATGGGCTGCACTATGTGTGTCACAGGAAGAAAGAGCCACAAAATGTGCGCTCCCACTATGCTTGATGTTAATGGGGCCTGAAAGTGAAATTGGTGCGGTAACACAAGAACAATGAGCGTGCGGTGCGTTTTCTTGCATTTCATAAATGCGGCGCACCAAAAATCACAGTAAAAAATGCACCAAGCTGCGCTATAAAAAAAAAAAGTTCTAAAGCTTCTTTGGGGCAATTGCTGTTTGTAGGGTGACCCATTCAGGTGAATGGGCTGCCCTATGTGCAGTGAGTGAAAATGGTCAAAAACGCATGTGGGAATGTGAGTTCCCGCTATGCCGAGATGTGAACTGGAATTGACAGCTGAGTGCTTCTGTCTGCTCCCTCCTATGTACTTGTATAAAGATGGCATACGCTATGCAATCTGATTGTATATTGTGTATTTGTTGAAAAGGGTGATCACTGATTGCCAACTGCATATTTTTCAAATGAAATGCAATGGGCGGGTAGGTAGGAGGGTGGATGATGTAGGCTGTGTGCAAATGAGGTCAGCTGGTCAAGTCCTTCCTGTGTCATGACCTATAATCTGATCGGGAAGTAAAGCAAAAGCAATGGATACGTTTGGAAACATGGATGAGGACCGTGAAGTAAGTGACTGTAGATTTAATGGAAACCTTTGATAATTTTGCATAACAAGTACATGAATCCTGTGCGCCTGTGCGCCTCTGTCTACGGCACATGCGCCGTCGCCGTAGACAGCAGTGGCTGTCTTCAGGTAAATATCTCCTAAACCGTATAGGTTTAGAAGATATTTCTTGGACCTACAGGTAAGCCTTAATCTAGGCTTACCTGTAGGTCAAAGTTGGTTTGTAAGGGTTTACAACCACTTTAAGGGTGAAGGAAAACTGATCATGCTGGGATGGATGTGCTCTCATGCCTAGCGTGGTCAGTTTGCAATAGGCAAGCGGGCGGACTGGCAGGATCACCAGGTATTTCACACTAAGGAGACCATAGAAAGAGAACGGGATACTTTTAGCACAAGTACGTGGTACAGTAGGCACATATCCTAAAAATGAAATGTTGGGGTAACATTCTTTAACATCCTAAAGGTGGCAGTGCATGTTTTATTTTCTTCTCCTGACTGTCCTGGATGTTTCCCAAACAGGGTTTTCTCTCTACTTAAAGGGTAACTCCACTTTCATGGGGGGGGAAAAGGCAAAAAATAAATAAAACATTTACAATTGCAGCACAAGTCTTTATGTAATTGAATGTTATTTAAAATCACCTTTCCTTTTCAAGCTGCAGCCGCTGTAATTTTTTTTGTAAAGTGCAATGCAATATGGCTACCTCGAGGTGTTCTGTACACAGAATATACAGTTTGCCCCCCATAATCATAATTTCCTGCTTATGTGGTTGGCTCACTGATTTTCCCAGAAGTCTGCACTAAGATACAAGTCAGATTTCAGGCATTCCCCGCAACAAAAATGTCACTTTTGGTGAGATAATCCTAATAGGAAATCGCATCCAAAGGGATGCAGGCCAGGGTGGATTTAAATAGATGTGGTGTGCGTTTTTTTTCTTTTCTTTTTTATCAAACTTAGTTTCATGTTGGAGTAAAAATCTAAAGATAGTTTTCTATTTAAGATAAAAAAAAAAAAATATATATATATATAATATAATATAATATAATAATATAATATAATATAATATAATATAATATAATATATACACACACACACACACACACACACACACACACACACAGTGCCTTGCGAAAGTATTCGGCCCCCTTGAACTTTCAACCTTTTGCCACATTTCAGGCTTCAAACATAACGATATAAAATTTAAATTTTTGTGAAGAATCACAAACAAGTGGCACACAATTGTGAAGTGGAAGGAAATCTATTGGATAATTTTAAACTTTTTTAGCAAATAAAAAACTGAAAAGTGGTGCGTGCAAAATTATTCAGCCCCTTTACTTTCAGTGCAGCAAACTCACTCCGGAAGTTCAGCGAGGATCTCTGAATGATCCAATGTTGTCCTAAATGACTGATGGTGATAAATAGAATCCACCTGTGTGTAATCAAGTCTCTGTATAAATGCACCTGCTCTGTGATAGTCTCAGGGTTCTGTTGAAAGCGCAGAGAGTATCATGAAGACCAAGGAACACACCAGGCAGGTCCGTAATACTGTTGTGGAGAAGTTTAAAGCTGGATTTGAATACAAAAAGATTTCCCAAGCTTTAAACATCCCAAGGAGCACTGTGCAAGCGATCATTTTGAAATGGAAGGAGTATCAGACCACTGCAAATCTACCAAGACCTGGCCGTCCTGGAAGAAGGTGCTCTGGTCAGATGAAACCAAAATCCAACTTTTTGCCCACAATGCAAAGCGATATGTTTGGCGTAAAAGCAACACAGCTCATCACCCTCAACACACCATCCCCACTGTCAAACATGGTGGTGGCAGCATCATGGTTTGGGCCTGCTTTTCTTCAGCAGGGACAGGGAAGATGGTTAAAATTGAGGGGAAGATGGATGCAGCCAAATACAGGACCATTCTGGAAGAAACAAATGCTATATAAAAGTGTAGTGCTTCTCAGAAAATGTTTAGACACCAAACATAATTATGCCTTCCTTATAAGTGCAAAATTATACAAATGTGTTCAGTGAAAAATCTCACTGTGGAATGGTGCACATAACACATAAAAATATTAATGGCTTATATAAACATGTATTTGTGACTCAAAAATGAAAGAAAAAACTTTTCCAAAAAAATTCCAAGAAACGAAAAAAAGAAGAAAAAAGGGGAAAACAGTCCCAATAACACAGTACAGAGTCCTTTGTGTATAGTATCTGTCTATGATCCACAAGTGTGCAGGAAATATGAAGGGATTGTTTATATTCGAGGCCCCCCTGGATAACTGGTTGCTGTGAGAATCTTCATATGGTTGCAAAAGTCTGTATGATCCCCCAAATGTAAATTTGTGAGGATCCAATTATTCCGGTAAGCGTTCAATTCGCCTGGTGACGGGAATCTTCACGTGGTTATTGCACGAGTTTTTCTGAAAGGAGGTGTAACATATTTCCTGCACACTTGTGGATCATAGGATACTATACACAAAGCACTCCGTACTGTGTTATTGGGACTTTGTTTTCCCCTTTTTTCTTCTTTTTTTTGTTTCCTGGAATTTTTTTGGAAAAGTTCTTTCATTTTTGAGTCACAAATACATGTTTATATAAGCCATTAATATTTTTGTGTTATGTGCACCATTCCACAGTGAGATTTTTCACTGAACACATTTGTATAATTTTGCACTTATAAGGAAGGCATAATTATGTTTGGTGTCTAAAAATTTTCTGAGAAGCACTACACTTTTATATAGCATTTGTTTACCTTACACTCGATACCCCAGTGATGTGTTAGCAGCTCTCTTGTGTGTTTCATATATATTTTTATATATTTTTTCATTTTTTAATAATAGCGCAGTGTTTTGTTACAAAAATATTTTCGTCATTCTGGATGAAAACCTGTTGGAGCCTGCAAAAGACCTGAAACTGGGACGGAGATTTATCTTCCAACAAGACAATGATCCCAAACATACAGCAAAATCTACAAAGGAATGGTTCACAAATAAACGTATCCAGGTGTTAGAATGGCCAAGTCAAAGTCCAGACCTGAATCCAATCGAGAATCTGTGGAAAGAGCTGAAAACTGCTGTTCACAAACGCTCTCCATCCAACCTCACTGAGCTCGAGCTGTTTTGCAAGGAAGAATGGGCAAGAATTTCAGTCTCTCGATGTGCAAAACTGATAGAGACATACCCCAAGCGACTTGCAGCTGTAATCGCAGCAAAAGGTGGCTCTACAAAGTATTAACGCAAGGGGGCCGAATAATTTTGCACGCCCCACTTTTCATTTTTTTATTAGTTAAAAAAGTTTCAAAAATCCAATTGATTTCTTTCCACTTCACAATTGTGTCCCACTTGTTGGTGATTCTTCACAAAAAATAAAATTTTTATATCTTTATGTTTGAAGCCTGAAAAGTTCAAGGGGGCCGTATACTTTCGCAAGGCACCCTAATATAAATTATATATATAGATATATAGATATATATAATCTGTTAGATATTTTTGGAAAACTTTCAAGAATCCGAGCTCTATAAGCTGAGATAACATGCACAACATTGATGCATTTACATAATTTCACAGTAGCCATGAGCTAAAACCAAAGTTGAGGAATATTCCTTTATCCCATTGTTTTGCAAATCTATGTACACTACAAACTGTATGATTTGAATCGGTTCTGATATCACTGTTTTACTAATCTGACAGCTTATTATTCTAAATAGGAAACCTTCATTTTGCTTGCAAGTATTAAAGATTCTAACTACCAGAAAGAATGAGTCCTGGTAATTTAAAGAGCACCTGTCATTTCAGACCCATCATGGCAGTGCCTGTTAGCGGGCATCCACTCACCTGCTGCCACCACGTCCCTCACCATGTTGTCATCACCAGTTGCCCCATTAAAGTGAAAGGGACTGTCGGTGAGTCAACAGCGAGTCAGAGGAGGAGCCACTGCGGGACAGATGACAGATGACAGTTGCTCTTTGAAAATAATGATTTAAATCAAGCCTTTTTACTTGTGATTTAAATCAAATCCACAATGATGCAGGCCCTGCAGCTTTCCTCATTAGAGCCCTACAGGTGCAGCAGTTGATTGATAATTATGAAACCACTTCCATTATATTCACTTAGCACAGAGGAACACAGTGATTTTTTTTTTTTTTTTTTTTTTTTTCAGAATAACAAAGTAGCAATCTGATACAAAGTTTGTTAAAATCCTTGTAATGTACATGGATTACCAGAGGGGAATGGTTGTGTTGTGTTTTGTTTAAAAAAAAAAAAAAAAAAGTGATATATTAAGCTCAAGTTGGATACAGCCCCTTTGCAATTCCATTGCACAGAGTTAAGTATAGACCGGATTTTACATCAGGTTGAAAAGAGACACAAGTCCATCAACCAATAAACTGTTAATTTTTTTATTTAAAAAATTCATTTACAATTACTTTAATCCCTCTAGCAATGCATGTCCAGTGTTGTTGTCCAAATATTTTTTTCTAAAGCGTGTATTTTTGTTTTTTCTTTTTCAGGAAATGTCTGCATAGATGAATTATTTGTGTTACCTACGTTGTAATAGTCATCTACCTAATTTATGCAGGCTATGGGTGATTGGAGGACAAACAACATGCCAGAGTCAGGTAATTCTGCTTTCTTAAAAGTCTGTTAGACCGACAAATGAAAAGTGTCCCAAAGAAAATGTCTTTTTGTAAATAATAAATAGAATCCTTGTTTAGTTGTAACGCCTTGTCTGCAGAAATGACAGTTGATTGATCGCTGTGGGAAACTAGTAATTATTATTATTATTATTTATTTGTAGGCATACATTTCATAAAACGTGTAACTTTTTTTAGGAAACTGACTCTTGTTCTAGGTTTGGGGGCCATAAATACTTATTAAAAATATGGGCTTAAAGAAGAACTAAACTTCCCATGCCAACTTTTCCTCAACTCCAAGTGCATCTTGCATACTGCCAAATATAGGCCTTTTTCACATGTGCTCCAGCTTGAACAAGAGCAGTGTGGGCAGCAACCTTCTATGAAACTTTCAACAAATGTTTGCAAAGCTTTTGGCAAGCTTCCAGCAGCTTCTCTAAGCCTTTAAAGGGTCTTTCAGCTCCTGCTTGGAAATGTTCTACACAGATCCTAATGGGAGTGCTGATTGTCACTTTAAATAAGCTGCTAGCAGGCTTTGGCAAGCTTTTAAAGTGGTTGTAAACCGGCTACAAAAAAAAAACATGCAAGACAAAGGCATAAAATGAGCTAGTATGCATAGCATACTAGCTCATTATGAAATGCTCACCTTTAGATCAAAGCCTCCGCAGCAGTAGCAGTACACAGCTTCGGCCAGCGGAATCTCTCATGGAGTTACTTCTGGGTTTTGCGGGCTCCAACACTGTGATTGGCCAGAACCGTGATGTAATGGCACGCAACCTGAAGCAACACAACCTGAAGCAATGAAAACTATGACGCCGGCACATGCTGATACAGGGGATATCTCCTAAACCATGCAGTTTTAGGACATATCCAGGGTAGCTACAGGTAAGCCTATAATAAGGCTTACCTGTAGTGAAAAGTGGATTGTAAGGGTTTACAACACTTTAAGTGGTACTGAAGCCTTCTAGCAGTTTGTTTAACCCAGGGATCCTCAAACTACGGCCCTCCAGCTGTTGCGGAACTACGCATCCCATGAGGCATCGTAAAACTCTGACATTCAGACGTGACTAGGCATGATGGGAATTGTAGTTTCTGAACAAGTGTAGGGCCATAGTTTGAAGACCCCTGGTTTAACCCTTACATCGTACGGACCTGACAGCAGTGGGGGCTTCACACACAATCCAGTGGCTACAGCCCCTGGGATTTTTTGTAAAATGGACAGGCAGATGCATTTGGCCAGCTGCTCTGCCACACTGTTGCCTCCACACACTCCCAGTTGTAGTTTCTCATTCACAGAATGGAAGCTGAAACATGGCCTGGGCAGAAAGGGGATGAAAGTGCCCAGTATTAAGATGGTTAAGCAAAAAAAGTATTTTGGTTTTACAAAAAATAAAATTGCACCCAAGCACACAAAATGCCACTCCGCGCGCCTCACATATACGCACGCATGGTATGAAACTGATTCCGATTCACATATTGCATATTGACATTCATGTCTGACTGAGAGCAATAAATCCAGCACAAGACCTCCTCTGTAACGCTAAACTGATGACCTATAGGGGGCTTTTGGAGCGTCGCCTATAGAAAATAGAGTGCTGAAGTACACACTAATGTACTGTGAACTTTTGATGTAGTAATTATTAGCAGGGATTCCCTTAACCTGTAGAATTAAGAAAGGGTGACCTGGGTTCCTTAAAATGTTACAATTTCTGAATTCATGAATTCTACTGATGCAAAGCAGGACTTGTAGAAAAAAAAAAATTGAGGGTACTATAGGCACATAGGGAAAATCCACACAAGGCTGTAGGCTAATATTGTGTGTTGATAGATGGGTATCCTAAAAAATCAAAAGTCTAACAGAGGACAGAGTTCGAAATAGACTTGAAAAACTTCACATTAATAAGTCTCCAGGACCAGATGGCTTACACACGAGGTCCTTAAGGAACTCAGTCAAGTGATAGCCAGGCCATTGTTGCTAATTTTTATGGACAGTCTGACTGGAATGGTACCAGCTGATTGGAGAAAAGCCAATGTAGCATCAATATTTTAAAAAGAAGGCTGCGATGCATCCCTGGAAATTACTGACCAGTTAGCCTAACATCAATAGTATGCAAGCTCTTGGAGGGGATAAGACTATATATACGTTATTTTAGTAATAAAAAAAAAACAGTATTAGCAGTAATCAGCATAGATTTATGAAGAATCGTTCTTGCCAGACCAATCTATTAACCTTCTATGTAGAAGTGAGCTGCCATCTAGATAAAGGAAGGCCTGTGGATGTGGTGTATCTGGATTTTGCAAAGGCAGTTCCTTTTTAAACGCTTACTGTACAAACTAAGGTCTGTCGGCATGGACCATAGGGTGAGTACATGGATTGAAAACTGGCTACAGTCCAGAGGGTGGTGATAAAAGTACTCTGCTTGGTCCGGAGTGGAAAGTGGGGTCTCTTGGGGTTCTGTGCTGGGACCAGTCCTATTTCATTTATTCATAAAGGATCTGGAGGATGGAGTAAACAGTTCAGTCTCAGTATTTGCGAATGATACAAGGCTAAGCAGGGCAATAACTTCTCCGCAGGATGTGGAAACCTTGCAAGAAGATCTAAACAAATTAATGGGGCGGGCAACTAATGCATTTGGGTGCCAAAATAAGAATTCAATTTACATGCTAGGGGGAGAACCTCTGGGGGAATCTAGGATGGAAAAGGACTTTGTCTTTTTTTCAATCTCACCAACTATGTAAAAAAAAAAAAATCTATCTGTCCTTGTAAAAAAAAAAAAAAAAATGTACAAAGTCCATTCACTTAGGGCAAGCTCATCTAAAGAGGTCAGGTCTGTAAAATGACATACAAAAAAAGGGGGAAGCGACTCAAAGTGTAATTGAAAATTAATTTAGTAATTATTATACAGGATTTATATAGCGCCAACAGTTTACACAGCACTTTACAATATAAAAGGGAGATAATACAGTTATAATACAATAAAATACAAGAGGATTAAGAGGGCCCTGCTCAGAAGAGCTTATGATCTAATAGGGTGGGGCAGGTGGTACAAAAGGTTGTAACTGTGGGGAATGAGCTGTTGGAAGTGGTAAAAGATTAGTTAGATACGTGATGGGCTTTTCTGAAGACTATTTTTGAGGGATCGCCTGAAGGTAGCAAGAGTAGAGGATAGCTGGACAGGTGGCGGTAGCGAGTTCCAGGGGATGGGCGAGGCTCTGGAGAAATCCTGGAGACAAGCATGGGAGGAGGAGATGAGAGCTTGAGAGTAGGAGATCTTGAGAAGAGCGGAGAGGATGATTTGGGTGATATTTGGAGACAAGATTGGTGGTATAACTCGGGGCAGAGTTGTGAATGGCTTTGTATGTTGTGGTTTGTATTTTGAATTCCATTCGCTGGGTGATTGGGAGCCAGTGTAGGGGCCCCTTTGTATTGTTTAATGAGTTTTTAATCTATTGCACTTGGAGGCGCCTTCCTTTTTTTTTTTTTTTTGTTCTTGTAGGATGTAGATACTGTGATAAAGTCAAGATGGCGAACAGTTGTCCCGGGAGGGGTGGCTTGCAGGTTTAATTGGCAAGGCAAGGATCAGGAGTTTAGCATTTAGGCCACTTTCACATGACTGTTCTGATCAGGTACACCTGTCAGTTTTTCAGACTGTATTTCACCCCTGTGGACTGGCGGGTTTACACCTGCCTACCTCTGGTCCGGTCCACTAAAAATAAACGGAAGGGGAATCTGTCCTCCCATGTAGGTGGCCATAGAGCAGAGCGGGCTCTCTCCGTGTTCACTCTACTTAAATGGACCTGTCACCCACCCGCTCTGCTCTGATCAGCAGGGAATGGGCAGATCATACCTTAGCTGATTGGACGGACTCTTCTCCCCCGATCAGCAGGGAATGGGCAGATCGTACCTTATCTGATTGGATGGATTCTCCCCCGATCAGCAGGGAATGGGCAGATCGTACCTTAGCTGATTGGGACGGATTCTGCCCCGTGTAAAAGGGGCCTTATTCATCATGTGTGGCATATAATATGTAGAAGCAGCTTTATAAAAGGGTAGAACTGTTAGGATTTGATACTTGTCTGTTGTGGTTGCTTGAAAGTTTTAATAGGTCCTTAACCACTTGAATTAATTGGTTAATTCATGACCCCCCCCCCCCCCCTCCTCCTTTGCAGCATATCGTTACTCCAAAACCACAGGCACTTTTTAATTCAGATTTAATTGGCTGGAATTATGACAGCTGAGCCTTAGCACTCACACCATACCTACATATTTCCTTTGATTGGGCTTTGCCTTGGATGCCAGTGCCCATTTTTATTTTTATTTACAAAGTTGTTTTTAAATGTTTCAAGTTAGTACTTGTCACATGAAAGCCGTCTGATAACATTTTCCTAATTAAAGCACAGATTCATAAGTGCGTCATCTTGTAACCCAAAGGACCAGAGAATTTGTGTCAAGCAGCCTTTTATTTGTACGGGTAGAAAAAAGAAATGCACTAGATTGCCTCTAATTCAGCCTTTCTCAACCTTTTTTAACTCACACAAACCCTTAAAATAACTTTGCGGTCTCAGGGGGAACCCCTGCTAGAAATGACGATCTATAACTCGTGATGGTAAATGGCAAGAATGTGCCTTACATGTGTGGTCATTGGGAAGAATTTACTCCTTACAGATAACGGAAAAGATCAATGGTGTCGATGAGATCTGAGGCAGAGATTGCACATTATTCAAGGAACCCCTAGCAACCTTTGGATGAACTCCAGAGTTCCATAAAACCCTGGATTGAAAAACCCTGTTCTATTGAATTCAGTGTATCCAGTGAGGAGGGTGGTTAATGCTACAGCCTACAAATACATTTTAGACTAGCGGTTGCCAGCCATTTGTCCATGGACCACTGATGGTCCACAAGAAAATGTTGGTGGTCCCCAGGGGTTCTGCCGCAAATCAACATTGTGGCAGATGTATACCACCCAATGTTTCCATTGTCAATGCATGCTGACTGGCAATATTGTCAGCGCGCATTGATAACTGATGTATTTCCGGCTCCTGTGTATCTACCTCTGTAGTTTCAGCTCCTGTGAACTCCGAGGGAGGCACCGGGAGTAGCCCAGAGAGCGGGAGGTAAAAAAGGGGTCTTCCAATAGCAGCACTAATCTCAAACTGGAAGGGAGCAGAGCTCAAGCACCTGGCTGAGTCTGTGTAAGGCAGTAGTGGGATGAGGGCAGCTAAAGCATTGTGTGTATAAGGCAGCACTGTGATCCATGGGGTGGGGGGCAGGGAGGCGGAGCATTGTGTGTGCGTGTGTGTGTGTGTGTGTATATATGGCAGCAGTGTGATCCATGGGGAGGGGGGCAGAGAGCCGGAGCATTGTGTGTGTGTATATGGCAGCAGTGTGATCCATGGGGAGGGGGGCAGAGAGCCGGAGCATTGTGTGTGTGTATATGGCAGCAGTGTGATCCATGGGGAGGGGGGCAGAGAGCCGGAGCAGTGTGTGTGTATAAGGCATGTAAAATTCATGTTCGTGGTTTGCGGGATTCAAAATTGTAAGTTTAGTGGTCCGTGAGGCCAGAAAGGTAGGTGACCACTGCTTTAGACAGTAGTTCTAGCACGATTGTGCACTAAGCCAGCTCCATAAAGACCTGGACTGGTGTGGAAGAACTTGCATTGCCTACTCAGAGCCCTGACCTCAACCCTACAGATCACCTTTTGGGATTAATTGGTGAATTGGAACACTGATCACACGCCAGGTCTCATCCATCTACCTAACCTCACAAATGTTCTTTTGGCTGAATGGGTGCAGATTCCCTCATACTCACTCTTGTGGAAAGCCCTCCTAAAAGAGCGGGGGCTATTGCAGCCACAAAGGAGTGGTGGTGTGGCATTCGTGGTTTGGAAAAGGGATGACCAACAGGCTTGTATACCTTTTTTTAGGCGTGAGGGTAGGATGTTCACAAACATTTGACCATATAGTGTACACAAGATTTCAGTTAGATTGAAACACAAAGGATTGTTGACAGAAAAATGGATTGTTGGCAGATTTTTTTTTTCTTGCCTGTTCGCTATGTAATGGCTGTGACTAATTTTATTGCTTGTTGCCAAGTGGCCAGGCATTGTGTAATTATTGTGGCATAGCTATTGTTATAACAGAAGCCACAAGTTAATGTGTAATCTTTTGTGTACTAGTATATGCTTTTGTATTGATATTCATTGCAGTGTTTTAGTTCTCTTTAACGCTAAAGGCAATTTTTGCTAGTAAAAGTAAAAAACATGAGACGCCTCGTACACACGATCGGATTTTCTGCAGACAAAACCTCCTGACTTTTGTCCGAAGGCCTGTCTTGCATACAAGCAGCAAGGAATTGTCAGCCAACAAACACACAAACGTAGTGACGTACTATGTGGTTTTTCAGCTCTTTAGCACCACCCTTTGGGCTCCTTCTGCTAATTTTGTATTGGTAGAAGTTTGAGTGTTGATTTGCTCTTTTCAGTTTGTTTCACAACGGCCGTTCATCAACCAGACATGTTGTGGAATTGGAGGAGATAATGTTGTTTATTATTGGCCTTCGAGTTATTGCTTTGACCCAATTCCAGTCCAGGAACAGGATGAGGAGGAGGAGGAGTTCTTGGACCAAAAATTGGTTGCATTATTAATCGTGACTAATTATGTCATATGCCTTTGCTGCGGGATCTCCAGGAGAATAATCCAGATGTTTTTCGGAATTATCTCTGGATGATGGACCCCTACTTTCACCAACTCTTGGCATTGTTGACCCCCCCCCCCCCCCCCCCCCATATTAAGAAGCAGGACACTTGCATGAGGCTTATTTCTTTTTTGGTTGAATAATAATTTGATTTGTTATACTTTTGGATGCATTGAGTGCACTTTTCGGTTTAGTTCTATTGGCAGACAGCATGTCTAATTTTATTTAAATTTTTTTAATGCACAATAAAAAAAAGTGGAGAATAATACTTGACTATGTGTTTTACTTCAAATTACGTTTTGGGAGTAGGCAGTTGCATTTAAAAAGATGCAATGTAAAATTGACAAGGGACACCAACATAGTTGTATCTTTGATCTTAAAATAGTGTTGTGGTAACGTAACATGCCTAAAAAAGCTAAATTCTTTATCACTAGGAAAAAAAGCCTTTGAAAATCATTTGCAATAACTCCATCAGTATCACCAGCAAAGCAGCTTCATTATTATCACATTAAGGCCCGGTTCACACCGCTGCGGGGGGAGATCCGGATGTGATTCGCACAGCAAATCACATCCGATCTCCGTAGCGATGCGAGTTCAGCCATACAGATAGTATGGCTGAATTCGCAGCGCTCCCGCAGCAAACTCGCACGGGACCCTTTTTTGGGTCCGCAACAGAATCGGATCGCATGGGGGTTCACACCATGCGATCCGATTCCTGTGCGAGTCGGCAGATCGCACTGCGATTTATGCCGACGGATCTGGGGGTGTCATTAACATAACATTGACACTCCCAGCCGTCCGCATAGGGCAGTGTGAACTGCCGGCGGGAGGTGTGCGATGCGGGTAAACGCCGCGGATTCGCGGCGTTCACGCATCGCTATAGTGTGAACCCGGCCTAAAGAAGAGAATGTGCTCTGCATTTTCGAGATTTAATAATTTGCCACGTCACGAATATTCTCCATTACGAATGCTAGTTTACAAAACCAACCACTTCTGGCTCGTCCTTTTCTTCCGTGCATGGGTACTTTGGACTTTAGACTTTTGTCTGATGGACTTGTGTACACATACTCCATAAAACCTACCATCCAACATTTGTCCGCAGAAAATCCGACAACAATTGTCCAATGAAACGTACAAATGGTCGGATTTTCCACCAACAGCCTGACATCACACATTTCCCTTCTGAAAATCCGATCGTTGATACACGGCTTTACTCTGACCTGCTCTGTGCAATATTGCACTGAGCAGCTCCTTACCTACATTTTGGAAGCCCACTTCTCCTCCTTGCAGGTGCTCCCTCACCAAGCCATGTACTAAAGTGGCACAGAAAACAGTTTTCTCAATTTTTTAGGATAAAGGTTTCCTATGAATAAATAAAAGCTGATCATTTTAATCCATTGGAGTCCACCTGCTCAAGATGACTAATCCATGTAGAGCTAGTACAGACAGCTCGTTCTTTGAGCCGTCGGATAAAAACAGACCACCTGTAGGTCCACACATGTGAAAGGGCCTTTGCCTGCTCTATGCAGTGATTTTGCAGAGCCGACCCAATCCTCTTTTTCACAAGGTCCCACGCTAGTGCTCCTGGCTGCTCCCCATTGACCAGTACCCGGCTCTGTGCATCTATAAGATACATAGAGCCGTGGCACAGCCCTGCTCTGACATTGACTGACTGTGAATGAGCCAATGAGGAGAGAAAAACCCAGGACAGCCAAACTCCTGTGCACATCACTGGATCAAGAGGGGGCTCAGTTGAGTATTGTGGGGTTTGGGGGGGGGGGGGGGGAGCAACACGCAGAAGGTTTTTTACTTTAATGCATAATGCCAGTTCCTGACCATCACACGCCGATATACGTCGGCAGAATGGCAAATGGGCGTACAGGTGGGTCCCTTTTAAATTTGCCGCCATGCCATTGCATGCTCATGCACCGGCCGGGACTGCTGAGTCAGATTACTGGTCCCGCGGACTCGATCACTGCGGGGATACCCGCGATCGTCTCACGGGGAGATGCTAATGTAAACAAGCTTCTCCCCATTCTGCCTATTGACAGTGTCACTGATCACTGCTCCCTGTGATTGGGAGCAGAGATCAATGACATGTCACACGTAGCCAACCCACCCCCCCCGGTTAGAAACACGCCCCAGGACACACTCAACCTTTACCCTGCCCCTTAGTGTTTAACCCCTTCGCTGCCAGTGTCATTTACACAGCAATTGGTGAATTTGATTAGCACTGATTGCTGTATAAATGACAATTGTCCCAAAAATGTCTATGTCCGCCATAATGCCGCAGTCACAATAAAAATCGATGATCGCCGCCATTACTAGTAAAAAAAAAAAAAAAAAAAATTAATAAAAATGCCATAAAACTATCCCTTATTTTGTAAACGCTATAACTTTTGCACAAACCATCAATAAACTCTTAATGCGATTTTTACCAAAAATATGTAGAATATGTATCGGCCTAAACTGAGGGGGAAAAAAGGTGTGTGTGTGTGTGTGTGTGTGTTTTTTTTTTATTTTTTTTTTTATTTATTTTTTTATATATATTTTTGGGGGATATTTATTATAGCAAAACGTAAAAAATAATGCTTTCTTTTTTATTTTTTTTGTTCATGGCGCAAAAAATAAAAACTGCAGGGGGTGATCAAATGCCACCAAAAGAAAGCTCTATTTGTGAGGGGGAAAAAAAGGACATCACTTTTGTTTGGGAGCCACGTCGCACGACCGCGCAGTTGTCAGTTAAAGCGACGCAGTGCCAAATCGCAAAATGTGCTCTGGTCAGGAAGGGGTTAAGATCTTCCGGGGCTGAAGCCCAGACTGGACAGACTGTAGCAGTGGAGCCTTTTGCTGCCCTATGTCTACTCTTTTATTAGAGAGCATAGTATCCTAGTACAGACTTCTGGGCTCTGATCCCGACCATTGATGGGCATGGAAAGACTTGTTTCATAGCATTTAGTTTCTGAAAATGTTTAAAGCAGTGATGGCGAACCTTGGCACCCCAGATGTTTTGGAACTACATTTCCCATGATGCTCAACTACACTGCAAAGTGCATGAGCATCATGGGAAATGTAGTTCCAAAACATCTGGGGTGCCAAGGTTCACTATCACTGGTTTAAAGCATAACTTTTGTTGAGAAAAAAACATTCCCCTCTGGGTGATCTCTGTACATTACAAGGATTACCTTTACCTTTGTGCAGATTCCTACAATTTTTATTTTTTATTTTGAAGAAATCCCATGTGTGTTTGTCTGTGCCTCTGTTCTCAGTGAGTCTAATGGGAGTGGTTTCATAATTAGTCAGCTGTGCAGCTGCAGAGCACTAATGAGGAAATCTGCTGGGCCTGCATTCCTTTAGACATGTTCCAATTGAAATGGAGATGCCTGAAATCTGACTTGTATCTTAGGCAGACTTCTGGGAAAATTGGTGAGCCAATCACACAAGCAGGAAATGATGATTCTGGGGAGTGGTCAGTACACATTCTGTGTACACAACAACTCCATGTAGCCATATTGCATTGCGTTCTCAGAAAATTACAGTGGCTGCAGATTGAAAAGGAAAGGTAGTTTTTAATAACTTTATTTGCTATTTTATTTTTTCCCACGAAAGTGGAGTTGCCCTTTAATGGATAAGGATGGAATATTTATAATAAAATGATGAGAGCATTTGGTTAACATGCAGCTGCCTAGCGGTTTTTACTGCTTGGCCTGTCCAGTGCCATATAGCAAATACCGTATATAATATATTCTTACATTTTCCAGATTGTCTCCGATGTGTACAAAGCTCAGAATCCATTTACTGAAGCAAAGAAAATAGCAGCTTGACGAGCAACAGGTTTTGATTTTGAGTTGTGCCTGTACCAGGGGCAAGGAGCTGGAGTGAAATAAAATGTAAACATTTGTTCTGTAGCTGTAAGCTGGCTGTCAATGAGAGATCTGCGGGGTACTACATTCTACATAATAAATTCCTGCTACAGAAATATGAGGTGCTCGGTCCCTATGGACATTTTGCCTTTCAGCACTAGGGCCCTTGGTTTGAGTCTCAATCATAACACTACTTGCATGTTCTCCCTGTACCTGTGTGAGTTTCCTCTGGGAAGAACTCTGGATTCCTCCCGCACTCCAAAGACTTGCTTGTAGGGTACTTGGCTCTAGTACCTGTATGTATGCAGAGGGCTTTTAGAATTGTAAGCTCTGAGGGTGAGGACTGATGTGAATGTACAGTATATAAAGCACTTTGTTAATTGTCAGTGCTCCATAAATAACTGTCATAAATATTCTTTAACCACTTGCCGACCAGCGCACGACGATGTACGACGACAGAATGGCACGGGCAGGCAAATGGGTGTACATGTACGTCCCTTTAAATTTGCCGCCCTGCCATCGGGAGCGCGCTGCCGGCGGCGCGCTCCCGCGCTGGTCGGGACCCCCGTGAGTCCGGTCGCGGGACCCGCGGACTCGATCGCCGCGGGCATCCCCGCGATCGTCTCACGGAGCGGCCGAATGGAGAAGTGCCGTTGTAAACCACATTTCTCCATTCTGCCTAGCAACTAGTGACGCTGATCTCTGCTCCATGTGATTGGAGCAGAGATCAGTGTTCACTAAATGAAAGCCCAACCCCCCCACAGTTAGTAACACACCCCTAGGAACACTTAACCCCTACACTGCCACCCACTGGTTAACCCCTTCACTGCCAGAGTCATTTACACAGGAATCACTGCATTTATATAGCACTGATTACTGTATAAATGACAATGGTCCCAAAAATGTCCGATGAGTCCCCCACAATGTCGCAGTCACAATAAAAATCGCTGATCGCCGCCATTACTAGTAAAAAAAAAAAAAAAAAAAATTATTAATAAAAATGCTATAAAACTATCCCTATTTTGTAAACGCTATAACTTTTGCGCAAACCAATCAATAATCGCTTATTGCGATATTTTTGGTAAAAAAAAAAAATGTAGAAGAATACGTATCGGCCTAAACTGAGGGAAAAAAATGTTTTTTTTTTATATATTTTTGGGGGATATTTATTATAACAAAAAGTAAAAAATAATGCGTTTTTTTTTTCAAAATTGTCACTCTATTTTTGTTTATAGCGCAAAAAATAAAAACCGCAGGGGTGATCAAATACCACCAAAAGAAAGCTCTATTTGTGGGGAAAAAAAGGACCTAAATTTTGTTTGGGAGCCACGCCGCACGATCGCGCAATTGTCAGTTAAAGCGACGCAGTGCCGAATCGCAAAAAGTGGTCTGGTCTTTGACCAGCAAATTGGTCTGGTCTGAAAGTGGTTAAAGAGAACATGTCATAAATATGGTGGAAACGTTTGTACTTTTCAACATTTTTATTTTTTTATTTCTTCTCCAAGGAACCAGAATAATTACCCGCTATAATTCTGAACCCAGAATACCATCACCAAGCTATCCACAGTCAACACTCAACAACGGCAAGTCCTCTCAAGACTCAGATTTCTGCTATGAGGACAATGTAGAACAATGTGTCGCATATCTTGACCAGGTGAGCCTAGGATCTTGAAGCATTGCAAATAACACTAGAGTACACTAATGACATATATGGAGTTAGATATTTAAAGGAAAACTCCATTCATGAAAGTCATATGAGGATATGGCCTACCTTCCTACAGCTTTTTTCTTCTTGGTAGCGTTTGAGGGCAGACATCAGGGCAGTGTAGTCAGTAATGTGTGGCAACACCCAGTCATAAACATGTGATCCTGCAGTAAGGCCCCTTCCACACTGAGGCGTTTTTCAGGCGCTATATCGCTAAAAATAGCGCCTGGAAAAAAAACAGCCCCTTTCACTCCAGTGTGAAAGCCGGAGGGAGCAGTGTATTCATTGAAATCAATGGGGCAGCATGGCTATAACCCTTTTTTGGCCACTAGCGGGGGTTAAAACCGCACCGCTAGTGGCCGAATACTGCCGCTAAAATGACGGTAAATCAGCGCTAAAGATAGCGCCACTTTACCGCCAATGCCCGCACCGCCCCAGTGTGAAAGGGGCCTTATTCATTTCTCAGGTACCCGATTATATTCTCTGCAGTCTACACACCTCTGATAATTAATTTATTTATTTTTTTTCCTTTTTTTAATTGGGTAATTTTTATTAAGTTTTTTTCTTTTAACAATTAGACAAAAACAAACAATACAACCAGTGATAATAAAAGAAAAGACAGGAAGTATTGTCAGGGGCCAAGTTTTTTTATTTTTTTTTTATTTTTTATTTTTTTAATTTTACATTTTAATACATCACCTATGTAGAGCTGCACGATTAATCGTTAAAGAATCTAAATTGCCATCCTACCCCCATTCCTGATCTTAAAACAGCATTTCCCCAAATTTCTATGTAACAAAAGTTCTCTGCTCACTTCTGACAGCTGACAAAAAATAACAATCCATACAGCCGGTCAAGTGTTTCTGAGATAAACATTGTAACCTTCGGTCTGTAAATGAGGTTAGTTTAACCACCTAAAGACTAAACCTTTTTCTGACACTTGTTGCTTGCATGTTAAAATCTGTATTTTTTGCTAGAAAATTACTTGGAAATATATAAGATATAGAGAGAGATATTATATTTTATATATAACATTTTTAGCAGAGACCCTAGAGAATAAATTGGCAGTTGTTGCAATATTTTATGTCACAATGTATTTGCGCAGTGGACTTTCAAATGCCAATTTTTTGGGGAAAAATACACTTTAATGAAATAAAGAAACATTTTAAAGTTAGCCCATGTTTTTGTATAATATGAAAGATGTTACACCGCAAGAATCGTGAGAGAATTGTGATCTTTATTCTAAGCCAAAAAAATTGTGATTCTCATTTTAGCCAGAATCGTGCGGCTCCTCCCCTATGTTTATAGGTGAGCTCTTCTCTGTAAATGTAGCTCCTCAAACCATTGTAAAAATGTTGGCTATTTTTGGCTATCCATTTTTGAAAGATAAGTTTGTGGGCCAGAAACGAGGCTCTCGTCCACATTAAATGCATTTCAGTAGGAGGGTTTCTTCTAGGATTAATCCTAGGAGAGCATGTTTTTGATCTAAAAAGACATGGGTACCTCTGATAATTTTATAATGACCCTGGCCCTCCTCCACCCCCAATGCTTTATATAAGAAACATTACATGCAGAAATGTATATCTGATGGTGGGACGTTCCACAGGGAAATGACTTGTAAGTATCTCCTGGTCTTCATGGAGACTTTTTCAAAGGCTTGCTTTGGTGACTGAAAAACTGAATTACAAAGAACCGAGTGTGGTGCATGTGAGTGGCAAGGGTGGGGTGGTCATAGCGTCTGACTTTGTTGGCGCCATTTGAGATGTTCTGGTTTTAAAACGGCCTGCTTGAAACTATTGTGAAAGAGAATTTGATTTACTACACTCTGCACGGTTTTCTAGAACCTGTTGATTTGCACTTGTTTTGTGTAAACTCGTAAATCTATTTGTAAACAGGAGCTGCATATACCCTTACCTAAATACATTTTATAAAAATACAAATCCACTCAATTAATGATTACCATGTATCCAATTGTGTCAAAGTGCAACCAATAGCAAATAAAGTGCATATAAAACATTAAAGTGCAATAAGTTCAGCAAAAAATGCTAATTCCAAAGTGACTGTGCAGCTATTTGTATTCTGGTGAAGATACCTTTTTATACAAAACTGCTTCACACCAATCCACCGTCCGTGGCGCGTCTTCACCAGAATACAAATAGCTGCATAGTCACTTTGGGATTTGTTTGGTTTTTTTGCTGGTCTTTATGCACTTTATTTGCTATTTATTGCAGTTTATTAACACAATTGAATATATGGAATTCATTGAGTGGATTTGTATTTTTATAATATTGTGTAATGGTAAGCTCCGCTCCTGTTTACATCAAATATATATGGTCTATGAGTACCATTTAGAAACTGCAGTGACCCAGTTTTTTCATTTGTGCACTTTGATATTATTCCAATATTGTAAATGTCCGACTCCATTTTAAGAGCAGCAATCATGCATGAAAGGGTAGATTACATTTGTCTTGGTTCCCTGAATGAAAGTGTTTGGAGTCTTAAGCTCCCTCAAGATGAAATGGTGGCTTTATGGGCATGCAAGACCCTGCCATCAAATTTTTCTTCAGACATGCAGATTCACTTTGGGACAGATTTCTCTGTAGAGCCAGATTGGGCAACCTTTCTATGCCTGTGGAGGTACTTTCAATTTAGAGGGCCACATTTCATTTAAGGCTTTGCTATAAACTGGCTTTGTTTTTTCAACAGGAGTTAAAGACTTTGGGGTTTCCGTCCTTGCAAACCGCATCGAAGAATGGCAGCGGGAGACGGTTGCATGTGGTGTCAATATTAAACTGCATCCATGAACTGCTCCAGCGTCACACAAGAGACTTGCGGAGGAGAGAAGATGTGGAAACGCAAATCCTCAAAATAAATAGTGACTTGGAGTATTTGCAGAGTAATCACAGCAAACTTAAGGTAAGTGGAAAGCTTACACTTTCCACAACTTCACAAAGTGTGTAAAGCCGCATACACACGGGCGGACTGTCTGGCCAACTAAGTCCGTCAGACAATCCGACGGACAGTCCGTCCTACTTTTGAATGAACGGACTTGACCACACACGATGAACAGACAGTCCGTTGAAAGCTTGCGCGATGACGTGTACAGCACGTACGACGGGACTAGAAATAGGACGTCCAATACTCAGCAATGCAACCTTCCGCCGTGTAAATCCTTTCTGAGCATGCGCCATACTTAGTCCGTCCAACTAGCCTACTCACGAGCGGACTGTCCGCTGAAACCAAAGTTGGACGGACAATATTACGGAAATTCCGAAAGACTTAGTCCGCCAGACTGTCCGCTGAAGCCCACACACGAGCGGACTTTTCGCTGAAATGTGTTTCGGCGGACTAAGTTGGACGGACAGTCCTCTCGTGTGTACGTGGCTTAAGGCCTCTTGCAAAGGAGGTAGGGTTCTGTTGGAGTCCGCCTGCTCAGCAGGGAATCTGTCTGCTGAGCATGCGGAAAGGCTGGTCTGTGTCCGTTCCGCTTAGGCAGAGTGGGCACAGCCTTCTTTCCTCTATGGGTGGTCAGAAGTAAACTGACCACCTGACTGCTATCTGATCAGATCCACCAGAACTCAAGTTCTTCCAGAGTTGATGAGGAATGAAGTATGCTTCTATCCATTGGGCGAAGAGTGGGCAATGAAATGCGATTTAGGAAGTGTTGCAATTCAACAGTGGTATAGTCAGCTTTGGAGGTATACAACTCTTGGGCTGTAGGATAGTAGCCGTGATGGTATAAATGCAGCCCATGGAATCCTTTATGGCATGGGAAACTGCCAACTGGGAGTGGGCAATGTTGGCTAAGAGCCTGCCCGTCTGTTCTCACTTTACCCATGAAAGGATCGGTTGAAAATTTTTTCTGGCGTGCTTTCTTTGCTATCAATTGTTGCAGCCTAGTCTGCATATCTAGCCAGTAGGCATGGTTACCTGGGGAAGCATCTTGGCTATAAGGGGCTAGTGGTTTTAGTAGTTTTAATAGTGCTGACTGCCTTGATAAGAAGGCCCCAAAGATATAACTATAAATCATCCTACACCAAAGTTTGAGGTTCCATCTCAGTCATATCCATTTCCCTCATTTCCTTTCCAAAAAAGGAAATTAAGGAAATGGAGAAAGCCAGAAGGGATTGATTTCTACGCAACAACGCCAACTTGGCAGTTTAGTGTAGTGTAGCAAAGAGTAACAATAGGAAACGATCAGAAATTCCACTGGCCTGAATATCAATGGAGGTAAAATAGGGGAGCAGTTCAGTAGAACCCAAAGCCAAGTCTTTACGGGACAGAGAATTGTGGGTTTTGGATTAGCCAGTGAATTAGGATTAAGGTGTTGTATACACTGTACACCGTGGATCATGAAGGCCCATTTCCCTACTTAAATGACAGAAATTAATTTGTGTACCTTGGGCGCAGAGTGTGGGAGTCCAAGGTGGTATCAAAGACCTTAATAAATGTCCCCATGACCAGTGCCGTAAGACGCAATTCATCAGATGTATGAATGCAGGTTATATATGTAGACACTTGCAACTACACGTCGCAGTTATAATAGTTTGCAATATAAAATGTAATGTTCACCTTATAATTGCTCGCAAATTAAACTAGTTCCTCTGCAGACCAAAGTGGGAGACACCTCATGTATTTGAAGAGTAGGCTGAATGATAGATGGAAAGGATGCAACGCCTTTCTAGAAATTTAGTGGTCTCACTAATGTCTTGTGTCTCTAGGAGACTGATTTAGAGTGGGTTTGTAAGATGAGAGCATTAAACAGATTGCCTTTTTAAGGAAGGTAGCAGGTATATATCAAGAAAGTTACTAACCACTTCCAGCAGGGAAAAAAGTAGGATTCCATAAACTGGCAGATTAAGTGCGCTCCATTTGACTTGAAAAGATGAGCCCCCTGCTGCAATGGGATGAGTTCCTAAAATCCAGGAGGAAAAGTGCCGCCGCCAACAGGACAGTTCAGGCGGATGTTAATGACTTGTAGAGCTTGATAAAAGGTGTGTGTGTGTGTGAGTGTTTTAAAAAAAAAAAGTATGGATTCAGAATGCATATGAAGTAGAAGAGCCACAATAACGGGCAGAAATCACTTATTGTAGTGTCTGTCTAGCCCAGTGTTTCACAACCTTTTTTCCATCAAGCCACCCTTTAAAATTATGCAAAAACTCAAGGCGCCCCACCCTAAATGTAAAAAGTGAAACTAATAGTTTCGTAGCTACCTCTACACATGTAGGACACCCACATTAGAAGTGCTTTATTCTTCCAAAGCAAATACACCTTTACACACTGGTACTGACTATTACTCCAATGTTTCTCTTTCCCCTCAGTTTCTCTCCCTCACTCTGCTAATGTGACCTCAGTGTTGACAGAGGAACAAACAATGATGCCGTGCAGGTGCCCAACGTCCTCGTTATTAACCAATGACATCATTGGTTGTTAGGATGCCGGAGGCTAGAAGATTGTAGTGATGCACAATGAAAACCTGTGGCTTTGTGTAACTAAAAGCAGGCTTGATCCGACCACTTTTAAACAGCTTTTTGGCCAATTTTTTGGTATTTTGCCAAGGAGCACCTCGCAGTGCTTGGGCGCCCTGGTTGAAAGGCTGGTCTAGCCGATCGGTGACAGTTGTCTGATTCAAAGAAGTGAATGGCATCATTCACAACTCTGCTTCACAGGATAAAGCATGGAGCATTGAAGGCACAGCTATTGTAATCATTTCTTGACTTTGTTGTTTCTGCACATGTGGTGAAAAATCCTAATTTTGTCTTGATTTAAAGCGGTAGGACATTATGGATTACTTGCCTTAGAACGAAGCCCTGCAGTGGTGTCTGGTCACCGCTGAGGGAGCTGACCTATTCCATCAACGTTTCTTCTGGAATTGCTGGCTCCAGCGCTGTGAGCATCCGGAACAACGATGACATCATTCCAATGCAGGAGTGCGGGAGCCCTCTGTTCCGGCGGCATATGCCGGACCTGCAGAGCACATGCGCCACTGACATCAGTGGCTGCAAGCAGGATCAATATCTCCTAAAACGTGCAGGTTTAGAAGATATTCTTTTTACTTACAGGTAAGTCTTAGTATAGGCTTGCCTATAGGTAAAAATCACCAAGCTGGGTATAAAACCACTTCAAGAAGGTCTCTTTATTCTCTGGATCTGCAAAGAATTATTATTTGTCCCAGTAGTTGAGCAGTCGGACAAGGAATGGATGTGTGGGATTTGCAGGAGGTAAGGGCTGAGTAAGAACATAGTGGTCTGAGCAGGGTCCATGTTTGTTTTTGTTTTTTTTGTTTTACTATTTGAGCTGACTTAGACCCCTTTCACACTGAGGCGGCTCCCATTCATTTCAGTGTGACTTTTTACACTGGGGCAGTGCGCTTACAGGATGTTAGAAAAATTCCTGCAAGCAGTACCTTTGGGGCGGTTTGGGAGTGGTGTATACAGCGCTCCCAAAACGCCCTGCTCATTGAAATAGATAAGCAGCGCTTCCAAAGCGCTTGAAAAGTGCTTCGGAAGCACCGCAACATTGGCGCTTTTAACCCCTTCGGCCACTAGTGTGGGGGGGTTGAAAGCGGCGCTTAAACAGCGCTAAAGCGCAGCTAAAATAAGTGACGCTTTAGCGCTAACACGTCCCCGACTCGGAGTGAAAGGAGTCTGAGAGATTGCAGTATCCTTCAAGCATTCCATGTTCTAGTGCAGCTCTAAAAGCAGGATGTTCATATGTGACAATCAACTATGACTTCTGACGTGGAAAGTGTAAATGAAAAATGTTTCATCAGATTTAATATGTATTTAAAAAAAAAATCAATAAAACAAGCTCTACAGGTTTATTTTTGTAAAACTGTTCCTAAATGTTCTAGGATCAGCTTGAAGTGACTAAGCGAGAGAATGCTGCTCTTCTGGAAAAAGAACGACAGCAGCTGTGCAAGAATAACAGCCTCCTGCAGCTGCTGAAGAATGAGAAAGAGGAGGTGAGTGAAGTGTCCTGGCTTTGAATAGTTTGTAGGGGTCTCCAGGAATTCTAGCCAGCATTTGCTCCTCCTAAAGCCTTGTACATACAGGCTGAAATTGGCCAGTTCGCCAGAAGTCGTCAGACTTTTAGCCTGTGTACAGCTGTCTGTTCAACAGAAGCCGGTCTCGTGACCGGCTTCTGTCGAATGGACATGCAGGAAAACCCAGCATCTGACCAACATATGATCAGTACTGGCAGACAGTCACTGCCAGCGCTGTTCAGTGCCCTCTGGTGGGGGAGGGGTTGGATTCCCCCTGTCAGAAATCCATAGGCACAGCACGGGAGATTGCTGCACTAACATTTCTTGTGTTATTGGCGATCTGTTTTTTTTTTTCCCCGCTGGGTTGGGGGGGGGGGGTTATTTGTATTTTTTTCTTTTTTATATTCATATATACTTAGGTGGATGCAGCATCAGACCGATGCTGCAGCTGTCCCCTGGCGTCTCTGCACTGAGAACCGAGTCATCGAACATTGCCGATGGCTCAGTTCTCTCATCTCCCTGAATGGAGAGCTGCTGACTCAGTCAGCATCTCTCCTGCTCTGCTCCTCCACGCTCATTGGAGTGCTGAGCTGTGGAGGGGTGGGGAGCGGCCACCTCAGTGGCGCACTGATACTGCCATCAGTCCAGGCAGCTTGCGGATCCAGACTTCCTAAGTCGGGATGCCACGCTGCCTGGACTGATCTGTGTGACGTCAGCGGAGAGCGGACTTCAGACCGTTCTCCACTGAAAACGGGTCACAGGAGTACAAAGCGAATTGCATGCCTGTGACCTATAGAGGCCTAAAAAGCTCAGGCTGGACTTCTCCTTTAAGACTTCTGTCCCCATCTCTGCTTGTAAAGCTGGCCATAGGGGGATATAATTCTAAACATTAATTCTTAGAAAAATTTATATGAAATTTCTCAGAACATTTTGTTAGTAGTTAGAAAATTTTTGTTTGCTTTTAACACTTGATTTTGGAATAAATGGACTTTACTGAATGAAAACCACACAGTGTTAGAAATGTGCTCCATTCTGCTCCTTTGAATTTTCTCATCACTGCTGTCTAAAATGACGGTTTCACCCAGCTGATGATTAGAAAAAGGAACAAACCTTTTCCCAAGAATTTTTGTTTGAAATATTTATTTAAATTTTTCATATATGTGCGACTTTAAGTCGTGCCGACTTCAAAGTTCAAAGTAGTCCCTGTACTACTTTGGTGGGAGTTGAGGTCCATATACCTCAAGTTTACGTAGGCATTCCCTGAAATTGCGGTAAAATCACACGACTTTGAAGTGTGGAAGGGGCCTTGAGATAACGAAGTGCATATATTTTCCTTTCCCTTTTTCATACATTTCATGGAGTGCTTCTCATACAGATAAATGGCCCATGTAAGCGATAAATGATGATGGTTACAAAGTTTAGAGGTATGTTCTATGTTTCAGCTTCAATACATATCTATAAGACTAACACATTTCCTGAGTTTAGTTTACTATCATATGGCTACTGTTGCTTAGAATACAGCAGAATTTTCTGCAGATCTTTTAACCATGTATGGGCCATCTCCAACATTTGAGGGTAGCCAGCTTCCCCATGAATAGCGAAGAGTTGAGATGAAAGATGCAGCCATGCAAGGACTGTAGTTCTTGTGTGGCAGCTGCTGTTGCCGTCTTCATGATTCAGCTTGGATGCCAAATTTTGGGTGAATCAGACATGACATGTTGTAGCGTGATCTGACTGATCACACATGTGGTGGGTTGCCTAATTTGCACATGAATTTTTGTTTTCCTCTGCAGCATTTGTTGCTGGATGAAATGATTCCCGATTAGATGTCCTGTTCTGCTTCATACATTAGTCTGTGAGCTAATGTTATTGCTGGTCTATTTTTCAACTGGGGAGATTTTCCATTACTTAGCTTACCTGGCAAGAAATTGAGGGAAATTGTATTGGTAATCAATATAAACTTGTCAGGAGTTCTATTTCTTCCCCACAATAGCCAAAGATGGGTGAAATTATATGTTTTATTCATGCTTGCATGATTTAAAAGCTGTTTTAATGCTTGTTTTTTTGTAGGTTCAGAAATTACAGAACATTATTGCCAGCCGCTCCACACAGCACAACCACAACATGAAGAGGAAGGAGAGAGAGTACAACAAGTTGAAGGAGAGATTGTACCAGCTGGTGATGGATAAGAAAGACAAAAAAATATGTGAGTGTCACCCTAATGTACAGTGATGAGGTTTGATAAAATATGTGATCTTAAAGCAGAACTCCGGGATTTAAAAAATCCCCATTAGTGCACACACAGCTCTGCTATTCAAGAAATGCAGCATGTATTCTGCCAAGGAGGAAGTGTTAGAACAGCGATTACATCATATCCTCTGCTCTCTAAACCATAATTAAACTACATTTTCCATGGATCTTTGGGTTTGGAGTGAATGTGTACATGTAAATGTGAACTCTCCCACTTCAACATAAATCCCACCTCTCATTCTGCAGCCAGACATACTACTCGGTGGCACACAGTATGATGGGTTACAGCCCCTTATAACTGTAAAGCATGTCTATTCTTTCACCTCCAACCACAACAAGAGATAAACATATTGGCCTTACTTTCTTTATGTAATCATTACTGAACTGTGGACACATCCCATAATTCTATATTATAAACACTGCACTCTGCTGTAATTCAGTATTAGAAATATTCCTCCTGCTGGCGCTTTTAGATTATTCTTACAGCAATCGGTGTCCAGTGTCAAGTGGGGCCGTTATCAGAAATCAACCCGATGACACAGCAGGGATCTCTGCCTGTGACAGGTATTTTATGTGAGAACACCAATCATTGTAATGTCTCGCCCTCCTTCCGGCATTGGAACAGTGCGCTGTCAATCACAATGCCTATTGCGGTTATTACAGCGATCAGTATTTCACATATAATACCTGTCACAGCCAGAGATCCCGCTGTCATCCGGATGATCCTGCTCTGCACAGAGATGGCGGGGTGGATTTTGGCAGGGAGCAGAGGAGGAGGGAGAAGGACACCTCCTCCATGAGCGGCACAGACAGGGCCTGTGTGACCCCTCTGCCCATTACAGCTCTATTTCTGCCCTGCTCGCTTTTAGAGAACTACAGATGGGAGTGCCAAGATCGCTGGCTGAGAGTACAGGAGGCATAGCAGCCAGTGGTCTTGCATACAGGATGTCGCCAGGCAATCGGTTTTTCAGCAAGATCAGCAGCCTATTACAGAAGAACTACAGAACTCAGAAGAACATGGATGGCATAGTTGGTGAAGTTAGGAGTTCAGCAACAAAGACATGGAAAAAAGTTCTGCTTTTAATATATTGGGATCTTAAACTGTATATTTAGGTACCTTATTTTGTAACAAACTGCTTTTATTAATGACATCCTCAGGCTCGTGAAATTCATGCTGGGGCAGTTGCTAGGAGCTTGGTTTCTATTGAAACAGGCACACAACCCCCCCCCCCCCCCCCTCCTGGGCAGCAAATGCACTTAGTCCAGACATGATGTTAAAAGTTACATGTTTAGTAAAGGTTAAAGCCTAGGGAACTGTACATGTATTTAAGATATGTACTGAATAGGTTTTCTGTTATGCCCAGACATGCATGTTAAGATCATTGTTATGATATGGGTATTGGTGAATTGGTGGCTGAACCCCTCACTTACTTTTTTTTTTTTTCTTTTTGATCCTGCAGCCATCGATGTGCTAAATTATGTGGGCCGAGCTGATGGTAAAAGGATGGCTTGGAGAACAAATAAAACTGATGCCAAGTGAGTAGAAAATCAGGGCCTCAATGAGCTTGTTTGTATTGGTTGTAGTAACCAATTGCATTCCAGCAGTTTTGTATTTGGGAACATTGGTATATAAAAAGTATCACTGTCTGATATGGGTAAAGTGACAATTGTTTGCCTCAAAACCTCAAGAGAAGTAGGGGGGCGGGGGGGGGGGGGGGGAACAGTCTCACCTATGTCAATGTAGGATCGATCCAATGCTGCAGATGTTCCCCGCCGGCTCTAAGACCAAGAACCGAGTGATCGCTTGACCGCTAATTGCTAAGTTCTTGGTCTCCAGTGAGCAGTCACCAGCTCTCTGCTCTGCCCCTCCGGTGTTCACTGACATGACTGGATGTGGAGGGGCGGGAGCTGCAGGCTTAGACTCTCAGCGGCTTGCTGAGCCAGCTGCAAGTTAGCCATCTGGGCAAATGCCCACATTGTCTGGATCCCTGCAGATTCTGGACCCGCTCTGTGGCATCAGTTGACAGCAGACTTTAGCCCTCTATCAGCTGAATCTGGGTCACAGGAGTGCAGAATGCAGTGCACTCCTGTGATCCAGAAGAGAAGTATGGCCTAAAGAAGTTTGGCAGTTTGTAAACAGAATTCTGGAGGGAGAGTATGTGGTACCCGGTACCAATGTGTTTCTGTTTTCAGGAATGAGGAGGAGATGTACAAAGTTCTGCTTGGTGATTATGAACAGCGGCAGAAGCAGCTCATGCTGGAGAATGCAGAACTGAAGAAAGTCCTGCAGCAAATGAAGAAAGAAATGATCTCCATCCTCAGCCCACAGAAACCGAGAGCGAAGGACAAATTGGAAGATAGTCTGGGACCAGTAAGGATATATATATTTTTTTTCTTTGTGTGGAGATTGTAAAATCTTTTATTTATTTTTTACGTGCCAACAACTATGTTGTGTGATGGAGAATGAGGAAGTGTCTAGGGGAGATAGTATGTATCGTAGGGTGACACTACGAACACACCAATATTAATGTGCCAACATCCCAATATGGGTTACATAAGGAAAAAAGACTAAAATTAGGTGGACTTTATATGGCACATGAGTATTCAATCTAAAAAGTATTATAAATATTTTATTATTTAATTTTCAAAAATGTCATACACATAAAATAGTCACATAGGTACAGCAATTGTTTAAATAAAACATAATGTTGCTTGACCCATATTGCCTGACCACTGATATTCTCCAGTAAAGTATATAATACAATAGTTAACAATACAAAGCCATTGGTCTGGTCTCCAGTAGTAGAAAGATATTCAGAGTCCCAGAGAGTATGTGGGTCCGTATTTTTAGTTAGCAAGATAGCTCGACATTTTCCGTGCTAGTTTAGCCCTGCTGGGCACTCATGAGACTTCCCGTCACTCTCCCCCTCCTCCTCCTGGCTGACGCCAGCAGGGGAATCTCGGTCCCTCCCGCTGTAGTGCTCTGATGGGGAAAAAGCACCGGCAGGTCACGTGACTGCCCAGCGGTGCTGTAAAATAAGGTATTTTGCAGAATAACTATAAAAAAAAAAAAACAGATACTGCAGAGTATATCTTCCTGTAAGAGGATATTTCTCAGTAATGACTTTACAATCACTTTAAACCTTAAAACAAAAAATATATATTGAAGCTTACCAATGCAGTGGTTGCAGTTTTCTTTTTTTTTTTTTTTTTTTTTTTTTTAACTTGATGAGTTGGTCAGAAAGTGCTGTTTTTCAACTTTCTTTAAAATGGAACTTGATGTAAAAAATTAAAATGAGCAAACTGGCAGGATTTTTAATGCAGAAGAGACCTGGTTTGTCTCTTCTGCATGAAACATACCAACCTGCCTGTACACCCCTGAACGGTGAGCTGCACATGTTCAAACTTACTGTAGAAATTCAGGAAGAATTTGCAGAGGCTGACTGAATTCCCTTGCATGCCGCAGGATTGATGTCTTATTGGCCCAGCCAATAAAAGCGGCTGGCAATCGATACCTAGAAGCTGGCCGCTTAATGCTATTGGCGGGGAGCTCCTGAACGCCGCATCACTGGACTGAAGGAGAGTATAATTCCTCCTCAACAGAACAAGCTGTCCAGCACAAGTGGCAGTTAGATAGTTAAGCTAAAATAAATATCAACAGGGTGCTTACAATAATCAGATTTTTATTATTTATGTAAAATCTTTATCCCAACAGGCACAAACTGTTTCTGTAACTGCTTAATTGTGTTAGCTGGAGTTCAGCTTTTAATTCTTAACCCATTCCTCTAGATCTGTTAGATGCACTAACACTGCCTTCTTTCCAAATTGGCAATGCTGCTGTCTAAGGATGCCTCTGTTGTGCCTCTATCCAAAGTGGAGACACCCTAAGACAGGAAGTGTGTTCTTCGCTGGATCACCAGGTGAAAAAAGAGAAAAGCATTAAAAAAAAAAGCAAACGCAACCACCACATTTGAGTTTTATTTTTATTTTTTTTATTTTTTTTATTGGAAGCATGCAAAGCATTGCACCCATGATATCGTGGACACTATGCAGAGCCTTTGCAGACTGTGTGTTCATTGAGCACTACAACCCGACAGTCGAAAAGCCTGTTGGTGAATGAGTGACGCGACTGGGTGGGCATCTTTTTTGAATTGTGGCAGCAGACACAGGGAGAAGATCCCTGGTCTGCTGTCACAGCGGGGGGCGCAGCAGCATCTGCAGCACTAACATGTTACATGTTAGAAAAGGTGAACTTATCTTTTAGGCTGGGTTCACATATGAGCCTCATGCAGCTCACAGCAGGGGTCCGGTGCGTCTTGGTTCACAGTTTCAGATCCCCTTTTATTTTTTTCAGCCGAATTTGGACCTGAAACAAACCAAAAGATGCACAGTATTTTTGTGCAGAACACACTGGACTCGCTGTGGAGATATGCGAACTGGCTCCATAGAGAGCCGGTCAAAATCTCCTGCTATTGCAATTTGGATGCGGGGAAACTGCACCCTATTCGCAATGGTGTGAATCCAGCCTGACATAACTTGTATGCCACTTCTGGTTTAGGCCCGGCTCTGTTGCAGAGCTCCTGACAGCCGTTTCTCTACTGGGTGTGGTACCAGCGTGTGTGTGCTCGCATTGCGTCATTTGTCTTAAACCATTGTGTACAGGGCTTGTCGACAAACAGAAGTTTAACAAGAAATGTTGTTATTTTACTATGGAGCTAGATGCGTGTTTTGAGTCGCATATGTGCACACTTTCCCTGTTTCATTTGAATGTGTGGTCATAATCACAATAGGTTTTGTGTAGAATTCCTCCTCTCCTTGGCCAGCCCTGTATCATCCAATGTAATTAGTAAACTTTGTCTTTATGTTGAGTTACCAAACATCAGCTAAAAGTTCCTGAAAACATGACATTCTTTACTTGGACTGGAAAGAAAACGTCTTTGTAAGAGACAATTTGCCATCTGGTTATAGTTTTATACACCCTGCTATTGGGTGAAGTGTATACTGTCTATGCCGGTTGACCCTCCTTTTTCCTTTATTCCCTATGCCAGGCTCTTTCAGATAATGAGGAAGATCCAGCGGACTCTAGTAAAGAGCACCTGTCGGAATTATCATGCGAGGCAGCCAGAGAGCAGCTGGTCAATAGCATTCGCCAGCAATGGCGGATACTGAAAAGCCACGTGGAAAAGCTGGACAACCAAGGTGCGATTTTATGTCAGCGTTGTTATTGTGTGCCCACTGCTCCTGTTGTTCCTTATTAACCTGTGTATAACACGGTTTCCAGCTGCCCAAGTACGTGTGGCATCACCAGACCGTAAGGGGTCGATTGCCAGGGAAGAGCATGAGAGAGAGATGGAACGACTGAAAAATGAAATCAAGGAGTGCAGGGAAACCATCAAGAGCCAGCAGCATCTTTTGCAGGTATTTATTCAGAAGTTGATATGTGACGATCGAATTGGGAGCATCTTTGACTAGCAGTTTGTTTTTCTTTTATTTTTCTCATGTTTTGCTCATAACTGTCTAATCTGAAGAGTCATACTTTCTGCAATCCCAGCTAATCGTAATCATGAGCTGTGACTTCTATGTAGATCAGATTAATCTAAATATAATCAAGAGAATAAATAAATCTGAATACTCAGAGAAATGTGTAATTTGGCTCAATAACATTACTCATCAGTACTGATTATATTGTTAAAAACAGTGATTTACAGGCTGCATACTTTTTGAATTGGTGCAATGCTGCCATCTAGAGACTTATAGTAGTTGTGGCATGCAAGCTTTTCTATTCCTCCCCTCCCGTTTATGATCAGTAAATATAACTACCCGTGTTTTATGAGTGTCGTGTGCACTGTGCAATCTAGGCTTAGTAGTGACCCAATACTTACTATCAAGCGGTAGGATTATAATTAACTATGTATTAATGTTGATAATTCCTTTTTGATTTGGCTAGATCAGGGGTCTCCAAACTTTCTAAACAAAGGGTTTACTGTCCTCCAGACTTTGGGGGGGGGCCGGACTGTGGCCACTGGGAGCCGAAAAGATCAGTGGGTAAAAATAATGCCCCATTGTTTCAGCAGGAGTAATTGTGCCTTATCAATGCATCGTCAGTGGGAGGAATAGTATCCCATCATTGGTGTCAGTTGGAGGAATTGTGCCCCATCATTGGTGTCCCTGGAAGGAATAGTGCCTCCTTGGTGTCATTGGGAGAAAATTTTGCCCCATCGTTGGTGTTGATAGGAATAGTGCCTCTTCATTGGTGTCGGTGGGGAGAACTATTCCCCATTGTTTGGTATCTGTGAATGAAATGGCTCCCCAAGAACTAGATAGTCAAGCAAAGGGCCGCATCTGGCCCCTGGGCCACAGTTTGGAGACCACTGGGCTAGATCATGGTTACTCAACCTGGCTTTCATGGAACCCTAGGGTTCCTTCAGCAATGAGCAATTTCTGCTTCTCAAATGAGTAACCACTTAAACCAGTAATCTTTTTAGCTATGTGTAAGGGGAGAATTCTTGACCACAAATGTAAGCAGCATTCTTTCTACTAACCTTCCATTACTGTACTGTAACTAGTAAATATAATAATTAGCAGTGCTTCCCTGAAGCCCAAAAGTTATTTTAAGTGCTTCTTCATGTTAAAAAGGTTGAGAGGCTTGGCTAGATAGTCGGGCTGCAGTACTTGACGTAATAACAAAGGGACATGCTCTTAGATGAGGGCAGGAGAGAAACAGAGGAGGTTATTAGTCTTCAGTTTCTCATTTTACTGTTGCTGTAAAGTTTATACAGAAGTGACAGTGGAGGAGAAAAGCGCTGGTAATACAGACAGGCTGTGCTGTGCTCTCCCTCAGAACCGTACTGTAGTATTATACATTACTGCACCCTACACATTGCCCCCCGAGCGCCCTTGTACTGTGCCCTCCCGCCCACCCTATACTGTGCCTGACCTCCCCTGTACAGTATCTGCTAACCCTCCCATACTGTATGCTCCTGTTTCCCCTGTACCATACCCTCACAACTTCTCTCATACTGTGTCCTCTAACCCCCCCCAAAAACAGTATCCTTTAATCATCCCTATTATTGTATGCTCCTGTCCACCTTGTACTATGCCCTCCCAAACTCCCCCATACAGTTTCTTTAACTCTCCATACTGTGCCCTCCTGCTCCTGTAGTAGTGGAAGGGACTCGGGGAGTGCTAAAGGTCCACGCGTTGGGGGGGGGAGCAGCGTGGAATCTACTTGCCTTGCCCTGGGAGTGGGCAACCCACACTATGCCACTGCCTGTAAAATTTAGGCCTTCCTTGTCAGCCATGGCTTTACTCGATATATAGTATTTCTCAGAGCTGGCTGCACAGAAGTACAAATACTTTGGTAGATAAAACCGCTCTTTTATGTGCATTTCATCTGTATTTTTCCCCTTTTTGCCTTCAGTTCTGCTTTAATGGAGAAGTAGGGCCGAATATCTTTTGGTCCTCCTTCTCCCAGGGATCACAGGAATACAGAACGACGCAAACCCTTATTCAGCCAACAGCGGGCTAAAGCCGGTTCAGGCTCTAGAGAGATCTTGAATTTAATATCGGGATTCACCCAGATGTCTGGACCGGCAGCTGGCTCAGCGACTCAGCATGCAGCTGGTAGGATGAGCCAGTTGCTCCCACCCCCCTCCACAGCCCAGCGCTCCAGTGAGTGCCGGAGAGCTGACCCAAACAGAGCGCAGTGTTGTAATCCATGCATAAGTTACTAAAAGTGTGTATGATTTACTTACGTAGGATTAAAAGACTCAGAGGCTCTAACACTCCCCCAGCATATCTAAAATAAAAACAATACAAGTTTTGCCTGGATGTGAGTTTTCAGGCACTTTGTTAAAAGGTCAAGCATGATCTGATTTGTCATTGTGATGCCAAATGTCAAAAGGGAACTCAAACTATTATCCATTTGCAGCAGCAAATCATTGTGGGAAATGATGATGATACATCTGCCCTCCTCCAGGACTGCTACCTCCTCGAGGACCAGGAGCGTCTCCAGGAAGAATGGAGATTATTTAATGAGCAAAAAAAGAATTTTGAAAAAGAGAGAAGGAATTTTACTGAAGCTGCCATTCGTCTGGGACACGAGGTGAGTAATTTCAGATCAAAGCTGCTACTCCAAACTCCCCACCAGATGGCACTCAATTTTCATTTGCATGGTAATCTGACAAATGGTGTTCTTCTGCGTTCAATTGATATTTTATTGTATGTTATGTTTGTCTTCTAGAAAAAGGCGTTTGAAGAGGACAGGGCAATGTGGTTAAAACACCAGTTCCTAAATATGTCCTTGTTTTGTGATCGCAAGAGTGCCGAGTACTGCCAACCTCAAAGTGCCTTTTCAAGTAAGAATTACATTTTTCATCTCTGAATTGTGTAGGGTTTTTGTTTTGTTTTTTCTCTCCCTAAAATGAGAGACTACCACCAACGCATCATTCCAAGCACAAACTAGATCCAGTGTTACCATTCACAAAACATTTCAAACCTTTAGTTTGTCTGAATGGCTAGGAGAAAAGCTAATCTGCATACAATAATTTTAAGGCGGGGTTCACACCGCAGCACAGAGCGGCTCACAGCAGGGGTCCGGTGTGCCCCTGTTCACCGTTTCAGGTCTGATTTTAGCCTGATTTTTTTGGGCTGAATTCGCACCTGGAATGGACCAAAATATGCACAGGACCCCTGTACCAACGTAGTGATATAATATGTATAGTGGTGGGTAGAATTAATTAGTAGCTATTATAATCTCCTGCAACAACACAAGTCTTCCAGAGAGATGCACTTTATTGACTTCCAACACAGAACAAAGTCTTGCAACAGATGACAAAATCCAATAGAGTATATATGACAACGAATACCAGCCTTCAGAGTCCCATGTCTCCTAGACCTGTGCCTCCATAATCACACACCGAGACATATTAGACTGAATGCCAACTTGAATGTCCTCTCAAGTACTGGTCTAAAATGGGGGGGGGGGGGATTTCTGCTGGGTCAACCAAATGTTTCCCATGAATACCCCCTCAAGTCTAATTGCCATAAATAAATACTTATTCTATGGTCCTAAATCATCCTTGAGTTAAAACAATGTATTCTTTGAAATGTTCAACTAGGTTAACAGGCCATATCTCACACACCTAGGTAGACTTGCGTAAGATAAACATATCAAAGGGTCTTCAGCTGTCCCTTTTGATATGTTAAAATTCAGTTGGCTTGGACAACTCCACTGAATTTCTGGTCAATATGTTACTTTAATACAATATCCTACATAAATCGGCCAACATATTACAACAACCTGTACAATTTGCACCGGAGCCACTTTGGAGATTGGTGAACCGGCTCCATAGAGAGCCCGACACAATCTCCTGACATGAGAACTGGGTTGCAGGGAAACCTGCATACAATTTGCAATAGTGTGAGCCCAGCCTAAAGTCTACACTGCTTGTCGGGAAGCTTCTAGTGCAACCACTACTTGAAAAGGCTCAAAAACATAGCAGAGTGATGGGAGTGTGCTAATCTCTAGTACGCTGTTTGAATATGTCTGATGCATGAAGACTGCAATAAAGAAACCGTACACCTCGGTAGCTTGTACTAAACTGCACTGATCTGTAAAACACACTTTTTATTAGATGTAACTAACACGATGTAAGTAACCCAAAGTAGCACAGTGTATGTGTACAGACATGAAGGTGTTTCAGTATGAGTACCTTGTACACACTACTGAGGCAACAAAAAAGATTACAGCCCACATTACCAGGAATCCTTAAAGAGGAAGTAAACCCTGATGGGTTTTACTTCCTCTTTTGCTCGCTGCTGCAGCCTGCAAATGAAAAGCATAATGGGCTAGTATGCTTCGCATTTAGCCCATTATGTGCCACTTACCTAAAAAAAGAATCCAGCAATGTCCCCTGTGTGGGCAGCGTTCATCTTCTGGCCCTCTTCCTTCTGGGCTGTGGACTCTGTGATCTGCCGGAGCCGCGTGACGTCACTCCCGCACATGTGCACGGGAGCCGCGACTAACGGCACAGGCTAGGGAAGAAACAGCACTTAGTTTCATTCCGCGCATGTGTCGTAGGATTTTTCTGCAGACAAGTGAAATATCTCCTAAACGGCGCACGTTTAGGAGATATTTCCACTACCTATAGGTAAGCCTAGAATAAGGCTTACCTATAGGTAGAAGTCCAAAAAGTGGGTTTTACAACCACTTTAAAGGATAAGTTCACTTTACAAAAAAAATATTAAATGCACATTTTTTGCAGGTAAAGGTGCATGTTTTCTTTGTTAGGAGCCTTGATTTCATTGCACCCATTATCAGCAGATCATGGATGTAACGCCACAGTCCTGCAGACTGTCTGTGTAGCTGCCTGCCTGTACTTCCGATACAAGCAGGCAGTTGCATTCTGATGGGAAGCTCAATGAATTACCTAGAGCGATCAGCTCTAGGTAGTTCATTGAGAAGTATAAGCCGACAGCTGCAAAGGTTGTCAGTACTTGTAGTTCACAAATTCACTAATCTTTAAAATGTATGATGTGGCCGTGCCCTGCACAGCTGCGCTCTTTGAATTGTAATAGCGAGTGCAGGGAGAAGATCCCCCGGCTGGCTGTCACAAGGGGCGGGGGGGGCTTTGGGTATGGGAGTCTGATGCTGAATGTGTTACACCCTGAATATTCAGGATGTAACATGCAACCTTTTAAGAAAGGTGTCTTTTAACCCTTAGAAGGGGCTTATTCCAAAATCCATACAAAACTCAAACACTCTGAGCCTGCTGTGTGCCAGTTATTGGACTAATAAAAATAGCCTTTAGCCTGGATTACATTTTTACCAATAAACATGCATGAAGTTTTTTATATTCTAATATATCATAAATAATAATATATCTTATATATATATATATATATATATATAAGATATATTATCTCCTTTAGCCCTTGTTCACACTGATGCCATTTGTTATTCGATTTCACAAATTGCATGACAAGTTGCACCCCATTACCGGTAATGGAACTGTTCAAATTGTCGCGGCTCATGTCGCAGCAATTATGAAAAGGTTTCTGCACCACATTTTTACCGCTTTCATTGCAACTTGTCTGTTAGTTGAAGTTGCAAGCCGCAATGAAATTTTGCAGGTGAAATGACCTTCGGCTTTAAAATCCATGCTGAAGTAATGTGATTTCAAAGCTGCAATGGTGTGAATCAGGGCTTAGAGGTTTCAATTTTCTTCCATAAACCAAAAACCTAATATAGAATGGGGGGCTTTATCACGGATAGGTGATGTAAGCTTCTCAGACAGATCTTGGTCTGTGCCTTCTGTAAGCACCTCTGTTTAGTTCTTTCAGCTCTTCCTTGTTGGTAACATTTACTTTGCCAGCTTTTTTGTTGCCTCAATTCTCGGTTTAAACATTTGATATGTTTTCTATTGTGAAAAAAAATATGGATTTATGAGATTTGCAAATCATTGCATTCTATTTTTTATTTCGATTTTACACCGCTTTTTTGTAATTGGGGTTGTAAATAAAAATAGTTTTATTTCACTAACTTGCCTTTTCGGTTGTCATGAAGTGAATTTTTATGTTATCCCTTCAAAGACTTTCATCTCATTGTTTGCAGTATTTTAGCAGTTATATGCAGGTTGTTTTTATGGTTGCATTATTATGTTTCAGGCAAGGAGCAGGAATCCCCTATAATCCAGACAAAGTCGCCTCAATCCAAACTCCTTAAGACCCCACCAGGTGATGTCACAAGAAACATTGGAAAGTCACTGCCTGTCACTCCTTCTGCCAACCAGCAGCCTCTACACAGATACAGGTATTATACAGGGCCTTCAGAGAAGACTATAATGTATTATTGGTATGCATGTTTAGTTACTAAAATGATTTTATATACACGTAGTAAATGCTCTGTCTATGGACTGTATATTGTACAAATGCACAAGAGATTACAATGCCAGCCAAGGATATGGGGAGCAAGGCCCCACATCTCAATAGAAACGACATAGAAAGATTGGGAACAGGGACTTTTGAAGTGCCTAAATCAAGATGATGCCCTATAGCATGTTTAAAAAAAAAAAAAAACACCTTTTTTTAATGTATCAAAAAAAAAGAGAGATATTATAATCTTCTCTAAATAAATTTTTTCAAAGGTAAGAAACAAGTGTGCTCAAAGTATACTGTACAACAATATTTGCTTGACATGTTTCGCCAGAGTATGGCTTCTTCAGGAGTCTTCGTATTCTATTGTATGGGGGTATTCACTGCAAACAGAAAAATGCACATTAAGAAACAATACTGCTAAATAACCCTTTTATAAACTAATTTCAAAATTGACATAATTGCATTGGCTCATCTGAGAGACCACTCTTACCCCGAAAGAATCTTCAGTTCAGTATGCATTTACACCAGGTCCACAAGACTACCATTTAATAGACTATCAGTGTGTCATAGGAGGACCACGTTGGCAATGACAATGGTATTGTGGTTTTGTGGCCCTGATGTAAATGCATACTGACCTGAAGATTTTCGGGGTAAGAGTGGTCTCTCAGATGATCCAATGCAATTATGTCAATTTTGAAATGAGTTTATAAAGGGTTATTTAGCCTTATTGTTTCTTAATGTGTATTTTTCTGTTTGCAGTGACTACCCTGTACAATAAAATACAAAGTCTCCTGAAGAAGCCATACTCTGGTGAAACATTTCAAGGAAATATCATATAGTATACTTTGAGCACACTTGTTTGTTGCCTTTGAAAAAATTATTTTAGAGAAGATTGTAATATCTTTATTAATGTATGAAATATAATTTGTTACATTTTAAAACATGTTATAGTGCATTATCTTGACTCAGGCACCTCAAAGGTTCCTGTTCCCAATCTTTCTCGACAAAGCACTATTGCTGTGTAAAGCACTTCCACCAAGCAAGACCGTTTCAATATAGTAAAAGAAACATAACTGCCTCCTCCGTAATACATACAGAATAGTTATTTGTATGGCAACTATTTAAATTTGTAAATATGAATTGGTGTGAAAAAACATATCCTTGCTCTCCCTGAGATCTCATTGGACAAATTTTGACAACCAGGATATTAGTTGAATAATTGGCTCTTATTGGTATTGGTACTTATTGGTACAAGACCAGACCAGACATAAAATGTTGCACTGTTTTTATGCAGCCTGTCTGAAGTCTACACTACACAGTGTAGAGGGAAGCCTGGTTTAGACAAGATTCGGGAACAATGAGAACCATATCTGGGATCCCTCTAAATCTGCTTTTTGTTCCAAAACGCTGTTTAGAAATAATTTATAGCTCCATGCATTGTAAACTGGTATGTAGAGCAGATTTCCTCCTTGCTGTTTTTTAGTCCTGGTCTGCAAACATACATTTCAGCACAATACAGTATGGACTACCTACAGGTGTAATATAAACACTGGCATATTGACACTAGTTTTCTACTTCAGACATAGTACAGGTAATGAGTTATGTTTAGTGTTAGTGCTAGTTATTCTTATAAAGTGTGTGTGTGTGTGTGTGTGTGTGTGTGTGTGTGTGTGTGTGTGTGTGTGTGTGTGTGTATTCCTGCTAGAGAAAAAAAATCCTAATTTTGCAAGGTTCTCATGTAGTCTATCTATAAACTGCCTTCTAACAGAAGTTGCTATTTTTGTTTGGATTTGGGGTCTCCCCCTTTTTTTCTTTAGGCCCAGGATTCTCTAACTTAACATTTGTTTTATACATTAAACATTTTCACAGTACAGTAACTGATAAAAAAAAATGGTAATTCACACTTTTCCACATGTAAGGCCTCTTAGCTGGTTTGTCCACCAGATGGAGCTGTTTCACTATATCTGCCTTGCTGGATTTCTACTCTTTCCAATCACTGCAAGTGTTTATATATGTGTGTGTGTGTGTGTGTGTGTGTGTGTGTGTATATATATATATATATATATATATATATATATATATATATATATATATATGTATGTATGTGTTTTATCTAATATAAAAGCACTACATAAATACAAAAGTAATTTTGTGCTTTAAATAAGTTTCCTAGCATAAGTGCCATTCACAAAAGTATGTAGAAGCTGTTATACTTTGTTATCCTGTTTTCTAAAGGATGGTAAGCCCTATATTTCTCTCAGGACCTGTTTAGTTCAATAAAGAATCCCTGCATTGCTGCTCAGTATGGTAACATGTAAAGTGATCACCCTGTAAAATAACCCATTTAGTTTAAAATCAAAATAAAAGGCAAAACTCCTCTATCTCTCTATCTCTCTCCATCACATTCCCTCTGTTCTCAGCTGCATAAGAGCTGGGGGGAGGAGAAGCAGCAGCACTGAGCTTCCCAGTGATTGGCTGTCCAGAGGGTGCATGTGAGGGCAAGTCTGAGAACTGACCACGTTGTTCTCCTGCTTAGTGTGGTCAGTTTGTAATAGTAAAGCAGAGGGACTGGCAGTAACACCAGGGATTTCACATAAAGGAAGCAATACAAAGAGCAGGAGACTTTTTCTCATACAAGCGCAATGTACACCAGGCAAGTATCGGGAATATGAAGTGTTGGGGGTAATAAATGCTTTAAGTCTAACTTCCCTTTCAGTATTGCTTTCACATTTATACTTGCCTTCGCAGCCTCCTAAAAATATTTGCAGGAAGAGCTTCCTTTCCTGATTTTGAAGTTCTTCTTGAAGCTGTATTAAACCCATAACCAAAAATGAAATATTGCAGCTTTAACAATCCTTCGATGTGGGTGGCTGCATTACATTTCTTAGGCTCCCCCCCCCCCCCCTTCTATTTTGACCTGCTGATACAGCCAGTAATACGCCTCCTGTATTAGCGTGCCCCCCACTCTGTATGAATGAGTACAAGGGGGCACCTTTGGATGGCAGATTTGTCAGTCTGGGGGGAGGAGGTTGTTGGATGTATTAGCAGATCTAAATAGACTAAGAAATTGAAGCCAAACTTCATCTGATACTTTATAAGCAGTTGCAGCAAACCATATATTTTTCCTTTTTGGGATGATCATTGTAAGCACCCCTGCTAGTGGTAAATGGTTTGTCTCATCTCTGTAATGGATACATTCTGCTGAAAAACTTGTTCTTTTGAAAATCAACACTGACTGACTGGATCACCAGGTGAAAATAGAAGAAAGCCTAAGAAAACGAATGCAGCCATCACACCTAAGAAAATGTAATCTACAATATAGAAAATGTTTGCTTTTGGGTTTAATACCACTTTAAGCAGCATGGCCTGCAGCAGCTTCCTGGCTCGATGTACTCCCTGTTCCTTGTAAAGGGGCTCTTTATGCCTCCAGATTGCTCCCTCTAGTGGTGGATAGGGTTGCAGTTTGATCAGACAAGCCATAGGTAGAAGATTGGTGGCCACGTTGCTTAAAACAGAATTTTTCCAGTAAAGGTGACCAATCTTATTGGCGTTTTTTTTCTTTTTTTTTTTTTTTTATACATCTGTGTCTTGCTGTATTGCTTTGTTGATGCTGTATGGTAATACTGTTTTATTTCTGTATTTTATTCTAGCACTTCAAGGACGGATTCAAACAGCAGTGATCTGTGATTGAAAAGTGGAGCTGGCTACTAAATCATACATAGCGTGTGCATGCGCTGGCCCGTGGCCTTCTTATTTGTTCAGTGTTTAATTTATTACAACGTTCCCCGATGTCCGGGTCTTTCAATTGCTACAGCGTTCACTGCCCTGCATACATTACATGGGTTGCCTGTCTGTCTGTCCTCGGCACTGAAGCCGTGAGCCCATGGCTTGTTGGCTTGTTCTTCTTTGTGTCTCTTGTATGTAGTTTGTCTGACATTCTATATTGTGAATGTTTTTTTTTCTCTCAGGGAATAAAGTTTAAAGGAATATATCATGGCCTTAAATCGGCATGATGTGTTTAATGCCTGGTCTGTTAATGAATGCAGATACAAGGCCTCTGAAAAGAGTTTAGTTTAGAAAATATTGACGTGCAGAGATTTAGCCGGGGTGGCCTGCTGGTAGGCTACAGACTGGCAAAAATAAACTACATTTTATGATTGGAGGTGACCAAAGTCTTCACAAATGATGCTCACAAAGTGCAAACTTAAATATCCAGCAGCAAGTTGTTAACTTAGATCTCTGTAGAGCAAGCAAGGATACAATCGTAGGTTTTTCACCTGCTGACTGTGGATAGTTGCTGAACCACTGGCAGGCCCATTAGTATGGCCAACTGCTGAATATACACCTATGCTATGGCTAACCCTTGTGGTTGGACTTGATGTCCTGAGATTGCACCAGTATGTTGAGGGATGTGGTTGGCTCATCTAGGAGACATTGCCTGATGCAGTCAGTATTTGCTGGAAGTTGTTCAGTAGCTGCTCCTCTACAGCTTGGGCACTGGCTGTTGAGTAGTTAGTCAACAACCATAGCATGGAAAGCAAGTGATTTCTTATAGATTAGGTTTCCACCATTGAGACGTACTTGTTACTAATCCTTAGCATGATGACTTTGCTAATATACAGCCATATCCAACTTTGGAAATTGCACCATATCAAACTATACATCTGCCCCCTATTTTTGTTATGGCTCCTTGAACAGCATGAAATTCCAACCCTTTAAATTTCACTGGTTGCCTAAACCTAGCAGATTTTGTTTTGCGAGAAAGTATTCCTCAAACTAGTGGGTCGCTAGGAACTTTGAACTAAAGATTTTGTAGCAGCATGCAGCTAGTAGACTGCCTTTGCTCAGTCGCTAGGAACTTCTACTAAAGACTTTGTAGCAGCATGCGTCTAGTAGACTGCCTGCGCTGAGTCACTAGGAACTTCTACTAAAGACTTTGTAGCAGCATGTGTCTAGTAGACTGCTTGTGCTGAGTAGATAGGAACTTTGAACTAGTGATTTTGTAGCAGCATGCAGCTAGTAAGCTGCCCATGCTGAGTTGCTAGGAACTTGGGAACCAACAATTTTTTTTTGTTTTGTTTTTTTACATCCCTCCCCTGCAGTGTTTCTCATTAGCCCAGCTCTTATTCATCTTTATTAGCCCAAAACACATCAAAGCACTTCAAACAATGATTTAATCTGCTGAATTGTCTTATGTGCGGCTTTGATTATGAAATCCGTATTCTGTATCTACACACGTTAAAGAAGGTCATTTTATAAGTTGAGCCTTGTTTACAGTGATGTGACAGCACTGAGAACTACCCTGGAACAGAAGTGAGCCTGTGTTTTCACAGGGTGCTGGATAATGTCAGTGCAGTTTAGCCCACACAATGGGGGTTATTTACTAAAGGCAAATCCACTTTGTACAAAAAAGTGCACTTGGAAGTGCAGTCGCTGTAGATCTGAGGGGGACATGCAAGGAAAATTTTAAAAAACAGCATTTTAGTGGTTGGCACTTGATTGGATAATGAAATCGGCAGAGCTTGCACTCATTTCAGATCTACCCCTCAGATTTACAGTGACTGCACTTTCAAGTGCACTTTGCAATTGTAGTTTGAACTTGTAGTGCAAAGTGGATTTGCTGTTGGTAACCTCTGTAGGTCCAATCAAATTGTCTTTTTGCAGAACTGACTTTGCTTATATAATATTTCTGCCAGTAACCTGTTTAGCATAGACAGATCAATTTCTGACACACAATTATTATTTAACACAAAACGGGTGCAAGGTGCAGTATTGCATAGAATAGTTTGTGTTGTGAAACTATGCTTTAATTGACCACTCCACCTGAAAGTGAAATCTCCATTTTAGTATAGCATCGGTGGGAATAATCAATCACCTGCTGGCTTCAATGAGACCTCAGTGGTGATATTTCCCTGCAGTAGTTTGTGTCTATGTCCCTCTCCCACAACGTCATGATAATGTGATTTTGCAGTTGAAAATTTCGTTCTCCAGGAGGCAGTGTGATGCCATCTATGCAATAGCCATGATAGTTGGCTGAAACTGAGAGTTCCGGGAAGAATATCTCACCACTCAATTTCCCAGGAGATGCAAAATCATTATACAATTCTGAAGTATTCCACATGGAGTTGGCATTTAAGCACAAATAAAACTTGCACTTTCTTGAATGTTCTAATCTTTTTATTAAATCTTTGATCCACTGCTTTTCATATTACTGCAAGGAGCATTGATGGTGTCCAAAGTTTTCAGTAGCCAATAACAGCCCTGCAGATTTCAGTTTCCTGCAGTCATGTGATCAGGATTGAATTTTGATTGGCTTCTGTGTGGTACAGCACTTTGGACATTTAATTTTGTATGAGATAAGCCTGTAAATCTGCACCGAGATGGAAGGTGTTTTGTTGACCCATAAGGGCGCACTCTGCTGAAAGCAGCACAATGACCATGGCAGAACTTGTGCATTACTAAAGCTTTAACATCATTGGTTTCCTCCGCTTTTTTTTTTTCTTTAAGTGATTTTAAGCTGGTCTTTAGGTTCTGGCAGTCTAATATTTTTTTTTTTTTTGGAAGAGGGTGATGGGAACAGTTTTTGGTTCAAACTGCAACCTGTGTGGATGTTGCGGTTGACATCTTCATAAGAGCCCAGCAAAATTAAATTGTTCCCAAGCTGACCTATAACGGGAGGGGGAGGGGGAGAAGTTTTAATGGCAGAACTGTTGTCACTCTGTTGGGTGATATCATAGCTGCAGAAAAAATACAATTCACTTGCGTCTGTTATCCTCCATTTTTTAAAACAAAATAAATTTTGCAATTTGTAAAAGATTTCCACAATTCTGCAATTAAAGCCATCTACCCAATCTGACATTGACCAATGCCTTAACGTAACCCTTTTACAGCCTGGGCAATCCATATTGAGCGTACAGTAAGGAAAATGCATAAGCAGTGGTTGTGTGTTCACATGCCAGAATGACCAGTAGCTCTGTGATGGATGGGCAGCTTAAATTGCATGTAAGACACTGGGGTTTATTTACTAAAACTGAAGAGTGCAAAATCAGGCTCACTTCTGCAAAGAAATCAATCCGCTTCCAGGTTTGATTGCCAAAGCTTAATTGAACAAGCCAAGGTTAGAAGCTGATTGGTTTCCTTGCAGAAGTGAGCCTGATTTTGCACTCTCCAGCTTTAGTAAATAAGACTTAAGGCTTGGCCCCACAATATCCTACTTTCTGAGCTCCCCTATAGATCTGTGCTGAATGTTAAGGAAGTGGGATTAAGAGGAGCACCAAGATTCACCTGTAAAGGAAAAGTTCAGACTGGCACATAGCTTCAGCTGCCTATATGTTTTGATCTATTGGTGGTTTTGACATGCAGTCATCACTGAATATAACCTCTGCTTGTGCATATTCATTGTGTAATCGGTATGAATTCCTAGTCTGCGACCAATAGTCTCTGCCACGGAAAAGCCGTATTCTCTGAATGTTTTCCAGGACAATATGGCTTTCTTATTTCCACGTAGTCAATGGGTACTCTTTAAAAGTGGTGTCTCAATGGTTGGCTTGTACAATGACTGCCTCCTATAGATCTATCTGCTGAATACCAATTGTGTGATCTATTGTGCAGAGCATTTGTTGGTGTAGCTCTGTCTTATGAAGTTTTATGTAAACTAGAATTCTTTCTATCCTATAGGCACTGGTCACTAGAACAATTGTTTTTTTTTTTTTTTTTTTATCCTGTGGTCACAGAATCCGTGGCACTTAGACACATTTAGTTGTTTTTGCATTTTGTTTTTGCTATACCATTGTTTGTTTGTTTTTTGCTCTTAGATTTATAATAAAAACCTTTTGATTTTTAATCTGTGTCATCTTGTTCATTTTATTTATTTCTGGGCTAACACATGAGGGACAGATAAATAACATACCAGACCAAATCTTGCTTGTCCTAAAAATTAGATTTTTGACAACAGCTACTTATACAAAATAAAGTAAAGTAACCCTTCCCTATGTTATCCAAAAAGCTTAAAAATTGATTTTTTGGCTGGCGCTACACTTACGAAATGTACCTGTTCTGACTTACAAACAGATTCAACTTAAGAACAAACCTACAGCCCCTATCTTGTTTGTAACACGGGGACCCCCTGTACTAGAACTTCATAATGGAGAATTAACATTCGTGACGTGGCAAATTATGAAATCTTGAATTGCAGCGCACAATTCTCTTCTTTATTTAATGGGATAATAATGAAGCTGCTTTGCTGGTGATACTGATGGAGTTATGGCAAACTTATTTTAAAAGGCTTTTATTTTCTAGTGATATCAAGAATAATATTATGCTTTTTTTTTTTTTTTTTTTTGGGGGGGGGGGGGGGGGCAAGTTACCACAACACCATTTAGCCTGTAGTTTTTAAGATTAAAGATACAACTACAGTGGTGTGAAAAAGTGTTTGCCCCCTTCCTCATTTCCTGTTCCTTTGTATGTTTGTCACACTTAAGTGTTTCAGAACATCAAACCAATTTAAACAATAGTCAAGGACATCACAAGTAAACACAAAATGCAATTTGTAAATGAAGGTGTTTATTATTAAAGGTGAAAAAAAATCCAAACCATCATGGCCCTGTGTGAAAAAGTGATTGCCCCCTAAACCTAATAACTGGTTGGGCCACCCTTAGCAGCAACAACTGCAACCAATCGTTTGTGATAACGTGCAATGAGGCTTTTACAGCGTCCTGGAGGAATTTTGGCCCACTCATCTTTGCAGAATTGTCCTAATTCAGTTACATTAGAGGGTTTTCGAGCATGAACGGCCTTTTTAAGGTCATACCACAACATCTCAATAGGATTCAGGTCAGGACTTTGGCTAGGCCACTCCAAAGTCTTCATTTTGTTTTGCTTCAGCCATTCGGTGGTGGACTTGCTGGTGTGTTTAGGATCATTGTCCTGCTGCAGAACCCAAGTTCATTTCAGCTTGAGTACACGAACAGATGGTCAGACATTCTCCTTCAGGATCTCTTGGTAGACAGCAGAATTCATAGTTCCTTTTATCACGGCAAGTCTTCCAGGTCCTGAAGCAGCAAAACAGCCCCAGACCATCACACTACCACCACCATATTTTACTGTTGGTATAATGTTCTTTTTATGAAATGCAGTGTTGCTTCTACGCCAGATATACTTGGACACACACCTTCCAAAGAGTTCCACTTTTGTCTCATCGGTCCACAGAATGTTGTCCCAAAAGTCTTGGGGATCATCAAGATGTGTTGTGGAGAAATTGAGACGAGCTTTGATGTTCTTTTTGCTCAGCAGTGGTTTTCTCCTTGGAACTCTGCCATGCAGGCCATTTTTGCCCAGTCTTTTCCTGATGGTGGAGGCATGAACGCTGACCTTAACTGAAGCAAGTGAGGCCTGCAGTTCCTTGGACGTTGTTGTGGGGTCTTTTGTGACCTCTTGGATGAGTCGTCGCTGCGCTCTTGGGGTAATTTTGGGCGGCCGGCCACTCCTGGGAAGGTTCACCACTGTTCCATGTCTTCGCCATTTGTGGATAATGGCTCTCACTGTGGTTCGCTGGATTCCCAAAGCTTTGGAAATGGCTTTATAACCCTTTCCAGACTGATATATCTCAATTACTTTCTTTCTCAATTGTTCCTGAATTTCTTTGGGTCTCGGCATGATGTGTAGCTTTTAAGGATCTTCTGGTGGACCTTACTGTGTCAAGCAGCTCCTATTTAAGTGATGCCTTGATTGTGAACAGGTGTGGCAATAATCAGGCCTGGGTGTGGCTAGAAAAATTGAACTCAGGTGTGGACAACCACAGTTATAGTATGTTTTAACAAGGGGGCAATCACTTTTTCACACAGGGCCATGATGGTTTGGATTTTTTTTCACCTTTAATAATAAACACCTTCATTTACAAATTGCATTTTGTGTTTACTTGTGTTGTCCTTGACTATTGTTTAAATTGGTTTGATGTTCCGAAACACTTAAGTGTGACAAACATGCAAAGGAACAGGAAATGAGGAAGGGGGCAAACACTTTTTCACACCACTGTATGTTGGTGTCCCTTGTCAATTTTACATTGTATTTTTTTTTTTTTTATGTAACTGCCTACTCCCAAACTGTCATTTGAAGTAAAACACATAGCCAAGTATTATTCTACACAATTTTTTTTATTGTGCATTAACCTCCCTAGCTGTGATCCCGAGTCTGGCTCGGGTTGGGATTTTAGTTCCACGAGCGGTAACCCTGAGCCAGATTTGGGATCGCATCGCTGGATACAGGGAGGACACAGGGAGACTTACTTGCCTTGTCCCCTGGATCCAGCGATGTCCTCCGCTGTGTGATCGAGCTGTCCTCCGCTCGATTCACAGTGCCCCCCAATGCCGCCGAGCTCCGTTCCCTGCGACGTTACGGGAGCGCAGATCGGCGCCAAATTCAAAAAATTAAAAACGCACAACACACACAGTACTGTAAATCTTACAGATTACAGTACTGTATAAAAAAAAAATACACACCCCCTTTGTCCCTAGTGGTCTGTGCAGTGCCCTGCATGCACTTTTATATTATAAATACTGTTTTTTTTTTCTGCCTGGAATTTGGAGATTGTCCATAGCAACCAGAAAGTGTCCCTTTTTCAGTGTTTTAGGATTTGATTACATTATTGAATAATTTTTATTTATTATATTATAAACTTTATCATACCCGGGATGTCTGCTAGACTCTGGTTTGAACGGATTTAAGAGTTATTCCTCATCATTATTATTCAACCAAAAAATAAAATAAAAGCCTCATGCATGTGTCCTGTTTCTTAATATTAGGGGGTCAACAATGCCAAGAGTTGGTGAAAGCAGGGTTCCGTCATTCAGAGATAATCCAAAAATCATCTGGATTATTCTCCTGGAGCTCCCGCAGCAAAGGCATATGACATAATTGGTCACAATTAATAAAGCAACCAATTTTTGGTTCAAGAACTCCTCCTGTCCGTGGACTGGACTTGGGTCAAAGCAATAACTCCAGGGTCAATAATAAATAACACATTATCTCCTCTAATTCCACAACATGTCTGGTTGACAAACGGACATTCAGGAACTAACTGAAAAGCACAAAATTAAAAGCGCGATACAACACTCGCCAAACTTCCACTAACACGAAATTAGCAGAAGGAGCCCACGTAGTATGTCACTATGTTCGAGTTTGTTGGCCGACAATGCCTTGCTGTTTGTATTCAAGACAAAATCCAGGCACACGCCTTCAGTGATCGTGTGTACGAGTCTTAAGGCTCTATACCAGCCTTTTTCAAGCAGGGTGCCTTGAGGTTTCTTCAGGGGTGCCTTGGCAAAATGCCTACAAAATGTTTACCAGCCAGCAGGTGAATCAAGCCTTTTAGTTATACAAAGCCACAGGTTTTGATTATGCATTATGACCTTCTAGCCACTGCCATCATAACAACCAATGACATCATAAGTTGATAAGGAAAAGGTTGTTCATCTGCATAGCCTCCTTGTTTGGCCCTCGCCTGTCCTTCTCCATCAGCACTGGGGTCACATTAGCTGAATGATGGAGAAAACCTAAGGGAGAAGAGAAACATTGGAATTACTAGTCTAGCTTTCCATCTTGTGACAGCTTCCTGCAGGTTCAGGCCAAACTAGTCCCTAATCAGGACCTCCTTCCTCCTGATGGTGAGCCCCCTAGTGATGCACCTGAGAATTTTGATTTGCTTTTCCCATTTGCATAGCCACACAATTTGGTCATTTGCATTAATCTGACTATCTCACCTAAATCTCTTTCTGGCCAAACTGTACCCCCAATGTTGTTCTCTAGCAGAGGATTTTTTTTTTCCTAAAGCATTATTTTGCATTAAGAAACTTTGATCTGCAGTTTCCACTGCTTTGACCTACACTATACTACCAAAAGTTTTCGGACAGCTGCCTTTACACACACATGAACTTTAATGGCAACATCCAACATCAGTGCCTGACCTCACAAATGCATTCCTGGAAAAACAGTCAAACATTTCCATAGACCAGTGTTTCTCAATTCCAGTCCTCATGACCCACTAACAGATCATGTTTTCAGGCTTTCCATTATTTTGCACAGGTGATTTGATCAGTTTCACTGCCTTAGTAATTACCCCAGCTGTTTCATCTGAGGGAAATCCTGAAAACATGACCTGTTAGTGGGCCATGAGGACTGGAATTGAGAAACACTGCCATAGACACACTCCTAAACCTTGTGGACGGCCTTCCCAGAAGAGCTGAAGCTGTTATAGCTACAAAGGGTGGGCCAACTCAATATTGAACCCTACAGACTAAGACTGGGATGTCATTAAAGTTCATGTGCGTGTAAAGGCAGGCGTCCCAATACTTTTTGCAATATAGGGGGTTATTTACAAAAGGCAAATCCACAATGTGGTTTTCTACAATATAAATTACATCAATACGTATCTTAATACACTTGTGAAAAAAACAATAAGCAGATGCAGGACATTAAGTGGCTCGAATAGGCTAAAATGAGTCAATACACAAATTTACGAAAGGCAAATCCACTTTGCACTACAAGGGCACTTGGAAGTGCAGTCGATTTAGATCTGAGGGGAAGATCTGAAATGAGGGGAAGCTCTGCTGAATTTTTCCATCCAATCATGTGCAAGCAAAAATGCTGTTTTTTATTTTCCTTGCATGTCCCGCTCAGATCTACAGTGACTACACTTCCAAGTGCACTTGTAGTGCAAAGTGGATTTGCCTTTAGTAAATCAACCCCAGTATGTTTCAGCTACGCTAATTTATGTTCCATGTGCCACCTCCAGGAATAGCAACCCTTGTGTAATCGGCAAAAAGAATACAACGCCCACCAAACCTTCAGTTATACCACTTAAAAACAGATGAAATAGAACAGACTTAGTACAGAGCCTTGTGGTTGTCCACTAGTGACTGTTCTTTTTTTCTGAATGAGCCCTATTTACAATCACACCCTGATTTCTATGCTAGACAACTATGCACCAACGCAACTACCTAAGGGTTAAGTCTTGTCTTGTACAACTTTTTAATCTATCACTGTGGGTGCACTGACCCTTTAAGTTGGCTGTACAAGTCATTTGTCTAACACTGAGCTTTTTGCTCTTTGATGTCTCGATCTACAACAGATATTGATAACTGTAGGTGAGTTAAGTCTGACCAATACAGACGTTCAGCATACACATCAATATAAAGAAAAGGGCTGTACAAGAAATGCCACAGCTGTATCATTGCTGTTCTATAGATGGATTTCTGTTGGCTTTAAAGGCCAGAGTGCGTTAATTGGTTATGGCAAAGAAGGGTTGCTTCTGGAAGAATGGTCAAACATTCCTATAGACCAGTGATGGCGAACCTTGGCACCCCAGACGTTTTGGAACTACATTTCCCATGATGCTCAAATGCACTGCAGAGTGCATGAGCATCATGGGAAATGTATTTCCAAAACATCTGGGGTGCCAAGGTTCGCCATCACTGCTATAGACACACTCCTAAACCTTGTGGACGGCCTTCTCAGAAGAGTTGAAGCTGTTATAGGTTGGGCCAACTCAATATTGAACCCTACGGAGTAAGACTGGAATTCCATTAAAGTTCATGTGTGTGTGTAATGGAAGGTATCCCAATACTTTTGGTAATATTGTGTATGTGTCAACAAATGATAATGGAAAAAAAAAACCAAGCACATTACTATTTATTACTAGGTACAACCTTTTTATAAATATGCTGATTGGAAATTCAAAATACAGCTAAACTGCACTAAATAAAATAATAATGTAACTAGCTTAAATCCCATTCCCTCTTCTAAAATTTTGCTAAATGAAAGTTAAAAATCTGGTGTTGTATAATTGTTTGCTGTATGTAATTTGTTATTTAAAAATTTTAATGTAGCCTTTATATCATCTGCAATGACACCGATTATCTAAACATTTGTTCATTGGATTAGAACATGAAAACAAATATTGACTGGTACAAGATCACCTTGACTTCACAAGAGGACCTGTAATTCATTTGCAAAATGTTTAAACTACTGCAATGTCAGGATGACATTAACAATCATCATTTTTGTGGGTTAAACAATTTCCAAATATAAAAACAAATCTTATATACTATAGATAACACACTTCATAAAATAATTTCAGCTGTGATTTTAGGATGGACATTGACCCTGTCTGGATAACGAATAAAGTTCCAGTTGCCAAACTGCCTAAACGTCGTATTTTTTTCTGTATTTGAAATTGTACCAAATAACGTGGATCTAATTATTAGTTAAAAAAAAAACAACAATGTACTATTAGCCCTTGTACACATGGTCGGACATTCCGACAACAACATTTTGTCCGAAACTTGTGTTGCATACACACGGTCGGACAAAGTTGTCGGAAAATCCGATCGTTCAGAACGTAATGACGTTATTTCGTTACGACGGGGCTACGTTCAGGCTAGTAGCCAATAGCTTTGGTCTAGGAATTTGATCTGAGCATGCGTGGCACTTTGTCCGATCGGAATTCTCTACAAACGATCGGACAAAGTCCCATCTGACCATGTTGTCGGAAAATTTTATAGCCCAGCTCTAAAACTTTGTTGGTCGGATATTCAGACGGAAACAGTCCGATGGAGCCCACACACAGTCGGATTATCCGACAACACGGTCCGATTGGACATTTTCCGTCAGAATGTCCGACCGTGTGTATGGGGGCTTACACTCTCCAATTTGCTTTTTCCACAATCAATTCTTTTCACGGTTTTCTTAAATTTTAGCCCCAATGTCTAAATATTTACAAAATATACTTAACTGGAAACGTGTCTTTTTTTATTGTTACTTGAAAAATTTAAGCAAAAGGTTGAATATTATATAATAATAATTTGCCTAAAAACTTTAATTAAATCTTGGTTGGCTTAATTTGTCAAAGTGCCTTTCAGTTTCAATACATTTGTATTAAGTTTCAAGGCATATCAATTGAACATTTCATTTGTGCTTTGCAAAGAAAATAAAAAGAATCAGATAGAAATCAGGTGGATTGTTCTAAAAAGTCTGAGCTTACTAAAACTTAATAACTCTAAGGTTAAAATGAGTCTATTGCTTTATAGTCATTTGTCCCTGGATCTGAATGATTACTTATCTTAAACAATAAAATACAAACTATTCTTTAGCACAATTTGAAAATATATATTATATAGACCCCTTTTACTAAACAAATACAAAAATTAAAACAACAAAAAAAAAAAAAATGATAGCACCTATTCTAAAATGTAGAGTCTGGTGATTATGAACAATCTAGAAAATTTATATTTTATAGACCCTTTTTACTAAACAAAAGCAAAAAAAAAAACATTACAGAAAATAGTGTCTGGCCATTGTGGCATATTTCCATACAAACCTGATGTGCTGTCCATAATTTAACAAATTCATATGTATGTAATGTATACACAGTATATACCAAGCATTCTTTTTTGTTTGTTTTTACCTTTGTAAACTTCTTCTGTTGTCTACATTATACGTATATACCATTGCAATGATTATTGGTGATATATTTAGTTATTTAATTTGGTTTTATTATTACTCGAATACGCTAAAATCACAATAATATTTAAAATAATATATTTCTATATTAATCTTTAAAGCACAATGCTACAATTTACTATAGTATTATTTTTAGTATTAACTGTTTATTCATTTAAAATTTTTAAATTATCAGCATTAAAGCGGAGCTCCACCCAAAAGTGGAACTTCCGCTCATGTCTCCTCTCCCAGTCCGATGCAACAGTTGGCACCTTTTGAGGGGGAGGGGGGACAGGATACCCCCTCTTTGACAGGTATCCTGTTCCCACTTCTGGGAGTCCACGCCGCAGCCCATGATGTCACTGCGGGGCTCCCTCCCCCCTCTGTCACCGGGCCAGTAGGAGAGAGGAACGGGGCCTTGCGCATCTGCAGTAGCCATAAGGCTACACTGCCGGGCTCCCTTACCGTCAATGGCGGTGGCAGCAGCACCCGACAGCTGATGGAAACATCAGTTGCGGTGCCGACATCGCTGGACTCCAGGACAGGTAGGTGTCCTATTATTAAACGCCAGCAGCTGCAGTATGTGTAGCTGCTGGCTTTTATTTTTTTTGGGGCTGACCTCCGCTTTAATATGTCCAATCCTCTAGACCATGTAAAAAAAATTGGTATCTTGTTTTACTGTAAAAATGGTTAGGCTAATTAAAGTAAATAATTCTATATTTTATATTGTGAACCTTAAAGTTAAGAAAAAAATAAAATGCAAAATAGTTACAATAAAGAAGATGAAATGTCAGGAATATAAGGAAACAACACATAATGTAAACGGTATTAAATAAATAATTTAGATACAGATAAGTACAGTAATTTAGTTCAACCCCCCCTTCAAAACAAAAGAAAGCAAAACTACAATAAAGATGATAATACTGTTTGAGGCAATTTCTGTTTTTGAGTAACGGAAGGCCAAAAAGATTATATCAATGTCTCCTTGGAAAATACTATCTTTAAGGCTGCATTGACAGCTGAGCGTTTTCAGCTCATAAAACAATCATCTCAAAAACTCCAGAATGCCCATCAAGCAAAATCCCATTCATTTAAATGACCCCTGTTCACATCTGAGCATTCTGTCGCCTGAAGCAAAATGCCTGAAGCTCAGGCATTACGCAGATTACAGACTTTTTACTTCTTTTTAAATTTGGACCTCAAAACGCCTGTGCAAAAACACCAGAAAAAACACCCTAAAAAACGCCTGAAAACTATACACTCAAGTGTAAATGCAAGCTAAGGGCACTCTATAAAGGCTAAGGGCACTCTTGTTCCATTTTTTAATTTATCACAATAAACAATTTAAAAAAATATATATAATAGTTTTTATTTTTGCATGGTATAAAAATACTTAAAAAGATACTTTTAAGTTTTACTTTGTGGCTGTTTTTAGTTGTTATAAGCATTATTGATACAAAAAATTAACTATTATATTTATAGGTTTTCATATGTTTCAAGTTAATTTTCTTGCTGCTGCTGTTTTTCGTGAAATTTGGAAATTTAACCACTAGATGGACCTCTTCTACATTTTATATTTGTAATTTCGTGATTATTTTAGATGACCAAAAAGTCGACTTTTCAATTTCAGAAAATTTACATGTGAATATGTTTACTTCACATTTAGATTTACTTCTTTATTTTAAGTTATTTTAATTATTACTGGACTGTTTTTTAAGGTATGTGTTTTTGTTTTACAATTTACAGGTAGAGTTAAACTTAGATTTACGATACATTTTGGTCAGCAAACTCTGGTGCATATTCCTTTTCATTATTCCGTATAATTTAGTGGTATTGCTTTAAACCTTGTGGCAAAACTGCGGAAAATTCAAGTCCAAAGACATTAATACCCCGGCAATATACTGGTTTCCTCTTTCTTTATAATATATTTGAGATTCCAGAATTTTGAAAAATGAAAAAGTTTATATTTATTATATTAACAGATGACTTATGAAAACACTGTAACTGTTGTGTAAAATCAGCAAATTGATTTGAATTGTTAAAGGAAATCTGAAGTTACTAATAATGACAACCTCCTGGAAATGCAACTTATCTGGCTATAATGCTGACTCACTGGCTTGATCACTTTTTCTTAGTCATTGACTTGGAACTGGTGTGCAGCAAATACAATCAGGCTGAAATGAAAACTCCTGATAGACTTGTACTGGGCCAATATTTTAGAAATCATAGAACAAAAAAGAAAAAACACTGCGCTATTTCAAAAATGAAAAAAGTGAGGAAAAGTAGTGAAACTACAAAATTTCTGTGGGAAACACAGCCCAGCTGCTAGCACACAAAAAACCAAGTTCACATAACATATATAAATTAGTGCTGCGCTTTAAGGCACCTATTTAAATAGGTGAAAAAAATGTGCATAACTAACAAACAAACAAGTGAATGGAAAGTCCATGAAATATTTAAGAACAGTCCCAAAATTAATCATTCTGGTGCATCTAGAGCTTGGTTAAAAGTCCTCAGATGGCATTCAAGGTAAAATATCTTGTCACGTTCTCAGACCTCAAAAACTCTTGGAAATGGGTTATAGGCAAGTAGAGAAAGTAGATACTCTTACCAGATGGGTTGGACACATCCACCGTATAGTAGTGTGTCTTGCGAGCTTATGGGGGGGGGCTCCAGCCACTCACCCCAGTACACCGACCAGATGTTATTTTCCTCTCAGGGTTCCTTACGGTATCCGGATGGGGAAGGTGAGTAGGGTTTCCGTACCATAAACTACTGTAGAGCTTGGTGCCAGAAGTCTCGTGAGGGTTCACCATAAAAGGAACAAAGCATAAAAAACGCCTCGCATGGTGAAATACAACCAATGATGGTTTATTGAAAAAATTCTGATAGACAGAACTTAAAATGATAAAATCACGTGATACATTAAAACAATAGCAATGTGGGGAGCAAACAACTGCTGGCCCTACGCGTTTCGACCTCAAAGTCTTCAACAGGGGCATAGCCTGACTCCCCCACATTGCTGCAATATATAAACTAAATAATTAATTAAAAATACCAGAGGCTCATGGGAAAAAGACACCCCCCTAGAATTAACCCCATATGTGCTCACACAATGTTAAGGACGCGAACACACAGGACTCCAAATACATCTCAGTACACTCAGATCACATACCCAATGACCCAGCGCATGATACTTATATGACATTCTCCAGCAAACTGACTCGGGACCAAAATGTTTCAAAATTCCCGCATTTCCTGCATTCCAGCTTGAAACCGGAAGCAGGAAGTGTATCAGTATACTCATAAGGTGACGCCGGTATATACATTAACCGGCGTCATCACACACCTACAGACTGCACCACTCAGCTGTCTCTACTTGTCTCCTCCAACATATACAGAGAAATTATCCCCATATAATCTAAATGGATGTATTTACGAGGCTGAAACCTCCGCTTTGCGTTTCAAGCCTCACATCCAATTGCGGAAGTGACGTCGCCCTCAACTTTCAACACGGGCGTCCGCAATAACGGAAATGGCGTCGCAGGTAAACACAACCAACGACGCCATATCTGCAAGCGCTCTAAGCCTCGTTTTCATCAGCGGAAATGACGTCACGCCAGCGAATACAGCCAGCGACACCATATCCTAAAACAATCCAAGCCTCGTTTTCATTTCAAAGGAAATGATGTCCATAGTAAACAATAGACGTCCATTTCCTATGATCGGCTGCCATAATATGCCCACAAAGGAGGGAATCAACCTCATATTGAAATCGGCATGCCAACAATATATTATTGCTATAATATCGAAAATAATTCTCTCAAAAGAAAAAGAAGAATATGAAAATGAATAAAATAAAATAAAATAAAAATAAATAATAAAAATAAATGAAAATAAAATTAAAAATAGAAATAAAAATAAATATAAATAATAAGAATAAAAATATATTCTTTTTCTTTTGAGAGAATTCTTTTCGATATTATAGCAATAATATATTGTTGGCATGCCGATTTCAATATGAGGTTGATTCCCTCCTTTGTGGGCATATTATGGCAGCCGATCATAGGAAATGGATGTCTATTGTTTACTATGGACATCATTTCCTTTGAAATGAAAACGAGGCTTGGATTGTTTTAGGATATGGTGTCGCTGGCTGTATTCGCTGGCGACGTCATTTCCGCTGATGAAAACGAGGCTTAGAGCGCTTGCGGATATGGCGTCGTTGGTTGTGTTTACCTGCGACGCCATTTCCGTTATTGCGGACGCCTGTGTTGAAAGTTGAGGGCGACATCACTTCCGCAATTGGATGTGAGGCTTAAAACGCAAACTGGAGGTTTCAGCCTCGTAAATACATCCATTTAGATTATATGGGGATAATTTCTCTGTATATGTTGGAGGAGACAAATAGAGACAGCTGAGTGGTGCAGTCTGTAGGTGTGTGATGACGCCGGTTAATGTATATACCGGCGTCACCTTTTGAGTATACTGATACACTTCCTGCTTCCGGTTTCAAGCTGGAACGCAGGAAATGCGGGAATTTTTAAACATTTTGGTCCCGAGTCAGTTTGCTGGAGAATGTCATATAAGTATCATGCGCTGGGTCATTGGGTATGTGATCTGAGTGTACTGAGATGTATTTGGAGTCCTGTGTGTTCACGTCCTTAACATTGTGTGAGCACATATGGGGTTAATTTTGGGGGTGTGTCTTTTTCCCATGAGCCTCTGGTATTTTTAATTAATTATTTAGTTTATATATTGCAGCAATGTGGGGGAGTCAAGCTATGCCCCTGTTGAAGACTTTGAGGTCGAAACGCGTAGGGCCAGCAGTTGTTTGCTCCCCACATTGCTATTGTTTTTATGTATCACGTGATTTTATAATTTTAAGTTCTGTCTATCAGAATTTTTTCAATAAACCATCATTGGTTGTATTTCACCATGCGAGGCGTTTTTAATGCTTTGTTCCTTTTATGGTGAACCCTCACGAGACTTCTGGTACCAAGCTCTACAGTAGTTTATGGTACGGAAACCCTACTCACCTTCCCCATCCGGATACCGTAAGGAACCCTGAGAGGAAAATAACATCTGGTCGGTGTACTGGGGTGAGTGGCTGGAGCCCCCCCAAAAGCTCGCAAGACACACTACTAAACGGTGGATGTGTCCAACCCATCTGGTAAGAGTATCTACTTTCTCTACTTGCCTATAACCCATTTTCAAGAGTTTTTGAGGTCTGAGAACGTGACAAGATATTTTACCTTGAATGCCATCTGAGGACTTTTAACCAAGCTCTAGATGCACCAGAATGATTAATTTTGGGACTGTTCTTAAATATTTCATGGACTTTCCATTCACTTGTTTGTTTGTTAGTTATGCACATTTGTTTCACCTATTTAAATAGGTGCCTTTAAGCGCAGCACTAATTTATATATTTTAGAAATCATGCCTAGGGATGGAGCTGACAGGTGGAATTAAATAGCATCAGGGAGAGATGCTCCTGGGTCCCTGGAGTCAAAACCATTTTTTTTTTCACATGCTGGATCTACATTCTGGCAAAACGCATGCTCTATTAACAGGATAGGAACAAAAAGGAGTTGTCTAAGAATAAAAAGAAAAATGAACCAATGGAATGGAATGCATAAAAAAGAGGGGGATATAAGATATATATGTAAACTGTCATAGCTATCCATACTATGGCCAATAGGGGGAGCGTCATGCCAGTAAAGCAATAATATCAAACAAAAAGAAGAAACATTTTGGGGAAGATTTACAAAAACAGAAACGCTCAAAATATGGTGCAGCTGTGCATGGTAGCCAATCAGCTTCTGACTTCAGCTTGTTCAATTAAGCTTTGACAAAAAAAAAGGAAACCGATTGGTTTCTATGCATAACTGTACCAGATTTTGCACTCTCCAGTTTTAGTATAGCCCCCCCTTCATCTTAATCAATAATAAAGATTATGACATGAACCCATTAAAGAGATGAACAGTAACCACAGTAATTGGAAGAGTGAGATGTTAAAGAGGAAGTAAACCCTGATGGGTTTTAATTCCTCTTTTGCTCCCCACAAAGCCTGCAAATTAAAAGCATAATGGGCTAGTATGCGTCGCATACTATCCCATTATATGACACTTACCTGCAAACGAATCCATCGCTGTCCCTGTGAAGGCTGTGTTCATCTTCGCCCCTCTTCCTTCCGGGGGGGGGCACTCTGTCACTGGCCGGAGCCACGTGACGTCACTCCCACGCTTGCGTGCAGGAGCCGTCAGTAATGGAACACCCTGGGGAATGTCACACATTTAGGAGATATTTCCACTACCTATAGGTAAGCCGTATGCCCCATACACACGGTCGGAAATTCCTACGGAAAAAGTCCAATCGGATTATGTTGTTGGAAAATCCGATCGTGTGTGGGCTCTATCGGACTTTTTCCATTGGAATTTACGACGGAAAAAGTTTAAGGGCTGGATCTAAGATTTTCCGACAACAAAATCCGATCAGACTTTTTCCGATCGTGTGTAGAGAATTCCGACGCACAAAGTGGCATGCATGCGCAGAAAAAATGTGGAGATGAAAGCTATTGGCTACTGGCCTCTACATAGTCCCGTCGTACGTTTTGTATATCACCTCGTTCTGAGCGATCAGATTTTCCGACAACTTTGTATGCAACACAAGTTTCGGCCAAAATCCGTTGAAAAAAATCTGACGGATTTTGTGGTCGGAATGTCTGACCGTGTGTATGGGGCATTATTCTAGGCTAGTTAAAGTCAGGATGGAGGGTTTACAACCACTTTAAGAACTGATTAAAATAGAGATAGGCAAAAATATTAAATATTGTATAAGTTAAAAACTATTTGTTCCCCTTTACCTCAAACTAATTATAGCATAGTGCTAATTTCCCCTTCCTTTCTGATACCCACAGGAGATAATGTATTAACATGAAAATCCAAAAAGTTTTAAAATGACATAACCTGTGGAACCTTTTGGCTGTGGAGATACAGTGCCTTGAAAAAAGTATTCATACCCCTTGAAATTTTCCACATTTTGTCATGTTACAACCAAAAATGTAAATGTATTGTATTGGGATTTTATGTGATAGACCAACACAAAGTGGCACATAATTGTGAAGTGAAAGGAAAATGATAAATGGTTTTTAAAATGTTTTACAAATAAATATGTGAAAAGTGTGGTGTGTGTTTATATTCAGCCCCCCTGATTATAGAATCACCTTTCTCTGCAATTACAGCTACAAGTCTTTTTGGGGATGTCTCTACCAGCTTTACACATCTAGAGAGTGAAATGTTTGCCCATTCTTCTTTGCAAAATAGTTCAAGCTTTGTCAGATTGGATGGAGAGCGTCTGTGGACAGCAATTTTCAAGTCTTACCACATGTTGTCAATTGGATTTAGGTCTGGACTTTGACTGGGCCATTCTAACACATGGATATGCTTTGATCCAAACCATTTCATTGTAGCTCTGGCTGTATGTTTAGGGAAGATGTCCTGCTGGAAGGTGAACATAGGAATAACCATCAGACCACTTAGGTGCAGATTTGAGGAGCACTGGAGGCTCATCAAGCAGGGGAGCTTCAATCTTAGCTTCCTGATACATTTTACCCTAAAGTACAAGAAAATCTAGTTTAAGTTTGTATCATAGATTATGTTCCCCCGTGTACAGTGTCTTGAAAAAGTATTCAAACCCCTTGCCATTTTCCACATTTTGTCATGTTGCAACCAAAAACGTTAATGTGTTTTATTGGGATTTTATGTGATAGACCAACACAGTCTCAAGTCTTTTGCAGACTCTAACATATTTTCTTCTAAGATTGACCTGTATTTGGCTCCATCCATCTTCCCATCAACTCTGACAAGCTTCTCTGTCCCTGTTGAGAAAATAACATTCATGCAGCAGGATGTTGCAACCACCATGTTTCATGGTGGGGATGGTGTGTTCAGGGTGATGTGCAGTGTTAGTTTTCTGCCACACATAGCATTTTGCTTTTAGGCCAAAAGTTTCAATTTGAGTCTCATCTGACCAGAGCACCTTCTTCCACATGTTTGCTGCGTCCCCCACATGGCTTCTTGCAAACTGCAAACCGGACTTCTTATGGCTTTCTTTCAACAATGTCTTTCTTCTTGTCACTCTTCCATAAAGGGCAGATTTGTGGAGAGCATGACTTATAAATGTCCTGTGGACAGATTCTCCCACCTGAGCTGTGGATCTCTGCAGCTCCTCCAGACTTACCATGGGCCTTTTGGCTGCTTCTCTGAATTATGCTCTCTTGTCAGTTTAGGTGGACGGCCATGTCTTGGTAGGTTTGCAGTTATTCCATACTCTTTCCATTTTCGGATGAAGGATTGATCAGTGCTTCGTGAGATGTTCAAAGCTTGGGATATTTTTTTATTACCTAACCCTGCTATAAATTCCCCACAACTTTATCCCTGACCTGTCTGGTGTGTGCCTTGTCCTCCATGATGCTGTTTGTTCACTAAGGTTCTCTAACAAACCTCTGTGGGCTTCACAAAACAGCTGTATTTATACTGAGATTAAATATTTACTAATTACTATTTACTAATTAGGTGACTTCTAAAGGCAATTGGTTCCACTAGATTTTAGTTAGGGGTATCAGAGTAAAGGGAGCTGAATACAAATGTGGTCTGATCATTATTTCTACATACAGGAGACCAAAAAGGCAGGACAACCAGTACATCACAAACTCGGTGAAGCAGTTATAGAAAACTTGTATGGGATATATTATAACCCATCAGTCAGAAAACATCCTTTGTTCCCATTGGATATACTTGCGTGTCATGAATTTCCCTTTCTTGTACTGGAAGGTACCAACATGACTGTGTCAGAAAGTAATCTTATTGGTTTTGATTTTTCTGACTTTTGGTAAACAAATTTTGGTTTTGAGAGTAATACTGGACCCAAATTAGGATACTGGAGCAGAACTAATCAGTTCTTTTTCAGTATGTCCTGTATATTGCATTCATTAAGATGTCCATCTGATGCCACGTACACACGACCGGACTTTCCGGCAGACTAGGTCCGACGGTCTTCCCGACGGACTTTCAATGGACTTCCAAACGAATGGACTTGGCCACACACACATGGACTAAATCCGTTCGAAAGTCTGTTTGTTTTGAACGTGGTGACGTAAGACGGGACTAAAAAAGGAAGTTCAATAGCCAGTAACCAATAGCTTCCCTTTCGTCGTATTTGGTCCAGCGGACCAGCATACAGACGAACGGTTTTCCGAGTCCGACGGACAGATTTGAAACAGGTTCTATTACTAGTTCTGTCTGATTTTTTTTTATGAAAAACGATCGGATTAGCCCACACCCGATCAGATTATCCGACTGACTCATTCCGTTAGACCTAGTCTGCCGGAAAGTCCGGTCATGTGTATGCGGCATTAGAGTTTTTTGAAATGATCAACACTTCTCCCCCTGACGCCACCGATTGTGGAAGGGGAGCCCTTCATCTATACTGCTCTGACAGTTCCTTTTACACAGTAACCTTTATACAGTTTAAGGTTATACCAGTTCTCCTCCAATTTCAATGAGTGGCTGTGGGCCTTTTTAAGCTCCCTAAGATTGAATCTTTTTCTCCCTATGCAAGAATCCCCATTGAGATATTTGTATATCGCTACCATATCTCCTCTTTACCATAATCATTCCTTGTAACTGGGGTCCTCCAGCCCCCTTATTCGTTTTGTTGCCCTACTATGGACACTCTTCAGTTCCAGCAGATCCATCCTAATGACTGGTGACCAGAACTGGATGGCATACTCAGGATGTGACCATAAAAGAGTTTTATAAAGTGATAGAATTATAGTCCTACTGTATCTCTTGAGTAGATCCTTTTTAGTTGTATGACAATACTCTGCTAGCTTTGCTTACTGCAGAATGGCATTGCATACTATTGCTGAGCCTGTGATCTACTAGGACTCCCAGGTCCTTTTCCATCCTGGATTCCCCCAAAGCCCCCCCCCCCCAAGGAAGTATCTTTCATATTTTTAGCACCCAATAGCATTACTACACATTTTCAAATTTAAACAACATCTGCAATGTAGTTGTCCACCCCTTTATTTTATTGAGGTCTTTCTGTAAAGTTTCTGTAACCTTCTGTGTAATTATTGCCCTACTTAGCTTTGTATCACTGAGATTGAGCTATTTATACCAACCTCTATATCATTTATGAATAAATTAAAAGGAATTGGTCCCAGGAAAGAGCCTTGGGGTACCCCAGTTACAATTCCAATCCAGACCATTCTAAGTGCATGCTATTTGTCACCACCCTTTGGATGTGCCCCTGTAACCAACTTTCTATCCAGGTACATATACTCTTGTCCGTAACAGCAGACCTCAATTTGTAAATTAAGTGTTCATGGAGAACTGTATTGAGTAATTTTACAAAATTCTGTTGTACCATGTCCACAGGCCTTCCTGTATCTAGATGACTGTTAATTTCCTTATAGAATGTTAACAGATTGGTCTGGCAAAAATAATCCTTCATAAATCCATGCTGATTACTACTAATAATACTGTTTTCAAGAGCAAGATATTAAATATAGTCCCTTATCAACTCCAACAATAGCTTACATACAATCAGCGTTAGACTGACTGACCTGTAGTTACTAGGTATATTTTGGCCAATAAGCTGGTTCCATAAACTGTTCATAAAAAGTAGGAGTAGGAGTCTAGCTATATTGGGGCTAAGTTCTTTGAGGACTCTTAGGTGTAAGCCATCTGGTTCTGGTGATTTATTTGTGTTAAGTTTTTCAAGCCTTTTTTGCATACTGTCTTCTGTTAGCCACAAGGGTATTTTATGTTCTGTGTTCCTAACGACCCAGGCCTGATTACTGTACATCTCCTTTTCCTTTGTAAAAACTGAAAAGAAGCATGCATTTAATACAGTTGCCTTCTCCTTGTCAATTTTAACCCGCTTTCCATGATCATCCATTATAGGGCCAATATGCCCTGACCTCACTTTCTTACCATTAATATATTTAAAAAATGCATGGAGATGGGGATTTTATTTTTTTACTCTCCTCTGCTATGTGTCTATCATGGGCTTCCCTGATCGCACGCTTACATTTCTGATTGCATTCCTTGTAGTGTTGGCATGCCAACGATCCTTCAACCTTATATCTATTAAAGGCCATCTTTATTTTCTTTTATATTCCTTTTTACATTAAAATTAAGTCACAAAGGTTTATCCTTAACTCTTATATATTTATTGCCCAATGGAATACATCAGCTAATGCCATTGTTGAATATGTTCCTAAAGCTCTCCCATTTTTCCTCAGTGTTCATTGTTTCTATAATTGTATCCCATTTAATGATGCAGTCTTCACTAAGTGTCCAGTTTTTTCTGAGCCTACGAGCCTACAAAATTGGATTCTAGGGATATTGTTCTTTTACTTGGAGTGGTGAGAGCTCTGGGTATGTAGGTATGAATTACCAAATGTGGGCTTGAAATGTTTTTTGGATGTTACTTTTCCCTCTCTGTGTCACAATTCCAATTCTAAAAAAAGCAATAAGGAAAAGTCACAAACATAGTGATCAAGCAACACCCCTCCCATTTTTGTAAATATTTTATTATATATTTTCATGTAACAATACTGAAGAAATGCCACTTTATTACAATGCAAAGTAGTGAGTGTACAGCTTGTATAACTGTGTATATTTGCTGTCCCTTCAAAATAACTCAACGCACAGCCATTAATATCTAAACCACCGGCAAAAAAAGTGAGTACACCCCTAAGTGAAAATGTCCAAATTAGGCCCAAAGTGTCATTATTTTGTGTGGCCACCATTTTTTTCCAGCACTACCTTAACCCTCTTGGGCATGGAGTTCACCAGAGCTTCACAGGTTGCCACTGGAGTCCTCTTCCACTCCTCCATGACAACATCACAGAGCTGGTGGATGTTAGAGACCTTGTGCTCCTCCACCTTCCTTTTGAGAATGCCCCACAGATGCTAAATAGGGTTTAGGTCTGGATACATGCTTGGCCAGTCCATCACTTTTACCCTCAGCTTCTTTAACAAGGCATTGGTCGTCTTGGAGGTATGTTTGGGGTCGTTATCATGTTGGAATACTGCCCTGCAGCCCAGTCTCCGAAGGAAGGGGATCATGCTCTGCTTCAGTATGTCACAGTACATGTTGGCATTCATGGTTCCCTCAAAGACCTGTAGCCCCCCAGTGTTGGCAGCACTCATGCAGCCTCAGACCATGACACTCCCTCCACCATGCTTGACTGTAGGCAAGACACACTTGTCTTTGTATTCCTGACCTGGTTGCTGCCGCACATGCTTGACACTATCTGAACCAAATAGATTTATCTTGGTCTCATCAGACCACAGGACTTGCTTCCAGTAATCCATGTCCTTAGGCCGCGTACACACGCGGGGACTGTTCGCCCAACTTTGTCCGTCAAACAGTTTCGGCAAACAGTCCGCTCAAAATTAGCATGGACGGACATGGCCACACACGACGTACGAACAGTTTGCTGAAACCGTGCGCGATGACGTGAACGGCACGTACGACGGGACGAAAAATACGACGTCCTATACACTGCATTATAACTTTCGGCGTGTAAAGCCTTTCTGAGCATGCGCGGAACTTAGTTTGTCGAACAAGCCTACACACGAGGGAACTGTTCGCTGAAACAAGGTTTCAGCGGACAGTTTTTCGGAAATTCCGAAAAACCTTGTTCAGCGGACTGTTCGCTGAAACTGTCCGCTGAAAGCCCACACACGAGCGGACTGTTTGCCGAAACACTGTTCAGCGGACAAAGTTGGGCGAACAGTCCCCACGTGTGTACGCGGCCTTAGTCTGCATGTCTTCAGCAAACAGTTTTACCAACCAAATCCGTCGGATTTTGTCAGACGGATTTTGTCAGACGGATTGTGTCCGAAACTGTTGCATACACACAGTTGTCGGATTTAGCGGTTGCCAAGAACGCGGTGACGTAAGCCGTGTACTGCGGGACTAGAAAGGGGAAGTTCAGCACCACGTCCGGCACCCTTTGGGCTCCTTCTGCTGATCTCGTGTTAGTAGAAGTTTGGGGAGAGACGATTCGTGCTTTTCACATTAGTGATTCAGATCGCTACTGCTCTTCAGTTTCTTCTTGTCTTTGCGTATCTGATAATCAGTGCGTGCAGTCATTAAGTATTTGTTTCTCATTGTGGACTATATCTTGGTATAGTACACTTTGAAAGGCATTTTTTATTGTCTGCTTGCTTCTGCTACTCAGGTCGTTCTTTCAGGCCTTGCTGTTTATCGGTGCTTTCTGGTGTCCATTCTGACCAGCCGACCGTTTTCAAACCATGTTTCCTCTACGTACTCGTCGTACAGTTTGTACTGTGCAGGGGCTTCATGTTGGGGTTCTTACTTTGACACATGCCCTGTCCATGAACAGGGAGGGTAAGCGTTTGTGGACCAAGAATTGGTTGTGCCAGCGTCACCAGTTCTCGCACATGCCTTTGCTCCGTGAGATCCGGGAGAATAATCCTGATCATTTCAGGAATTTTCTCCGGATGACGGACCCCGTTTTTCCCCGTCTGCTGGCTTTGCTGACCCCTTATATCACCAGGCAGGATACCTGCATGTGGCAAGCCATCACTCTGGAGCAGAGGCTCATCGCCACGTTGCGCTACTTGGCGACAGGGAGAAGTCTTCAGGACCTCAAGTTCTCTACAGGCATCTCTCCCCAGGCTCTGGGGATCATTATTCCAGAGACCTGTTCTGTCATCATTCAGCTCCTGCAGAAGGACTATATGAAGCTAAGTTTTATCCTTAAACATCAAATTCTATGTATTTCATGATTGCTAATGTCTTGCATTTCTTTCCTCATTCCCTAATTACCATCATTGCAATATGCTCTAATTCATATGCTCTGCCTCTTTGTCCTCATGCATATTTGCCTCACTAACTTCCCCACCATGCTCTTCTTGGCCCATCAAACTATAGTCTAGTCACTTAACAATGTCTTTTGGCAGCTCCATAGTATTGCTTTCCCCTAAACACCCCCTAAAATGTCTCCAAATGTGATGTGTGTGCTTCAATTCATGCAAAGTGACCTTTTTTTTTATTTTTGGGGTTGTGCCAAACTCATTAGTAACCCCCATCTCCCCAACTGCTAGCTCAGCTGATAGCAATCTTCTATCGGATGACTTGACCAAACCCAATACACACTATACTTACCTTTTTCATGATCACATTTATGGACGAATTCACCAAAGCATGTAGTGTAAGGGCCTGCCTCAATACTTTCAAATGCTATTTTTATTTTTTTAACACATTAATTTTCTTGCTATGTAATAGCAGAATGTCAAAATGTGCTTCCATTTAGTTATTATGACACTTCTTACCTGTCCGGTGGGCTGCCAATAGTGTAAGTAAGGAAGGGCTTCCCAAAGTATCACACATTATTTAGGCATTCAGCTCTCAATCAAGTGGAGAGGGTTACCTGTCCTAAACATCCCCCCTCATTTTTTAGCAAGGGCCCATCATATGGGGGGGGGGGGATGGGGGGTGATGACTCTCATAAGGGGACCTTATACTTTAGGCTTTAAATACTCAGTTGCCAAAATGTTATACTAATTTTGACCAACAATGTGGGTGTCTAATCTGCTTGCAATGTTGATTTGTCAAATTACTAATTTTTGTACTTGTTTCACTACACAGTGTCCTTCAACACCACAGGAATGGCAGACTGTGGCCTCCCACTTTGCCAGTTTTTCTTAAGTTGTGCCTTTTTCACCAACAGTGCAAACCCAAGTTCAGAGTGAGATGAGGGGACAGTCTCTTCTTCAGATAATCTTATTATGTTGTGGGTCTACTACACACACACCTTCTTTTTGTAACTAATGTATGTAGTGAATTACTGACCAAAATCGTGCTCATTTTCAGCACCATGGCAGGAAAATGGCATGATTGTCCAAATTTACACCTCACTGTAGGTGCTTTTTACTAAAGGTACATCCACTATGCACTACAAGTGCAGTGCAAAAGTACACCTGAAACTGCACTTGGAGTGCAAAGTGGAGTTGCCTTTAGTAAATCACACTCCTTCTCAGCACAAACTAAAATTTGACTACAAATACATTTTATGCGCAATGAAAAAGGAAGCCACACATTAATACAAGCACATTCACATGTGCGTTTCGAAAAGGTTTTTTTACAACAAACCAAGAGATTTTGTGTATCCAAAACAGAGTTTAATCAGAATTTTGTTTCCTTGTTGTTTTTGTGTAAACAGGCATGTATCAAACCGTAAAATACAGAACACAGGAACTTACAAAGTTCAACTTTGAAAACATGAGTATGTACAAACTGGGCTGATATTGCCTTCATCACATGGGGTGTCACCCCTGAAAAAAACAAATTTGGAAGATGCACACAGTGTGTCAACATGTGCTATCTCCCATCATGGGGGATCAATGTACATGCTTTGGGGCTGCAACCCCTTCATCTCAGACACTTTGCACAAAACATGTACATTGATCCCCCATGATGGGAGATAGCGCATGTTTACACACTCTGTGCATCTTCCAAATTTGGAATTTCGATAAATACAACATTTTGTTTTTAAAATAGCAAAAATAAAACCCTATCTAGTTTTTGTTGTTTCACACTCTCCCCAAAACATCAATGATGTTCTTCATTTTATTTTTTTACATCATTGATGTTTTGTTGGATAATTTCCAAATCATGATTGCACCCCATTATCTCCCCGATCAAGATCTGGGCACTTTCACTGGTAAAACGGGAATCTTCTTCCACATCACCTACAAAACAAAGCAAACAAACACACCATGTAATCAAAATATGGTGACATACATTGATGAGCTTACCGGAAGCTGTGTTCTCCGACACTCACCTGTTGTGGTGACAATTTGTCCAACCTCCATGATCTCTTCTTCCTCCTCCTCCTCCTGCTCCTGCTCCTCTGTTTCTGCTTTTGGAAGTTGCCCTTCTTTGGGAGGGGTGTGGTCCCTGGTGTCCTCATGGTCCCTGGTGTCCTCATACTTGCCGAGTCTTCTCTCCCCTATGAGAATGTAAACAAAGAATAATTAGCACACAGAGGGCAGAAATAGGAATCATAAACATTGCTTGGAAGTGTTGTACAATTGTGTTTTGGGGCCAAGTTACAAGGTGAGAACATTATTGGGTACACTTTGTTAAGCTGGAATACTTCCCTGCAGAACGATGTTTCATACGAACAAACAAAACCATGAACTTGAAAGTGGCCATTTTAAAATGCACAACATGAAATCAAAGCACATGGAGCAGTATGCAAGCAAGAATAATCATATGAACACACGACAACTACTTACTTTTTTTAAGAACACGCTTGATCCTTAGGTACTGCTCGTGCTCCCTCAGTTTTAGGTCTGACCAGCGTTTTCTCAGTTGATCCTTGGATCGGTGTACCCCAAAATTCTTATGAAGACTCTTCACAACTTTATTCATGATCTTGGCCTTTCTGATATTTGGGTTTGGGTAAGGTCCATACTTCCCATCATAGTCGGTCCTGTTCAATATGTTGACCATCTCCAACATCTCTCCAAAAGACATATTTTAGGCCTTAAATCTTTTCTTCCTGGATCAGGACGTTTCAGGCTCCGGGCTTTCCTCACCCTCCTCCTCGTTAGTGGAACTATTAGTGCGCACCTGTGTTCTCTCCGCCATGTGCTCTCCCCACTGCGCCAGAAGCGAAGGGGCGGGGAATAGTCTGGAAAGAATGTCAGGGGCGGGCGGAGTTTCAAGCATGCGCACTGTATATAAAACGCAACACGCGTGTATCATCCATACGATCTGGGAAGAGAGTGAGCCGCGGACGTGACGAACGTGGAAACAAAGGTAAAATTTTTAATTGGTGCTTCACTAGACTAGACTGCTTCTATTTAGGCCGATGTTGGGACAAGATTAGGAGGGTTTTTAATGGCATTATTAGTATTTGAGGGTTTGTCTTGTGTTGTGTCTTGCAGACAATATGGATCCTTTCAAAAATGCTAACTTTATGGGGCTATTCATAGAAATGTACATGGAGATGTCCTGCCTGTGGCAGTTCCACAACAAGTTTTATGCCGACAGAACAAAGAGGAACACAGCACTGGAGAAACTGCTTTCTTTGGTGCGCATCATGGTCCCCACGGCAGACATGGACTATCTATATCTGAAAATTGGGGCCATGAGGATTACATATTTCAGGGAGAGAAAGAAGCACCTGGAGTCCTTGAGAGCAGGAGATACAGATGCCGTTTATTACCCCAGGATGGTTCACTTTGACAGGCTGCATTTTCTGGTAGACCAAGGGGTACCCAGGCCACCACTCAGGCCACCACTCTCCAGTCTTCCTTCAAGGCATCCTTCACCCCCAGCTGAGGCTTCTGATGTCCAACCTGGGCCTTCCAGGCAGCAACATGTGGTGGGGCCCAGCTTGAGACAGGTATTGCATTGTTGAAAATATTTCTTGTGTTACATTTAATGATGTTAACTAGATGTTCTTATTGATCAGTAAGTTGTGATTTCTCAAAGTGGTTTACATCTCAATAGACAATAGTGACCAAAAATGATTGGGACGGGAAAGAAAAATGCTGGGCTTAGAATGATAGTCTGTTCTATTTGGTAACATTCAATTTGCAAAAGCCAGGAGCACAAAATGGTGTGATTGATGAGCAAAAAACTAAAACTATGTCCCCTTTCATACACAGGAAGACCTCAGTCGGGGGGAGGCGGTGGCAAGTGGCAGCCAGGAGGTCGACCAACGCCCTCCTCCTCCTGCCCCAGCTAGAGGTTCCCAGCCACAGCCTGGAAGGATGCCTGGTGGGAAGTGCCCAAGGAAGACGAGAGAGTGATGGCCTGGGTTCAGTCTGGTCTGCCAGAAGATGCAGCCTCTTGAAGATCCACATCCTGGGGACAGAAAAGGCATCTGAATTTCCTGTTCTCTAGGACTTCGGGACCAGACTTCTCTCCCTGAGATATCTACTCCTCAGGCCACCAATTTTTTCTATTCTAATTTGTTCATGTCTGCCCTGGGGGCCAAAGGCTGCACCAAAGTAAGAAGTTTCTCCAGTGCTGCGTTACTATTTTTATTTTATAGCGACCAAAATAAAGGTTTTTTTTGTTTGATGAAATACTTGTGTAATGTGTTTTCCTTCCAAAAGGCCAGTTTATTTGTGAGCAGGCAGGTACATTTCAAAAATACAAAGTGAAAGGAATAACAAGGGGTACCAACACTAAATAAACTCCTGTAGATTAAAAAAGAAAAGCCAAAGATAAAAAATAAAATAATGTTGTTGTGGTAAGTTTACACACAAAAACTGCCTTTAAAGGAGCAAACTGTCTTTAAAGGAGATTTTTAGGAATTAAAAATAAAAAAGCATCCAAAAAAGAATAAACCAAATCTAAAATTGTGTAGATGTGATGCAAACTAAAATTGTATTGCTGAAATGGTTAAAAAAGAGTAATGAAATACGTTCAGGAGAAGTGTGTGTGACTATGAGCATCAAAAGAAGTTCGTTCTTGCAGCATTGTAAAGAACAAGAGAATGTGCTTGATGAAAGAATTTTTAACATTGCAGTGTGATGAATGTGCTATATCGCTTACGAGCAGCAGTTTTACCTGAAGGAGCGCTTCCGTGTCGGAATTTGATCTGAGCATGCGTGGCACCTTATCCGTCGGAGTAGGCTACACATGATCGGAGCATGTCCGATCGGTCCAGTTGGTCGGAAAATATTTCCAACAAGTTGGAAAATTGGGTCAGACGGATATTCCAACGGAATCAGTCTGATGCATACCACACACAGTCGGATTATCCGACAACATGGTCCGATAGGACACATTCCGATGGATTCTCTGATCGTGTGTACAAGGGCTTATATAAAAAATGACTTCCATTTAATGCCTACTCAGCGAGTTTGACTTTTCTATAATTTGAGGGTCTACTCCTTTCAGTAGGGGGAATTGCCCGATCACTGTGGGGATGTGTGGTTCCATCTGTGGTCACACTGAGGCTGGTGCTGGGATACTCTTTCTGCCGGCTGGTTCTTCAAAGAACTTTGCTATATTCAATTTTTTTGTCATACAGACTTCTATCAAGCTCTGCATGTTATTAAATATTGTCTATGTAATAACCCAAAAATATTATTTGAGAAGCAAAATAATTATTTCTCCATATATAGTTATGTTCCCAATACTCCATAGTGAGGTTGGCATAGCTGGGCGTGAAGCTTGTGCCCATAGCTGTGCCTCTGATTAGTAGATTATCAAACATGAAATAATTATATTTCAGACAGAACTTAGTATTGCTTAAAATAAATTGGGCCTGTTTTGGATCGAGGTCATAACTTGTAAACAGGAAAAGATTTAATGCACATGAACCTATATTGTGAGGGTTTGATGTGTATAGGGAGCTTACATCCACAGAGAACCAAATGTATGAAGAATTTCAAGCATAGGGTTTTTAAAGGTATTTAAGAGGTTTAAAGAATCACATATATAGTAGAAAAGTGATATCACCCAGGGGTTGTGATAAATGATTAGTCAAACTGTCCATATATGCTTTAATAGGTCTCTCCCAGTTGATTTGTAGAATCTGTATGTCATTTCAGACCAATGATAAAAATAGGGTACCTTAGAAAAAATCCCTATATAAAAAAAGCTGACTCATTTATGTAACAACAACAAAAATGAGAGATTTCAATTACAGGAATTTAGTGGATTTTTAGACAAGTTTAACATAAATTTAGATATCAGACAACAACCGCTGGGCTTCCTGGATGTAATCTATGCGATGTTGTACTACGATAATACCACCCTTATTCACTTGTTTGATAATGTAACACAGAATTTAACCCCTTAGTATAATATCCAAATAGCCTGTTAATGTTTTTAAGGTCCTGGCCTCATTAAGTTTGTGGGTAAAGCATTGGGTCATCTTGCCATGTCCTGTATCGCACAAATTTAACCGTTATGAATATTTGACATGATAGAAAGTTTACTGGAATGGCCTTTTAACTTTTGTGAGGTAAAATATTGATTTTAAAAGTTGTATCTTTAATGCAAGTGTTAGCTTCAGGGATAATATAATTTATGGTTATTTCATTGTCAAAGAGGAGACCCTCCTTTCATTGTCATACCACTTGAACTAGACATTCTTCACTTTGGGAGTCTGATGCCCTTCTCTGTGTGGAGACTAGATTTCATGTTGTAAAATCTCTTGACTGTGAGACTATGACCAAACCTATTCATGTATTTAAAGAGTAAAGTAAATGCTATTGTTTGTCTGTAGTTTGGGACAAAATTAAGCCTATGTTAAGTTTTGTTTTGCCTGGGAGATGCTTTATTAAAATTATATTAAAAATAGCACTCGTTTTAGACTCATGAGTGGTGGAGGGCTCTAGTTACTATATTTGGAGCTATTTTTATGTTTTCCAAAAGAATATGTGTCCTTGCTTGTAATCCTCCAAATCCCTTTTCACCTACCCTATTTTTGTTTAGACCAGATTGTCCCCAGATTTCTGTGTTTTGTTTTTCAAGACACAAACCCATTTTTGGACTAGAAAAGAAGACTGACAATTTTCTAGAATTGTTAGCTGTTCTATGACTGACTTATGGTATACCCAACACAATGGTTAGTTTGCATTAAAATATTGTTGGTATCCAGTACAGGAAGCAGATGTGCATGACATGCAAGTATATCCAACATGGACAAAGAAACTTTGTCCATGTTGCAAGCATGACATGCAAGTATATCCAACACGGACAAAGAAACTTTCTATAACTTCTCCACCAAGTTTGTGATATACTGCTTGCCTTGCCCTTGTGGTCTTCTATACAAAGGAAGAACCATTGGAACACTTGCGTACAGATTTGGGGATCAGTGCAGGCTCCTCGAGCAGCGGAGCCTCAATCATAGCGTTCTGAGACATTTTGCCCTTAAGCGAGAAAAAACCCGATGAAGGCCCTAAAGTTTGGATCATAGAGTCTGTTCCCCCCATGTAACACAACCAAAATGGTTCCACAGGTTATGTCACCATGAGACTTTTTGGATGTTCATATTAAATACCTAATATCTCATGGGTCTCAACAAAGGATTGGAAGTTAGCACTATACTATGATTAGTTTGAGGCGAAGGGGATTTTTATGAATTGTTTATTCATACAGTGGTGTGAAAAAGTGTTTGCCCCCTTCCTCATTTCCTGTTCCTTTGCATGTTTGTCACACTTAAGTGTTTCGGAACATCAAACCAATTTAAACAATAGTCAAGGACAACACAAGTAAACACAAAATGCAATTTGTAAATGAAGGTGTTTATTATTAAAGGTGAAAAAAAATCCAAACCATCATGGCCCTGTGTGAAAAAGTGATTGCCCCCTAAACCTAATAACTGGTTGGGCCACCCTTAGCAGCAACAACTGCAACCAAGCGTTTGCGATAACGTGCAATGAGGCTTTTACAGCGTCCTGGAGGAATTTTGGCCCACTCATCTTTGCAGAATTGTCCTAATTCAGTTACATTAGAGGGTTTTCGAGCATGAACGGCCTTTTTAAGGTCATACCACAACATCTCAATAGGATTCAGGTCAGGACTTTGGCTAGGCCACTCCAAAGTCTTCATTTTGTTTTTCTTCAGCCATTCGGTGGTGGACTTGCTGGTGTGTTTAGGATCATTGTCCTGCTGCAGAACCCAAGTTCGTTTCAGCTTGAGTACACGAACAGATGGTCGGACATTCTCCTTCAGGATCTCTTGGTAGACAGCAGAATTCATAGTTCCTTTTATCACGGCAAGTCTTCTAGGTCCTGAAGCAGCAAAACAGCCCCAGACCATCACACTACCACCACCATATTTTACTGTTGGTATAATGTTCTTTTTATGAAATGCAGTGTTCCTTCTACGCCAGATATACTTGGACACACACCTTCCAAAGAGTTCCACTTTTGTCTCATCGGTCCACAGAATGTTGTCCCAAAAGTCTTGGGGATCATCAAGATGTGTTGTGTTGAAATTGAGACGAGCTTTGATGTTCTTTTTGCTCAGCAGTGGTTTTCTCCTTGGAACTCTGCCATGCAGGCCATTTTTGCCCAGTCTTTTCCTGATGGTGGAGGCATGAACGCTGACCTTAACTGAGGCAAGTGAGGCCTGCAGTTCCTTAGACGTTGTTGTGGGGTCTTTTGTGACCTCTTGGATGAGTCGTCGCTGCGCTCTTGGGGTAATTTTGGGCGGCCGACCACTCCTGGGAAGGTTCACCACTGTTCCATGTCTTCGCCATTTGTGGATAATGGCTCTCACTGTGGTTCGCTGGATTCCCAAAGCTTTGGAAATGGCTTTATAACCCTTTCCAGACTGATAGATCTCAATTACTTTCTTTCTCAATTGTTCCTGAATTTCTTTGGGTCTCGGCATGATGTGTAGCTTTTAAGGATCTTCTGGTGGACCTTACTGTGTCAAGCAGCTCCTATTTAAGTGATGCCTTGATTGTGAACAGGTGTGGCAATAATCAGGCCTGGGTGTGGCTAGAGAAATTGAACTCAGGTGTGGACAACCACAGTTATAGTATGTTTTAACAAGGGGGGCAATCACTTTTTCACACAGGGCCATGATGGTTTGGATTTTTTTTCACCTTTAATAATAAACACCTTCATTTACAAATTGCATTTTGTGTTTACTTGTGTTGTCCTTGACTATTGTTTAAATTGGTTTGATGTTCCGAAACACTTAAGTGTGACAAACATGCAAAGGAACAGGAAATGAGGAAGGGGGCAAACACTTTTTCACACCACTGTATATGTCCTTAAGCATGAAAAATCTAGTTGAAAGGCCTTAAAGTTTGGATTATAGAGTCTGTTTCTCCATATAACTCCACAACCGAAAGGTTCTACAGGTTATGTCACCACAAGACTGTTTGGATTTTCACATTAAACTGTTTGTTAAGCCTAATTTAAAAAAAACACTGCCAGCCCCTCTATTAGAGCCTGGCATACCACACTATGTAAGCCATTTCTAGAAAAAAGAGTTGTAAATACCTATTTAGAGCTTTCTTCAGGCAGGTCACGTGACTCGCAGCTGCTTTACAGCTTCAATACATGACTTCTGCAGGAGGAGCTGAGATCTCCCTCTGACGTCAGCCAGGGAGATCACGTGGCCTCCCACAGAAGCCCTGTCTTGAAGCTGTAAAGCCACCTCAAGTCACATGACCAGCTTAAAAATAGCTTTGAATAGGTATTTACAACGCTCGTTTTTAGAAATGACTTACATAGTGTGGTATGCCAGGCTCTAATAGAGGGGGTGGCAGTGACCATTGTAGGTTTTTTATTTTTAATAATAGTGGAGGGGGGGGCGGAGACAGAGACACAGAGAGGGAGCTGAGAGGCAAGGATGAGGGGGCGAGGGGGAGAGAGGAGAGAAGAGAGGACAACTGCGCATGATGGAGGGACACACTCTGACCACAGTGGTCAAGGCTCAGCAGCCCTGATTTTCGTGGTCAGTACAGAGAGGGGATACAGGAAGTAGCAGTTTCAGGGATTTTCTTAATCATTTTTTAATATATCACTCAGCACTGTGGTTATTGTTTATCTTTCTCACAATTTCATGTATATGTTCTTTCTTATTTATTAAGTCTGCTCACACAAACTGTGTCCTCTCTAGAGCGAGTTCAGTGTATTATTGCTGGCATCTCCAGCTTGACAGCTGCAGGAAGCTCAGAGCAGATGTGTCTTCTAAGACCCCTTTCACACTGAGGCACTTTACAGGTGCTACAGCACTAAAAATATCGCCTGCATAGCGCCTGTAAAGAGCCTTTCCTGTCTCTCCAGTGTGAAAGCCTGAGGGCTTTCACACTGGAGCGGTGAGCTGGCAGGACGCTAAAAAAAGTCCTGCAAGCAGTATCTTTGGAGTGGTGAAGGAGTGGTGTATACACCACTCCTACACCACTCCTGCCCATTGAACTGAATGGGCACCGCTGCCGAACCACCGGCAAAGTGCTGCTGCAGCGGGTCATTTTAACTCTTTTTCGGCCGCTAGCAGGGGTTAAAACCACCCTGCTAGTTGACGAAAACCCCCCGCAAAAGCTACTTTTAGCGGCACTTTGCCGCCGACGGCACTAACACCCCAGTGTGAAAGGGGCCTACCTCTTTGTGCCTGGTCGACCATTTTACATGATAGGGGGTATACTGTGCATACACTTTGGCATCAACTACCCTTGTGAGTGGAAAGTTGTTTTTATTAATAAAAACATCAGTTTTATTAAACCTGTGTCTTATGTGCTTCTTTTATACCTGTCTACCAGTGAAGATCTCCTCTGATCCGCTTGAGGAGTTTTAGGATTCCTTGCCTCTTCCCAGCTGTAACACCCACAAGATTTTACCTTTAACCACTTGAGATCCGCGCTATTGCCAAATGACGGCATTAGCGCGGACCTACATTTCCGGGACTACGTCTATTGACGTCGTCCCGGTTACGAGCGGCCTGCGCGCCCCCTGAGGGGCGCGGGCGGCGCGCTCTGTGATCGGCGAGTCCATGAGACTCGCCTGATCACCGATCCGTGCAAGGGGTCGATCCCGACCCCTTATCACGTGATCAGCTGTCAGCCAATGACAGCTGATCATGTGATAGAACGGAGCCGGTAATCGGCTATTATTCCTCCTCGCACTGACAGCGCGAGGAGAAAAAAAAAAGCCGATCACCGGCGGCCGTGATCGGGACATCAGTCCCGATTACGGCCATCAATACAAGGGACCACCTGCCACCTGCCAGTGCCCACCTGCCTCCCGCAGTGCCATCCTGAAGTAAAATAAAACGCAAAAGTAAGTGCCCCCCGTCAGTGCCCCCCGTCAGTGCCCATAGTGCCCACAGTGCCACCCACAGTGCCACCCACAGTGCCACCCACAGTGCCACCCACAGTGCCACCCAATCTGCCTCAAAGGTGCTGCACCCCAGTGCCGCCCATCAGTGCCCAGCAGTGCCGCCCATCAGTGCCCAGCAGTGCCACCTATCAGAGCCACCTATCAGTGCCACCTATCAGTGCCCATCAGTCCCATCTATCTGTGGTACCTATCAGTGCCCATCCATGCCACCCATCCGTGCCACTTATCCGTGCCACCCATCCGTGCCATCTTATCTGTGCCCATCTTTGCCCATCAGTGCCGCCTTATCTGTGCCCATCGGTGCCGCCTTATCTGTGCCTATTAGTGCCGCCTTAAATATGCCTATCAGTGCCCACCAGTGCAGCCTATCAGTGCCCACCAATGCAGCCCATCAGTGCCCACCAATGCAGCCCATCAGTGCCCACCAATGCAGCCTATCAGTGCCGCCTAATCAGCGCACTTCAATGAAGGAGAAAAATGACCCGTTTGCAAAATTTTATAACAAACTATTAAAACATGATTTTATTATTTTATTTTTTTTGCATCTTTTTTTGTTTGTTTAGCAAAAAATAAAACTCCGAGCTGTAACTAAATACCACCAAAAGAAAGCTCTATTTGTGGGAAAAAAATGATAAAAATTTCATTTGGGTACAGTGTTGTATGCCCGCGCAATTGTCATTCAAAGTGCATCAGCGCTGAAAGCTGAAAATTGGTCTGGGACTGAGGGGGGTTTAAGTGCCCAGTAAGTAAGTGGTTAACATGTTAATTAACCAAAATGAAAGAGTGCACGCCACACAAGAATTTTAAATAGTAGGATAGATATCGTAAAAAACACATTTCCTGTCGCCCACAAGGTTTTATGTACTTTACTAACTGATTTATGTGTTAATACGGTAGACATTGGTTTAGTGCTTAACTCTTCTTTTATTTTTATTTTTTTACTTGTATTGTCTATTCATTTATGATATAATTACAACACAGTCTTGCAACAATCGCTTGTTCTGCTAACAGAACACCTTCTTAACCACTTGCTTACTGGGCACTTAAACACCCTTCCTGCCCAGACCAATTTTCAGCTTTCGGTGCTCTCACACTTTGAATGACAATTACTCAGTCATGTAACACTGTACCCAAATTAATTTTGTGTCCTTTTTTTCCGACAAATAGAGCTTTCTTTTGGTGGTATTTGACCACCTCTGAGTTTTTTATTTTTTGCGCTATAAATTAAAAAAGACCGAAAATTTGGAAAAAAAATGAAATTTGGCCACAATTTATACTGCTACATATCTCTGGTAAAAATAACCCAAATTAGTGGATATTATTTGGTCTTTGTGAAAGTTAGAGAGTCCACAAGCTGTGGTGCGAATCATAAAAAATATATCACACCTGATGTACTGGTGGCCTATCTCATTTCTAGCGACCAGAACAAGCCAGGAAAGTACAAATACCCCCCAAATGACCCATTTTTTGAAAGTAGACATTCCAAGGTATTTACTAAGATGCATGGTGAGGTTTTTGTAACGTATAATCTATGAGGCATAATGAGTCATTTGAATGGTTCATTTTTTTCCAGACGTTTTGGGAAAATGTGGGAAAAAATGAAAACGCATTTTTTTTTTACGCAAAGTTGTCCATTTATAAGATATTTCCAACACATAGCATGTACATAGCAAAAATGATACCCCAAAATACGTTCTGCTACTCCTCCTGAGTATGGCAATACCAAATGTGTGAGACTTTTACACAGCTTGGCCACATACAGAGGCCCAACATGCAAGGAACACCATCAGGTGTTCCAGGGAACATAGCATGCACATACCAAGAATTACACACCAAAATACATTCTGCTGAGCAAAGAGTAAACAAAAGATTACCTGTGGTTTTAGCAGCGCAGTTGTCCACAGGATGATAACACTGGTCCAGGCAGCAGGCAGGGACTTGGTGAGCAAAAGTGAACACAATTTTCCAGGCAACAGGCAGGTATACTGTCCATAGTCAATATAGGTAGCAGGCAGGGATACTGTCCATATACAGTCCAAGGTCAGTGCAGGCAGAGATTGTCAGCAGTACCAAAATATTGGTCCTGGTAGTAGGCAGGAACATGGTCCATCCATGTGGTGTGGTCAGTTCATGCGACAGGCAGAGGCATCATGGTATAGGTCCTACAGACAGCAGGCAGAAGTAGGGCCTCATTCAGGACAGAATGGTAATAGGGGTAGAGGCTTCTCCCACCCAAATCTCTTTGAAGCCTCCGAGTCTCCAGACCCTAATCAACGAATGAGAAAACAAATTAAATTGTCTTCTTCATCCAGAAAAACAATTCTGGAGCCCCTCACATATGTGAGACCCCTGTTATGAATCCCACTAGTCCACTGAGAGGGTACAAGATCAGTCCAAGAGGCAAGCAAGAGGCATGGTCAAACAGTCCAGGGTCATTTCCTGATCAGGCAGAGGTATGTACAGAATCGGTAGGCAGAAGCGTGGTCGAATAACAGTCCAGGGTCAGTTCCAGATCAGGCAGAGGCATAAACAGAATCAGTAGGCAGAAGCGTGGTCGAATAACAAGCCAGGGTCAGTTACAGAGCAAGCAGAGGCATAAGGGGTGTGAAGGTAAATTGCAGGAAGTGAGGGTTATGGTTACCATACTTCACTAATAATTCACTGAAGTATGGTAACGGCGGAAACAGTCATCTATGCAGAGGCCTGGTTGGGAAGGGCATTGGGCACAATGATAAGTGGTGTCTCTTCTCAATCCTCGTTTGCTGCACACCCGACATTTTTTCTGATGTCTTCGGCCTGTTGGTCTGGGAGGGATTTTATCAGGAAAGTGGCGTTCAGAGAGTCTGCTAATTACATCAGATCAAATGTTTTCTGGTGGGCCATTGGGGTATATAAGGGCAGTGACGATTTCCTCCTGGTAGCTAAGGAGGGGTATGAGTCTTTCTGTGGATTTTCGATAGATTACATACGTGTTGTATATGGCCAAATTAAAGAAATAAATTGAAATTTTCTTTATACCACTTGTATGTTCTTCTTGTGGCAAGGTAGGGTTTGAGCATCTGGTCGTTCAAGTCGACACCCCCCATGAACATGTTGTACTCATGGATACAATTTGGTTTTTGTATTGGACCATTCCTCCTGGTGATCTCAACTAATGTATTGTTGTGGATCGAAGAAAGCATGTATACATCCCTTCTGTCCCTCCACTTCACAGCCAAAATTTCCTCGTTCCGTAAACTCGCCGCTTCGCCTTTACTTAACTTTTTGTTGACGAGGCTTTGAGTAAAGCCCTTCCGGTTCATCCTTATGGTGCCACATGCTGGAGTTTTCTTTCTATGGAGGTTGCAGAACAGGGGTAAACTTGTGTAAAATGTATCCACATAGAGATGGTAGCCTTTCTCCAGGAGTGGGTTTATGAGTTCCCAACCAACTTTCCCACTCGATCTGATGTATTCGGGGCAATTAGGGGTATGTAGCTGGGTGTCCTTCCCTTCGTATACCATGAAGGAATATGTATACCCTGTGGCTCGGTCACACAATTTATACATTTTCACCCGATAGCGGGCCCTTTTGGAGGGAATAAATTATTTTAGGCCCAGCCTGCCAGAAAATTTGATCAGGGACTCATCTACACATATGTGTTGGTCTGGGGTAAACAACTGGGGGAAGATCTCAGAAAAATTATTTATTAGCGGCCGAATTTTGTAAAGTTTATCAAAATTTGGGTAATTTCGGGGAAGGCACTGGGTATAGTCGTTAAAGTGTAGGAATCTCATTATCATGAGATATCTGGTACGGGGCATTATTGAGGAAAAGATGGGCATGTGATAGATGGGGCGGGATGACCAATATGCACGTATTTCATTTTTACTGTTTAGTCCCATACAAAATGTGAGGCCCAAAAAATGTTTAAACTCCTCCACTGTTAGGGCTCTCCACTCATAGGGACGGGCATAAGAGGATGTTGGGTTGCTTTCAATAAATTGTTGGGCATATAGGTTGGACTGGACCACAATCGATTCAAGCATGTCCTCGGTAAAAATTAAGTGGAAAAAGTCCATCAGGGAAAAATTGTGTGTGTCCACCTGGACTCCTGGGTTGGCAGTGAAAGGGGGAACGTTAGCTTCTCCTGAGTTAGGAGGAAGCCACAAGGGGTTCTGGAGGGAATAGGGAAGGCTGGCATGGGACCTAACCCTTTGGGGCTGAGTTGACACACTGGTACTTGGCCTTTGCCAAGGTACTGTGGTGCTGGTGGATGGCACTGCGTTGCCGGTGGATGGCACTGCGTTGCAGGTGGATGGTACTGCCTCCTCACCAGTATGCCTTCGTCTGACGGGCGGACTATCATCTTCCTCCTCTGAGGCTGTCATTGTACCGCTGCTGAGGACAGGCTCGTAGTCCACGTCAGACTCAGAATCTGAATATGAGGAGGAATCCGATGGCACTGGCAGATGGCACTGGGGCTGGCAGATGGCACTGGCAGATGGCACTGGCAGATGGCGCTGGCAGCTGGCACTGGCAGATGGCACTGGTAGATGGCACTGGCTATTTGCTCTGGCTAATTGCTCAGGCAGATGGGGCTGGCAGATGGCACTGGGGCTGGCAGATGGCACTGGCAGATGGCACTGGCGCTGGCAGATGGCACTGGCAGATGGCACTAGGGCTGACAGATGGCACTGGGGCTGACAGATTTTATATACTGTAACACTGTAACACTCACAGATCCTCTCTCTCCTCACACGCTGTCTCTGTGTGAGGAGAGAGAGACAGGGCAATGAGAGATGATCTCATATGTTTACGTTTGAGATCATCTCCCATTGGCAGCTATGATCACGCTGTAAACGGCCGCTTTGATTGGCCGTTTACAGCGGTCTGTGTTTGCCTGTCTCCGGGGGACACGGCAAACACAAAACTTCCCCGATGCGCGCCCGCGGCTGGCGCGCATTGCGGAAGTAAACACGAGGACGTCCAGGGACGGCCTCCCGGACGAGAGCGCCCGCTCTATAGCCGTCATTCGCCTATAGGGCGGACGGAAAGCGGTTAATAATGATGAAAACTGTTTTTCTTTGCTAGGAGATGCATTAGTGAAACTATTGTAAGTTTCCTTTTGCTGTCTTATTTGGCAAAGAGCATATTTTGAAATAGGAAGTGTGTTATCCATAAACAATATACCTATTGTCTTGGCTTATATCTTTGTGTTGACATAGTGCTAAAACTAATTGAAATCATGTTTTTTAAGAGAACAGTAAGCACAGTATATATTCAACAATATAACAGTGCATCATTGTGGGTAGAAGTCAATATATGACTTTGTTTATACCTTGTTATTAAAATGGGCTATTTCTGAATAACAGTGAACACTTTGTTTTTTGATTTTTTTTTAAATGACCGTATTTATCGGTGTATAACACGCACTTTTTTACCCCTAAGATCAGGGGAAAATCGGGGGTGTGTGTTATATACGCCGATCCCCCGGTGTTGCTAGGGCTTTCTGCCTCTACCTGCGGCTTCTGTGTATTTTCGGCCGCACTCGGCTGTTCGCGGCTTTCTTCGGCCATTTTCGGCTATCTTCGGCTGCACTCGGCCGTTCTTGGTGGCTTTCAGAAAGCCGAAAGCCGCTGAGAGTGGCCCGAAAATAGCCGAGAAAGGCCAAGTGTGGCCGAAAATATCTGAAAGCCACCGAGAACTACCGGCGCCAATTTTAAACTGCAAATGACTGACAAGGCTGCAAATGCAAGGCTGCAAATTACTGACAAGGCTGCAATGCAAGGCTGCAAATGACTCTGACAAGGCTGCATTGATGGGCATTTAAATGTAATTTTTTTCCCTTAAACTTCCCCTGAAAAATGTTTTTTTTTTAAATTCCATCCTAAACTTGGGGTGCGTGTTATGCGCCGATAAATACGGTAACGTCTTTATTTTACATAAGTGTTCTTGATCATGACTTTGTTCACCTATATTTTGTTCAATTTGCGATGAACTTTACATATTTTTTCCCTCTACCATTATATGTCTCTAAAAATAAGCACAGTCACCCTAATCTAGATTTACCATAAATCTATATATTTTTTTATTTAAATATTCTTTATTCCATTTTTCACATCAAATACAAAATCAATAAATATAAACACAACATCATTATTCCACCAATCTATATATACATACATTTTATTTTACTTTTCTCGATTTCCCCTTTCTCTAAATCCAGTACTCTCACTTCTCCTTATTTTTTTCCTATTCTTTAGATGCCCAGTCACACTATTATTTATTCTAGGGAATTCCCTTTTTCTTCACATCTCATATAGGGTAACCCAGTTTCTCCATCCACGGTTTCCACATTTTCTCAAATTCCCTAGAATTCCCTCTCTGTGTATATATTACTTTTTCCTTCCAAACTGTTTCTGTTACTGTACTAATCCATTCTTCTACAGTGGGGGACGTCCTAGCTTGCCATCTTTGCATCATTTTTCTAGCTTGAAAAAGGCATCTCCACACTACTTTAAATGGTCTTAACATACCCCCATTTCCTTCTCCTAGTCCTAATAAGCATAACCTAGGTTCCATTACTAACTTAATTCCATAGGTTTTATTTATAGTGTCAATCACCCCTGTCCAATAACAAAATAATTTTGGACACCTCCATACCATATGCAGTAAATCTCCCGTTTCCTGACATCTGGGGCAATTAGCATCTGTTCTCTGTCCAAACTGTAACAGTCTCTTGGGGGTGTAGTATACTCTATGTATCAGCATTAGGGCTGAAATTTTCTGCGCTGGTGAAACCGATACCATATGTCCCCTCTCTAATACCTTACTCCACTGCTCTTCTGTAATCTCTCCTACATCAACCTCCTATTTTCCCCTACTTTTAATACTTTCCACCCCTGTTATCACTCCTTTACAGATATGTAGATATATTTCTGAAACAAATCCCTCTTCTTGGCCTTAAATAAAATTTGAAGAACTGAGGATTTGTTCCATTCTGGTCCCTGATTACCAAACTGTGCATTCAGGGCATGCCGAATTTGCAAATATTTATAAAATGACTGATTAGGAATTTCAAATTCTGCTCTTAGAGCAGCGAAAGATTTTAAAGTACTACCCTCATATAGATGGATCACTTTAACTATCCCACTCTGAGACCTTTCCCATTGCGACCATTTCCTGGAGATTCCTGTTGTTCCACAATGGGGAAAATTCTGTCAATCCTCCTTGACCATTTAACAACTTCAGAGCTTTCCAAACCTTAATAACGAATTTTACCGTGGGATTTCTATAGGCAAAAGAATTTGCGTCTAATACCTCAACCAGGGTCCTATGGGACACTCCCATTATCATTAAACTCCCTTCTCCTAGTTCTTCACTACCCCATAGGTGTTGCAATTGTGCCGCCATAAAAAAACTTAGAGGATGTGGTACCGCCATTCCCCCCTCCCTTGTTGGTAGTTGTAATGTCTGAAGACTTATTCTGGCATTCCCTACCTTGTTAAAACAGGTCTCTAAACAGCGCATCAACCTTTTTAAACCATTTCTTATCTATCCAAACTGGCGTGTTATGTAACAGATATAGTAATTGTGGCATCCACAGCATTTTAATGAGATTACATCTCCCCGCCACTGATAGTGGAAAACGCTGCCAGATATCAGATTTCTTTTTAAATCTGGCCAGGAGAGGTGTTAGATTATTACTTATAAATTCATTGGGGTCTCTAGTTACATATATTCGTAGGTATTTCAGTTTCTTCACAACTGCCAATTGAGGTATCTCTGGAGTTAATTGTTTCTCTATGGGGTGAACTGGCATAAGTGCCGACTTCTCCCAGTTTATTACTGGGCCCAAGAGTCTCCCAGGAAGAGGAGCACATCGTCTGCATATAATGCAATTTTCTCTTCTCTTGACCCTCTCACAAATCCTTTCATATCTGGGTTTGATCTAATTGCTATAGCTAATGGCTCCATAGCTAATGCAAGTATAAGGGGGGATAGTGGACACCCCTGTCTAGTCCCTCTTTCCAGTAGTATCTTACCCGAATAATCATCGTTGACCCTTATTCTTGCACTTGGTCCATTATACATTATTTTCAACCAATTAATAAAACGAGGACCAAAACCAAACTCCCTCAACACTCGCCATATATACCCCCACTCCAAACTGTTAAATGCCTTAACTACATCCAAAGACATAATCGCTCTTGTTGCTGTATTTTCTATAGGAATCTGTATATTTAGGAAAGCCCTCCTAACATTCATACTAGTCGATCTCCCGGGGATAAATCCTGTTTGATCTACATGTATGATTTTATGGATAATTTTATTTAACCTAATTGCCATTACCTTAGCTAGAATCTTTACGTCAGAACAAAATAGGGAGATTGGTCTATAAGAAGTGGCATCCAAAGGATCCTTCCCTTCCTTGGGGAGCACTATTATTGTGGCTTCTGTCATTGATGTCGGTAATTTCCCCCCTTTTCTGCCCATCTCAACACCTTAAAAAGCTCCGGGAGCAATACTTTTCCATTATGTTTGTAAGTTTCCACCAGAAGGCCATCCGGTCCTGGGGATTTCTGATTGGCCATTTCTGTCACTGCTTGTTGTATTTCATGTAGCGTTATCGGGGCCTCCATTTCCTCTCTATCAGTATCCATAAGAACCGGAATCTTTATATTCACAAGAAAGTCATCCAATTCCTTACCCACTGCGGTCCCTCATGATCTATATAAACGTTCATAATAACCCTTAAATGTATCTGTAATCTCTGATATTTCTGTTGAGATTTCTCCATTTAATAACTTAATCGCAGGTACCACAGAGGGCGGGGAGTTGGTTCTCACTAAGTGAGCCAACATCCTTCCCACACTTTCCCTCTCTCCAAATGTTCCTTGTTTCTGAAATAATTTCTTGTTTTCTGCCTTTCTAATTATTACTGCTTTATAATCTCATTGTTTATTTAACCATACTCTTTGTCTCTCCAAGGATGGATCTTCTACATATCCCTTTCTACTTTCACCAGCTCCCTCCTAATTTCACTTTCCCATTCTCTTGAAGCTTTTTTAATTTGTGTTACTTGCTGAATTAATATACCCCTTAGAAATGCCTTCAGTGTGTCCCACATCACACCCCTTGTTACCGACCCCTCATTAAATTCCACAAACTCCTTTATTTTATTCTGTATCTCATCTGTTCTTCATTAGATCAAACCAGAATGGGTTCATCTTCCATAATCTTGGGGATCTTTTTCCTGCTAAGTTATTGTTGTCACTAGCAATGAATGATCTGATACTCCACTTGGTTGGTATGCTACCTTTCTTATTATCTGTGCTGCCTCTTCATTTCCTAGCGTCAGGTCTATTCTAGAAAGTGATGAGTAGGAGCTTGACAGACGGGAAAACTGCTGGTCCCCTGGGTTCCGCACTCTCCATATATCAAGTAACCCTATTTCTTGTGTAAATTGATATAAATGGCTCTCAGATCTACTATGCACCTGTACTCCTGGTGGAAATCTGTCCAAGCTCTTACTCATCACTTTATTAAATTCCCCCATTGCTGTTACTGGTATTCCTGTTTTTCCCACAATAAATTCCGTTAATTTGTACATTACTTCTAACTTAAATGGTGGAGGAATATAAACATTTGCCAAAACAAGTTCCCTGTTCTCTATTACATAGTGCAGGAAAATATATCGTCCTTCTTCATCAATAGCTATTTGCTTACGTGAGAACATTATTCCACTCCTGACAAGTACGCTTACTCCTCTTGAATAAGAGGAATGCACAGAGTGGTATTGATATTGAAATTTTTTAATTCCCCATTGTATCTTAATCGGTTTAATTAGGTGCTTCTCCTGTAGGCAAACCAGCTCTATCCTGTGCAGCTCCAACATATCAAGTACTGCTGTTTTCTTCACTGGGTTACCCATCCCTCGAACATTCCATGACCCTATATTTAATACTCTGGACTCCATGAATGATATAAGGAAACAAGCAAAAGGGGTATAGTATTTCCTACCAAATAACTTCTCCAATTTACCTTCTTAAAACTATAAATATATATCAGTGCACATTAATTTCTCTATCCAACTTAATACTCCACTTTCTTTACCTAATTTTGTGTGTTGTGTACCTACATTTTCCACCTACTTGTGCTGTAAATTGATTTGTCCTTAATTTTCTCTTATTACTTTTTTTTGCCCCTTTTACCTCTAACATAAATATAGTGTATTTCTTCCACTCCTTTAGTGTCTCCCTCCCCACCCTTCTCAATATATCACTCTCCCTACCCTCCCCCCACCTCTCTAGGTTAATCCTAGGGGTTCTTCTCATGACCGGTACATACATCCCCTCTTTACTGCCCCCCACCCCTACTCCACCCCCCCCTCCAACCCCCATCACCCAACTCCCTCTCGCCTTTCTCTTTTCCCTCCCCCACGCTTTCATTACTCTTATTCTTTCTTATGTGCCTCTCTCCTCCCTTCTGTCTAAATGTGTTTATACTAACTGCTCATCCCCCAATATACCCCCATGTGTCACATCAAATCATCTCATCCGGATAACTAAACTTCCTTTTTTTCCCCTCATTGCTTCGTCAATTGTTTTTTTCCTCTAACCATGTTGCTGCTCCCATGGGGGTATCAAAAAATGAGTTCCCCCAGAGCTACCACCCGCAATCTAGCTGGGTATAATAGCGCATATGTGACATCATATTCATGCAGTCTACGTTTAACTGCCACAAATTCAGTTCTACGTTTCTGCAATTCATGTGAGTACCCTGACACCATTAAAATAAATATTCCCTCCTGACCCTACGCAGCAAGATTACCTTGTCACTATAATTTAACAAATTAAATAGCATTGCTCTAGGGTAAACACCTGAAGGTGGATGAATGAAAGGGACTCTGTGTGCTCTCTATATTAAAAATTGTGAAAACGTCTCTCTCCCAAACAGTTCAATAAACCATTCTTCCAAGAACTCGATTGGATTTGGTCCTTCACTCTTCTCTGAAAGACCCACTAGTCTTACATTCGACCTTCGGGAGCGGTTTTCCATTTCATAAATTTTTTCCATTACTCTACCCATCTGATCTTGCAAAATTTTAATCTGCTGTTTTTGTGGGTATATGTCATCCTCTATTTGACTTATCCTCTCCTCCACAGCCTTATTCTTTCTACTGATTTTTGAAGATCCTGCCGTATCAAAATTATTTCTTCATTTATACCCATCATCTGATCCCCTAATGATTGCCTACAAAGATTAACAGCGGTAAGTACATTATTGAGTGATGGTGTTCACTCTGCCTGAGGGGGAGCCCTGCCACTAGTATAGGTTCAGGTCCTTTTGCCCTCTGCTTTACTTCCTGCAGTTCCTGCTGTTACTATCTGTCCTGTTTGTCCTTGACTCCTCCTATCTGATGCAGTTTTAGATTGGGGTTGCTGGGCTCCTTTATTCGGGGTGTGATCCCGATTGTGGGTATATTTCTCCATCTTTGATGCCACCGATACCACCTGAGCCCCCTTCTCCTTATCTTTCTCTTTTGCAAATCGTTATGATTGCAAACCCACATTTTCCTGCGCCATCTGCTCACCCCCCTTACGTCTTGCTGACATTTAACTCCTTATATGAAAATGCCCCCCCCCCCCCCCAAAAAAAACGCCAGGGGGTGTAACACTCTTCAAAATTTCTCTGCACTTTCTCCCATACAGCAATCAAAAAATGTAAAATAGATATAAGCAGGGGGAGAGAGAAAGGATTCCTGCAAAGTCCTATACACTTTTTCCATTACCCTTATGCGGCAGTCAGGAGATATATATGTATTATGACAGTCTTATACACTTTTCCATAGACGTAGGTAGAAACAGAAAACAAAAAACCCTACCAGCTTAATAGGTCTTAGCCCCTGTACACACGGTTGGACATTCTGCCAACCAAATCCGTTGGATTTTGTCCGTCGGATTTTGCCCGTCGGATATTGTCCGAAACTGTTGCATACACACGGTCGAAAAATCCGATCATTCAGAACGTGATGACGTAATTTCGTTACGATGGGACTAGTAGCCAATAGCTTTGATGTAGGAATTTGATCTGAGCATGCGTGGCACTTGGTCCAATCAAAATTCTCTACACGAAGTATGTCCGATCGAACCAGTTGGTCGGAAAATATTTCCAACATGTTGGAAAATTGGGTCCGACGGAGATTCGGACGGAATCAGTCCGATGCATACCACACACAGTCGGATTATCCGACGACGCGGTCCGATAAGATGCATTCCGACGGATTCTCCGACCGTGTGTACAAGGCTTTATACAATCCTTCATAGGTAGCTTCCAGGTAGCTGTTAATAGTCTTTATCTTACCCTTCTTAGCCCACAGCAGACTACAAGGGACTCAAAAAGGGTCTTGCTGACATTTTAACCCCTTATCTGAAAGCACCCCAAAAAAATAAAAAAAATTAATAAATAAAAACCCCATCAGGGGGTGTAACACTCTTCAACAGTTCTCTGCACTTTCTTCCATACAGCAATCAAAACATGTAAAATAAATATAAGCAGGGGGAGAGAGAAAGGATTCCTGCAAAGTCCTATACACTTTTTCCTTTCCCTTATACGGCAGTCAGGAGGTATATATGTATTCTGACAGTTATTAAACTCCAAAACTCCAGGCTGCCAGAGACTTTATGTTTAAAAAAAAAAAAGGAGAGACTTCACTTTACCAGTTTTTCTTTGCACCTCCTTCTTTAATAGCCCGGAAAGCTCTCCATTACCACCACCTCAGTAGCCTGGCTTGCGTCCACATCCATGGGGCGTTTACTTCCAGGATTCGGCACCCCTCCACGCTGCTCCTCTTGGCCCCGTATTCCCATCCTGCAGCCACTGCCTTGCCGTCGCCAGCGAGCTCTCACGCTTTCCCGTGATCCCGTGATACCATTGTTCAGCGATCTCGCTAGTATGCAATGCATGCTAGCACATTATAACACTGCCTTGCAGGAGGATTTTTTTCCCCCCTTAATGAGTTTACTACCATTTTAAACTTTATGAATAAAAAAATAACTTTTAATCTTGCTTAGACATATATTTGAGTCTTGTTCCTTTTTTGCATTGCTACATTCCTTCATAATAATAATAATAATTATATGTTAGGATAATTGTGTATTTATATACTTTATTAAAAAATATAATTTTAATTGGAATATACCATTAATCTCCCTTTTGAAATACATGTCCACTTGCTTGGATCTGATGATGATGCACAGTTAATGTGACTTGTAAGTTGTGCTGTCCAAATGTCACAGTGACCAGGACAAAGTTTACTTAACCTGTATGTTATCACAAAAAAAGGGTAACTAAACAATATCATAAATTAAAATGTTAATAAACAATAACCAACATTTAGAAACTATGCAGATTATTTATATGCATTGATACACATTTAAAAATGTTTTCTTTTCTACAGTATTTTTGATATTTAATGTGCAGGATGGTGCCTTTATTTGTTTGCAAGGGTAATAATTTGTAAAATTGTTGTATAGCCAAAAGCGATAAGCACACTATAGCTTGCCAAAATTGGTGTGTCCAGAAATCTTTTACCAGAGCTTCCACTATAAATACCCCAGGATGTCCTAAGTAGATTATTCACCATCATCATGAGGGGAATCATCCTAGCAATAGTGCTCGCTCTAGCGGGTCAGTCTTCCAGTATTCGTTAATTATTTATTATTAATTATTATTGTAATATGTATTCATTTAATTTTATTTAAAAAATATTTTTCTCAAAAAAATTTATTTAAATGCTGTATTATTTTTTTAAATATGTGTCTATACTGTATATATATAATTATTTTTACATAAAACATGTTACTGCTTTTTAAACACTTTTTCTCTTGGATTGTATTTACCATCACCATTTCTTTTTGTTTTTTAAACAGGCGCGGATAATGCCAAAATAGGTAAAAAAAATCATTTTTTTTCAACAGTTCAATTGTCTGTACAATCAGTTAATTGAATTCCAACATTAAAAATATGTTCTTGTTAATTATATTTCAAATATATGTAGCAAAAGACATTTTTTATCGATAAAACTTGTAATGTACAAATAAATATAGTTTTTCATTAGCATACAATAATTCCAGCAATAAAATAATAACATGTGTAACTCTAGTCATAATTCCAAATTATAATTTTATGTAATAACTATTCAACTCACTCATATTTAAAATAACATTGACTGATGAATATTAGCTTTAGATATTTTACTTTTCACATAATGCACTTGTCAGCTTCTTTAGTTTTATAATCCTGTGCAGGGCAACATAAAATATGCAAAATATTGTTGTACAAACTTTCTATTTATCATTTTTCTTCCTGAAAAATGTTTTATCTGTGCAAATAATCTAGTGCCAGCTACTGCCAGATCTCAGCTACTGCCAGATCTCAGTTACCGGCAGAGCTGGAATGTTTTTCCAACGGGAATAACTGGCATTTTATAAGCCTGTGAGGCTGGATTCACACCAATGCAGTTTTAGTGCTTTTTGCATTTTGCAGATTTGCACTACAGTCCATTTAACATGGTTTCCTATGGAACACGATCTGTATGGCAAATTTGCAAAATGCAAAAAGCACAAAAAATGCATAGGTGTGAATCCAGCTTCAATGCATAACATAGCAAAATAGGCTACACAAATTCAATTTTTTAAAAGAGTATTATTCATGCCTTCATTCCCTTTGATAAAATATCAAATTGGTCATGAAAGGGAATTGGCCTTTAAGACGTGTAAAATAAAGACATGTTAGGTACAAATTATTTGCCCTGCAGTACCATCTGTACATTTTTCACTGCAGCAAGAGCAGTATATGCCCATCCCAACATATTTATGTTGCGAATGAGTAGGTTTTTTTTCCTGCATCTAAACGTTGAGCTCAAAATAAGCCTGTAATCGTCCTAATGTACATGGACACATAGGATAACATTGAGCTGCTTCTACAGGCAGAACACAAAACTCCTGTAGAAGTAGCAATTTTTAAGCCAGTGAGCATGGAGCCTAAAACAACCCATTTCTGTATACTATAGATATAAAAAAACATTATAAATACAGTTTTTCCCCCTTATTTATAAGTTACATAATTATATAGTTGGTAAGGTTGAAAAAGGACACCAGTCCAACCAGTCCAATGGTGTGTGAATGTGTGTGTTTATGTCAGTATTACATCCTATACCCCTGTATGTTGTGATTGTTAAGGTGCCCATCTAATTGTTTTTTGAAACTATCGATGCTCTCTGCTGATACCATTGCTTGTGGAAGAGAATTCCAAATCCTTACAGCTCTTACAGTAAAGAAAACTCTCTGCCGATTATGGTTAAACCACTTCTCTTCTAATGGAATAGCCACGTGTCTTTTAAAATTTCCTTACATAGAAAAGATTTTTGCCTATGCTAGGGTCACCTGTAAGGTATTTGTACATTGCTATCATATCCCCTCTCAATCGTCTCTTCTCCAGAGAGAATAGGTTCAATGCTTGAAGTCTTTCCCCATAGCTGAGGTCCTCCAGTCCCTTAATTAGCATCGTTGCCTTTCTCTGGACCCTCTCCAGTTCCAGCACATCCCTCCCAAGGACAGGTGTCCAGAACTGGACGACATACTCCGGATGAGGCCGGACCAGAGTCTTGTAGAGTGGGAGAATTATCGTTTTATCGCTGGCGTTAATTACGTTTTAATGCATGACAATATTCTGTTGGCTTTGCTTGTATGTCATTGCTGAGCCTGTCATCTACTAGGACCCCCAGGTCCTTTACCATCCTAGATTCCCCCAGAGGTTCACCCCCTAGCGATTAAATTGCATTCCTATTTTTGGCACCCAAATGCATTACTTAAAATTTTTCAACATTAAACCTCATTTGCCATGTAGTTGCCCACCCCATTATTTTATTTAGGTCTTCTTGTAAGGTTTCCACATCCTGCGGAGACGTTATTGCCCTGCTTAGCTTAGTATCGTATGCAAATATTGAGATTGAGCTGTTTATCCCATCCTCTATATCATTTATGAATAAATTAAACAGAATTTATTATTTAAGTGATCACATTCTCTTTGTTCTCAGCTGCTAGGGGAGGAGAAGTGGCAGCATACTGAGCTTCCCAGTGAATGGCTGTGCAGTGGTGGGTGTCTCAGGACAAAGCTGACCATTAGAGGAGAGCAGGCTGAGTTTGCAGCACAGCTAGAGAACTGAATACGGTGTGCTCTCCTGCTTAGTGTGGTCACTTTTTAATAGGAAAGCAGAGGGACTGGCAGAAACACCAGGGATTTCACACAAAGGAAATAATAAAAAAAGAACAGGATACATTCTCATACAAGTATATGGTACAGCAGGCATATATCAGGAATATGAAGTGTTCGGATAACAAAAGTTTTAATAGCTGTTATGCCCTGTACACACGGTTGGACTTTCCGACGGAAAATGTGCGATCGGATCTTGTTTTCGGAAAATCCGATTGTGTGTGGGCTCCATCTCACTTTTTCCGCTGGATTTTCTGATGCACAAAGTTTGAGAGCAGGATCTAAAATTTTCCGACAACAAAATCCAATCGCATAAATTCCAATCATGTGTAGACAATTCCCGACGGACAAAGTGTCACGCATGCTCAGAATAAACGAAGAGACGAAAGCTATTGGCTACTGGCCCGTTTATAGTCCCGACAAACGTGTGTGACGTCACCTCGTTCAGAACAATCAGATTTTCCGTCAACTTTGTGTGACCATGTGTATGCAACACAAGTTTCGGCCAAAATCCGTTGGAAAAAATCAGACGGATTTTGTGGTCGGAATGTCCGACCGTGTGTACAGGGCATTAGTAATTTAGTCACAATTAACCCGGACTTTTTCTATAATGTTGAAACCATTTCACCAATGTTTCAAGAAGCCTCCTCAGTTCCAAGAACTTCATTAGAACAACTTGGATAAGTGGCAAAATGTTGTCAACTTAACAGAAATGAATGCAATTACTAACTATACCATGACCTGCATAACTGAGAACCTTCACATACATTCCGACCTTAACACTTCATGTAAAAGTGGCAATGTCGTCATAAATATATAGAATGCAATAAATATATAGAGTGTCCTATCAAGTCCTGCCTTCATCTCGCAATTAACAAATGCTTTCTTCCATAGATCCTACATTCAGCCAGAATAAAATAACAATGTACAACTATGAGACCTTTACCATGATCGGACTTCCAGAAAATGAGTTTGGCCGTACTGGAATTAATCTGATTGCTAAACTGGAGATCAGGGCTCATGGTCAACACAGATACTTATTGAAGGTAATAAAAACAAATTAATCTAAAGCAATTGGGGGATATTATGGACCTTTATAGGCATGCACCAGATTTTTATAGCATGTTTCGGAAAGTGCTTAATTTTTTTACGGCTTCGCTGTGATAAATCCTAACCCTGTGTCTTTGCCTCCCAGGTATGACAATAAACTCAAATCAGATATCATCTCACAGTGCTTTCTGTAATCATCTAGTTTATTAATAAAAGAGCTGGTTAAAGAAAGCACTGTGAGTTCTCTCTGCTATTTGATTTGAGTGTGTTGTCTTTCCTGGGAGGTAAAAGCACCTCTGCGGGAAGGATCGATTCATTTTCCTGGACAATTTATGGTGATGAACACTTGGTGAGAATGAGCGCTATTTGGACCTACAAATCACAAGGTGCCATACATTATTGTGCGAGCGCAACTGGTGATTGCTCGGGGTAGAGTCAAATCACATTAGTATCTTTTCAGTTTTGGGTGGAGTGTGATTTATGGGTTTGAAGGTGTCAAAGACTACATGGAACATAATAGCGGTGAATCACACTTCCCATATATTGGATCACTGGATGTTACAGGGATTGGACATTTAGCCTGGGTTGCCACATATGCGATGTCAGACATCGCATGTGATTCTCATTGCTGGTGCCGATCACACGCGATGTCTGTGCAATGCGAGTTTAGCCATATAGTTGTATGACTGAACTCGCATTGGATTTGCACTAAAATAGTGAAGGAACCTTTTTATTCCCTACACCGGAATCGGAGCGCATGGGTGTTCACATGTGCTCCCATTCCTGTCCGAATTCATAGTTCACATTGCGATCTGTGAACCGATCTGGGGGTGTCATTAACTTAGTATTGACTTTGTATTAACTTTGTAGTGTGTACTGCCTGCGAGGGAGATGCGATGCAGGAACCGGTACTGGAATCACGCTGGTTCCCGCATCGCTATAGTGTGAACCAAGGCTGAAATGCAAATATGTTGCAAACCAGGGGTAGGCAACCTGGGGCCCTCCAGTTGTTGCAGAACTACAAGTCCCATAATGCCTCTGGAAGTAATTGTAACTGCCAGTCTTGCAATGCCTCATAGGAAATCAACCCCTGCTGTAAACAGAGTGCTGTTTTATATTTTATTTTTTTCACAATTTGTTGTTGTTTTATATTTTATATATTTGGTTTGTATAATTATTGTAGCACTACATTTATAAATATTCAAAACGTCTTGGAGAGTGAATTTACCGTATTTATCGGCATATAACATGCACAGTCATTTTAAGAGTGAAGTTTCAGGAAAAAACCTTACATTTTAAATAAGGCAGCTATTGGCGTATAACACGCACACGCTATTTGCACCCGATTTTCATGGTGAAAAAGTGAGTGTTATATGCCAATAAATACAGTAGTTTTTTTTTTCAAATTCTGTCTCCATGGCTACCAGTGTTAATTTTGTCAAATTTCAATTTTTGGCTTTAGTTATAGTCTTTTGACTAAAATTCCATTTTAGTTTTAGTTGTATTTAAGTCTTTTGACTAAAATGGCATTTTAGTTTTAATCTTATTTTGGTCATCTATTTTGTTTTCATTTTAGTTCTATTTTGCTTAAAATAAAATAAATTTTAAATAAATTTAAATAAAATTTAGTCGACGGAAATGTTCTCGTTGACAAAATTAACACTGATGGCTACATATCTTCTTTGTCCCACCTATTCAAAAATGTTTTGACTCTAGGCCTAGGTCTAGGTGGCCTTTCTATAAATTGTAACCCAAGCGGGTCCTTGCATCAAGCAGAATTTCCCCACAGTTATGACTAAACATCCATAAAAGATTTTATTGTCTGAGGCATGATATCGCTTGTGCTAAGTTTTTTATTTAACCAGTTCCCCATTCAGTAAGCTGTGTCTGGTGCTGCACTTTGTATGGTTTGTATAATCATTGTAGTGCTACATTTTTAAATATTCAAAATGTCTTGGAGAGTGGATTTTTTTTTAAATTCTGTCTCCATGGCAGTGTTAATTTTGATGTAAAATTCCGATTTGGTTTTAGTTATAGTCTTTTGACTAAAATGCCATTTTAGTTTTAGTAGTATTTGGGTCATCTGAATTGTTCTAGTTTTAGTTGTATTTTTTTAATCGACTAAAATAGTGTTAATTTAGTCGATGGAAATATTCTCGTTGAAGAATTTACAATAATGGCTACATATCTTTTTTGTCCCACCTATTCAAAAATATTTTTATGCTAAGCCTAGGTCTAGGTGGCCTTTCTATAAATTGTAACCTGAACGGTACCTTGCATCAAGCAGATTTTCACAATGGTTATGACTAAACATCCAAAAAAGATTTTATTGTTTACTTCAGTTATTTATTTTTTATCAAAGGGGTTTTTATTTAGACAATACCAAGTACAAAAAAAATAAAAATTAAAGAACAGGTACAAAAGCTTTTTCCATTCCATTATACCAGTAAACATAGCCGTAAACAACTCACACGCATGCAAATTTGTTACATTGGTAAGCTGCATCTCTGTTCTGCAAAGTTACCTGGTTAACCTATCCGCCCTTCCAAATGGATGGGATTTGAGTGATGGGTTTGTGGGACCCGCAGGAAGCCATAGGGCTCATTTACATCACCCCTATGTTCCCTGGGAGCTCCCAGTCTATACTCAGCCCATGGCACATTGCAGTACCATCATCAGAATAAGCTCTCTTGGGGATAATCCAGGGACATTAAGCCATGTAGACCAGAGTTTCTAATATTTAGTAAGTTGACCACTATGTTGATATATGTACCTTTTCAAGAGGAGGGGGGGGGGGGGGTTATAGATCTCCAACCTAAAAGAATGAAGGGCTGAAATAGGGCCCTGGAGAAAGCCACTCTTACGTCAGTTATTTCTGATGCATGACATTGCTTCTGTTACATCATACAGTAAGCAGTGCAAATAAACATGACCTTTTATTTCAATGCTAATAGTTGTAGATTTGTTATGTTAAACATATTTCATGGACTTTTATTAATACCTAAACTACTGTTACTTTTCTTTTATAGGTTGTGTCTATTAACGTAAAAGAGGTTACAGGTATGTGGCCCAAAGATCCATTCACTCGCTCCTCTAGCCTGAGCCAGGTTCTGTCTGAACAGTTTTCCAAACACATTGAGTTTGAGTATCACGATGGACGTGTTGGAGACCTCTTTGCCTCTAGTGATGTTTCAGATTCTGTCCTCAACATATTCAAAGGAATTCTCAGCATGTTCAATGTCAACATCAAGAAATCGCAGAATGTGTACGATCTGCAGGAGGTTGGTGTTTGTTTCTGAGATTTTGATAAGTCTTTGACATTATTTAGAGGAAATATAATATACGTTTAGCTCAACAAGAGTATTTGGCTGATATAAATATGAACATAGAGGTGTACAGTAGAACAGTGGTCATCAACCCTGTCCTCAGGGCCCACTAACAGGCCAGGTTTTATGTATTACCTTGGGGAGATGCAGACTAGAATACTGCAATCACTGGGCAGCAAATGATATCACCTGTGATGGATTTCAGTTATCTTGCAAACCTGGCCTGTTAGTGGGCCCTGAGGACAGGGTTGACCACTGCAGTAGAAGCATTTCTTTCAATGATTCCTCATAGTTTCTATAAATGATTTCATAAGGTTGTCATGCATGTGAGAAACACCATACATCTTTAACTATCAGTATGGGATTACAGATATTTAAAGACCTAAACAGCTTGGGTGCACACATGTTCAAATATAAAAGAAGGCAATCTAAGACAATACTTTTTCTTTTACTGAAATTTTATTGAATTTTTTCAATAAAACAAGTAAGAGAGGTACAATAACGAAGTGGAATCATAAAGTATCAATATACTTTGTATAAATATCGCTGCCCAAATGCAGAGTAAAGGTGGCAATTGGCTTATAGTGTAATATGACATGGATAAAGCAAGACTTACAGGATATCTATTTGTAAGAATAAGTGGGTGATCTGTAACATTAAGATAATTTGTTCACAAAAAATGCCAAAAAATACATAATCCGGGCAATCAAATCAATATCATGTATTCCAAACCACTGGCATCCTAATGATTCTGTGACCCAATTGAAAGATATTAGAAAAAAGCCTGGAAGAAAAAAGAAGGGGGGGAGGGGTCCAAAGCAGAAAAGGGGGGGGGGGATTAATCAGTTAAAGCCTATGCTGTTATTCCAGAGCTTGCAGGAGCTCAACAAAAAGGGGAAGGACGTAAAGACAAGCAGCAAGAAGATAAAAGAAGGAGAAAGAGAGGGAATGAAGTGGAGAAGGGATGGATTCGGGCACCACAGAGGTTTTAGGCTGTACCACATGGAACCTTCACAGTTCTAGGAATTGGGAGGTCATTTGAGAAGGTGGAAAGTGGTCTATCCAGGGTTGCCAAGTCCGTTGAAATTTGTTGTACGTGTCCTCAAGGATCACAGTCAATATTTTGTCAATAAGCATGCCGTGAACACGGTTTTTAATGTCTTCAAAGCTGAGAAGTGGTGTTTTCCATGACCTCGCTATTGTCTGCCTCGTAGACAATATTTTTTTTACTATGGGTTGGGACTAATAAAAAACCCCTGTCAGTTTCTCTTTTCATCTGTGTCCTGTTGAAGAGATTTATCTTCTCTTCCTCTTATAGAGACAACAGGAAGTGATAGGAAATCTTTGCAATGTCAGAGAAATCAACTCTTAGTTGTCACAAAACAAATATCCCCACTGAAAAATGTCCTCTCTCACTTTTCTGGTGGCATGGCAAAATTGAGTTTGTAGTCACCGTGACAAATAAATAAAGTATGTCCCCTAATGAGGATACAGACAGCAATAAAAACATTTTAGATACACTTTAAAAACAGAATATGTTTGAGGTTAACATTCTTTTAATGTTCTATGATCACTTATCTTCTTCTTTCTGTATTACAGTCCAGCATTGGGGGTGTCTGTCACACCAGATACGTGATCCAAGATGACAAGAAAGCAAAACAACTGGTTGTTGTGAAAACCGTTGACTTTAACAGCTGTCAAGACAAAGTGTCAAAGAATATTGGAATGGTTTTCATGGATAAATGTGAACCTTGCGAAAAGGTACAGTTTATTTCTATATAAAATCTATAGGGAAAAAGCAAGATTTAAATGTGCAGTTGCTGTCCATAATGACCAATGAGATTCCTCATTTCATATTCCCAGAAATGAAAAGATGGCTGCTGACTGGTCTCTATGGTCTCTAACTTTCTTAACATTTTCTTAACATTTTCTTTTCACAAGTTTTTTTTTTTTGTACGTAGTCCCTTTTTTGATGACTGACTTTCTCTCTTTCCTTCATCTAGATGCACAGGAATATACGTAATGCTGCACTATCCACCATTAAGATTAGAGACAATGTTATCAAGGAGGTCGTCTTAGAGCACATCATAAATTACAGTCCATTACAGGAACGTAATGGTGGTGCCGTAATGGAAACCAAGTGAGTATTTATGATTAAAGGCATATTAATCCTCTTGCAAATTCACATCTGTTTAGCAACAACTACAATTAGGAGGCCTGTACCCTAAGAACCTCTTTGGTGTACACTGTCTCCACCCACAAAAGACTGTCCAGATTTAATTGCCAGCAATTTTGTCTTTCATACTAACAGTGGAAATCCCTTTAATAACACAGTGGGAACTGGAAGTAGCCATTCTATGCTTTTTTTTTTGCAAAGCCCCTGAAAGTCAACCTAAAGTGTCTTTTTGTTTTTAGGCAAGTCCTGACCTTGGTTGGAACCAGAAGCAGTCAATCATCCCTCCCTCAGATTCCGCTCCTCAACCGCGGAAATATCTTTTACGTTTTTGATGATGAATTATACCAGATTCCTTTTGTACTTGTTAGCAACAAGAACATTGAGGCTCAGGTAACATGCTAAAACCTGTTTTTTTTTCTTTTCCTAGTGGTTTTAAATAAAACTAACAGAATATAGTAGGAAATGTACCCAAATTATTATTGTTTTCACAACTTATGTTCTGGTTTTCACACTTTACTAATCTGACAATTTCTGTGCTTTACTCCTATCAGATGGAGCACGTTGTACAACAGATAGTACAAAACAACCAGGAGAAGATCCAGTCGGATGTCTCAATTAAATTCGCTGAACTAATTCAGCTGATTCGCAAGTCTTCTCCTGAGATTCTCCACACCATATGGAAGCAACTTGCTCCAAAACCAAGACACAGGTCAGCAAGCTCCTTACCCATTATGTCATAGCTCCTAGTGTATAAAGGCTTATCCAGGCATGTACTGGCCATCGGGACCACTCAACGTCTCCTGGTGGGCCGGTGAGGTAGTGGTGAGGTAGTCCTGGAGCCACTCCTCACTGACAGGAATGATTGTGATTTCATTCCTCTCACCAGGGAGTGAGGATTAGACTTTCTGCCAGCCTGCAGGGGGAGATAGACAGCCATCAGACTTTCCTTCCTCTCCCCCCTTATCACTTGTCACATGACTGGAGAGAGGAACGAGAAGCTGCCTTCATTCTGGAGAGCTGTGAGTACACGTGGGAGGGGGGATGCTCTGATGCAAGGGTGAATCTGATAGGGACACTCTGATGCAAGGAGGTATTTGATAGGGAAACGCTGATGCAGGGGGGGCACTGTGATGGGGTACATTCTGATGCCCCAGAAGTTTGTGAACTGGCTCCATTGAGAGCCGGTCACACTCTCCTGTCATGCAAATTGGGTGCAGGGAAATCTGTGTGAGCCCAGCCTAAAATCTAAAGATGGGTCCAAGCTCTTTTTCTGATCTTCCTAAATTCCACTCAGTCTACCCATATTTGGGAAAAGAGTGTCTATTATTAAACTCCATCCTCCCAAACAGCCTGACAAGTGAAACACTTGGACCATAATAGGTGCTAGGGCCGTGCCTTGCTAATTGTTTTTCATGGTAAAGGTAACTTGTTCCAAACACATGAAGCAGTTCACTATAACTAAATTAGAATTCTCCTGCAATGCTTGTCACTGTCTAGGTTTCTCAAACTTTTTTCAGTCAAGACACCCATAAAAATGATGCAAGGCGCCCCATTCTAAAATTTCGAACACTAGTTTTACATAATGCACCAACATCTACACACATAGGTCACCCAACATTAAAGGTGATTTATTTTCACAAAGCAAATATATCTGTGCACACTGGTACTAACTAGTTTCCAGTGTTTCTATTCTGTCTCAGTTTCTCTCTTTCAAGCAGCAAAGGTGACCCCAATGCTCATGGAGAGGGGCAGGGGATGGGCAAAAAGGGACACTTTTCAGGTGCCGGATGTGCTCCTAATTACCCAACATCATCAGTTGTTAGAACACCACTCCCTGATCTGCATGGTATCCAAGGTTCTAATTCTGTACAACAAAAAAACTCTGGCTTTGTGCAACAAAACAGTGCAGGCTTGATCCACTCGTCATCTTGTTGACAATTTATGGGACAATTTTAGTAATTTTTCCATGGTACCCCTAAAGAACCTTGATAGCACCTTATTGAAAAAAGACTGGTGTAGACTAACATTGTAATACAGAATGTAATAGTCTCAATGTGGTGCCACAATGTATATCTATCTGCAATATCTAAGTACAGTGCAGTGTTGAACGTTCCTAACCCAGCTTTCTGCTAAGGAGTTAGATATTTCAACAACATAATCCAAACATAATCCACGTACTGGTTGCTCAGCAGTGATAACATGAATTTACAAAAGTAAAAGACATTTCTGCAATACTTCCCAATTTCCCTTTGGGATTAATCAAGTATTTTGTATTGTATTGTATTGCATTGTAATATTTTGGCTTCATTCCCTCCTAATAATAATGTCATATGTGTCAGATAAACGTTAAAGCCCAACTGAAAAACTTTAGGGATAAATAAGTATGCTGTGAAAAGGTTTTTGACACACCTTAATTTTATTTTTCGGCTCTAGGCATAGGTGTTCGCACAGCGTGTGGCAGCGCACACCCTAGTCACCCTGTTTAGACCCCTGATATTTCATCATAGCCCCCTAATGGGGCTCCTAAAAAAAAATTGTAAAAGTATAATGAAAAATATAAAATTGTAAAAAATAAAATAATACAAATAAAAACTACTGACACTGTCCACTGCCCTACTGACACCAACTCTGCCCTAATGACACCATTCACTGCTTTATTAACACCATCAGTACATATGCACACACGTATGTGTTTGAGCTCTGGTGTGCACACCCTAATGCAATAGGCTGTGCACGCCTATGGATCGAGGCATAGCAAAAACTTCCAAGACTAGGGAGCTTTCATCATAGGGCCCTCTGCACTCTGTGTGGGGGCAGGGGGTCTCTCCAGAGCTCTCCAGCATACCTACCTGCTGAGTTAGATCAAAATCTCTGCAGTCAGCAAAGACCATACAGGACACAGTGTTCCTCTCTGCAGTTTTCTGCCCTGATTTAGAAAGACGTTCTACCCCTGGAGCTGAACTATATACAACATACACGTAAGGCACGTGCAAAACATTTTCTTTAAGGGAAGTCTATCAAGAGGAAAATCTGGAGGCTACCAAAGCTGATCTCTGAATTATATTTGTAGAAGCATGCAAGTGAACTTGCCACAGCTGTATATTAGACATCAAAAAATGTCCAATTGTGTATTTACTCTGACATAAATCAAATTTCCTCTAAAATTTCTTCTGTAAATACAGACTATTTAAAAGTCAGTATTTCCTCAACCCCTTTATGCCGACAGTATGCAAATATGCGGCCTCTCGGTGGGTCGGCCTTAAGGCTGAGCGGCCACATATTGGCGTACCAGATTGTAAATATAGCTGTGCCAAGAGCGAGCGTCCTGAGCACTCCTGGCACAGCGGCTAATGTACAGATCCTGTTTGCTACTTCCGATCATGTGACCACTGTAACAGCCAATCACGGCGGTCACATGATCATAAACCCCGCCCCGTCTCCCAGCATCTGAAACTACTTAAAGTGCCAGGAGGTGCAGGTGCAAAGGGGTTAAGCTTAAGGCTGTGACAGCTCTCTGGTTTAGAAATAGGTCACTCAGCACTGCATTGTGGGAGTGGGTATACATTTTAGCTTCATATCCTGGAAGTGGCTTATTTAGTTATTATTTATCATTGAGCTTACCTAAGTACTGGTACAAATTTACTTTAGGACTCAAAATCGTATATACTAGAGTTGTTTAATCTTTTAAATGCAACAAAGCTCCCCTCTTTTTCCCCATTTTATATCTTATCCCATGTTTATTGCCAGGTTAAACACAGTGATGCTGGTGATGGTAGCTAGTTAGCCTAACTTGAGACACTGAGCTAGATAGCAGGGGTTTATGCCTTGGTGCAAGGGCCAATCATCAGCCCAGCTGTACATAGTTTATTGACTAGAAATACCTACGTGTTGTAATGCCTTTTCTGTCTACCTAAAATCACTTTTTCTATTATGATTTACTATAGTCAGTTGTTTCTTCTCCTGCAGAAATTGGCTCCTGCAAGGTCTTCGCATGGGCGGAACTGCAAACAGCCTGAAGTTTATTCAGCAAATCCTTCACAATGATGAAATCACTGATGCAGAAGCAATAGTGTTGGTTCCCATTGCATTGCAAGTGACCAGAGGCAGCCAGCAGGCCTTGCAGATCTCCAAAGTACGTATTGTTGTCAGGGTTAATATTTAGCAAGGATAACTTGCCACAAATTTGTGGCAGCATTGAATTGTAAGTCTTGTTAACTTGCTGCATATTTTCACTGGAAAGTTGTACACTTGCAGGGCACCTGAAGCACAAGTTCTTGTTGACACTTTTCAAAATTCCTCCACAGTGACCCCTGTGGTGGGCTGACTATTGCACAACATAACCGAACAAGAACTTGCAGCAGACTTGCAGAATGTTTGCGAAAAAAAGTTGATCTGGAGTCATGCAATGCAGAGTAGCTGCAATTGTACAATAAACTTGTGAAGCATGGCAGGTCTAGCAATAGCTTATCAAGTAATTTTCAAACTTGCAGATCATTTGCTTGCTATCTGGGCTCTATCTTCAAGTCTCAAGGTGCCATGTAACTAAACAGATTTTAGGCTTGTAAATGTTGCTGTAGTATGCCATTTTCCCTTAATTGCATACAGATCATTAGCCACATGCATGTTCTCAGTGGGCTGACAAGCCACTCAGAAACTTTTACTCTGGTTTCAGCCCTTTTAATCAATAATAATAGTAAAAATAATAAAAAATACAGTAGTAACTATTTATGCATTGGAAATGTCACCCCATGCAAGACATAATGGGATATTGAATAGTGCCATCACTGCATGACCAAGCTTGACAGTGGTCCTTCTACAGGTTTCTAGCTACAGTATTTAGGCTTCTTATTGGTCAGTTTGCTTTTTTTCCAGGAGTTAATCAAAGACCCCAGAATCCAGAAAAATCCAACACTTCGCAAACTCACAATCCTGGCTGATGGCACAATGGTCAAAAAATACTGCGCTCACATGTCTACTTGTCCTATGTCTGCTCTGGAGGTAAGTTATTCTTGACTGGTAAAGTAATTTTTTTTGTTTTCTATGGAGAAAATCATATTTGTATCTGTGATATGCACAAGGGTCGTCACATTTGCTCCATATGTATAATATGCATAAGGTTATTTATGCAGTCTGTTGTTAGCAGGTTCCCCTCTCACTGCTGTCTTCCACCCATAGTAGGTTGCTATTGGTGGAAAGAGAGAGCAGAATCCTTCCTCCAGCAGCTACTGCAGCCCCTGCATGACAGGAGTGACCCTGCCATAGAACAGAGTGCCAACAAGTTCCGAGCCTAATTTTTTTCCATCACATAAATACACATAAATACACCATGATTAGGGCAGCTGGGCCCTCCTCTTCCCAGCCTTGGCCCAATATGAAAAAGACCATAACCTTTAGACATGAGTTAGAAAATGTCTAATATCACTAAATGGGTCAAAGGTAACTTAAAGTGTAGCTATATTCCTCACCTTTCTTTTACTATAGTGTCATTAGTATGTAGTAGAGTAATGATGGACTGGTATCACAATATTACAATACATAGCTGTCAATGGACATAGATTCCTTGGACACCAGCTGTGCTGTTCCATCCTATGATAAGCAGTCACCGCCATATTTATACGTACACTTTTATAGTAATCAACATCCCTCATTAGGCTCAGGAGCAGAGTTTTTTTCGTTTTTTTCTTTACTTTTACACCAGGCTACAAGGGTAGACCAAGAAAGAAGGCCACTAGGTCTCCAATATAAAAATGTTGTGTTCGATTGTTCTTGCTATTATTACAAAGCTGTTTTTCCTCTTTTAGACCCTCCATGATTTGGCTGCTGATGCCATCAGTAAGGGCCACGAAGCGGACATGTCTTTGGCTTTGAAAGCTCTGGGTAATGCTGGTCAGCCTCAAAGCCTCAAAATGATCCAAAAATTCCTGCCAGGAATTTCTTCCAGTGGTGCTCATCTTTCAGTCAGGATCCAGGTTGATGCGGTCCTAGCTTTGAGGAACATCGGCAGACGGGATCCAGGCAAAGTAAGTGAACTTTCTTTTTAGTTTTTAAAATGTGAAATAATCCACATATTTTTTTGACACGTGATGGAATGAGACATGTGAATACCCTCTGTTTCTCAAACCAGCAACTGAATGGCGCTGTGTTGCGATATGCACACACACCAGCTAAATCACCAGACATCCCTGGATTTCAATGCTATTTTTTTTATTCTTTGATGAAGGGCGCAATTTCAGACACCTGAAACAGGATGGGTACTAAACTTAATCAATAAACTTTTTTTTTTCTTAATGAATTTAACCTTGTGGTATATGTCTTCAATCTCCAGGTAAGAGTTCTGTTTTACAAAGGTTTTACTGTATCATGCATTGATTTGGTTAGAAGGCTTTTTGATTCCTTTAGTCCCTTCGCACCATAACTTGCATCTATAATGTCATTTCAGGTGCAAGAAATCCTCATGAAAGTCTACATGAATCGTGCAGCTCACACAGAAGTGAGGATGGGGGCTTCTATGGCCTTATTTGAAACCAAGCCCAGCCCCGCCATGGTCCTCAACATTGCAAACGTGGCCGTAGGAGAAAGTAAAGTCAACCTACAGCTTGCCAGCTATATCTATTCTCAACTTAAAGCCTTATCTATGAGCAGAATTCCCCAATTGGAATCTCTGTAAGTACCAACATTTTAAGAACTCTAAGCCCTTGTACACACGATCAGAGATTCCGACGGAATGTGTCCGATCGGAGCGTTTTGTTGGATATTCTGACTGTGTGTGGTCTGCATCGGACTGTTTCCTTTGGAATATCCGTTGGACCAAATTTTCCAACTTGCCGGAAATATTTTCCGACAAAATGCTCCGATCGGACAAAGTGCCGCGCATGTTCAGATCAAATTCCTACATCAAAGCTATTGGCTACTAGCCTGAACGTAGTCCCGTTGTTACGAAATAACGTCATCACGTTCTGAACGATCAGATTTTCCGACAACTTCGTCCGACCGTGTGTATACAACAGTTTTGGACAAAATCCGACGGATTTGGTTGTCGGAATCTACGACCATGTGTACAAGGGCTAAAAGGGTTTCAGTGTCAAAAAAGAAATGCATGTTAGTATACGGTCTTTAATTTCTTTTTTAAAGATATTTGTTAGGGTTGCTGCTTTATATCTAATCGGACATCCTTTCACTAGGGCTGCTGCTTCTAATGTTGCAGTGAAGCTCTTCAACCCAAGCATTGATAATCTGGGATACGGCTACAGCAAGGTCATTCATTTTGACCTATTTAAATGTAAGTATGACAGTAAATAGAGAGCGCTAACTGCTTAATGCATAATAATTGCTCAGATACTAAAAAGTGTTCTTTCTATGGTAGATTCCCTCATGGCTGGATTTAATGTAAAAGTCCACATAATGAACAGTCCATACACCTTGTTACCTGCATTCGTGGTTATGAAACTCCGGTCCTATGTTGGCAATTATGAGGTTGACGTAGCAGAGGTATGGCTACATTTGTTCTATATTCTTCCATAGCTTAACTGTTTTCCAAATGTGAACATTAGATAATGATGTTAATTTCCTAAAAACGTAGAACACATTAACCTTGCAAGTGAATGTGTTTAAAAATCACATCAGCATGTTACCTGTCAGCACTTATGCACTGCGGTACACCAAATTGGTTCCTAGTTTTGGGATTACAAAAGGTTAATTCTAGGACAGATGGATGTACTTAGGACAGTATCTGAAAATATATTTATAGGCCTGAAGTTCATATTTAATTATTCAAAGTTATCAGCAACCTTAAGCAATTAATGCATGCTGAAGAAAGCTACTCAGATTTATGTTCACCTGCGATTAACTAGATTTGTGAATGACATATTTTGTTTTTTACATTTGTTTCTACTGTCTACAGATTGGTATAAGAGCTGAGGGACTCGCTCAGATCCTGAGACGACAAGATATTCAGTTTAAGCAATTGCCAGTCTATAAGAAGATCGCCCAGATTGTGAAATTGGTGAGACTGGCTTGCTTTATTCTTTTATATCCCATCAACCTATTCCAAAGTGCTATAAAGTGTTTATTAAAGTGGTTTACAGTAGTTCCTGCCTCGTAGGAGCTTGCAATCTAGTAAAAGATGTAGCTTAAGTTTGAAGGCCCTAGGAAAAAAATGAACCTTCCACCCACCACCACCCCCCATTTTCTAACAAAAGCTTCAGCTATTCTTTTTAATTTTCTAGGTGCTGATTTGTAACAGAAGAGCTGTGTTTCAATTATATACTTTATTTATGATTTTATAAGCCAAGTGCCGACTGAGAAGAAGGAGAGGTTATAGTTGGTACTCCTCCTGACCACATATGACCAGGAGCAGCTCTATACTAGGCTTACAGTAGATACATTACTACTACATTAATACAGACACAAAACCACTTTGGTCAAAAATCAATGACTATACCTAAATACTTGTAGAGGGAAACCAGAGCATCTAGAAACCCACACAAACACGGTAACAACATACAAACTCCAAGTAGACATTGTATCTCGTGGAACCAATAGAGTTTTGTGTGTTTTTCCCTCCTTTCTAAATGTTTCACAATAAATCAACTTGCACCTTTGTACTTTTTTTTTTTTTGCCAGTTAAAGGGATTCAAGGCACAACCTTCGCAGATACCATTGTTTTCTACCTACATCAAGTTCTTCGGCCAGGAGCTTTCATCCAGTGATATCAACAAAAACACCATCCAAACTATAACTCAGGTAAGAACTGCCACAGGTTCAGAAATATAGAATCTACCTATATTTTGCCTGTTGTCTCTTTTAACCTACAATCTTTTTGTTTGATTTAATTTAGGCAATAAACGAACCAACAGAAAGGCATGCTACCATCAAGAACGTCATCAATAAGCTTTTGACTGGCATGGTTGGCCATTACGCTCGAGCGATCGTGGCTACTGAGGCCCGCCACATTCTACCCAGCACTGTTGGTTTGCCAATGGAGTTTAGCTGGCACACCATGATTGTGGGAAATGCCCCGATCAATCGTATGTACACCTGTTTTTTTTTTTTTTTTTGCAAATAGAAATTATTATGTAATGCGTGCTATAATAAAGGGACAGTCATCCCAGAGCTGATCATTTAAAATGTGTTAACACTGGTAGGTTTAATTACCCAGGAGCTTGTTGTCATGTATACTCCAGCCCCAGCCTGCTGACAGGACAATGAAAGAAAAATACTCTGTATTGTCAAAAGTATTGAGACACCTGCCTTTACACGCACATGAATTTTAATGGCATCCCAGTCTTAGTCCGTAGGGTTCAATATTGAGTTGGCCCACCCTTTGCAGCTATAACAGCTTCAACTCTTCTGGGAAGGCTGTCCAAAAGGTGCAGGTCAGTCAGGTTCCTCCACCCCAAACTTGCTCATCCATGTCTTTATGGACCTTGCTTTGTGCACTGGTGCAAATGATTTGGTGGAGGGGGGATTATTGTGTGGGGTTGTCTTTCAGGGCTTGGGCTTGGCCCCTTAGTTCCAGTGAAGGGAACTCTTAAAGTGTCAGCATACCAAGACATTTTGGACAATTTCATGCTCCCAACTTTGTGGGAACAGTTTGGTGATGGCCCCTTCCTTTTCAAACATGACTGCATACCAGTGCACAAGGAAACGTCTATAAAGACATGGATAAGCGAGTTTGGTCTGGAGGAACTTGACTGGCCTGCACAGAGTCCTGACCTCAACCTGATAGAACACCTTTGGGCTAAATTAGAGTGGAGACTGCGAGCCAGGCCTTCTCATCTAATAGCATTGTCTGACCTCACAAATGCGCTTCTGGAAGAATGGTCAAACATTCCCATAGACACACTCCTAAACCTCGTGGACAGCCTTCCCAGAAGAGTTGAAATTGTTATAGCTGCAAACTCAATATTGAACCCTATGAACTAATGCTGGGATGCCATTAAAGTTCATGTGCATATAAAGGCAGGCATCCCAATACTTTTGGAAATATTGTGTAACCTATTGTGTATTGTCTAACCTGCGCTACCTCTAATCCAATTAAATCATATACAGGGTGCTGCAAACAGTATAATTGTGTTCTTACAACCTATGTATAAATAATATTAAGAGTAACACTGTTGCACCTACCTAATTATCTATGAATACATCCAAATAATTAAAAAGAAATAGATTATATTGATGCTCTTCCAATAATACCAACTCTAAACATGAAATACAATAGTGTTCAAAAATATCACTCAACATCCATAAATCAGATATGCATCATAAGCTGTGTCAATATGCAATTGTACAAGTCCATGTTAGCTATATATAAATGTCTCTTCTATATATAATCAGTCTCTTGGCGAAGAGTGACCAATAATTCTTGCTTCCCCAAAAATCTTCCAATATTCCACCTCTTTTGTAGTTTTAATTGCATAAACAGTGATTCCCACCACCGTTCACTCATGCGCTCACCTCAAATGGTGGACCTGTCATGCGAAAGATCACATTTTGCTTTCCCCACTAAGGGGCTACTTTATTGTTCCTCTCAGATGGGGTCTCCCTTGAAAGCCTCCTCCTATTGCCAATTAAAGATGATTTCACATATATGGGTGGGTATCCCTGAGGAAGTCATGCGGCCGCAACAACACGTGTTGGGCAGAGCCAGGTGACTGATTGATTGCCAAAACCAGAAGTGACATAGGAACCGTGGCCCAACTGTTCTGTCATACACGCTGTATAGTTTTTTCTGTATATAAGTTACATTTTAATTAAATAAAATGTGTATTTAGACGTACTACACTATGGGGAACCCCTCTGTTATGTGAGTTCATTGCAGGACAAATATGTGATCTTTTAAAGGGCCATACACCCTTATTTGTTCTTTCATGTATTCAGTTATTTTTGGATTTTAATATATTTAATTCCTTCGTACAGTTGCTGTTACAGTGACCCCACCCTTCTCACCAGACTCTAGCATCAGTCGGCTGCTTGAATCTGAGGTGCACATCACTGCAGACGTCAACCCAAGGTGAAAACAAACTTTGTGCTAACAATGTACAATTGTTTAATTGCCAATAATGTTGTTTGTGAGAGAAGCAAACTATGTTTCAAATGCCACGTACACGTGATCGAATTGTCCAGCGGATCGCATTACGCCAGACAATTCGATCGTGTGTGGGCTCCGGCGGACTTAGAAAGTAGTTTTGACTCAAAATTTTTCCGCCGGACTTGGCTTTCAGCAGACAATCCGTTTCTCAATGTGCTAGTCCGGCAGACTAAGAATGATGCATGCTCAGAAGCAAGTACGAGAAGGAAGCTATTGGCTACTAGTTATTGAACTTCCTTTTTCTAGTCCAGTTGTACGTGCTGTACGTCATCACGTTAGAAATCATTGGACTTTCGGAGTGTCCGTGTGTGGCCAAGTCCGTTCGTTAGAAAGTCCGGCGGATTGTTTGCCGGATTGTTTGCCAGACTAAGTCTGATGGACAATTAGATTAGTGTGTACATGGCAAAAGACTGATGATTCATTAATGCACCATGTCTATTATGTTTTTCCACAGCGCATTAGTTCATGTGGTAGCCACCATGGGAGTAAACACGCCATTGTTACAGCATGGGTTGGAGTTCCATGGCAAAGCTCTTGCAAACACCCCCGTGAAAGTGGATGTCGTTGTAAACTTAAAGGAGAATAATATTAAGATTGAATCACAGCCACCCCAGCAAGAACAAGATCTTATTCGTATAAGGTATTGTTAATTTAACTATGGAATTTTTGAAGTCTTCTTTCTCTTAACCATTATTAATAAATGCAGTCTTCAGTGAGACTATAGCTGGTGACATCATTTTTTATATATATATATATATATATATATATATATATATATATATAAAATTGAGACCAGCACAAAACTTTTTAGTTTGGGACAGAATAATAGGACATTAATAAAGGCAGCTTCTGGTAGGTGATATGAGCTTTCAGCTTGAACAGGAAACTATGAGATGATACTGGATATGGTAATTCCAGCATTGTGTATGTAATCTTGTGGTTGACCTAGTTTCAATACATTTTTTTTCCAGTGGCCAAACACATGCTGTCTCAAGAAATGTTGAAAACTTGGATGCAAATAAGAAGATACAGCTTGTGCCAGCATCAGAAGGTCAGGACATCCTGAAAAAGCGCTTTCAATCATCAGGAAAGGCATCGACAGAAGCAGCCAGCTCCGTGGTAAGCAACATGGGACTCTATGTACCTTGGGAGGTGGAATCTTCCAAGTGTTTCTTATAATCATTTCACCATCTTGTTCCTTTTTTTTTAGGAATCTTTATCAGACGTTGGAAGCAAGAAATATCTGGATCTTGCCAAGAAGTCACATTTTTTCGGAGGTTTAATACATAAAATTTTCTCCCATTTCCATTTTTGTATTGGAATTCCCAAACTTCCCGCTAAAATTTGCCTTCAGCACAAGTCACATAATGCAGCAAGCAAAGGGCAGTCCTTGTTCTATCAAGCGTTGGGCACTCATGAGACTAAGCTGACAGTAGCACCAGGTAAAGTTTTCATGTAGGCTCTGTAATATACTTGTTGCATACAGGTGACATTTCTGTACAGTTTTGTGATCGGTGTTATTGTGTCTACAGCGCACACAAATCCCCCCATACAGAGAATCCAAACTGAAATCACCGTTGGGCACAAAGCAGCTTCCAAAGTAATTGCTCTAGTTGATGTAGAGAAGCATGAGGGAGAGCAGATGGAGCAATCTGAAATAACAAAGAGGCTGAGGCTCATTCTTGGAATACAAGACGATCTAACTGTAAGTGATTTTATTTTTTTTAACATAAAATCTTTATTGGAAATTGTTCAGATATAAACAGTACAAAATTGTCATGTAGCAAAAAGTGACTTAAGAAAATAGAATATGAATAACAAAATTAAAGTTTCAGTATATATCTGGTACATATAGCTTCCATATTATCAAACATAAAGAATGAAAGTATTGTTGATAAGGTATTGGGTCCCTGCCGGCATTGCCCATGCCAATCTATCCTATAGTGACCACTGTTTCTGGGGCTGTGGTCATCAGGGTGACGTCGTTCACACATGGTGGACGTACTCTAGACTGATTTGTTTCTGGTTCTGAATTTTTGTCTTCCTATTCACACCATTCCACCTCCCCATATAAAGAGAATCCAAATTTTCCCTACTACACTGCCCAGTTCCGGGCCTGTTCGCCTACCAATGTAAGCTCACTACCTACCTATTTTTGTCAGCCAAAAGATCGATTGCTCAAGCTTGGAAGAAACCATTTGTTCCCTTCCAGGGGGTAAGAGACCACATGACTGCCTTGATGCTTAACGAACAGATGTCTACCATCCGCATAGACACCAATGCTAAGTTTCTGAAAGTTTGGGAACCATGGCTGTCTTATGTCTTTCCTACCCCCCCCCCCCCCCCAACCAGCTTAGGTCTCCTATGACAGGTGGCGTTGATGTTCCCCGGGCCTTACCCTTCCGCCCCCTCTAGGCCTCTAAACTGGGCCCCCCTTCCCCTCTAGCTTTCCTCATCCTCTCCCTGGCTCCCCACTCATAAGGTGTGCTTTCCCTCTTTCCTTAGAACCCCCTTTCTACCTACCTTCTTTCTGGTTTCTGATCTAGATCTTCTTCTTAGAGCCGTATAAGCTTTAAATTGCACCATTGTGTAGATATTGGTGGGCCAGCGGAAACCCCATTGTTATAGGGAACCTTCCCAGGGTTCCTTGGCCCCAATAGCATTATGAAAAGGCCTATCTCCTGTTGTTACATAATTTCTTGTTTCATGCTGCTGTAGTTTATCTAGCTTTGTTAGCTAACTTTTGTCACCACTGTCAACGCTAGCTCCTGCGTGGGCAGAGCGTTAGCACGTTAACTACTTGTTAAAATGAATACAAATGATTGAAACAGAATATATTGATGATAAGGGAATTACAATTTAGGCGTGTAGTGATGCGTACTTAACAAACATACCTATAAAATGGGGGTTCAAAACAACAAATGAACAGACTTATTGAGGATTACAGAAAAAGACAGGTATAAAAAGAAATGGTGTCAAAAAATGGACATAGGAAGGCATTTTATGTCTCAAAAAAATACAGTATGTAAATGTAACTTATTATTCTTATACAAAGTAAGTGATTTGTGAGAAGAAAGTGGTGCTCTGAGTTTTGTTTTTTGCTTACAAATTACTTCTCTCTTAACTGCAGGCCACCAACGTAACCCTGCCACGAAAAAAGAATAAATACCAAACACATCATATACGTCGACATAACCTGGCAAGAAACGATACAGAACTTGCCCGCAAACAATCATCTCAGTCTTCAAGTTCTTCGTCTTCTTCTTCATCATCATCCAAAAATCCAAGCAGCAGTAGCAGTGGAAGGCAAAGCAGGCAGAAATCCACAAACAAGTCCGCACAGAATCAAAAGCAAAGGGGCCACAATAAGAGGCGTAGTTCCAGCAGCAGCAGCAGCAGCAGCAGCTCAAGCAGCTCAAGCAGCTCAAGCAGTAGCAGAAACTTGGGCAGGAGAGCTACCTCTAGCTCAAGCAGTAGCAGCAGCAGCAGTGAAAGCAGCAACAGGTCTAGAAAACACAGAGCAACCAGTAGTAGCAGCAGCAGCAGCAGCAGCAGCAGCAGCAGCAATCACAGCAGAGGCAGAAGGAGCAGCAGTAGCAGCAGCAGCAGTAGCAGCAGCAGCAGCAGAGGTAGTAGCAGCAGCAGCAGCAGCTCCAGAAGACATAGCAAAAAAAGACAACAATACGGCCATCCGAAACATCCCCATCAACATGGCAAGCAAAGCAGCAGCAGTAGCAGCAGTAGCAGCAGTAGCAGCTCCAGCAGCAGAAGCAGCAACAGCAGAAGGAGCAGTAGCAGCAGTAGCAGCAGTAGCAGCCAACAAGTAAGGGTAACCACAACAGTGATATATCTTTGTAGTATCTGTAATACCTCCCAGTTGCTTAGAATACATATTTTTTAAGGCACAACCACAGCCAAAGCAACCCATATAACTGCCAGGGGGCCCCAGAAGGGAAGAGAAGACCCAGTCCACGTCTATATAGGCACTGTATGATTGCTAGGTTGTAGAGTATGGATGTGCCAACTTTTTAACTCAAGGATCGCACATTGATCCACCTACCTGGACAACCTAATCCTGGCTGACTGCAAAGCTTTGGTATAAAGCACTGTGATTCAAGAAAAGCAGTTCAAGTCTCTTGGAAGCCCTTCCTGTGCCTAATTCCTATTGTATGGCTACAGCTTGCAAGTGTTCAGCAATCATTGGTAGAAAGTGTTCAAATAGAAGTTCATCTTAAAACTAACTAACTAAATCTACTCTCAGCGACATTCTGAGACTAACCTATCTAGCCCTGTAAAGAAGAAATCACTATATATACTTTTTCTGATGCTGCTCTGGTCCGGACCCCCGCTGAGCTGTCAGCGGTGGCCTCAGTGTGTGGGAGTGCACAGAAGAGGCAGCCGACAACAGAAACCCCATAGTAACTCTATGGGTGACATAATTTCCCAGGCATTTCCCAGTCGGCTGTCTTCTGCACACAGCATCTGCCGCTGGAGACTGGACCGGATCAGCTTTAAAAAAGGTATGTATAGCGATTTTTGCTTTACAGGGTTAGATAGGTTAGTCTTAGAATGTGGCTGCGAGTAGATTTAGAGATAGTTTTAGGCTGAACTGCTACTTTAAGCGGTAGATGTACATTATAGGCTGGTTGCTTTTGTAAATTGGAGTACATTACAAACCATCTACCATTGATAGGTGCCACGACAAAATTATGCTATTGAGCCCTGTCGTTTCTAGTTATGCCCTGGCTAAAAAACAAAACAAAAAAAACCTTACTGGCAGTAACATCAAGATTACTTTGTCAAATTAATTTGCTGCTGTAATTGACATACAGTCTAATTTCGTTACTTAATGTATATTAATCTGTTATGTTCTCTTTACAGGGATATAGACAGGGATATAGACACATTTACAACCTTCGCTTTAAGCCAGGCAAAGGACAAAATGTAAGTATCTCCTGTCTAAAGATGTTTTGTTTTTAACATTTATTTTGGGTGCCATGTGCAAAACATATATGGCACACGGTGAGAGAAAAAAAAGCATACTGTGTATTGTGACTGTGCATATAAATTATGATCATTGGATTGTACCAATGACCATGGATTATACCATGGATAATCCATCCATGCACCATGGATTATATCATTGTACAAAAAGTACAAGACGCCAGTCATTCAGTAAAAACCTTTACCAACTTAACAAAGTCAAAATCTAACAATTTTGGCTTAATGATATTTGATTAGCCAAGTAACATTTCTCAAAATGTCAGCTTTTGCAGGGATAACCAAACAGGTTATGGTGAGGTGGGCTAAAACGATACATAAAGCCTTCAACTAAACCAGCACGGTGAAGCCCTCTTAAAGGAATCTGCTTATCTCACATCCATCACAAATATAAAAAAATATGCTGCATCTGTGCTGTAAACTGGCAGTGTTGGATGTGTATACACAAAAAAGAAAGGCAAAAATGGGAACCAAGAAAGAATGTGTGCCCATGGGACTGTCTTGAGTGGTGCCAAATAAAATTGATACCAAAAAGTAAAAAGGATACAAAATGTATTTTATAGTTCAAAATAAAATCAGGGTTTAGGTCTGGAGACATGATTGGCTAGTCCATCATCTTTACCCTCAGCTTCTTTAGCAAGGCAGGGGTTGTATTAGAGGTGTGTTTGGGGTCATTATCATATTGGAATACTGCCCTGCGGCCGAGTCTCTTAAGGGAGGGGATCATGCTCTGCTTCAGTATGTCACAGTACATGTTGGCATTCATGGTTCCCCAGCTCCCCAGTGCCGGCAGCACTCATGCAGCCCCAGACCATGACACTCCCACCACCATGCTTGACTGTAGGCAAGACACACTTGTCTTTGTACTCCTCACATTATTGCCGCCACACACTTGACACCATCTGAACAAAATACATTTATCTTGGTCTCATCAGACCACAGGACATGGTTCCAGTAATCCATGTCCTTAGTCTGCTTGTCTTTAACAAACTTTGTTGTGCATCATCTTTAGAAGAGGCTTCCTTCTGGGACAACAGCCATGCAGTCTATTTTGATGCAATGTGCAGCACATGGTCTGAGCACTGACAGGATGACCCCCCACCCCCCCCCCCCCCCCCCCACCCCTTCAACCTCTGCAGCAATGCTGGCAGCACTCATTAGTATATTTCCCAAAGACAACCTCTGGATATGACACTGAGCACGTGCACTCAACTCCTTTGGTCGACCATGGCGAGGCCTGTTCTGAGTGGAATTTGTCCTGTTAAATCACTGGATGGTCTTGACCACTGTGCTGCAGCTCAGTTTCAGGGTCTTGGCAATCTTCTTACAGCCTAGGCCATCTTTATGTAGAGTAACAATTCTTTTTTTCAGATCCTCAGAGAGTTCTTTGCCATGAGGTGCCATGTTGAGCTTCCAGTGACCAGTATGTGAGAGTGAGAGTGATAACATCAAATTTAACACACCTGGTCCCCATTCACACCGGAGACCTTATAACAAGTCACATGACACCGCAGAGGGAAAATGGCTAATTGGGCTCAATTTGGACATTTTCACTTATAGGGGTATTTACTTTTGTTGCCAGTGGTTTAGATATTAATGGCTGTGTGTTGAGTTATTTTGAGGGGACAGCAAATTTACATTGTTATACAAGCTGTACACTCATCACTTTACATTGTAGCAAAGAGTCATTCCTTCAGTGGTTTCACATGAAAAGATATAATAAAATATATACAAACATGTACTCACTTTTGTGAGATACTGTATATGTAGCTGAAAGCTCCAAAGGCAGTAAAAATTCATCTGTATAAAAGGTATACCTACGCAACCAGAAATTTGACAGGTGCACAGAAAAGACACCATGAATGGCGTAGGTATAAAAAAGACCCCAGCCAAGTGAAGTCAAGTCTCTTTTTTACATTTTGGTATCAATTTTATTTATTTATTTATTTCAGATACTTATATAGCGCTGTAAATTTATGTAGCGCTTTGCATACAGTATATCTATTGGACATTCACATCAGTCCATGCCCTCAAGGAGCGTACAATCTAAGGTCCCTAACTCACATACATACATACACATACTAGGGCCAATTTTAGAGAGGATCCAATTAACCTACCTGCATGTCTTTGGATTGTGGGAGGAAACAGGAGTACCCGGAGGAAACCCAGGCAGGCACAGGGAAAACATGCAAACTCCAGGCAGGTAGTGTCATGGTTGGGATTCAAACCGTTTGCGCAACTCATGAAAGTCTTGCCGGCAAAAATTCTTTCTTGGTTGTCATATGTTTTAGAGACTGAGTTCTGCCATCGTTTTAGAGACTGAGTTCTGCCATCGTCTTAGAAACTGTGGCCTCTTCTTTGTTTGTATAAAAGTAAAAATTTAACTTTTTAGGTGTTTCTTCCCAGGAAGTGTACAGAATATTGCTAAAATTGCATGCTCGTGTAGTACTAGAGAAACAAGTCCTCATGACTAGCCCACAAACATTGCCCAACAAAGTTATATAATTCAACCATATTATTTTAGCACCACATTTGTCATTACAGATATAACAATGGGATTTGTTGATTTAGTAAAACTGGACAGTGCAAAATCGGAGGCAGCTATGTGTAGAAACCAATCAGCTTCTAACATCAGCTTGTTCAATTAAGTTTCAACAAAAAAACCTAGAAGCTGATTGGTTTCTATGCAGTGCTGTACCAGATTTTGCACTCTCTAGTTTTAGTAAATCAACCCCATTAAGTAGTGGACTTTTTTGTGTATATACTGTATATATGTAATTGGGATGTGATATTGATTTCATCCACTGATACACTTATATATTTCTGCAGCAGTTTGAATGGTATATCTGGTATGACTACCACTACTACCTTAAAATAAGACATGCAGATGCCTTCTGCTTTAAGAAAGCTCCACTGAGCCTTTTTTTTTGCTGGCTAATTATACGGTTAGCATAGAGATGTATAATATTACAGACATTAATACAATACTGTAACATGAGCTACCATTTCATTTTCTAGAAGGGCAGCAAACAACGGGCAGGTTCTTCATCCTCATCCTCATCCTCATCCTCATCCTCATCCTCAAGCTCTTCCAGCAGAATCAGTACTGCACACAAGGTAGGCATGGTGTTTGAGATCTTTCATGCTAAGTTCATCTCCAGTTAGCAAGATCCTTCTTACATCCTGTTCCTTTGTTTTCCAACTCTGCATAGGGCAAGTTTTTGGGAGACAACACTCCTCCAATACTGGTTATGACTGTAAAGGCCATCAGACATGACAACTCACACCAAGGATACCAGCTGATTGTCTACGCACAGAATTCTATGGCTAAACCCCGCATACAGGCCTTCATTGTGGACCTTGACAAGACAAGCAGGTGGAGAGCGTGCTTTAATGCTGGAGTGATGAACTCACACAAAGCTAAGGTAGGCCAACCAGTTTCTCTGCCTAGGTACAAAAATATAAAAGCCTCAAGCTTTCCATGTCTTACATTAAACCAATTTGTTATTTTGGGTTTTTCAGGCCAGCTTGAAGTGGGGACAGAACTGTCAAGATTATAATATCGTTACCAAGGCTCAATTTGGTCTTTTGGGATGGCAGCCAGCTGTGAGAGTGAGTACCAAGTGGTCTAGAGTCCCATCTCGGCTGAGGTCTCTTATTGGAAAGTAAGTTTTTGTTAGGATTTATATAGTGCTAATGATGTTTTTTTTATAATGTCATCATCAAGGCTTTAAAAATCATCAAATAAACAAATGGATAAAACACCAGGAATGAGAAATTTGTCAAAAAAAATCTTAAACTATTAATTTTTTAAAAGAGACAGACACAAGTCGTAGAGGATTAATGACTAGATGATGGTACAGAAATGAGGAAAAAACAGTTGGCAAAAGTGAAATGTTAGGGCTGAAGGTTTATATGGTGTCCTGAAAAGGTGTATTTTAAGACTAAAGTTCGCCATAGAGCGCTTTCACATGGGCAGCCATGGGATGGTAAAAACAGGTGGCTCCCCTGGGCACCCATCTAAATTTCAACATTACAGTCAGACAGGGCAATACACATGCCACGACAGTGGCAATATTATTTTAGCCTGCAGAGCTTGTCAGGCGCTTCCGCCTGTCAAACTGGCCAATTGAAATCAAAGGGAGCATGCTGCAACTGCTAGTCAAACTTTAGGTTTGCGGTTGCGATTTTCTAATACAAAATCTGCTTTGGGATTAGAAATAAATCGGCTGCTGCTATACTCCCCTCTGCAAAGCAGTCCATCGGAACACTTTTCAGAGGGCGATAAGCACTACCGCCAATGCCAATGTCAAAGAACCCATACACTGTTAGATTTTTTTCGTTCAGTCACCAGTTATGTCAGAAGACATTCTTCAAAACTCTTGAGCTTCCTGTGGCAGCTGTCAACAAATTGGAGGCAGCTGCTGTTTGGCTGTAAACTTTCTGTACCTCTCTTTTAATTTTTCAATCCTAGGATGTCAGGTGGAAGGGGGTTGATAGGACCACCTATGTAGCAAATTTAATCTGGTTAAGCAGGAACCAGCCGAAATTGTATAGTGTATGGCCAGCTTAGGAGAGTTGGTAGACATCTGATGATTTAATGACAGGTAGGTCCTGATAAAAGGTGCAGCTCAAAGTAAACCCTGGGGATATACATGAAAAACAGTGACAAATTTGGATGAAATGTTTCCATTTCAATAACTGTCCATGGCATTCCTTGATGAAGACACAGAGGATTGTAATCACAGTCCACAGCACCTTCTATTTATATGCTTTTCTGGTTGCCCTGCATTTTATTTTAAAAGCTTAAAACAAAGCTCTTTAAGCCTTAACAACATTTGTAAGTCTTACATTGGTGTTAAATGTTCTTCCTGTGTTTTTTTAGCTTGGACAAATATTTCGCTGGGGCTTCTTACTTTTTGGGATTCTCTGAGACTTACAAGAAGAACCCTCAGCATCAAATCAGAGTCACAGTGGCCCTCAGCTCTCCGCGTACTGTTGATATTGTTCTCCAACTTCCAAGGGTAAATATATATATATATATTCCTGTGTGTATTGCATCTGCAATTTCATGAGTGAAAAGTCCTCTGTTTGTCCTGGTGACCATTATCACTGATACAGAACATGATTCTAAATTGTACAATTGTCACCAGGGCACAAGGTAAAGGATGGTAATTGTTGCAATCCAAAAATGACCCACTGCATGGACCAAAACAACATTCACCCATCAATATCTATCTAGCTACCTAATCAGTTGTTGGTATAGATGTAGGAATTGCCATTGCCTCATTAGTAATAGGGAACATGGGCACCTTGAACCCCTAAAGCCGGCCATATATGGATCAGCTATGGCCAGTTCAGCAGGCACTGGCTGAATTTCAATCCATGTATGGGCAGGGTGGTTATACACAAGTTAATCTGTCAATAGACTTGTGCAAAACCAGCCTGTCGGGTTTTTCCTGAATGATCATTGCCACCAGATATAGTCGGCAACACTGATCATTGTATTCTGCTGGCGGGGGAAGGCTCTCCATTGGCAAAATACAATAGCTCCCCCCATCCCCCATCCACTTTGAATTAATTTTTGTTCAACCCACTGGTTGGACAGCGAAAAAAATGCACCATGTATGGCATGGCTTAGTCACTGTGTTTGTATGTCCTTATAATCAAAGACATTCATAAAATGAAAGCGGCATCTGGACTAAAGAAAGATTTGGGTGATAAATACAATAGGGCTAAGGTGAAGAGATGGAAGGAATCATGTATTAGGGTCTTCCCCAATGCCCTGTAATCAGCTTATGATGAGTGAAAAATACTTGTATATTACAGGAACTAACTGTAGTGCTTTATAGTTGTCATCAATTTGTTACATGGCAACTAATCTCTATGTCCTTATTGACTGGTTGCAGACTACCCTGCACTACAATGCTCTCAGAATCCCAATACCAATTCCAATCCGACGCATTACACAGAGTGCCATTCTACAGGTTCCATCTCTGAATATTCTTGCTGAAGCACCCCAGATGCTTAAGGAATCTTTGCAAGGTTTGATGAGCTAAAAGATTGTACAAAAAAAAAAGAAACAATGACTACAGTGGTGCTCTTTTATATGCTGACCAAATTCACTTGTTGACAGGAGAATGCAAGGTATCCGAAAACCAGATCACAACCTTTAATGGAGTGAATCTGGCCCAGACAATACCCGAGGGCTGCTACCACATCCTGGCCCAAGACTGCAGCGAAGAGTTAAAGTTCATGGTGATGGCAAAGCCATCCAAGGATGAGCCTAGCAAAAATGACATTAACATCAAACTTGGCTACTAGTAAGTACATAATTTATGTGTGCAAACTGCTGCTATAGGCAATCTTTATTTTCCAAAAATAATTTATATTATTGGTCCTATAATTTATTTTTTCATGGAATTGTTTCTTACTTTTGTTTTACTCTCTCTTTGTAACGTCCTCTGTGAGCTCCTGAACTTCCTTTTCCTCCTAACTTAGAGTTGTTTGTGATGAGCAGTGCACATTAGTCGCACTGCTCTACATATACTACAAATCCAATAGTCCAGAGTCCATAGCCCATCTCAGTGAGCACCAGAGGCTGGCTATGTTCCCACATCATACAGTCAGACCATGGAGAAAGAACATAGCCACCCTCTAACAGGAAGTCAGATCACAACAGTGAAAAAAAAAAAAGGAATTTGGGGATTTAGGGCTGAAAACAAAAGTACGTACTTTTTAAAATGTAGATATACTTGAATAAATCAGAATTTAGTGTCACTTTAATTAATATATACATTTGTAGACATGTTTTCAAGGTGTGGAACAGCACTTTCCAGTAGTGAAAATTTGAACTCTTTTTAATCTATGTGATTCCACTACCAACTATGGATGGCAAACAGGCCATAGGTCATCACTTGCCATTGATGGGTTTATTTAACACTTTTTTGACCAGAGATTATTGATGCCTAGATGCCCAGACCACATTTGGCAGCATCAATGTGTGTTGCTTTCCTTTAAACCAACTCTATGACTAATTTCCATGCCTAAACAATTTTTATACATATTTTTATATTTTAAAATGAATTTAATATAATTTTTTGTATCTGATGAACATTGCAGTCAAAAGATGGCAGTGTTCATCTGCAGACTCAAAGCTTTCACTAATGTATTATTTACATCAAATCAGAACACTCTTTAATTGGTTCCTAATCATTAGAGGGGACCTAGCGGTCACTGACTGCCAAAATTAAGAACAAGCAGCTATTCAAAGTGTTGTTTGCTGGTTCTCAAAGGGGAGAACATATTTAAATGTATCCTTGGCACAGAGCATCATGTCAGGGAACATTAATATACAGATTGAGGGTGGAAAGGGGCTAATAGCCAAAGAGCAATTTGCAAAGTTAATTTTACTTCCAAAATACTTACTTAAACATTCAAATGATAACATTAAAAGCAATAACGAAAAACATGTTAAAAAAGTCCCCTTTCCTTTTTTCATTCAGTGACATTAACATGTACCAGAAGTCTGGTGCTACAGAAATTTCCATCAATGACCACACTCTTTCTATGGAACAGCTCCCATACAAATCCTTTGGTGGTATGTATCCCTTTTCTACAAGATATGTCAGGTGGATTGTACTAAAATATAAAGCTAAAATGTTTGTTGCCTCAACAGAACCAGCAGTGGAAATTTTCAAAACGGAAACAGGTGTGTCCCTGGTAGCACCCGACTTTGGTATCGAGAACATTAACTATGATCAAGGAAATGTTCAGGTATTATCCTTACGTATCTTTTACATCTTTGTATTTCCTCAAACTGTGTCTTTATTATACAACATGTAGTTCATATGCAGTAGACTGAGCCAGACAGTGAAAGCATTCCAAGATGGGAATACAATGTGGATTTATGCAAAAATATACCATCTCCATCTCAGTTGTTGTCTGTCATACCAGGTACGACCAACTCTCACCATGAAAGGCGAGTTATGCGGTATATGCGGTCGTAATGATGATCAGTTCGTTCAAGACTTCCGAAGACCTGATGGATCTGTTGCCAAGGATGCATCTAGCCATATTCATTCTTGGATCCTTCCTTCTCAGTCCTGCACAGAAGGTACTCCTAGAAACCAACTCTGGGTGGTTAGTGGTGATGGTGGGAAGCTTGTATAGTTAGCAACCAAATTCCACTTTAACACTAAAGATTAGGCTATTGGTAGATCAACACAAAATTGCAGAGGTAACCATCCCATTTTACATATTTCCCTCTAGGGGTGTATTTACAGTTCACGCATGGCACCATCCACCATCCATATCTTCTGTACAGTTTTTCTTTTTGGAAAACGGTCAACTAGAATGTTGCCCCTGGGGCATGTTAATTAACAGTAATGATTCCTCACAACAAGAATAACTATTGCATTTCTCAAAAGACACAGTGGGGAATAACATGCTTTTAATAAACAAGAACAATAAAAATAAAAGAAACTGCAAAAGAAAGATCAGCTCAATGAAATACTCAATGATTGTCATAAGTACAATAAGTCTATAAAGGGGATTTAGGGGTTAGCTTGGGGAAGGAATAGTAATAATTTTGGTTAATTGCAGAACTGCACAAGCATTAACAATAATAAATTGAAGGTGGAGAACAGTCTTTATTTAATAGTTCTATTTTTTTCAAGGGGAGACTGGGGAGGACTAAGAAACATTTTCCAAAAAATGTAATTCTTCCTTTGCTTCACTTATTCTGCTAAGGTTGCAACCTTAAACACACTCTTGTGAAACTTGAGGATGAAATCTATGGTGAAAAGTCCAAGTGTTATAATGTTCATCCTGTCCTGCGCTGTTCCAAACAATGTCGTGCAATCAAGACCGTTAATGTGCCCATTGGTTTCCACTGTCTGCCCTATGGTAGGTGTTCACTCAACTTGTTCAGTGTATAAAGTGAAAATAGCAGTTCAATAAAAAAAAAAGTACCTCATTGGGCCTTTTCTGTCAAGAAATATAGTTTTCATTTACAAAGAGTTAACATTAAAAGAGCATTGTATAACATATCTGATTGATGAACAGTCTGAATCGGCCTATGTTGCCCTATACATATTGTGTCATGTCTTAGCAACAGGAAGGGGAGACAAAGTTAAGTTGCTAAAAGAGAAATAAACAAAGTTCTAAATCACACATGCATTATACCCAAAGTTGCCTTTCTTTTTAAAATTAGTCTAAAAATGTCAAAGTCGTACAAAATTCTGTTAGAGAATAGCTAGTGGTAGTTAATCACACATGAACTGGACTGTCCTTGTAATGCTGAAGATGTTTCACCTATAATTCAAATCCATAGCCCCCTACTGTTCCTGATTAAGGCTTCGTCCACATGGGCGTACTTAAGGTCTGTCTTTTGCCTGCCTGGGATGCACTGGTGTTCCATGCATCCGCAAGCAGGTAGTCCCCATTCAAATCAATTGGGATGCAGAGACTGCAAAGACACAGCTGCTGCTCCCAATTTTACTTCCTTGTGGGTGTAGGTGCATTTCTCTGAACTCACAGTGTTATGAACATGAACTATGACCTTAAAGCCTTATGCCGCGTACACACGGGCGGACTGTATGGCGTACTTAGTCCGTCATACAATCCGACGGACAGTCCGTCATACTTTCGACTGAACGGACTTGACCACACACGGATACCCAAACAGTCCGTCGAAAGCTTGCGCAATGACGTGTACAGCACGTACGACGGGACTAGAAATAGGAAGTCCAATACACAGCAAAGCACCCTTCCGCCATGTAAATCCTTTCTGGGCATGCGCCATTCTTAGTCCGTCGAACTAGCCTACTGACGAGTGGATTGTCCGCTGAAACCAAAGTACGACGGACAGAATTTTGAAAAATCCGAAATACTTAGTACGCCAGACTGCACGCTGAAAAAGTCCGCTGAAGCCCACACACGAGCGGACTGTCCGCTGAAATGTGTTTCGACGGACTAAGTACGCCATACAGTCCGCCCGTGTGTACGCGGCATTAGATAGACAGTCCTTCTTTTGGAACTAAATTCATCTGTCCCTCTTTCCTACTTAGTTGTTGCTTTTATTGATCTGATGTATAGCCTTATACAAAAAAACAAAACGGTATTATTTAACTATCAGTGTTTATTAGTGCACTAAACTATTCATCCAAATGCTAAAGCAGCCTTTCTCAACCTTTTCAACACCCTTAATATAACTTTCCTGTCTCAGTGAGCCCCTGCTAAAAATTTCTATATCTACAACTCATGTTTCTTACACTTGTGGTCATTGGGAAGAAATACCCCCTTACAGCTAGCTAAAAAGATCAATGATGTCAGAGTGAACCCTAGTGTTCTATGGAAGCTTGTTTGAGAAACCCTGCTCTATGGTATTGAATTTGTTACTTTAAAAAAGCCAGGTGTCCTTCGGCCTACCTACTGCTAAAAAGTATCTGGGCAATTTAACTAATCACAATAGTGTCATGAGATGTGTCAAGGCAGATGTTGATTGTCCAAGAACAAGATAGGAACTGTGAATGTTTATGAAAACACCCGATCCCCACACTTATGCCCTGTACACACGGTCAGACATTCCGACCACAAAATCCGTCTGATTTTTTCCGACGGATTTTGTCCGAAACTTGTGTTGCTTAAAGTTGTTGTCTCACAAGTTGTTGTCTCACAAAGTTTCGCAAAATCCGATCGTTCTGAACGAGGTGACGTCAAACGCATACATCAGGACTATAAATGGGCCTCGCGTGGCACTTTGTCCGTCGGAATTGTCTAGACAGGATCGGAATTTATGCGATTGGATTTTGTTGTCGGAAAATTTTAGATCCTGCTCTCAAACTTTGTGCGTCGGAAAATCCGACAGAAAAAGTCCGATAGAGCCCACAAACGATCGGATTTTCTGACAACATAATCTGATCGGACTTTTTCCATCGGAATTTCCAACCGTGTGTACAGGGCATTATAGTATGTGAACTGTGGAAGCCACTTGGATGAGTAGTGAAATTCAACATTCCCAAGTCTTCAACAGTCCCAAACAAGTCTAGGTAAGGGTGGTTAACTACTACTAGCTATACCATGACCTGAATAAATGACAACCTTTACAAGCAATTATACTGCAAGAGAATAATTGCTTGGACCGCTCAAACTATCGTTTGAATTTGAATAGTTGCAGTGGTTTGTTTTTAGATAGTTATTTCTGCCTCAATTTTATGCTTTAAGCCTGCAGTCTCTACACACCACTTTCCTTTTTTATGAAGTCTAATTTATTATTTTTAATGTGTCTTCTTCCTCTAGATTCAGCTCTGGAACTGGTTGAAGGACAAACATACCTAGACAAACCTGAAGATATCACAGAAATTGTACAAGCCCACACTGCCTGCGCATGTGAATCCTGCTCATCTTAATCTGATATGACACCGTCACTTTATTATTGGAAGTTACTTTAATTCCCTGTATAATCTGTGTAACCCACAGAGACATGATTTTGACTTCAGGGTTATCCCAAGAAGTAATCTCTTTGTAATGTATTTCGTTCCCAATAAAAAGTTTGCATTCAAAAATACTGCTGTTTGGTTTCCTTTACCAATAAAGATTTGAATATATGGTCTACCCTCAGTGAGAAGCTGTACTGCAGTAATAAACAGAATGATGTGAAAGAGGAGGGTTATTGATGCATATATTATAATTGGTTACTCCAGTATATATTACAATTGGTTATTCCAGTTACATTTTAATGTATTTTCAAAATAAAATTAAATTTAGGTATGGTCATATTTACATAGTTATATTGCTCCAGCTTGGATTTGGATGGGGCCTACTCGCCCTGTTTATGGGTACTATACCAGGTTGTGAGGCTGGGGCCAAACTGCCTAAGAATGGGGACCACTCCATGGAAGCAGTCACTAATCCATAGGACTAGGCGAGACCACAGTCATGTCACAATCAGCATTAAGGGGGAACCCCATGATTAGAAGTGAGCTGTCCACCTTTCTCTTCACTGTGAGATACTCTTACTGTATACATTATCTTCCTGAATTCAGCATTTTGAGGGTATCACCGTGGAGCCTTTGTCCCACTCCACCATCTCAGCTACTTTGCCACCTCTCTCCCAGTGGCAGAACAGACTCCCACACTAACCAGAGGACCAGCCACCCATGTCTGGTACCACCTTCCCACTGGCTGCTATAGCATTCCTACCAGTCCTGGTTAGTCATACAACATCATGTTGGGCATCTTCCTGCCCTCTACCCGCTTAACCTAGTGCATTACCACCACCAAATTTTATTGAATAAAAAAAGCCAAAAAACATACTGACAAAACATGAGTGTGTTTGATACGCCTGGTTCATTAATGCACCCCTTTCAATGACTTCAGACTAAAGTTTCACTAGTAATAACTTTACTGAACAATTCAGCAGTACAGTCCATAGCACAGCACATATAAATGGTGGGGAATTTTGTTGCTCCAACAGAACTACATGGCTCTGCAGGCCCGATACAGCACTCTTCTGAAGAACAGCCTCTACTGAGCCCTCCCCTCTCAAATATATCGGGACCCTAGAAAAACCCAGTAAATAGTCCAGTTTCTGTTAACCCCTTCCCATCCCTGGCAGCTGAAAACTAGTGCAAATACCTTAACAGCGAGAATACAGTCAACTCTAACCTGTAATCATATGCTTACATGGACCACTGTATGTATGTATGTGTTATACCTGTAGGATCCCCATGGAAGCTGGAAATCTTTGTAGTAGGCACACCTACTATAGTGATCTCCACTAGCTTCCAGGTCCCATGGCAAGCAGCTGCCCTGTTTCATTGTTGAACACAGGAGGTTGTTTGCTCGGCACAGGTGCCATTCAGACAACACTTTGCATTTGCTCAGCGAATGCAAATCATTCTCTGATTGGATGAGATGGAGAGATGGGGACAGAATGAGAATCAAAGAATCTTTTGTGCTTATTGAGAAAATGCAAAACTTTCTCTGAATAGCACCTATGCCGAGCAAAATTACCACCTGTGTTCAGTGAGCAGAAGGACATCGTCTGGGACCCAGTAGCTAGAAGAAATCACTGTATTAATGGAGCCTACTACAGTGATTTTCAGCTTCCAGGGGTATCCCATAGGTATGGACCAATGTAACTACGTATCAATTTCCATACCTAAACTTCATCTTTAAAGTCAAGGCAATAAATATGAATTCCATTATAAATGCTGTATTAACAACATTGATTTTTCTAGTCATGCCTCCACTTTTCTGTTACAGTGGTTGTGAAGAATAGACTCCAGAAAAGACCCAGTGCTCTCAGTAATATAAGAGATCGGGTCAGACACAACCCCTTTTCTTCTTTACAATAAAAAGGTCTGTGTGAGTATACAGGGCTGTGTGGTGTGGCTGTTACTCAACTTGTTACGATCAGGGGTCAGGCTCGAAGACCAGTTGCTATAGCAGTAGCGGGACTACCACCGACCAGCAGGATCGGTACACAGGAAGTCACCCTGGCAGATGTCGCAGGCTCATCTGAGGTGTAGAGTCTAAGTACTAACCGGTGTTCACTAGAGCTCCTTATGGTGGAGATGGATTTGGCTGCATGTTAGTACAATGTTGCGGTCCTCAGGATTGGCCCACCAGGAGGTTAGCAAACTGGGTCAAGAAGAGTATAAGCAGGTAAGGATCAAACAGAAGCGTAGTCAGTAAAACAAGCCAAAGGTCAATAACAAGCGTAGTCCAGGAACAAGCCAAGGGTCAATAACAAGTGATAGCACAATATGGACGGCAGCATAGAAGACAGGAGCGAGATACTGGCTGGAGAGAGAACATTAATCTGGCAAAAAGGAAGTGCAGAGACATGGCTTAAACCAGGAAGTTTATTGGAGGAGCAAAGAGTTCAAGGTTCAGCAGAAGTCAAGGCAGGGTTGTCCAATGGATCAGACAGTGGGCAGCATCTCAGGTAGCTCAGCGAGAAGAGTCATTGCTAGACACAGCATAGGGTCCCAGGTTGAAGTCCAGGCCCTGACACAGCTAGTCCAGCATAGGGCAATGCAGTATGAACACCAGAAGCAGCATCTACAATATACATATTTTAAGACATCACCTTGCAACAATCAGTTACACATCATAACATGCAGGGATACAAGATTAAAAAGGGAATAAAAGGTGCCAGTGCAGGTCAGTTCTCCATCATCTATTAAATGCAACCAATGCCTGCATCCTCCTGAAATAGAAAATGCATTTTCCACCTATGATAACCATGTAGCTCGACAAGGTGGAAGAAATCAGGAGGATAGAAGAACTTATCCATTACTCTCAAAACAAACATGAAAATCCATCTTCAAATGAACTTCTATTGGAGAGAATTTATCTTCTTGGATGAGTGTAAAGCCCTACTACTTTGCTGCACCTAAATACCACTACTGTCCCCCCATCGTGCAATTAGGGGAGGTCTTTGTCTTTCGCTACCCCTTCCCCTATTAGCTCATTTCTATCCCCGCATTGGTGTTTCTTCCCCACTTTTCCTTTCCTCCTTTTCTATCTCCCTGGTCTCCCAAATAATATTAGACCAGTGATCTCAACATATTTCCTCTCTCTTCTACTATGCTTTCTCCTACTTTTCCTTTTTAACCTGCACCTCATCTACCCCATCCCCATATGTCTTTAACAATGAAAGAGATGCTGCTTCTCCAGGCAAGTGACAGGTGGGACCTAGCTTGGCTCTCTCATGCAGGTGCCCACCAAGCTCATCACCAAAGAATCATAAACTGGAAGAAGTGGCTGTCCCCCGCAGGAAGATGCCAATAGTTGCAATGATTTATTCCACAATAAAGATGAACACCAAACACCACGGACAAAAGATGGTTGACATGTTTTACACAAGTGTGCTTAATAATAACCTTGAAGAAAAGGGAAAAGGGGCAAAAGGGAAAGCTCAACTTGTTTGTGCCCATAACCCCCCCCCCCCCCACTGCCACATTTGGCAATTTTTGGGGGGGAGCAGGCACCTGGTTTTGACAGGTACCTGCTCCCACTTCCGGCTCAGATCGCCCACAGCTAACTAAGCCAGAAGCTTGCACCCCCTCCTTCACCCGCAGTCTTCTGTGACACATTACGGGTCCTAGAAGACTATGGGACCATTCGCAAGGCGCAGTGTGACTCGCTCATGCGCAGTAGGAAGCAGGCTAGGAAGTCGCAAGGCTTCACTTCCTTTTTCCCTTACTAGAGATGGCGGAGCCTGCACCCAAAGACGATTGAAGAATCAGCGCGGATGAGGACATTGTGGGATCCCTGGACAGGTAAGTGTCCTTATATTAAAAGTCAGTAGCTACAGTATATGTAGCTGCTGACTTAAATTTTTTTCTGAAGGTGCCTGGAACTCCTCTTTAACCGCGCTTTTGTGTGAAACATCAACCAACTTTTGTCTGTGGGGTTTGGTGTTCAGATTTATTATGGAATAAAACATTGCAACTATTGGCATCTTCCTGTGGTGTGCAGCCACTTCTTCCACTTTATGTTCCATATGTATTTACCTTAAAATGGAAAGAGCACTCCAGAGTACTTAAACTTTCCTACTACAAACATCTTAAGCAGTACTGTTTAGGCATGCATTTTCTTTCAGTAGTTTTATTCAGTTTTTATACATATCAGATAAAGAGAAGGTTGTGACAATAACCAAATATCACAGAGTACAGCCATGAAGATTTCTAGGATTCATTACTAAGGCAATTATATGGAAATATGATTACCACACAACAGAGACCAAGCCAAGAGTTGAGATTGGCCAGAGGCCCAAGTAAAGAGGAAGGAAAAGAAAAGGAGAAAGACCAATAGAGAGAAAGTGCAGTGTCACATCTTGGAGCAGGAAAGGAATGGGGCCTAGGAGTAAACACGAGGTTATGACTTCAAGCACCAGCAATGAATTCAGTCAAGGGGTTCCAAATCTTTTGAAATGTTATTGTTTTTCTTTTAGTATACAGGCACATTTTTCAAGTGTTATGTTTGATCGTAGGATAAGAGGTCACTGCGTTTTTTCAGGCCCTTGGGATTGTGATTTTGATTGCTAGTAATATAAATAATATCAGGGATTGTGAGTGTTTAGTTGTCCTCTGGGATGAGTCATAGAACAATACACATTGAGGGGTGTGGGGAACACAAATACCAGTAACCATGTAGATGAGCTTCAGTACCCTGTTCCAAAACTTTTGAAGCCAGGGGCATTCCCACCAGATTTGGTAGTGATGCTTTTTCATTATATCCTTGGCAAAATGATGAGAGAACAGCATGTTCAACTTCATGGTTAACAGAGGACAGAATTAAAATGAGACTTGGGAAACTTAACATTAATAAATCACTGGGACCAGATGGCATGCACCCGAGGGTACTTAGGGAACTCAGTCAAGTAATTGGCAGACCATTGTTCCTAATTTTTACTGACAGTCTACTGACTGGAATGGTACCAGCGGATTGGAGAAAAGACAATGTAGCACCAATATTTAAAAAGGGCGCAAAATACAGCCCTGGGAATTACAGACCAGTTAGCCTAACATCAATACTATGTAAACTCTTGGAGGGAATGATAAGGAACTATATACAAGGTTTTAGTCATGAGAATGGTATCATTAGCAGTAATCAGCATGGATTCATGAAGAATCGTTCTTGCCAAACCAATTTATTAATCTTCTATGAGGAGGTGAGTTGCCATCTAGATAAAGGAAGGCCTGTAAATGTGGTGTATCTGGAATTTGGAAAAGCATTTGATACCTGCATTGGCATGGACCATAGGGTGAGTACATGGATTGAAAACTGGCTACATGGGTGGCGATAAATGGGGAGTACTTGGAATGGTCTTAGTGGGGTCCCCCTTGGTTCTGTGTTGGGACCAATCCCGTTTAATTTGTTCATAAACAACTTGGAGGATGGGGTAAACAGTTCAATCTCTGTATTTGCGAAAGATACTAAGCTAAGCAGGGCAATAGTTTCTCTGTACGATGTGGAAACCTTGCAAAAAGATCTGAACAAATTAATGGGGTGGGCAACTACATGGCAAATGAGGTTCAATGTAGAAAAATGTAAAATAATGCATTTGGGTGGCAAACATATGAATGCAATCTATACACTGGGGGGAGAACCTCTGGGGTAATCTAGGATGGAAAAGGATCTGGGGGTCCTAGTAGATGATAGGCTCAGCAATGGCATGCAATGCCAAGCTGCTCTTAACAAAGCAAACAGAATACTGGCATGCATTAAAAAGGGGATCAACTCCAGAGATAAGCGATAATTCTCCCACTCTACAAGACTCTGGTCCGACCGCACCTAGAGAATGCTGTCCAGTTCTGGGCACCAGTCCTCAGGAAAGATGTACTGGAAAAGGAGCGAGTACAAAGAAGGGCAGCATAGCTAATAAAGGGTCTGGAGGATATTAGTTATGAGGAAAGGTTGCAAGCACTGAACTTATTCTCTCTGGAGAAGAGACGCCCGAGACGGGATATGACTTCAATATGCAAAAATAGCATACTGGTGACCCCACAATAGGGATAAAACTTTTTTGTGGAAGGGAGTTTAACAAGACTCGTGGTCACTCATTCAAATTAGAAGAAAAGAGGTTTAACCTTAAACTACATAGAGGGTTCTTTACTGTAAGAGCGGCAAGGATGTGGAATTCCCTTCCACAGGCAGTGGTCTCAGAGGGGAGCATTGACAGTTTCAAGAAATTATTAGATTAACACCTGAACAACCACAACGTACAGGGATATTGACAGGGCTGCGTAGCCCTTCCTTCTCTGGGCTGGCCGCTCAGCTGTCGGCTAATTGCCAGCTCTCTTCTCTCTCCAGAGTTACCATCTGTTCCTGATGATGCTCGTCTGACCTGCCTACTTAAAGCCTTCCAGCTCACTTCACCTCTGCCTTCGCCTTGGTCACATCACTAGAAACCATCTCCTGCGCTTTGTGAAAAGACTGGCTTGCTGACATTCCTTCTGGCTCCTTATCCTGCTTGCTGTTGCTCTACTTGGATACCTGTCTTCTGGCCTGGCTGACTACCCGATCTGGTTACTGGACTCTGGCTATGCTTGACTACGCTTTTTCTATTTACCTTTTTATTTTTATTAATAAACAAATGTGATTTGATTCTACTTCTGTCTCAGTCTGATTCATGGTTTCTGACAGTAGGCGAAGGCCATGAATTCAGAAGATACAGTCAATCCACTTGTTGGTAATATTTTTTCCAGATTGGATGAGCAAGATCACCACATGGATCAGTTTTCCTTGGCGTTACAAACGCTCCTGAATCGCACAGCTCACCTGGAATCCCCCACAGTGGCTGCTGTAGCTATCCCTGCTGCTGTGCCAGTCTCTGTACAGGTACCCGCCTCGAGTATTACCTCGATAAGAGGTATGTCTGGTTCTGCTCCACTTCCCCAGCGATTTGGGGGTGATACAGTTCAATGCAGAGGGTTTCTCAATCAGGTTGAGATATACTTCGAGATGCTGCCCTAGGCGTTTCCCACGGACAGAAGCAAAGTAGATTTCGTGATATCTTTGCTTTCTGAGAGAGCCTTGGCCTGGGCTGACCCTCTATGGGAGACGCAAAAACCTGTTGTCTTGAGTTACCCTCAGTTTGTGGCCTCCTTTAAAAGGGTATTTGAAGTTCCTGCATGCTCCGCTTCTGCTGCCAAGTGCCTCATGTCCATCAAACAGAGTACGAGAAGTGTTGCAGACTATGTCATTGAATTCCGTACTTTGGCAGCAGAGGTTGCTTGGAACAATGAGGCCCTTGTGGCTGCTTTTTCTCATGGTCTCTTGGATTCCATCAAGGATGAGATAGCAGCCTGAGATATACCCACTGAGCTGGAGAACTTGATCTCATTTGCCATCCTCATTGACTCCAGACTCAGAGAAAGACTTTCTCTTAAGGAACGCTTGCGGAAGCCTTCTGTACGTTTGCCTCCGAGCTTTGTAGTCCCACCCATGCCTCCCTCACCTCCCATGCCTCCTGGTACCGAGTTGGTCAGTGAAGATGAACCCATGCACCTGGTCTTCACGCATCTCTCTGTGGATGAGAGAGCCTTTAGGAGGAGGGAGAGATTGTGCCTTTATTGTGGCCAGGCAAGTCACTTTTTGAAGTCTTGTCCTACCCGTCCAGGGAATGCCCGAACCTTGAGGTCCTGTCATGGACATACCTTAGGTGGTGTTGTTTCGTCCCCAGTTATCCAGAAGGATAAGCCCCTGGTTTTGGTCACCCTTTCTTGGGCTGAGTCGTCCATCGAGATACAGGCTCTAATCGACTCTGGGGCTGCAGGCCTGTTCATTGATGCTGAGTCCGCTGCAGCTGCATGACACTCCACTTGTCATTGAGGCTCTTGACGGGAGACCTTTACAGCCTGCCCATGTGACTCATGAGACAGTTTCATTGTCCATGGCCGTAGGGGCTCTTCACCATGAGATAATCCAATTCCAAGTTATTACCTCAGCCAGGTTTCCGCTGGTTATTAGTTATCCTTGGTTACAGAGGCACAACCCCTCTTTTGATTGACTCCGTGCTGAGCTTCTCTCCTGGTCACCACAATGCAGTGAGACATGCTTCCTGAAGGTATCCAAGGTCCTGTGCACCTCTTCACTCCCCTCCCTGCCGGAGGAGTACCGTGATTTTAGCGGTAGTTTGCCTCCACACTGGTCTTATGATTGCACAATTGACCTTCAACCTTGTGCCATACCTCCTCGTGGCCGGGTTTGTTGGTCTTGGAGGATAAGGCCATGGAGGAGTATGTTGCTGACGCGCTTTCTCAAGGTTTCATCCGCAAATCCTTGTCTCCTGCTGGTGCTGGTTTCTTCTTTGTGAAAAAGAAGAGCGGTGAACTGAGACCTTGTATAGATTATAGGGGTCTCAATCGTGTCACAATTAAGAATGCCTAGCCAATTCCATTGATTACAGCATTATTTGACCTCCTCAAGGGAGCAACGGTTTTCACAAAGCTTGACTTGAGAGGGGCATACAATCTCGTGCGCATTAAGGAGGGCGACGAGTGTAAAACTGCGTTTAATACCAGAACAGGTCATTATGAATACCTGGTAATGCCTTTTGGCCTTTGTAATGCCCCGGCAGTTTTCCAGGAATTTATTAACGATGTCCTCCGAGATTTGTTGCAGTTGTGTGTGGTGGTTTATCTCAATGATATCCTCATATTTTCCAAGTCCCTGGAGAGCCATCACACAGATGTCTGTCATGTGCTTCAGAAACTAAGAGAGAACAATCTCTATTGTAAACTGGAGAAGTGCGAGTTCCATCATGAACAGGTTACATTCCTGGGCTATGTCATTTCCACTGCTGGTTTTTCGATGGACCCAGAGAAACTTTCGGCAGTCTTACAGTAGCCTCGACCCGTGGGTTTACGTCCTCTGCAGCGTTTCCTGGGTTTTGCCAACTACTATCGGAAGTTTAATCGTAACTTCTCGTCTCTGGTCAAGCCCCTGACTGATATGACCAGAAAGGACGGTAACCCACAGAGTTGGTCTCCAGAGTCCATTAAGGCATTTGAGACTCTCAAGGCTGCCTTTGTTTTTGCTCCTGTGTTGGCACATCCTGATCCTACGTTGCCTTTTATCCTAGAAGTTGATGCTTCTGAGACTGGAGTTGGCGCCCTTCTGTCTCAACGTCCTAACTCTGAGAGCGCTATGCATCTGTGTGGCTACTTTTCCAAGAAATTGTCACCTGCTGAGTGCAATTATGGGATTGGTGACAGAGAGCTGTTGGCGATCATTTTAGCCCTGAAAGAATGGAGACATCTCCTTGAAGGTACCACTGGGCCTGTTATTCTTACTGACCTTAAGAATCTTACATTCTTGTCTGAGGCTAAGCGAATCTCTCCCAGAAGGGCGCGATGGGCTCTTTTCTTGTCGAGCTTTAATTACATTGTCTCATTCTTACCCGGTACTAAGAATGTAAGGGCTGATGCCTTGTCACGACAATTTTCCTCCACTTCCAAGTCAGAGTTGGTTCCGGTTCCTATGATTCCTCCTGATCGTATCTTGGCTACGGTTCGCACCAGTCTTACTTCTCCTTTGGGTGCCAAAATTCTTGCTGCTCAGGTCCATGCTCCTCCTGTTAAACCTTGTGACCGCTGCTTTGTCCTAGAGAGTCTCCGTACTGCTGTGCTCCAGACTTACCATTCTCCCAAGGCAGCTGGCCATCCTGGGAAGAATCAACTCATTTGGGCCATTTCCCAACAATTCTGGTGGCCTAGTCTACGGGCTGATGTTTCTGCCTTCGTAGCTGCCTGTCCCATGTGTGCCCAGAGTAAAACTCCACGACACCTTCCAGTGGGCCTGCTACAACCCATACCCAATGGAGAGAGGCCCTGGACTCACCTGTCTATGGATTTCATTGTGGAGTTGCCCAACTCCCTAGGCAACACTGTTATCCTTAAGGTGGTTGGCCGGTTCTCAAAGATGTGTGTTCCACTTAAGAAGTTGCCCACCTCTAAAGAACTGGCTTCCATTATTGTTTGAGAGATCTTTCGCTTACATGGGCTACCCAAGGTGATTGTCTCGGACAGGGGCAGTCAGTTTGTCTCCCGGTTCTGACGAGCCTTTTGCGCACAGTTGGGAATCCAGCTTGCATTCTCTTCTGCGTATCACCCGCAGTCTAATGGGGCGCAGAACGAGCCAATCAGTCCTTGGAGCAATTCCTACGTTGCTATATTTCTGACCATCATAACAACTGGTCTGACCTATTACCTTGGGCAGACTTTGCTCACAACAGTGCCTTCAATTCTGCCTTTCCGATTGTCTCCATTTATGGCGAATTATGGTTTCCAACCGTCCATGTTGCCTGACTCGTTTGTTCCGCAGAGTATTCCTGCGTTAGAGGAGCATCTCTGTGGTCTTCGTTCCACTTGGGTAGAAGTCCAGGAGGCTTTGCGTCATGCTAATGATACGCACAGACTGCATGCTGACTGCAGGCGCCTGCCTGCGCCTTCCTACCAGGTTGGGGACAGGGTCTGGCTGTCATCTTGCAACCTCCGGCTTCGTGTTCCCTCATTGAAGTTTGCACCGCAGTTTATTGGGCCTTTCCGTATCCTTCGCAGGATTAACCCAGCGGCTTACGCGTTGGATCTTCCTCCTACTATGCGCATCTCAAATGTGTTTCATGTCTCCTTATTGAAACCGTTGGTCTGTAACCGATTTACCACCTCGGTGCCACGTCCTCACCCTATTCAGGTCGAGAACCATGAGGAGTGTGAGGTACAATCCATTGTTGACTCCCGTAGGTTCTGTGGGCGCATACAGTACCTGGTGCATTGGAAGGAACACTTCTGGGTTTCATCCTCTGACGTACATGCACCTGTCCTCCTCCACGAGTTTCATAGACAGTTTCCCCTCAAGCCCGGTGCCCCTCCGAGGGAGAGGGGTCATTGAGGAGGGGGTACTGTCAGGGCTGGCTTAGCCCTTCCTTCTCTGGGCTGGCCGCTCAGCTGACGGCTAATTGCCAGCTCTCTTCTCTCTCCACAGTTACCAGCTGTTCCTGATGATGCTCCTCTGGCCTGCCTACTTAAAGCCTTCCAGCTCACTTCACCTCTGCCTTCGCCTTGGTCACATCACTAGAAACCATCTCCTGCGCTTTGTGTAAAGACTGGCTTGCTGACATCCCTTCTGGCTCCTTATCCTGCTTGCCGTTGCTTTACTTGGATCCCTGACTTCTGGCCTGTCTGACTACCCAATCTGATTACTGGACTCTGGCTATGCTTGACTACACTTTTTCTATTTACCTTTTTATTTTTATTAATAAACAAGTGTGATTTGATTGTACTTCTGTCTCAGTCTGATTCATGGTTTCTGACAGATATACAATGAAATACTGACATATAATCACACACATAGATTGGACTTGATGGACTTGTGTCTTTTTTCAACCTTACCTACTATATAACTATGTAACTATGTTTCTCTGAAAATAACTTTTATACATGACAACCATGGATATATCCAATATGCTACAAGTTACTTGCTATGTGTAATTTGTGACTTTGTATGCTATAATGATTAATTGTATAACAAATTTTAGTTTCTGGCCATGTACTGTAACTTAGGCCTTGTTTACTGAAGCGTACTCCAGCAGTGGGCCGTGTTTACCCACATATGGATGCACAGGTGTTCTGGTTCTCATTGATGTCAATTGGGACTCAGTGGCTGCACAGTTCCCAATCCGACATCCCTAAAGGTGCGCAGTCCCGGATGCAGTTTACGTTCGGGGCCATACACCCACATCTCCACACAGTGTCTGCATCCAAATTGACATCAATGAAACTGCCTGCATGGGGATGCATGAAACACATATGCATCTCTGAGTGGACATGTGCACTGCCGGAAAATTTGTTAGCTTTAATTTTTTTGTTTGTTTCGTATATTCGAAAATTTGGAGATTCGAAAGTTAGAAAATTTGGAGATTCGAAAGTTAGAAAATTTGGAAATTCGAAAATTTTTGGTCTTCTGAATTTCCTAATTTTCAAATTTCCGAATTTTCGAATTTCTTAATTTCCGAATTTTCGAATATACCAATATACTATTTCAGAGTTTCTAATTTTCCAATTCCGAATTTCCGAATTTTTGGAAATTAGGAATTAGAAAATTAGAAAATCCAAAATTTTGAAAATCTGAAACTTCGGTAATTCGTAAATTCGTAAATCTGAAAATAAGAAAGAAAATATGTAAAAATTCAAAAGAACAAAAATCCAAGAATTCTAAATAATAACTAACAATAAATATTAAATTATAGGTATTGGAATTTCAAATTTGGCTGTTAGTGAAGGAGTTTATCTGAAGTTACAAATTATACAAAATAACGAATGCTACATCTAAGCAAATGGAATGGAACAAATAAATAATAATAAAAGTAAAACGTTTTTATGGTTATTATTGTTATTTATTATTATTAATTTGTTACATTCCATTTGTTTAGATACGGCATTCGTTATTTCAGATCATTTGCAACTTTGGATAAATTCATATTTGTTACGTTCACTAAAGCCTCATACACACAATCGGATTGTGTGCCAACAAAGCGTCAGACATTTGTCCGAAGGCGTGTCGTGAACTTGTCTTGTAAACAAATGTTACACAATTGTGGTCCAACAAACACGAACGTAGTGACATATTAAATGTACTACGAGCCTATAAAGAGGAAGTTCAATTGTCATGCGCTGCCATTTGGGCTCCTTCTGCTAATTTCGTGTTAGTAGAAGTTTGGTGAGTGTTGATTCGCATTTTTCAGTTTTTTCTTTCCAGTTAGTTTCTGAACGGCCATTCGTCAACCAGCCGTGTTGCAGAATCGGAGGAGATAACGTGCTATTATTGGCCTTGGAGTTATTGCTTTGACCCAAGTCCAGTCCAGGAACAGGAGGAGGAGGAGTTCTTGGACCAAAAATTGGTTGCTTAATCGTGACCAATTATGTCACATGCCTTTGCTGCGGGAGCTTCAGGATAATAATCCGGATGATTTTCAGAATTATCTCAGGATAACTGCTTTCACCAATTCTTGGCATTGGTGACCCCCCTTCTTGGCAGGATACATGCATGAGGCTTGCCATCTCTCCTGAGCAAAGGCTCTTAGCCACCTTGCAGTACTTGGCGATGGGAAGAAGTCTCCAGGACCTCAAGTTTACCACTGGGATCTCCCCCCAGGGCTCTGGGACTCATTATTCCAGACACCTGCTCAGCTATTATTCAAGTACTGCAGAACAGTGGCAGAACTACCACCATAGCGAGCCAATGCGGGTGCTATGGGGCCTGCAGTCGAGGAGGGCTCGGTGAGCGGCGGGTGAGCCACCAAGCTGCCTGTCCGCTCGGCGCTCGTACAGCCGCACTGACTGTATGAGCGGATGCAGCAGCTGGGTGGCTCAGCGGGGGGGTGGAAGCTGCCAGCTAGGAGGATCGGTGGGTGCACTGGCCAATCAGTGGGTGGCAGAGCAGAGAGATGACATCATCTCTCACTGCCCGGCGCCCGCCCTGCATCCTTGCCCTCACTCACTGTGCAGGCAGCAGAGAGATTACATCATTTTTCTGCTGCCTGACTCAGACTGGGAAACAGAAGTGACAATCCCCATTCCCCACCTTAGCAGCAACGTGGCACTCTGCAACTTGTGGCAGGTGATTTGGCAAGTGGACAATCCGCAATGGGTGGCAGGTTACATGGCAAGTGGACAATCCGCAATGGGTGGCAGGTGACGCGGCAAGTGGACAATCCACAATGGGTGGCAGGTGACGTGGCAAGTGGATAATTTGCAATGTGTGGCAAGTGACAATCTGCAATTTGTGGCAGGTGGCGTGGCAAGTGGACAATCCACAATGTGTGGCAGGTGAGGTGATAGTGGACAATTTGCAACGTGTGGCAGGGGACGTGGCAAGTGACAATTCGCAACTTGTGGCAGGTGATGTGGCAAGTGGACAATCCGCAATGTGTGACAGGTGATGTGGCAAGTGACAATCCGCAACTTGTGGCAGGTGACGTGGCAAGTGGACAATCTGCAACGTGTGACAAGTGACAATCTGCATCTGGTGACAGGTGATGTGGCCAGTGAAAAAACGCAACGTGTTGCAGGTGACGTGCCAAGTTACAATCTGCAACTTGTGGCAGGTGATGTGGCAAGTGGACAATCCGCAATGTGTGGCAGGGGATGTGGCAAGTGGACAATCTGCAACAGGTGTCACATGACGTGGCAAGTGGACAATCTGCAATGGGTGGCAAGTGACGTGGCAAGTGGACAATTTGCAACGTGTGACAAGTGACAATATGCAACTTGTGGCAGGTGACGTGGCAAGTGGACAATCCACAATGTGTGGCAGGAGATAGTGGAGAATTTGCAATGTGTGGCAGGTGACGTGGCAAGTGGACAATCCGCAACTTGTGGCAGGTGACGTGGAAAGTGGACAATTTGCAACTTGTGGCAGGTGAGGTGGCAAGTGGACAATCTGCAATGGGTGGCAGGTGACGTGGCAAGTGGACAATTTGCAACGTGTGGCAAGTGACAATCCACAACTTGTGGCAGGTGACATGGCAAGTGACAATCTGCAACCTGTGACATATGACAATCTGCATCTGGTGGCATGTGACGTGGCAAGTGAAAATCCACAACGTGTGGCAGGTGACGTGGCAAGTGGACAATCTTCATCTTGTGGCAGGTGATGTGGCAAGTGACAATCTGCAATGTGTGACAATCTGCATTTGGTGGCAGGCGACGGTGGCAAGTGACACACTCGGGGCTCCCACTGATTCTGCATTATGGTGAGTTGAACTATTTAATTTTCTATAACAATGTAATAATAAAAATAATGTGTTTCAATCATCCTGACATCATAACAACCATGGTGCCGTGATGATTGAAGCGTCAACATCAGCCATTGCCCTGATAAACTGCCCCCCGAAAAAATGTATTTTTTGGCAGTGCCCCTCCCGACACTAAACTCTGGATCTGCCCCTGGGTGAGGTTGAGGGGGACCCCATGCAACATTTTGCTATGGGGCCCTGTGATTTCTAGTTACGCCCTTGCTGCAGAAGGACTATATTCGGATATGTTTTTCCCTTTAAGATCACATTCAATGTATTAATGTTTGCTAATGTATTGTCTTAATTTGTTGATTACATCATTTTCAATATTGTAATATGCTGTGAATGTCCTCTTTGTCCTCATGCATGCTGTAAGCTTTTCCTGCTCCTTTGTTGGCCTACCTGCATATTTTTCATAACTAACCTCCCCAGCATGCTATCCTGGGCCCATACACACCTAGCCTAGTCTTCACAGTGTTTTTTGTCAGCTAAATTTTGGGGATTACCCTAAATAACCCCCTAAAATGTGTAAAAATGTTATTGTTGTCCTCTAATTCAGGCAGGGTCCAAAAGACCATTTTTTTGGGACACAAACTCATTTGGAACCCTCCCTTCCCACCAGAAATGCAAAGTCAACAGATACAAATACACTATCTCCAAACACATGCACATTATTCCTCTTTTGTGTTTCAATTTCTGTATAAATTCACTCAACCATGCAGTGCAAGGGCCTGCCTGATTACCTACAAATTGTAATGTAAGACAGTTTTTGTCTCCTATTATATTGATAGGTATTTTCTGAATGTCAAAACATGCTGCAATTTGGACAGCGTGGATCCATATTTTTAGATTACAACACTTCTTACCTGTCCACTGGGCTGCCAATAGTGTAAGTAAGAAGGGGCTGGCTAAAGTATCACCCAAATTATTTATGCAAACAGCTCTCATGGAAGTGGAGAGGGTTACCTGTCCAAAATATTTACCCATTCCCCCCCACCCTAAAATTTTGATAATAAATTAATCAGATAAGTTGACCTTACACGTTTGTCTTTAAATATTCATTTAAGTTTTATACTTATATTGGCCAAGCATGTTTGTGTCAAATTTGCTTGCAATGTTATATGCAAAAGTAGAAATTTATTTGTCCTTTTTTTTAATCCAGCTTCCAACCCACAGCAATGGCAGGACTTTGCAGCCCAGTTCCATCATCAGTTGGATTTTCCCAACTGTGGTGGTGCTATAGATGGAAAACATGTCCGGATTGTCCCACCACCCAACTCTGGCTCATATTATTTTAATTATAAGGGCTTTTGCAGCATAGTCCTGCTAGCTGTAGTGTCTGCCACATATGAGTTCTTGTTTCTTGATGTTGGGAAGAACGGCCACAACTCTGATGGAGGAATCATTATGCAGACAGAGTTCTACAAGTGGCTCCAGAATGGCACCTTAAACTTGCCACCTGCTGAGGAGAATGTTGAGGGCCTTAATTTGCACTGGGGGAACATCTTATGATACCGTTTCTTATGAGGAACCTCACCCCAGAGCAGAGAATATTTAATTACAGGCTCTCTCGTGCCAGAAGGATGGTTGAAAACACTTTTGACATCCTCTCCAGTTGGTTCAGGCTGTCTTTAACACCAATTAACTTGGCAATATACAAAATCAACCTTGTGATATTGTGCTGCTGTATACTCCTTCATTTTTTACAGAGTAATGCTAGCAGCTACAGTGGTGTGAAAAAGTGTTTGCCCCCTTCCTCATTTCCTGTTCCTTTGCATGTTTGTCACACTTAAGTGTTTCGGAACATCAAACCAATTTAAACAATAGTCAAGGACAACACAAGTAAACACAAAATGCAATTTGTAAATGAAGGTGTTTATTATTAAAGGTGAAAAAAAATCCAAACCATCATGGCCCTGTGTGAAAAAGTGATTGCCCCCTAAACCTAATAACTGGTTGGGCCACCCTTAGCAGCAACAACTGCAACCAAGCGTTTGCGATAACGTGCAATGAGGCTTTTACAGCGTCCTGGAGGAATTTTAGCCCACTCATCTTTGCAGAATTGTCCTAATTCAGTTACATTAGAGGGTTTTCGAGCATGAACGGCCTTTTTAAGGTCATACCACAACATCTCAATAGGATTCAGGTCAGGACTTTGGCTAGGCCACTCCAAAGTCTTCATTTTGTTTTTCTTCAGCCATTCGGTGGTGGACTTGCTGGTGTGTTTAGGATCATTGTCCTGCTGCAGAACCCAAGTTCGTTTCAGCTTGAGTACACGAACAGATGGTCGGACATTCTCCTTCAGGATCTCTTGGTAGACAGCAGAATTCATAGTTCCTTTTATCACGGCAAGTCTTCCAGGTCCTGAAGCAGCAAAACAGCCCCAGACCATCACACTACCACCACCATATTTTACTGTTGGTATAATGTTCTTTTTCTGAAATGCAGTGTTCCTTCTACGCCAGATATACTTGGACACACACCTTCCAAAGAGTTCCACTTTTGTGTTGTGGAGAAATTGAGACGAGCTTTGATGTTCTTTTTGCTCAGCAGTGGTTTTCTCCTTGGAACTCTGCCATGCAGGCCATTTTTGCCCAGTCTTTTCCTGATGGTGGAGGCATGAACGCTGACCTTAACTGAGGCAAGTGAGGCCTGCAGTTCCTTGGACGTTGTTGTGGGGTCTTTTGTGACCTCTTGGATGAGTCGTCGCTGCGCTCTTGGGGTAATTTTGGGCGGCCGGCCACTCCTGGGAAGGTTCACCACTGTTCCATGTCTTTGCCATTTGTGGATAATGGCTCTCACTGTGGTTCGCTGGATTCCCAAAGCTTTGGAAATGGCTTTATAACCCTTTCCAGACTGATAGATCTCAATTACTTTCTTTCTCAATTGTTCCTGAATTTCTTTGGGTCTCGGCATGATGTGTAGCTTTTAAAGATCTTCTGGTGGACCTTACTGTGTCAAGCAGCTCCTATTTAAGTGATGCCTTGATTGTGAACAGGTGTGGCAATAATCAGGCCTGGGTGTGGCTAGAGAAATTGAACTCAGGTGTGGACAACCACAGTTATAGTATGTTTTAACAAGGGGGGCAATCACTTTTTCACACAGGGCCATGATGGTTTGGATTTTTTTTCACCTTTAATAATAAACACCTTCATTTACAAATTGCATTTTGTGTTTACTTGTGTTGTCCTTGACTATTGTTTAAATTGGTTTGATGTTCCGAAACACTTAAGTGTGACAAACATGCAAAGGAACAGGAAATGAGGAAGGGGGCAAACACTTTTTCACACCACTGTACCTTGCCTCAGTGCCAACTGATGTGGACCCTGCAGTGGCAGGCCCAGTTGAAGAGGCTGCAGCTCGGCCGTCTGTGGGCGTGATGACGGCTCTAGAAACTGGCCATGCTGGATTACCCTCCCAAAATACCAGAGATGTATGTCAAAAATACCTTGATTATTTTATGAGTAGAGGGGCAATGTCTCGGCAGAAAATTGCAGCTGATCCTGAATAATATTTTTATTTGATCAATAAACTCATATTTCATTTGAACTACTGTTGTCTGTGTTTCTTATCATATAATATGGTCTCAAATGGCCTTTATTTTGGCCACTTGCTACAATAGTGCAAACATAATTTATTTGCTACGTGAGCTGACCATCTCTTCATTAATTAACTATTATTGTGTGCTGTGGGTCTGCCACATACACACAATGTTTTTTGTTCTTAATGGATCTAATGCATGAAGTTCAAAAACATTATGGCTTTTCAACTCTTATAATTTTGTGGGGACTAAAAATTGCAGGAGTTGGCCACATTTTAGAGCACATTGTCACTGTAACTACAACAATTTAACAAATACAATGGTATTGAGCTTTGAAATAATAAGCCACACATCGTTTAGTAAAAAAACTATTTATTCAAAGCACATTCCAATGTGGGTTTTAAGGTTTTAAAACAAACCAACATCTTGGTGTATGACATTTATGTTTTTAATTTTTTCCCCTTTTTTGGGGCTAAACAGGCATGTTCAAAAACAACAGAAAAATTGATGACATTAAATGTATTAATGTCATCAAAATCTTCCTTATTGTGTGTCTGTTTGGTTACGTGTCATGTCTCTGGTCGTGAAGGAGAAAATCCCCATCTTGTCCTCTAGTGGTGATTGAAGTTTAACCACTTGCCGACCGCCGCACGACGATGTACGTCCTATTTTTGAAGAGGGATATCTCGGTAACGGCAGCAGCTGCTGCCACAACCGAGATATCCATCTCTTCAGGCGGCGGTCGGCTGTACGGATCTCGGTAACGGATTCGCCGCGAGATCACCGCTATCGGCGGCGGGAGAGGTGCCACCCCCCCTCCCGCCGCCCTCCCGCACCTTCCGCCGCTTACCGGAGCCGTCGGTAGCGGCGGAGGCGATCGGGTCCTTCCGTCTGCTGGGCATAGAGACAAGTGAGGCTAAGATGGCCCCCACTCGTCTCTATACAATAAGAGGGCGGAAGCGACGTCAAAACGTCACTTCCGCCCATACCTCTTAAAGGTATATATTTTTTTTAAATGGCAGATTTTTTTTTTTTTTTTTTTTTGTTGCATTTTAGCCCAAATATGAGATCTGAGGACCTTTTGACCCCAGATCTCATATTTAAGAGGACCTGTCATGCTTTTTTCTATTACAAGGGATGTTTACATTCCTTGTAATAGGAATAAAAGTGATCCATTTTATTTATTTTTTTTAAAAGTGTAAAAATAAATAAAATAAATTAAAATAAATAAGAAAAAAAAAAGAAGCCTTAAAAGTAAAAAAAATAAAAAATAAGCTAAAACAGGAAAAAAATTATTAAAACAATTTAAATAAAATATATTTATATTTAACCTCCTTGGTAACTCTCAGTTAATCAGCCCTTATTAAACCCTTCCTCCCTTTCCCCCATTAGCTATTATTTTTCCGTAGATTTTTTTATCTACATTTTTTTACCATTAATATTTATCCTTTTTGTTTGTTTTTTTAACTTTCATTCATTTTGTTGGGTAATTTTCTTAGTGTTGCAAAATAAAAATGTGGCTTTTTCATTTACAAATAACTGTACTAGAAACATAATTATAAATGTGCCAAATTATAAAATAAATTGTATATTTTACAGTAAGCTTGTTAAAAAAATAGATCCGGTCAAAATAACAAAAAATAAAATAAAAAATATTCGGGTACAATAGTTTCTATTGAGAAAAACAATAATAAGACACAGGCATGAGCAAAAAAAGGAAAAGGATCCCACGCTTGGAGAGCAAAACAGAAAGGACATGTAAATACAAAAGAAACACATTTTCAAAGGTTTAAAGCGAAATGTAGAAGCATCCAGCATCTAGTGTTGGAAGTGACAATGAGTAAATGGGCACGGAGGAAAAAAAAAATGTTTCAAAGTCAACTTGTCCATAGATTACAAGATATACAGTGGTGTGAAAAAGTGTTTGCCCCCTTCCTCATTTCCTGTTCCTTTGCATGTTTGTCACACTTAAGTGTTTCGGAACATCAAACCAATTTAAACAATAGTCAAGGACAACACAAGTAAACACAAAATGCAATTTGTAAATGAAGGTGTTTATTATTAAAGGTGAAAAAAAATCCAAACCATCATGGCCCTGTGTGAAAAAGTGATTGCCCCCTAAACCTAATAACTGGTTCGGCCACCCTTAGCAGCAACAACTGCAACAAAGCGTTTGCGATAACGTGCAATGAGGCTTTTACAGCGTCCTGGAGGAATTTTGGCCCACTCATCTTTGCAGAATTGTCCTAATTCAGTTACATTAGAGGGTTTTCGAGCATGAACGGCCTTTTTAAGGTCATACCACAACATCTCAATAGGATTCAGGTCAGGACTTTGGCTAGGCCACTCCAAAGTCTTCATTTTGTTTTTCTTCAGCCATTCGGTGGTGGACTTGCTGGTGTGTTTAGGATCATTGTCCTGCTGCAGAACCCAAGTTCGTTTCAGCTTGAGTACACGAACAGATGGTCGGACATTCTCCTTCAGGATCTCTTGGTAGACAGCAGAATTCATAGTTCCTTTTATCACGGCAAGTCTTCCAGGTCCTGAAGCAGCAAAACAGCCCCAGACCATCACACTACCACCACCATATTTTACTGTTGGTATAATGTTCTTTTTCTGAAATGCAGTGTTCCTTCTACGCCAGATATACTTGGACACACACCTTCCAAAGAGTTCCACTTTTGTCTCATCGGTCCACAGAATGTTGTCCCAAAAGTCTTGGGGATCATCAAGATGTGTTGTGGAGAAATTGAGACGAGCTTTGATGTTCTTTTTGCTCAGCAGTGGTTTTCTCCTTGGAACTCTGCCATGCAGGCCATTTTTGCCCAGTCTTTTCCTGATGGTGGAGGCATGAACGCTGACCTTAACTGAGGCAAGTGAGGCCTGCAGTTCCTTGGACGTTGTTGTGGGGTCTTTTGTGACCTCTTGGATGAGACGTCACTTAAGTGTGACAAACATGCAAAGGAACAGGAAATGAGGAAGGGGGCAAACACTTTTTCACACCACTGTACAACATTGCATTTTTTCAAAACAATATTCCAATAAAAGAAAGCCTAGTTGCCGCTCCCCCTCAACTTTTTCCAGGAGTTGGGCTTTGAAGAAACCATAACAGTAAGAAAAAACTTAAAGTAAAAAAAAAAAAATACATTAAAAATACATTACATACAGTGTATATAAAAAGTCTACACACCCCTGTTAAAATGTCAGGTTTCTGTGATGTAAAAAAAATGAGATGTAGATTCAGAATTAAGCAATAATATTACACACCTGCCATCATTTAACGTGCCTCAGATTAACCCCAAATAAAGTTCAGCTGTTCTAGTAGGTCTTTCCCGACATTTTCTTAGTCGCATCCTACAGCAAAAGCCATGGTCCACGGAGAGCTTCCAAAGCATCAGAGGGATCTCATTGTTAAAAGGTATCAGTCAGGAGAAGGGTACAAAATAATTTTCACGGCATTAGATGTACTATGGAAAACAGTGAAGACAGTCACCATCAAGTGGAGGAAAAATGGCACAACAGTGACATTACCAAGAATTGGACATCCCTCCAAAATTGATGAAAAGACAAGAAGAAAACTTGTCAGGGAGGCTGCCAAGAGGCCCACAGCAACATTAACCACTTGCCTTCAGGGAACTTTCACCCCCTTCCTGCCCAGACGAAGCGCTCTGACACATTGAATGACAATTACGCAGTCATGCAACACTGTACCCAAATGAAATTTGCATCCATTTTATCACACAAATAGAGCTTTCTTTTGGTGGTATTTAATCATTAGTGGGTTTTTAATTTTTTGTGCTATAAATAAAAAAATCTTAAAATTTGGTGAAATTTTTCCTGACAGGCTCCATGGCAGCATACGTGTGGGGTTGACCCCGCCTCCATAACTACCCAATAGGACCCCTCCCTATAAAATTTAGCTCTGAGCTCCTAGCCGTGTTCATTTTTTGTCCTCCTCCGTAGGACCATGTGTTTGGTTCTCTCTACCTGAAGACGTTTCTTTCCTATGATCAAGTTCGGCCGCTTGACATGGTGTCATGTTCCTCCGATAAGCCTTGACTGTTAGCAGGGTATGAAGTGTATTGCAGAGTAGCTCTGAAGAGCTGGAAAGACAAGTGTGCACAGGCCTGATTGCCCAGCAGTTTGCAAGTGGCCATTATCTGCCCCGAAAGCCCGGTGTGTGTATGGATACGATGTTCCTGGCCGAATCGATTGTAGGTGGTAAGCATGTATCGCCTTCATGGCAGTAGTGTTTATGTTTGTAGTTTGTTTTTCCTTCATCTGCTTTTCTTTTCTCATATGTGCCTAGCAAGCGGCTGACTCCCTGTGTGTTTCAGCCGCCGCTCCCTCTTACTTCCGGGTTCCGTCTGTGCTCTGCGCATGCGTGGTCCCGGAACGAAAGCGAGGCCTGGTTTCATGCATGCGCACGAGTATCGTGGGCCTGGCACGGCCGTGAAGTCAAGTGGCGACAAATTTAAAAGTCTGGGGGAGTCCTGCAGACCTCGGGAATGTTTGTGGGCATAGCGGCGACTTCCCTGAGCATCTGCAGAGCCTACCCCAGGTAAGTGGCAATTCATAAGGGTCTGAATGTTGCTTTCTTCTTCTTTTCTCTTGCTGGTATCTGATGATCTTGTCTGTTCCCCCTGCAGTGATTTTTTGTATTAGCCATGGACTCTTCACTGCCTCCTGGTGGCCAGTCCTCTCTCAGCAGGTAAGATTTGGAAAACAGTGTTTTTTGTTTACTCCGCCTGCTGGAGTGAAGAAAGTGGAGTGTAGGGCATTATTCCTGACATTGTGCCTTCTCTCTCTATTTCTGTCTTTCCCTTTTCTCCTCAGCCCTTCTAGGTCTGATCATCGACAAAGCAGTTCCACCAGCTCTCCTCCTCTGGTTCTAGACACCAGGTTCCTCTTCTAAGTCTAAAGACTACAGTAAGGGCTCTCCTCATCCCCCTTATCTCACAATAAGGGGCCGGAGAGATCATGTTGGGGATGCAGGGCTCCAGTTCCTGCCAGCAAGTCTCTCTGTGGCCGTTGTTTCTCTAAAGCAGCTAACGAGAGAGAAGGTGCAGACCAACACCTGGAAACACGAATTAAGTGGGTTGTGAAAGAGTCACTACAGGAGAAAGACGCTGGAAAGCCTCTTGATTCCCCTTCAGACCCACTGATTCCCCTGTTGGGAGAGGGACAAGTCCATGAGATGTGGGAGTCTTCCCAGTCTAGTCACCAGTCAGCTCCCCCTTCAGATAGCGGGGTCGGAAGCAGATGATTCTGGGATGGGCTTTGAATACACCTTGGTCCCTTCTCTGGTGAAAGCTGTTAAAGAAGCTCTGAATTGGGAAGACCCAGTGATTTCTCCTCCTAAACAGAAAAAAGGTTTCAAACAACTCAGTAAGGAGCGTCAATATTTTCCTTTTCTCACAGAAGTAGGAGCCATAATTTCTGAAGAATGGGGCAAGATGGATAGGAAAAGTTCTATGCAATCTAAAGTCTCAAAACGATATCCTTTCAAGGAAGAAGAGGTTAAACACCTTGAGTCAGCTCCCTTGGTGGATGCAGCACTAGTATGAGACTTGTGAGGTATGTGACTCTTCCTTCAGAAGATACAGTCTCATTTAAAGATCCTTTGGAGAGACGGATTGATTCCAACCTAAAACGGATTTATTTGACAGCAGGCACAGTTTGCAAACCTATCCTGGGTTTAGCAGCAGTCTCTATAGCTTTAGAGCAGTGATTCTCAACCAGGGTTCCGTGGAACCCTAGGGTTCCTCCAGAGGTTGCTAGGGGTTCCTTCAGCACTGGGCAATTTCTGCCTCTCAGATAAGTTCCCACTGACACCATTGATATTTTTAGCTATCTGTAAGGAGGTAATTCTTCCCAATGACCACAAGTGTAAGAACCATTCTTTCCACTGACCATCACACTAATGTATCATGAGTTGGAAATTTCTAATTTTTAGCAGGGGTTCCCACGGGACTGGAGAACTATTTCAAGGGTTCCCCTGTGTTGAAAAGGTTGAGAAAGGCTGCTTTAGAGGCATGGTCAGACAATGTGGACGAGTCTCTTAGAGGTATGAAGAGATAGCCAATGGCTCTCCTATTCAGGAAGTCCGGCTTGCCTCCGCCTTTCTGGGGAAGGTCTCTATTGACATTATTCGCCTAGTGGCCCAGGTGATGCTGTCAGCAGTCACCGCCCGTCGGGCATTGTGGCTCTGACCCTGGTTGGGGGATCCAGCTTCTAAACAAGCTTGGTGCCGTTTTCCGTTTGAGGGCACTTCTCTCTTTGGAAACAAGCCTGATAGCGCCATAACCTGGGCCATGGGTGGTAAGTCAGGGTTCCTCCCTCAGGATAGGCGTTTACAGAACCAGAAGCACACCTTCAAGAGAACACAGAATACCGATCGTGTAAGAGAAGCACGCAGCTATAGGCCTGGACGCGAATTTACAAGATCTTGAAAATCCAGGCAGTCCTCTTTTTAAAAGCCCACAAAGGGGGCTTCCTCTGGTAACCAGGATTCCACTAAAGCTGGCCATACACCTATAGATTATCTGCAGATTTTCTATGGTTAGATGGAAAAAGTGGGAGATTCCTCCATCCACACAGTTTAGCGAACATCTGTTGCACTTTTTCCATTTAACCATAGAAAATCTGCAGATAATCTATAGGTGTATGGCCAGCTTAAGTCCTTTTGAAATTGGGCCCGCTCAAGCATGTCAGGTGGGGGCTCGTCTTCTCCACTTCCGGCATGTTTGGGCGGCCTCAATTTGGGATTTGTGGACCGTCAACATGGTCTCCTCAGGCCATACCTGGGTTTTCAACAGCACTCCCAGACCAAGATTTATGCTTTCAAGCCTTCCATGCTCAGAGGAAAAGAAACAAGTTCTGTAAGCACTTTATTGGATCAAGGCACAGCCATTCCTGTTCCAGATGGCGAACGAGGCGAAGGCATGTATTCCCCTCTATTCTTAGTGCAGAAAAAGAATGGCACATGGAGACCAGTAATAGACTTGCCTCATCTCAATCGGTTTATTCGGAAGGAAAAATTCAAGATGGAATCTCTATTAATGATCCAGCAGTCGGTCCACCCAGGGGAGTTGTTGGTGTCAATAGATTTGAAAGATGCCTACTTTCACATCCCAGTGGCAACAGACTTCCAAATGGTCCTTCGCTTTGCAGTAGGCAATCAACACTTCCAGTTTACGTGCCTTCCGTTTGGTCTCACAACATCCCCTCGGGTGTTCTCCAAGGTTCTGTTAGCTGTTGTTGCTCTGCTCCAAGTCAAAGTCTTCACCACTATCTAGACAACCTCCTCCTTCTAGCCCAGGACAAAGGTCAACTTCTAGAGCACAAGAGCCTAGTAATTTCCACTCTCCAAGAGTTTGGGTGTCTCCTGAATTTGGAGAAAAGTCACCTGAATCCATCTCAGTCTCTTGTATTTGTAGGTGCCCATTTCAACACGGTGGAAGGCACAATCTCTCTACCTGAGGAGAAGATTGTGGTGATCCGGGACAGGATCCACTCAACCCTCGCTTCATCTCACTTGACCGCTCTTCAATATCTGAAGGTGATTGGCACCATGGTAGCCACCATTCCCATGGTGAAGTGGGCGCAGTGGCACACTCGCCCGTTCCAAAAAGGGTTTCTCCAACAATGGGATTCTCCCAGCAAGAGTCAGCGCATCCTCCTCCGTCCATTCATGAGAGGGTCTCTCCTTTGGTGTCTTCAAGAGGAAAATCTTCACAACTGCCACTTGATCCTTCCCATCACATGGGTTACAATAACCTCGGATGCCAACAATTGGGGCTGGGGCGCTCATTGCCTATCAGAGGTGGCTCAGGGCAGATGGAACTTACCATCCCAAAGGATTGTATCCAATATATTGGAACTGCGGGCAGCATTTCAGGCACTCAGATCTTTCCACCATCTGAAAACTCCTCAGTGATGCTCCGGTTGGACAATGCAACCACGGTGGCTTACATGAGGAAGCAAGGTGGAACTCGCAACTGGTCTCTCCTACAAGAGGTGGAGCCAATCATGAACTGGGCTCAGAAGAATTTGTCCAACATTTCGGCAGTCTACATTCCAGGGGTTCAGAATGTACAGGCGGACTTTCTATCTCGTGTTCAAATGAACAACAATGAGTGGTCCTTACACAAAGAGGTGTTTAAAATGGCTACTAATACTGGAAGTGTCCCCAGAAGTGGATCTCTTTGCATCCCCATGAAATTACAAGCTGACCAAATACTATTCTATCCCCAAGTCTATGGGATAGATGCCCTCACAGACCAGTGGAGGTTCAACAAGGCCTATGCCTTCCCTCCAGTTCCTGTGATACTCCAGTTTCTCCGCAGGCTCAGAACAGAGGAGGTGGAAGTCTTAGCAGTAATACCATTTTGGCCCAACAGGCCATAGTTTCTCCTCTTAACATTCCTCTACCTCAGGCTGGATCTTCTGTCCCAAGGCACAATCCTGCGTCCATGTCCTGCTCACCTACACCTCAGGGTCTGGTTTTTGAGAGGGGAAGGCTTGAAGCCTTAGGTTGTCCCGAAGAAGCCATTCCGACTCTTCTTAATGCCAGAAGGAAGAGCATGAATAGAGTTTACGTGCGTATCTGGTCCAAGTTTTCAGAACACATGTCCTCTGGACCTAATCCTTGTGGTTCTCCAGAGGTCCAGGATATCCTTAGCTTTCTGCAATCAGGTTTGGATTTGTCGCTAGCAGTAAGTTCTCTTCATGTACAAATATCAGCCATCTTGGGCGTTTACAGGAATTTCATGGGCTAATCACTCCCTGATTAGTCAGTTCTTCAAGGGTGCTATCAGAATTGGACCTCAAAGATCCTAAGTGGGATCTTCCTCTTGTTCTAGATTTTCTTTCCACGCTTGGAACAGATCCTGACAAGCCTCTATCTGTCAAAGACCTTAGACTCAAGACAGTCTTCCTGGTGGCAGTAACCTCAGCCAAAAGAGTGTCTGAAATTAGAAACTTAGGTTCAAAAGAGCCTTTCCTGACCTTTTTTTCCAGATAGAGCAGTATTAATTCCCATGCTGGGTTCAAATCCTAAAGTAACATCTATTTTTCAAGAAAATCAAGAAATTGCGATGCCTACCTTTGGGACAACAGAAGGTCAAGATGTCCATCCCCTTGATGTGGGACATACTTTAAGTCAATATTTGGAAGTTACAAAATCTTTTAGACAAACGGACTTTCTTTTCATTCTTCTACATGGAAAAAAACGAAGGAAAATGGGCCTCAATCAGATCCATATCCACTTGGATAGTACAGACCATTCAAAAGGCTTATAAAGCGAAGGGCTTGGCTCCTCCAGAGGCAGTGACTGTACGCTCAACTTGGAGTATCTCAACTTCTTGGGCGACTTCTCGTGATGTCACACCTGATGTTATAGTTAGAGCGGCTTCTTGGTCATCTATTAATACTTTTGTTTCCCACTATTGTGTTGAACCAGCCGCCTTGTCATCCGTGAATTTTGGTTTGCAAGTGCTGTCAGTTGACGGTGGTAAATCAATTTATTTTCTTTGCTCAGCATTGTGCCCACTCGGGTGTGTTTGGCAAGTTATTTCCCACACGTATGCTGCCATGGAGCCTGTCAGGAAAACGGAAAATGTATATCAAATATTTACTGTATATTTTTTTTCTATTCTGTAATTTTGTTTTTCTATGCTATTCTTTTCTCTTATTTTCTATTTTATACTAATCTTTTCAAATTTAATTTCAGTCTATTTATATTTTATTTTTTATATAATTTTCCATTGTTTTTCTATGCTATTCTTTTCTATTCTACGCTAAAGCTTTCTATTCGAATTTGAATTAATTCTATACGAAATTCAAATTTCGGAAGATGGCTTCTGAAGTTTGAATTTTGTATAGAATTAATTTTAATTTGAATAGAAAAGATTAGAATAAAAAATAATAGAAAAGAATAGACTAGAAAAACAATAGAACAGATTAAAATAAAATATAATATATATATTATATTTTATTCTATTCTGTTCTATTGTTTTTCTAGTCTATTCTTTTCTACTCTATTCTAATCTTTTCTATTCAAATTCGAATTCATCCTATATGAAATTCGAATTTTGGAAGATGTTTATATATATATATATATATTATATTTTTTCTATGCTGGTCTATTGTTTTTCTATGCTATTCTTTTCTATTATTTTCTATTTTATTCAAATTTTTTTCTATTTGATTGGGAATTCATTATAAAGGTTACCGTATATACTCGAGTATAAGCCGAGATTTTCAGCCCCTTTTTTGAGGCTGAAAGTGCCCCCCTCGGCTTATACTCGAGTCACCGCCGTCTGTCTACCCGATCAGCGTGTCGAGCAGACAGACGGCGGCCATTCCACAATTCAAAAGCCGCGCCTCCCTGTCTGTGATAGGCGGAACACTCAATTTCCCAGCAGTCAGTGGTCCGCCTATCACGGACATCCGCTCATCCTCGTACTACGGACGAGGATGAGAGGATGTCCGTGATAGGCGGAACACTGACTGCTGGGAAATTGAGTGTTCCGCCAATCACAGACGGAGGCGCGGCTTTTGAACAGTGGAATGGCCGCCGTCTGTCACAGACAAGAAGAGGTGCGGCGATCCTGGCATGTTTTTACATGCAGATCGACACAGGCTGCAGAAGGACAAAGGCACAGGACACAGGTAGGACGGACACACAGGGATGGACGGACACACAGGGATGGACGGACACACAGGGATGGACGGACACACAGGGATGGACGGACACACAGGGATGGATGGACACACAGGGATGGACAGGCATGTCTCACCCTCGGCTTATACACGAGTCAATAAGTTTTCCCATTTTGTTTGTGGTAAATTAGGGGCCTCGGCTTATATTCGGATCGACCTATACTCGAGTATATACGGTATATAGAAATAGAATGAAATCGAATTCTAATAGAAAAGAATAGAATGGAAAAAAACAATAGAACAGAATAGAAAAAAATATAATATATCTATAGCGAGTAACCGGTCTATGTTTATATGGATCACAGCCAATCACATGGTAAACAGCCACCAGCCATTGGCTGCTTAACCTTGTCGGTGATGAGCAGTGTTCCTGGGAACACGCCACCACCAACATGACCGTGCTGCATGCTCCCGATCACGAGCATGCACTGTCTTAAGCGGGGAATACCCATTGGTGACCGGCCATGACATAATCGCGGCCGATCACATGGTGAACAGCCATGCCCAATGGCTGTTCACTCCTGTCAGTGACGCGCTGTGTCTCGGGGACATGCCGCCACTGACAGTGAAGCTGCATGCCCGTGATCGCACGCATGCCCTGTGTGAATGGGCCGCCGTTATATGATGGCAGCCCAGAACAAGAGCCACACCGTCTGCCGTCATATGACGGTGGGCAGGCAGCAACAGGAATATCTGGCAAGTACTGGCTGTGTGGTACATGTGACAACAATGTCCCGTATTCTTCATATGTCTGGGCTATGGGGTAGAGTGGCAAGACGGAAGCCTTTTCTTATGAAAAAAAACATCCAAGCCCGGCTAAATTTTGCAAAAAACACATCTGAAGTCCCCCAACAGCATGTGGGAAAATGTGTTAGGGTCTGATGAAACCAAGGTTGAACTTTTTGGCCATAATTCCAAAAGATATTTTTGGCACAAAAACAACACTGCACATCCCCAAAAGAACACCATACCCACAGTGATGCATGATGGTGACAGCATCATGCTTTGGGGCTGTTTTTCTTCAGCTGGAACAGGGGCCTTAGTCAAGGCAGAAGGAATTATGAACAATTCCAAATACCAGTCGATATTGGCACAAAACCTTCAAGCTTCTGCTAGAAAGCTGAACACGAAGAGGAACTTCATCTTTCAGCATGACAACGACTCAAAGAAAACATCCAAATCAACAAAAGAATTGCTTTACCAGAAGTAGAGTTTTGGAATGGCCCAGCAAGAGCCCAGACCTGAATTCGATTGAAAATCTGTGGGGTGATCTGAAGAGGGCTGTGCACAGAAGATGCCCCTCACAATCTGACAGATTTGGAGTGTTTTTGTGAAAAGAAGAGTGGGCAAATATTGCCAAGTCAAGATGTGCCATGCTGATAGACTCATACCCAAAAAGACTGAGTGTTGTAATAAAAATAAAAAGGTGCATCAACAAAGTATTCGTTTAACCCCCCTGGCAGTATTCCCGAGTCTGGCTCGGGGTGAAAATTTTGTACCATTAGCGGTAACCCCGAGCCAGACTCGGGACCGCATCGCTGGAAGATCCAGAAAGAGGTTACTTACCTTGTCCCCTGGATCCAGCGATGTCTCCCCGCAGTGCGAGCCAGCTGTCCTCCGCTCGATCTATCACATCGCCAGCCTCCGTTCCCTGTGAGCGTTGCGACGCATGGGGACGGAGAACAGCGCCAAATTCAAAAAGTAAAACATACACATTACATACAGTATAATGTAATCTTACAGATTACATTGCTGTATGTTATTTTTTATTATGGATATATATATATATATATATATATATATATATATATATATATATATTATTATTATTTCACATCCCCTTTGTCCCTAGTGGTTTCTTCAGTGCCCTGCATGCAGTTTTATATTATATATACTGTTCTTTCTGCCTGGAAACTGGAGATTGTCCATAGCAACCAAAACTGTCCCTTTACATCAAAAGTGATTTTAGACCAGCTAGAAAACAGCAATAATAAATTTGAATCACTCGCAGAATTGAGCGATAGTAATTTGTGGGGAGATCCGTCATCAAATACTGAAAAGTAATGACAGTGACAATTCTGCAACTGGGCAAATTTCAGTGTTTATGATTTGATTACATTATTGAATATTTTTTATTACTGTTATATTATTATTTGGTATAATTATTTATAGTTATTTATTATATTATAATTTATGATTTCATTTTTCAAACTTTATCATACCCGGGATGTCTGCTAGACTCTGGTTTGGACAGATTTAAGTGAGTTATTCCTAAAAATTACAGGACTACAATATAAAACGCCAAATTTTCATGCAAAATAATTGTACCGCTTTCAGCACCTAAAATCTGAAATAATCATACCACCAGGGAGGTTAAGGGTTTGCACACTTATGCAAACATATTATTTTATTTTTATTATTTTTACTTCCCTCCACATAAAAGATTTCAGTTTGTTGTCCAACGGAGTTGTACAGTTTATAGGTCACATTAACCTCCCTGTCGGTTTTCCCGAGTGTGGCTGGGGGTTAAATTTCAGCACCATTAGCGGTAACCTCGTGCCACACTCGGGATTGTATTGCAGGATCCTGGTGCAGTATATTTACCTTGTCCCCAGAAACCTGCAATGTCCCCCCGCTGTGTCCGTGGGCTCTGCCCCCTGCCCGATGCCTCTCTGTCCCGGCTCCGTTCCCTGCGAGCATTGCGACGCATGGGGGCAGAGCCCGGCGGCAAATTCAAAAAAGTGAAAAATCATAATACATCCAGTACAGTGTAATCTTACAGATTGCATGCAGTTTTATATGATATATACTGTTCTTTCTACCTGGAAATTGTCCATAGCAACCAAAAAGTGTCCCTTTACATCAAAAGTGGTTTTAGACCAGCTAGAAAACAGCGATAGTAAATCAGAACACTTGCAGAATTGAGCGATAGTGAATCGTGGGGAAATGAATTTCATTATTATTATATCATTATTTTTTATAATTATTCATATTTATTTATTATATTATCATTTATTATTTTGTGTTTCAAACTTCATCATACCCGGGATGTCTATTAGACTCTTGTTTGAACAGATTTAAGAGAGTTATTCCTAAGAATTACAGGACTACAATATAAAACGCCAAATTTCCATGCAAAATAATTGTACCGCTTTCAGCACCTAAAACCAGAACTAATCATACCGCCAGGGAGGTTAACACTTAGTTAATCAGCCCTCATTAACTATGTTGTTCCCTTTCTCCCAGTAGCTATTGCTTTTCTGCAGATTGTTTTTTTAATATAAATATTTATATTATTTTCATTGATTTTGTTTATTAATTTTTTGTGTCCCATAAGATGTGCAAAACTGGAAGAAAGTGCCTTTTTTAATTTGCAAATAACATAATTTTTGTGGCATTTTAAATGGGCCTTTCTAATAAATGGTATATTTTTACAGTGAAGCCATTAAAAATAAAAAAAACTAACACTGGTAAAAATAAAAAATAAAAATGTTTAAATACCCAGGTTTTTATCTAAACATTACATAAAAAATTAAGTATTCAAAACAAAACTGCTAAAAAAAAAAACACTGCCCACTGGCGGCTGAATGTGGAGTCTTTTCACTACTTTTATTTTTTCCATCCACAGCCAAAACTGATGGCATCAGTTCCTAAGGTCACAATGTCCTCCAGTTATGTCACAATCATGAAAGATAAACAGGAATTGTGTACTTACCTGACAGGGCAGCGTGTCAGTATCAGTCTGATTTTAGGCATTTGGTAACATTTTAAGAAATGTCATGGACATTATAGTTCAGAGGGACCTGGTCATATTATTCACTGGAATGTTCTTAAAAAACAACATTGTAGTCATCTTATGGCTCCCATAGGCATCATACAAGAGAGCGTTGTCTGTTGGTCTAAATTGTGTGTAATTGGCTGAGGACGGGATTAGAATTCATTTTTATTGCACTCTATGGGGGAGATTTACTAAAATCTGGTGCAGCTGTGCATGGTAGCCAATTAGCTACCAGTTTTTTTTTTTCAATAAACACTTATATATATATAGTGCTTTAGTGCTTTGAAAAAGTATTTGTACACCTTGCAATTTTAAATGTATTTTACTGGGATTTTATGTGATAGACCAACACAAAGTGACACACAAAGTGACACATAATTGTGAAGTGGAAGGAAGATGAAAATGGTTTTCCAAATTTTATACAAATGAATATCAGAATATCTAAAAAGTGTGGTGCACATTTATTATTCATAATTAATACTTTGTAGAACCGCCTTTCACTGCAATTAGAGATGCAAGTCTTTTTGGGCATGTCTCTACCAGCTTTGCACATCTAGAGAGTGACATTTTTGCCCATTCTTCTCTGCAAAATAGCTCAAGTTCTGTCAGATTGGATGGAGAACATCTGTCAACAGCAATTTTCAAGTCTTGCCACAGATTCTCAGTTGGATTTAAGTCTGGACTTTGAGTGGGTCATTCTAACACATGAATATGCTTTGCTCTAAACCATTCAATTGTAGCTCTGGCTGTATGTTTAGGGTCGTTGTCCTGCTGGAATGTGAATCTCAGCCCCAGTCTCAAGTCTTTTGCAGACTCTAACAGGTTTTCTTCTAAGATTGCCCTGTATTTGGCTCCATCCACCTTCCCATCAACTCTGACCAGCTTCCCTGTCTCTGCTGAAGAAAAGCATCCCCACAACATGATGCTGCCACCTCCATGTTTTACATGGGGATGGTGTGTTCAGGGTGATTTGCAGTGTTAGCCACACATAACGTTTTGCTTTTAGGCCAAACAGTTCAATTGTGGTCTCATCTGACCAGAGCACCTTCTTCCACGTTTGCTGTGTCCCCCACATGGCTTCTCACAAACTGCAAGCGGACTTCTTATGGCTTTCTTCCAACAATGGCTTCCTTCTTGCCACTCTTCCATAAGACCCCTTTCACACTGGAGGCATTTTTTTCAGGCTAAAAATAGCGCCTGTAAAGCACCAGAAAAATGCCTCATCTGCAGTCCCATTGTGAAAGCCTGAGTGCTTTCACGTTGGGGCGCTATGCTGGCAGGATGTAAAAAAAAAAGTCCTGCAAACAGCTTACTTGAGGCGCTTTAGGAGCAGTGTATACACTGTTCCTAAAGCGTCCCTGCCCATTGAAATCAATGGCACCATCAATCATTTAGCACCATCCATCTTTCCTGCAACTCTGACCAGTTTCCCAGTCCCAACAGCTGAAAATCATCCCCACAGCATGATGCCGCCACCACCATGTTTCACTGTGGGGATGGTGTTCTTTGGGTGATGTAATGTGTTGGGTTTGCACCAGACATAGCATTTTCTTTGATGGCCAAAAAGTTAAATTTTATTCTCATCAGACCAGAGCACCTTCCTCCATACATTTTGGGAGTCTCCCACATGCCTTTTCACAAACTCAAAATGTGCCATTTTGTTCATTGCTGAAAGTAATGGCTTTCTTTTGGCCACTCTGCCATAAAGCCCAACTATTGTTGTCCTATGTACAGATACTCCAGTCTCTGCTGTGGAACTCTGCAGCTCCTCCAGGGTTACCTTAGATCTCTGTGCTGCCTCTCTGATTAATGTCCTCCTTGCCGGTCCGTGAGTTTTGGTGTGCGGCCGTCTCTTGGCATGTTAGCTGTTGTGCCATGTTCTTTCCATTTGGCTATGATAGATTTGATGGTGTTCCTAGGGATCATCAAAGATTTGGATATTTTTTTAAACTTAACCCCCGACTTGTACTTCTCAACAACATTGTCCATTACTTGTTTGGAGAGTTCCTTGGTCTTCATGGCAGTGTTTGGTTAGTGGTGCCTCTTGCTTAGGTGTTGCAGCCTCTGGGGCCTTTCAAAAAGGTGTGTTCATGTAATGACAGATCATGTGACACTTAGATTGCACACAGGTGGACATCATTTCACTAATTATGTGACTTCTGAAGGTAATTGGTTGCACAAAAGCTTTTTATGGGCTTAATAACAAAGGGGGGTGAATACATACGCACATGACAATTATCATTTTTTTATTTATGAAAAATAGTTTTATGTATATATTTTTATAATTTTACTTCACCAACTTAGACTATTGTGTTCTGTGTATATAGATAGAGATAGATAGAGAGATATCTATCTATCTATATATATAGATATATGCACACACATATTCAGCGTTCAGCATAAATGAGTACACCCCAACAGATTTGTCAGAAAACCTTTTTACTTATTACTTAAGCAACATTTTCTATGGGGCACTATACTACAAAATACTCCCACAAATGCGGTCCTTTGATTGAAACCAAGATTTGTTAATTTGCACAAACGAAAAAGTATTTTTCCTAACAAATTAATTCAAGACCATGTTGCAAAAATGAATACACCCCAATGAAAGTCTTAGGAGCAAAGCTAGATTTTATACTTTAAGGTAACCATATTTGTTTATTATATATGCAGACAGACTGTGCTATCTGCTTTGTAGTGTCTCACAATGCAAATCTTCCAGTCTGGGGATGGTTGAAAACAATGCATGCAAACTACATCTGCTTTGTTGCGTTTTTATTTCATTCAAAAATGGCAAATGACGGCAGTAAAATTCAGACCAGCACTAGAGGAGGATTATATCTTTTAAGTAACAGACAGACAGCATCTATAGTGTAACTAGACTAAAATTAATTTACAGCAAAAAAAAATACAGAAATGTAGATCTAGGAAAATGAAAGTAAAATAATTGAGCCATAAGAGTAGGAACCAGTTAAATGCCGTCTTTGGAAAAAAGAGTTTTGCTGCCATCTTCTGGATATTTACCATACTACAGTTGTTGAATTTTTACCACCCATATTTTTCTGATTAATGTGACTTTAACTCTGGTTAAGTATATACTAATTATATACTAATTATTGAAAAAAATATTCTGCAGTCATCCTCCATCAAATCTCCAAATAAAAAAAAAAAATTGTTACTGTGATATGACTTACATTTAGTGGGTGGCTATGTTCATTCTCCATGGTCCCACTGTATGGAGGAACATAGGTGTGCGCACCCTATTGCATTCGGGTGTGCACCCCAAAGCCCAAACCCACATGCATGTGTGTGTGTGTGTGTGTGTGTGTGTGTGTGTGTGTGTGTGTGTGTGTGTGTGTGTGTGTGTGTGTGTGTGTGTGTGTATATATAGATGTATCAGAAGAGCTGTGGATGGTGACAGTATTTTTTTTTTGTTATTCATATTTTTTACAATTAATTTTTTTTTTACAATATTATTTTTTTAAAGAATTTTTTAAGAGCCCCGTTGGGGTGCTTTGATGAACTAGACCACTGATAGAGATGGAGGCAAGCTGGCAGCATTGTGGGGGGTGGGCTTGGGTAGCCTGGGTAATTTGCGTTGCATGGGGTGAATAGGGTGTACCCAGGCATACCTGGAACACCCCATATGCATGGCTATGAACATAGCCATCCTCCTGAAATGGACTATGGGAAGTGAGGGGAAGGTAAAAAAGAGGTTCAGGAGCTTATGGAAGACATTACAAGGAGACAGAAAAACACAGTAAAAAAATGATTTAATGAAAAACTGATTACAGGGTTCAGAAGTAGTGGATGTGTATGGATATTTTTTGGACAATAAGGATATTGTTTACAGGCATACCCCCCTTTTAAGTACACAATGGGGTTTATTTACTAAAGCTGGAAAGTGCAAAATCAGGCTCACTTCTGCATAGAAACCAATGAGCTTCTAACCCCAGATTGTTCAATTAAGCTTTGGTAATAAAACCTGGAAGCTCATTGGTTTCTATGCAGAAGTGAGCCTGATTTATCACTTTACAGCTTTAGTAAATAAACCCCATTGTGTACTTAAAAGTGGGGTATGCCTTTATAACTCTTCTTATTATTATTATTATTATTATTATTATTATTATTAATAACATAGATATAACAACTGCTATGTTGTTATATCATATAATTATTATTATTATTATCATTGTTGTTGTTATTTATAAAACAAACAATATATTATTATAATTATTATGACCTGTTTTTACCTATCCAGCCTTAAATAAAACCCTGAGTTATATATATAGAAAAGCCCAGCTAATTATGTGAGGTATATTCCCAGCATTGTGGGCTGCATAATTAATATAACATTGGCAAATATTCAAATAAGTAGTGTACATCATCTTAATTATGAAACATGAGTTATTTATAAAGAGACATAAAACTAAGGTGGTAAATTATTGAACAAATGTTTACATTATTCCATTATACCTTAACTCCCTTCAAATATTCAAATGGTAATAGTAGTAGTGAGCAAAGGATCACAAGGCTAGGCTAAGAATCACATCTTTAATAAATACATTTTATTAAAGCTGTAATATATATCATTTTAATAAACAATATTTTTTAAAGGGTGAGACGGCTTAATAAAACATTTTTTTTATATATATGTATAATGATTTTACAGCGTGGAAATCATGTAGCAAAAAAAGAGAGCAAAAGAGAAGAAAAGAAGCTGTTTTACCAAATATGTTCTTCCAATCAAATGAAAAGCAAATGCAAATATTTCCTATATTTTTTCAGTGAAGATTTTCATCTTCTTTAGTAAATCAAATTGAAATTAAAACTGCCCCTTCTCCACACTCTATTAAACCAATTAATAAATAACATATTAATATTACTGCTGCTTCAATACAAAACCCCTAAAATATTATTACAAGTAGAAATATCTACTATGCAGTGATGTGAAAAACTATCACCTATACACCTTGCAATAAATATTAAAACAATCAATATTGATGTACAATAAAACATTTACCAAAAAATTGACAAAAGTGCTCCAGTGCTTATAAATGTGCAACACCAAAGATTGCAAAAGTTCTCAGCATTTGTAAATATCTAACCGTTCAATTGATAAAAGTAAATTCAAATAAAAACGTAATATCTTAAAATGTGCTCCTCTTGAAAAAGTCATATATTTTCAACAATTCCGTTTGAACATACACCAAGGTATCATCACCTCCAATTACCAATCAAAATATGTTAAAAATCCATTCAATTTATTGAGTACATAAAATCTACTTACAAAAATTAAAAACATGTCACACAATTCAAGCATTCTTTTTATCATAATTATCTCCAGACAACATCTCTGATGTTTTGCTTATTGCGGCTTCTTCAGAGAGGATACCAGGAGCATACACTATTATTATTATTATTATTATTATACAGGATTTATATAGCACCAACAGTTTGCGCAGCACTTTACAACATGAGGGCAGACAGTACAGTTACAATACAATTCAATACAGGAGGAATCAGAGGGCCCTGCTGTAAGAGCTTACAATCTAGGAACTGTATTTATGAAACATACAAAACATCTTCAATGAAAGCTTACAAACATCACCTTGTGTCATGAAAACCATAATAAGGTAATTTATGGACTGGTTCATCCTATGTGATATACATAGGAAATTATAAAGAGGCGATCTATGATATACACTTGCACTATCAATATACAGAAGTCCTTCTGGATTGCATCCAATTAAACTGGGAAATGGTAACCCGGCAGTCCCTTGGCACACCGCATGAGGGCCTCAAGGCTACCCAAAAGGAATCTATAATAAAAAGAAAATCTCTTAAGAAAGTCCCTTAGAGATGAAACGCGTAGGGGCGTGTCCAAGCGTAAGAATGGACAGACTGGCATTCTGGGATCTCTGGCTGTGAGGGTGGTATAGAGTGGCTGCTTTCTGGATTTAGATGCAGTACGGGTATTAAGATACAGCAGTTATGTTAATGTGATACAAGCTTATTTTTTGTGAGTAGTGTAATTTTCTTTTTAAATAATGCTATATGATTTAACAGAGTTACATCATTTGCCTGTATTTTTTCTTTCAGGTATATACCATCTGGAAGAGAATCCCATGTGCAGTCACCGAAGGCGTTGAGAGCCCATTCTAAGCTGGCAGATGACCACCAAGACAATTTATTTGCTTTAAATGCCAATCTGTAAAAGAAAGGCATGGGAATTTGGTGAATTAACCTTTGGATGGGTGTGCGTCACAAGGCACGGAAAGAACACTTGTTTGTAATGAAAACACAGCACTAAGAGCACTTTTTTGCGAAAATACGTTTTTATTTGAATGAACTTTCAATAGTACGCTTGCACATCTATAAGCACTGTATCCCTTTTTGGTATATGTTTAAATATTATATATTAATATTGATAGTTTTAATATTAATTGCAGGGTGTATAGGTAATAGTTTTTCACAGTGCTGCATAGTAGATATTTGTTTTTTTTCTCTTATGTAAATCAGCCTGAAAGAGAGGGTCAAACAATTTTACAGAAACATATGAAAAATTTGTAAAAAAAATTAAATAAACAAAATTGGGGGTAATTTCTGGATCGTAACACTGTCACATTTGAGGCACTAGCTCAGGTTTATAGAGCTGAGTCAATTTGATAATTTTAGAGATGGCTAAAACAAAATATATAACTCTTACAAGGAGTAAGTTATATACTGGGCAGTAGGTGATGTGATTTTCTTTATTCATCAAAAACAAGATCTGCAAAAAAAATTATTTCAGCTTTCACTTGTTATTTTAGCCTGTTTTAATCAAATATTTGCAGGGGAAATCTTAAATTATCTCACTTTGTAAATGTTGGATTTTTGTTTTGTAAGCACAATTTTTCTTTTTTTTTTACTTTTATAAATAGATATTTATTAATTATTATCATTATTATTATTTATAATAAGAAGAACGGTAGCATGCATGAAAACACAACTAGTCATTCCAAGGGTCTGTTTGTTCTCTTGTTTAGAGGCTTTTTGATGAGTCATTACCAAATTGGTTCTGGACCATACTGGGTGATTTCTTTTAATATCTGAGAGGGGCTTTTCTTGGATGCTGGTGCCACGATGGAGATCTCCACTTGGATGGTACCCTAGTCCTGACATAATGCTAACGTCCGCTGAAGAAGTTGACTTTGGGATCGATTTACTAAAACTGGAGAGTGCAAGTCTGGTGCAGCTCTGCATAGAAACCAGCTTGCAGGTTTTAGTTTTTTTTTTCCTCAAAGCTTAATTGAACAAGCTGAAGTTAGAAACTGATTGGCTACCAATGCACAGCTGCACCAGATTTTGCACCCCAGTTTTAGTAAATCAACCCCTATGTTATGAAAAGCAGCAGAAATTTCAAACAGCACTAATCAGCACTAATAATCTACAACAGTTTGTAAAACGTATGTGACTCTTAGAGAATGCTGATTGTTGAATATTGACAATAACTTATATAATATTAGAAGGAAGGATCTTTTCGCATTCCGCAACCGAGTTCACTTTTTTATGCTTTTAACAATTTTGTTGAATGCAATTTAACAATAATACATAGCTTTATGATATAATAATTGACTAGATCAATTTGTACAAGAGAATAATAAAATTCCCATTCTCATGGTATGAGAAAAATGTAAGCCAGAATTATTGGTTATATTAATAATTATAGATTATGCAACAGAGTTAAATAAATCATATAGTCAGTCTGTCTTTGTATTCAATTTGTTTTGGCTGAATCATTCACATTTCTTATCAGCAAGATTAGATCTGGTCTATTCTGTCACTGTGACCACAAACAAAGTTATCCTAACCTACCCAATTATTTACTATTCTTACCAAATTACAAGTAGGTAAATTGTACAAAATATATTTAAAATAAAAATGGAATTTATAAATTCCATTTTATATGTTAAATGGCCCGAGGGATGTATTGGACATATTACATTTTAAAGTTTTGATTTTCTTTCTAAAAACAAAATAGTTGTTTTGCAAAAAAAAAAAAGCAATTTGGAAAGGTTGGTTGCAGATTAATAATTTACTAGAGATGGCAGTTTCCAAAATGACGTATTCTGGAAAATGTCACTATAAATACTGTGGGCAGTCCTCAGTCAGATATTCACCATCATCATGAGGGGAATCATCCTAGCACTACTGCTCGCACTAGCGAGTGAGTAGCCTTTCCATATTACAACATTTTTATTATTACTTTAGAAATCTTATTATTTTCTTTACAATTACAATCTTTTTATTTAGCATTTACTTATATTTTTTTATAGTGTCACATATACTCAGTTTTTATTTTTATTTGAATTAAATAATTTTTCATTATAATTTAAAAATACTTACAAATGTATTGAATTCATATTTGTTGTGTTTTTTGTTAAATTTAATGTGACGCATAGCCACATTTAAAGCATTATTATAAGGATAATGTTTTTTAAAGTACTAACGTTATTATATTTATGTCTCTTTACTACAGGTAGTGATTCACAAAATGGTAAGTGCATTAAGTAATAATAATAACTAATGCCACTTGTATCTAAAAAACAAACTATGTACCTGGCCTATGGCTAAAGATCTAATTTATCTCTTCCCAGGCTTATTTTTTGTGTGTAAAGAAACATTTCTTATTTGTTTCTCTAATGCACCATAGGATTGCCCTTTTCTTTCTGTGATAAGAGATAATGAAAGGAAGAACATGTCTAGTTGATAAGTGAAACAAGAACAATCTTTCTGAACTCTTTCAAATTATAGATCCAATACGGTCCTCTACATGTTGTGTTACCATAATTCCCAGCATGCATTGAAAGCCCACAGTTTAGCTTAAAAAAAATCCATGCAAAACATTTTACTTATTTTTAGATAGTGGCGGGGAAGGGTTAGAACCCTGTTTGTTTTTCACTATGCCTACTGGAGAAAGGTCATATTACTTCCTTTCTGGAAGAGCGTATATTTTCCCTTATTTCCTGTCCCTGTGATGCCCATACAGGACATAGGGGAATACAGGTGTCAACAGGAAAGGAAGGCACCTGAGATTGCAGGTTTAAATACATAGCATATGTTGCTGACTGCAGATCCCAATCTGATTGATATTGATTCAAAATGGTAAAGTATCTCCACTGAGGGCCACTAGCCCAACATATCTTACTATTATCGGCCCAGAGGGGAAAACAGACACTATCCCCTGCCCAGTCTCTGTACAATTTTCATACATCATATATCAATAGTTGAGTTGCAATGTATAGTCTTGCACTGTAGGTTGACTGTAAAATTTCATCTTTTTCTGCATTGGGAGACAAGATATGAATGGGGCGCTATCAGCTGTGAAAGCATAATTTTGCTTGGAAATCCCTTTAAGGTGTCAATGAAAAATATTTTCTGATTACTGTAAACTTATAACTATCTAATTAATATTTATATATTGTTTCGCAGTACAAGTCTTAAATCCCTCCAAGACCTATATTTACGTCTATGAAGGAGTTCTTCTAAACGGTCTTCCAGAAAATGGATTTACCAAAGCTGGTGTGAAGATAAACTTATGGATGCGGATTGGTAGCATTGGCCAAAAGATGTTCCTTGCTGAGGTAATAAATGGCGTCCAGAGCACATTTTTGTGTTATGATCCCATATTTAAATTTATGATGATGGGGAAAAAAGGATTGCGTTTAAAGACGTGTTGTAAATGAACACTTTCCTCCCTGTCCTACCTCCTGGCCATGACCAAATGTAACTTGTTTTAGGCCAGGTAATGAGATCATGGAAATTGTGTTTTCAGCAGAAACAAGCTAAGAAATAATCAGCATTTTCAACATTTCTACCTTCTTTCACACAATTCAGATTCTTGAAGTGTCAGTGCAAATGAGAAACCTTTGCTCTATGCAGATATAAAAGACACAAACTAATGCAGCCAATCCCTTCTGATTGGCTGAGACAGCAGCGAAGTGCCATTGGCTCCCACTGCTTTCAAAGTCAGTGAGCTAATAAGGAGAAAGAGCAGATGGGGACATCTGAATGGACAGAGGAAGCTGCAGCTCAGCTCGGTGCCCCCATAGCAATGGGAGGGAGGGGCCAGGAGCACCGAAGACAGACCTAAGAAGTGGAGGATTGGGACTGCTTTGTGCAAAACCACTACACAGAGCAGGTAAGTATAACATATAAAACAAGACTTTAGTATCACTTTAAACACAACAGTGTTAGTACATGAATTTGACCTGATATCAGTCTCTTGCAGTCTCTGTACAGCAGGACTGGAGTGTGAGATAAAAAAGTAGCACAAGGAATCATTTAGTTCATGTGTTTATAATAAGAATATCTAAGTGTGAATACAACTGCAGTCCTTTAATGGAATTGGTAATCATATACAGCTATGATTAGTACAAGCCCTTTTTGCCCTCCTACACTGGTTAATACCCGAAAGAACATTAATTCTAACTTTTTTTTTTCACTTTTTCTTCACCAGGCTTATAACGTTGACGTAAAGGAATATCATGGAATATGGCCCCAACAGCCTTTCACCCGATCCGCCACATTGACTGAAACTATTGCAAAGGAGTTAAAAAATCCTTTCAAGTTTGAATACACCCATGGTAGAGTTGGAAACATCTTTGCTGAAGAACATGTGTCAACTGTTGCGGTCAACCTCATTAGAGGCATCCTCAATATGTTGAACGTTGATGTCAGGCGATCAGAGAATGTTTATGACTTGGAAGAGGTTAGTATGGAAACTTTTGTCAATTATTACCGTAGTTATGGGGCAAAAAAAAATTACGCTAAAGCAAATAATGTTACATATTCTTCATAAATATATCAAAAGATGTAAAAGTGTGGAAAGGTATAGTTCTTGCTTGGCAACTTTGAAGGTTTTGGTACATTTTAGAAAAGTTGTGACGCATCATATGAAAGTATCTAATGCGAACATCTAAAGGTCAGTCCACCCAAGAATGATGTTTCAGTTTTTATTGGATGGTTTTATAGTTTTACCTCCTGAAGTTCATTCCCTGAAACCTGAAAGTTCTTTCAATGGTTCCACCATTTTAAAAGAGTTGAGAAAGGCTGGTATAGAGAATGTAACAGGAGGAGCTGGAACACATAAAACATGGTAGAAGCATCCAAAACTTCCAGATGGACAGGAAAAACATTAGGAATTATGGCAGGAAAATCTTGCCATTTGAGTATCCACAAAATAAAGAGTTCAGGGGCTACCTTCAGCCCACCAGGCTCTATCTAAACCTAAGAAGTTATGATAACAGATTTGAAAACATTGTAAATAAATATACAGAGTAGACAATAGCTTTTTTCTGACTGTTGGGTAGGGTGTCTACCTTCTCTAGTCTGCCATGCTTGATGGTTATTCTAACTTCATGCCGAAATGCAAGATGTATCAAGAGTTAAGATTCCTGCCTTGCCCTGTGACAACAGCCACCTCCTTTTAGCATAATCAAATAGGGAAAACAGGACAGGGATGCTGAAATAAATTATAATTCACAAAGTCAGTCGACAAAAGAAAGCTAACAGCTGACAACACTATTTCCTACTCTTTTAGGAATCCATTGTTGGAGAGTGCCTGACCAGGTATGTGGTCCATCAAGTTGAGAATAAACCAAACTCTGCCATCATTATTAAATCCAGAGATCTTGACAGATGTGAGAATCGGTTAGTACACAGAATTGGAATGCCCTTCGCGGAGCCCTGCAGATCATGTCAGCAGGTATGGTGAACTTTAGCTCATGTTAGCAACACAAGGCTTTTTTGCCATTTCACAGTTTAGTGCAAGTAAAACAAATGTAAAAGTAATATGTCTTACTTTATATGATTTATATCTCAAGGAACTGGATAAATCTTTAACTAAAGGGATGTCTGAAGGAAGCTGACATAGGGGTCAATTGAATGTCCCAGTCATACCTGCCATATATTTACTATCTCAGTTATAATACTTCCCCCACCTGTTCTTTTTTGGCCAATCAGCCTGGGTTATAGTAAATTGTGAGAAAGTTTTTGTCTCTCTGGGGAGGTCCGATCAGGTTTTGGAGGAGGTAAGGATAAAAATTAACATTCACTGGTCTTTCCCTATTGTTTTTCTCTCTTCAGAAATCCAGACACTTGCGCAGATTGCAGACGTTCACCTATAAACTCACATTCAAGAATCATGAAGCAACCATTAATGAAGTCCGTGCCAGGGAACAAACCCAGTTTGCACCCTTTTTTGAACTTTATGGATCTGTTTTAACTGAAGTCAGGTAGAGTATTTACAGTTTTACAGAAAGAGTATCAGTCTACCACATACTTATGCTATAAAGATTTTATTTGCAGAATTAAGTTATAGTTGAACTCTAGGCAGATATAAACGACACAAATGAATGCAGCTCTGTATTAATGAATACATAATCCAGGGTCCAGGATCACCTGGGCTCAGAGGAAGTGCACTGGATAATGCTGGATATCAAACTGAAGGCGTGTAGCAGCAGAACAAAAGTACTACAGGGGAAATCTCTGGATTAAAGCTGAATATTACAGCAAAAACGGTTTTTGTAATTTTTTCATCTTAATGGGCTATTAGTTTTTATCTTGTTATTTTTTCCTCAATTTGTGCTTTAAAGGAGGTCTTCTTTAGATTTCCAAAGCTTAAGCTGAGCTCTGCCCATGTAGCAGAGTTGTGTTCTGCTTTTACAGACATCAGCTGATGATCAATATTCACCCTGTTTGTTATCACCCAAAAAGTAATAAACCTTTAAAGAGGAAGTAAACCCTGATGAGTTTACTTCCTCTTTCATTCCCTGCAAAGGCAAAGCATAATGGACTACTATGCATCGCATAGTAGTCCATTATGTGTCACTTACCTGACACAGGAGCCAGCGAAGTCGCCGCTGTCCCCTGTAGTCCGCCGCATCCATCTTGTTGGTGGGGTCGTGCAGCTCCGCCGCTGTCATTTGGCGAAGCCGCGATGACGTCACTCCCGCGCATGCGCACGAGAGTTGACACGCGCGGCAGCTCCATTCTTGGAAATGCCGCGCTCAGTGCGCATGCGCGCCGCTGTCTACGGCGCATGCACCGTAGACAGCGGTGCCCGTTTTCGGGCAAATATCTCCTAAACCATATAGGTTTAGGAGATATTGCTTGGACCTACAGGTAAGCCTTAATCTAGGCTTACCTGTAGGTCAAAGTGGTTTGTAAGGGTTTACAACCACTTTAAATGGGCATTATTCCTAAATAAAAGAATATCCATATAAAGAAGCTATTCAGTTCAATTATTTACGTCAGGATGGAGATATTTTGGGCATCTGTCAGATATTCATGGCTGAGGTTCCATTCTAAAACCTAATAATATAATTTTTTTTGCTGTCTGTGTCCTCCGTTTTTGAGATTTCTTTTGTGTCACCAAGATAGAAAGTAAGGAAAACCTCTATAAACTCCTATTCTTCTTTCTAGTATTGTCAGAAAAACATTTGTGTTGCTGCCTGTGTCTACATTAAAGTATACCTGTGGACAAGCAATTGACATTCATGTGTTTGCATATTCTCAAAAAGAATCTTTACAAAACAGCTTTAAAACAAGCCATCACTGACTTCTATAGGTACTTTTAATGTGGACAAACTGACTCTCAAAAATTCTCAAATATGACAACTAAGACCCCATACACACTATACAATTTTTGTTGTCTGATTTCCTTTAGCTTTACTCAAACCACCTAGTGCAAAGGCCTACCTGATTGCATACAAATTGACCTCATATTATATGGTTTTGGTAAAACTGAATGAAAAATCTGCAGAAAATTGTATAGTGTGTATCCAGCTTAAGACGCTAAAGTTCCAACAGCTTAAAATCAATTTTTGTGTGTCTCTAAGAGGGCTGGTGGGCTGCTAAAAGTCTGGTGCGTTTGAAAGTAGCAAGAAAAATATAGGATTTCAGTGCCTATGTTACAAATTTAAAGATTAAAGAATTTCTCCACAATGCCTATAGCTACAGATGTGAATGGAGTTGTGTTTTAAACTGCTTTTACTGCTTCTTCCAAAAATGTATATACTTTAGTGTGCAAAATCTAGGCACAGCTTCACTTTTAAGAGCTTTCATTACTTCCTGTTAAGTTATTTTCACAAATTGTGATGGAACATTTGTTCAATGGGGACACAGTTGACAATGAAAAACGAATTTTCTAGCCTTTATTTATACTTTTCAAGACAAAAAACAGAAAGTTTAGAAAAGATTTTGTTTAGCCTAAACATAGTCTATTTTATATTTTCTAGGATCACGTTTTCCCTAGTTGTAATGAATGATCTAAATATTGCTTTGGTCCCACCTATAGAAAGTGGTCTGAATGGAAAATGTTGCTGCTGTAGCAGTCAGTAGGATTCCAGCTGCCAACAATTCCCATCTTATTGGTTACTACAGAGAGAATGCATGCTTTCGTATGGGATCTTTTGTATATTGTCTTCTTTTTTATATAAGATTTTGAACAATAATTTATATAAATGCCTGTTCTCTTGCAGACAAGTTCTCTCCTTGAAAGAAATCCATACCAGCAGCCTTGGGGATACCAATGTACCACTTATCAACCGTGGTGGAATAAGATTGCGCCTTGGCCTTGAAGTCTTACAAATGCCTATCCACATGGTAAAGCATAAGAATGTTGAAGCACAGGTGAGAAAACATACTGTATATAGGAAAAATTAAGAAAGTTTGGGAGGAGTAATGTATGGCTCACATAAAAAAAAAAAAAAAAAAGGAAAGTCAACACCCAGGAGCACAAACTTGTTTAATGTATATTAGGACATAGAGGGACTGTACAACAAACAATGCCATTTTTATACTAGATTCACAAAATGACAATTATTGATTTGGTGAATTTAGTATAGAATATTCATGCAACAGGTAGATTCAATCTATGTCCTATATGAAATATATTTACATACACTAAAGTGCAAGTTGCCAACCTACTGAAAAGGTTTTTGTTGGGCAGAAGACAAATTGGCAAAAGTATGTAATAGAAACCGTTTCTAATGTTACAAAGTGTTTTTCTAAAGCATTAACGTTTGCTGATTTTTTTTATGAATCTGGAGAAACACATGATTAGTTAGATACACATTGGGGTTGAGTGGGTGGTGAAAATTCACTTTGCTAAGACTAAGAAAGTGCACGAAAAAAGCTGTATCTCTTTCACACGATTGGATGAACAGCATATTTGCATATAGGGAAATCAACCTCTTTGACTGAGAAATAACCTTACATGATTTTTCCTACATTAGAAAGCTCACTTCCTATACATACTGTCACAAGCACTATATCTCAAAAAGAAAACAAGAGTACCCACTTAAATCATTTAATGAAACAGAGTTTAAAAAAATAAAATCATTATACCTAAAAATATAGTATGTATTTCCATAAAAAATCATTTTCAAATGATTTACATTTAAGAAATTTCCTTGATAAGCCTTCAAGAATGGGAAATTTCTCTTCTACGTCTGTGCTGATGACTACTCTGAAAAATATCTGAGATCCTGCCTACAGTGGTCACCAAGATAAAATATGGGAGTGAATCTCCCAAACATAGACACAGTAAATATTTGACCAAGTTTTAAATGCTTCCCATTCTACCCAAAGCTGGAACACATGAAGACCTCATCTATTGCCTAAGTGTCTGAACCAATAAGGAAGGTCCTCCTTCTTTCTCAGCAAGTAAAATGTATTTCTACATGAGGACATGTCATGGCTGCCTCCTCCCCCATTCTCCTGTAATAAACCCTAGTTTGATAATAGGTTCCTATTGGTTAGGAAACATCCTTGCTCTTAAGATTATGATGTTAATGTTCTCCCCCCCCCCCCCCCCCTCCCTCCTTTTTATTCCAGATTGAAGAGACCCTGCAAAACTTGGTCCAGAATAACCAGCAAGAAGTCCAGGAAAATGCTCCAATGAAATTCATGAAACTAATCCAACTCCTGCGTTACACAAGCTCTCAAACTATTATAGCCCTTTGGAAGAAGTACTCGGACAGACCCATGTACAGGTAGGTGGCCTACAGTTAATTAATTTCCTCAGTTTATCATTTGTGATGGACAGATATTAGAGTTCGCTGTTAAATTATATTTACTTTATTTCTCAAGAATGGGTCCAGTGGATTGCAGTCATTCCAAAATTTCAAAGATCCTTTAAGTCAGGGTTCTCCAATCTTTCTAAACAAAGGGCTAATTTCCTGTCCTTCAGACTTTAGGGGGGCCGGACTGTGGCCAGTGGGAGTAGATTATGTCTGGGGTCAGAGGAAGTAATCAATGTCCCATCATTGGTATTAGTGGGAGGCATAGTGGTCCTTCAATGGTGTCAGTGGGGGGGGGCATAGTGCCCCATAATTGGTGTCAATAGAGGGAATGGTGCCCCATCATTGGTGTCAGTGCGAGGAAGAGTGCCTTGTATTAGTGGTAGAAATAATGCCCTATGGGCCGGATTGTGGCAAGCAAAGGGCCACATCTGGTCCTCGGGCTGCAGTTTGGAGACCAATGCTTTAAGTGAAAGGCATGAGCAAATGAGAAGGCGTTATTTGTGTTTAAAGGGAAAGAATATTGTATATTCTGTAGGTGCCTTTTTTTAGTTATTTCATCATTCCTGTCACCCATAGCATTCACATGGAAAGCTCAGTGTACCATAAGAAGAAACATTGCTGCCAGATTTAAGAGTTTTCATTGCAGAAGAAACAAATAGAGTGTCTTCTGCAATTAAAGCCTACCTGCCATAAACATTTAATTTGAAGTCTTTAGTTTAGGTTTACATTTTAACAAGTCAAAAAACTTTTTTTTAGGTTTTAGACTTAGACTGGTAAGGCAATTGAACCACTTGTAGGTTTTTCTTGCTGTCCTCATTAGGGAGATTAACTCTCTCTAATTACTCCGATCATAAACGGCACAGGAATAAAAGTGAGAGTACATCAGAATTTTGAGTTGCCACCAGAACAGTAATAGAGGAAACATTTTATGATGGGGACACTTCTTGCCATGCCAATTATCTAATAAGGGATTTCTCTTACATAGAAACAATATACTCCCACTTCCTGTTAAGTAGAACTATAGGCAAAACTTTTTTATTTTCATTTTGGATGGAGCAAGGAAGGATATAACCCCAGTCAGTTTTCTTTGCCATCTGTCTCCCATTGTGGAGATTTCCCTTCACTTCCTGTCCCATAGCCAAACAGGAAGTGAGATAAAGTCCCTGAAAATTAAAGTGGTTGGAAAGGCAGAAGGTTTTTTTTATCTTAATGTATTCTATGCATTAAGATAAAAAGCCTTCAGTGTTCAGCAACCCCCCTCAGCCCCCCTAATACTTACCTGAGCTCATCTAGATCCAGCGATGTTGCACAAGAGACTCGGCTGTCCAGGACTCTCCCTCCTTATTGACTGAGACAGCAGTGAAGCGCCATTGGCTCCAGCTGCTGTCAATCAGTCAGTGGGCCAACAAGGAGAGAGAGGGGGCTGGGCAGGGCCATGACTCTGTGTCCGAATAGATACACGAAGCTGTGTCTTGGCTTGGGTTTGCTGTGAGGGCACTCCAAAGGAGGGAGGGGCCAGGAGCACCAGCGAGGGACCCAAAAAGAGGAGGATCTGGGCTGCTCTGTGCAAAACCATTACACAGAGCAGGTAAGACTAAAGTTTGTTAATTTGAAACAAAAAAAATAGACTTTAGTATCACTTTAAGGGAATTCCTTGGGGACCCCCAGGTCACTAGAAGTAGTGTCCCCATTGGAAGATTTCCCCTCCATTACTTTTCTGGGGACAACCCAAAATTTTGGATTTTCTTTTACTTTCAATGATAATGGTAAACAGGACAAATAGGGAGGGTGAATATCCCTAATGGGGGCACAGCCAACGATAAAAACTGACAGGTGTTCTAATCCATCTCCACTTTATCCAAAAATAAAAAATAAAAGTTGTGCCTTTAGTTGTACTTTAAGTCTGTAGGACCAGAGGTGAAGGGAAATATTTCTAATAAGACACACAAGGGAAAAAAAAAAGATCTGAGGTTGGTTGCAAATTTCCCTTACTCTATCCAAATTGAAAAAAAAAGGTTTAGTTTTAGTTATGCTATAAGTCCTTTTAAAAATGTTGCATTATTGTTGTTCTTTTATTGGCTGTAAAGATTTGTTGATTGAACGCTAAAAGGGACTCTCAGTTGCTCTTGCAATTCACTCCTAACAACTGTTGAGATAAAATATTGGCCGCAAACTCTTTAAAAACCAAGAGGGGAATGGGGGCCAAAAAGTAGAGCCATACGTTGCATAATTAATAACCGATGCCATGTTTTTACTTCACAGGCAATGGTTGATAAAAGCCACTCCTCTGGTAGGAACAAGTGAAGCTATTAATCTGCTCCAGAAGAACATCGGGCACCTAAATACCCAGGATGCAGCCATGGCCATCTCTCTTACCATGCTATACACAAAAGCTAATCAGCACACCATCCAACTTGCAGCTGTGAGTCCTATGCCTTTCTCATTGTATTATTCCCTATTCGTCCAACTGATATATGAATTAACTTAAATTCCTCCACCAGGCTCTGCTGAAAGATCCCAATGTCCAAAACTCACCAATTCTACGCAAGACCGCCTACTTATCGTATGCTACCATGGTGAACAAACACTGCAATGTTATGATGACTTGTCCTGATTCATATCTGCACGTGAGTGGCGCTTCTTCATTACTATTATTAGTGGTATTGTACTGTGTGATTGTATCTCTTATTTACAGTTTTGTCGCATTGTCTCTGGAAATGGTATTGGCTGTTTTATCAAATATTTGTTAAAGTATTTTTAAATGTATATTTAAATTATTCTGCGCTTACCCAACCACCAATGTAGGTGATAACTGAATTAATTAAGTGAAAAAACGTGATAAACAATTAAAAATTAAAAAGATATGAATGCTGCTATCTCCTGGCAAAATTCATTACTTAATTTAGACATAAACGTTTACAACACAGTATGTATACCGTCTGTCAAGAACATGCAACACATTAATAAATGAATAAATTAAGGTGAGTAAATTAATCACTAATAAGTAAAATAAATGAAATGTAGTAATAAAGTGTAAAACAACCCAAGTGAAAACTCAAGAGTTAAATATCCACACAAATATTTATATTGATGTATCAAAAGTGTCCAAACTGAAATAAAATAGCGGGGTGATGAGACAAAAACTTTTGATGCCACCCCTCACACTCTGCAAGATTGATCAGATGCTTCAAATCTGGAAGGTAGACATACACTTAAAAGGGAGCCAGATGGCCTCTTACCGAATCTGATGGACCCCAGATTATAAGGGTCAAACTCGCCTGGTACCAGCAGTACACTGTAATAACTTTTCACCCTATCCGCTCCAGAGAATAAATCAGAAGCCCAATCCCCCCCCCCCCCCCGCCACACCTAAAACCCATGTTTTTTTTTTTTTTAATGCAGTACGAAATGGTTAAAAACGCCTGTCAGTTTCTTGACTTTGTATTCCCCATTATAGTCCCATCGGGGAGATTTTCCTTTACTTCATGTCCCATGGACTTAACAGGAAGTAAAAGAAAATCTCTACAAATTGGAAAAATTGCCTTCTATTCCTGTACTGGTGACAGCTTGAATTGATTTTACCTACCTTTATTATTCACAGTGGGGTTTACTTACTAAGACTGGAGAGTGCAAAATCTGGTGCAGCTGTGCATAGAAACCAATCAGTGTTCAGGTTTTCTTGCCAAAGCTTAATTGAATGAGATGAATTTAGAAGCTGATTGGCTACCATGCACAGCTGTACCAGATTCTGAGTGCACCCGTTTTAGTAAATCTACCTCAGTGTATCTTCAACCATCATAGTCTTAGCTAATGTATTATACTCTAACATTTGAATAAAGAAATATTCTTCCAGTGTTCACTGTATGCTCTGATCCCTTTTACAGCCCCTCCACGACCTTGCAGCTGAAGCCGCCAACAAGGGAAACACTGAAGACATTGTAATGGCATTGAAGGCTTTGGGCAACGCGGGTCAGATTGCAAGCATTAAACGTATCCAAAGATTCCTGCCAACCTTTTTCCCCAGTGCTTCCCAACTTCGTGTCAGGGTCCAAATGGATGCTGTGATGGCACTCAGGAATGTTGCCAAGAGGGACCCCAAAAGAGTAAGTGTTTTTTTTAAGAAAGTGAACTTATTATAGAATTCAGTTACAACCAGAATATACAGGGGCCATAACTAACCCAGGTATAAAGAGTCACTGCCCTGTTAAGTAGATGTTGTACATAACAGATACTCAACAACTGACTATATTAATAAATAATATGTATAAGCTGCCCACAGCTTATAAATCTTTTTTTACATTAAAATACTGCTACTATATACCTTTTTGGATGATCTGTATACCAGGGTTACATGATAAACTGCACAGTTTCTTCAGTGCTGAGAGTTCAGGAAGGAGAAGATTTCCACTGCAGCCTGTATACACACCCACATGTGTGATGCCAATATCATGTGACCTGGCCAGCTCTGTAAATGTTCTTTTCAGCATAAAAGACACAACTGAGGATGTGCAGGTGGGCTAAACTGCCTGTGTTAGCTGGCCTTCTCCAGATAAACAGTTCAGAAGGGGGGGGGGGGGGGTCTGTCCATACAGGATAAAACAGCCTTTTTACACAGTGCAGAGGATTAACCCCTTAAATTTCACAGTGAGTATAACAAGCATGCTATGCTGCATATACAGACTGATTTTACTGTTGTGGATTTAATAACACTTTAATTCTGATTTGCTGTAGAGCAGATATCTCCAAACTGCGGCTTGGGGGCCAGATGAGGTCCTTTTCTTGCCTTTACAGATTCACCCCATCCCCTAAGCTAAGTGAATATACACTTTCCAAAGCGAACATGCCCTATTACAACTCCAATGCATCCATAATGGACAAATACAGTTGTCGCCATGCACAAGTGTATATATATATATATATATATATATATATATATATGTGTGTGTGTGTGTGTGTGTGTGTGTGAACAAAAATTAGAATTGGAATTGATATTAGGGCTTATTAATTGTCATGTGCCATGTCATGAAAGGCCAGTTCTTAGGTTTTCCCAGCAAAAGGGAATGCTTAGCCTTTGACTGTTTTAGAAATATAAACTGTATCCCAAAATGCCAGTCGCAATATTTTTATTTTTATTTGTCATTTTAAAGGTTCAAGAAATTTGGTTGCAAGTAATAGTAGACCAACATGTTCACAATGAAGTAAAGATGATGGCATCAGCAGCCCTGTTGGATAGCAGACCCTCAACAGCCAATGTGGTAATGCTGGCTCTTTTCATCCAGAAACAAAGCTTAACTAATCTACAGCTGTCCAGCTTTGTATACTCTCACATGAAGGCCTTGACCAAGAGTACCGTGCCAGAGGATCATGAAGTGTAAGTGAAGATGAATTGCATATATTAATGTGCACCATATATTTGAAGAATGTTACAGTATACTGTATGTGGACAACAAAGGATGGAACTGCATCAGTTCTGCTACTTTGTGTAGCCATCTTTAAACTTGCATGATCCATGAAATTCCTAAACTTGTCGTATTGGGCAAAAGTTTTGTGTATGGAACAGTACTGGAGCCTCTGTATTCTACTGTGCAGAAACATTCAGATTGTGAAAGAGAAGGGCAGCACTAGAAGAAAATCAGGACTCTATTGCTCACAGGAAACATTTGGGTGCTGCTTCTCCTTCAAAGGCTGCAATATAGCATATAATTAGGTTTAGTTAGCAGTTAGGTAAAACAATTGGCATTCATTTGGCATTCATGTAATAAATAAATATATATATATATTGAACCCTACGGACTAAGACTGGGGTGCCATTAATGTTCATGTGTGTGTAAAGGCTGGTGTCCCAATATTTTGGTAATATAGTGTACATGTCAAATTAGCATAGAACAACTCAAGAATATGATCATTTTTTTATAAGCTAGAACCTTTGTCTTTAGAAGATTTGAGTAACCTAGAACCTTCTTCTTGAAAGATCTTCAGTAATATCTACCTCCCCTTCCTTCCTCTTTCACCACATTTGCAAAAAGATGGAGCCGGCAAAGCGGAAATCCGTATGTGTATTTATTGACTACATGAGATTGAAAATAAAACAAAGAAGTTGATGCGTTTTGGCGAGAGCCTTAGTCGCAGCGTGACTAAGGCTCTTGCCGAAACACGTCAGTTTCTTTGTTTTTATTTCACTCTCATGTAGTCAATAAATATGCTTATGGATTACAGTGTTGCCGACTCCATCTTTTTGCATATCCTGTACTGGTGTGGATGGACACACTGAGCCTGGGCACCTGTGAGTGGATCCTTCGAACAAATTGGGCTCTCCCTGTAGAATGCGCTGCTTTGACTCTCTTAGCCCTTGTACACACCGATCGGACCATATTGTCGGATAATCCGACTGTGTGTGGTCTCCATCGGACTGTTTCCATTGGAATATCTGACGGACCAAGTTTTCCAACTTGTCTATAAAATTTTCCGACAACATGCTCCGATCGGACCTTGTCCGATCATGTGTAGAGAATTTTGATCGGACAAAGTGCCACGCATGCTCAGATCAAATTCCTACACCAAAGCTATTGGCTACTAGCATGAACGTAGTCCCATCATAACGAAATAACGTCATCACGTTCTGAATGATCGGATTTTCTGACATCTTTGTCCGACCGTGTGTATACAACAGTTTCGGACAAAATCCTTTGGAAAAAATCCGACAGATTTGGTTGTCAGAATGTCCGACCATGTGTACACAGCATTACCTGTAACATTATGGGATCTATTTATGAGGGCTCTTTCGGACAGGCCACTTAGCCATTTGTTTTTACCACCCCAGGCCAGTGTGAAAGAGCCTATAGGAATCTATTTATAAATGTTTTCACCCAGGGTTCACACAATGTTCACCCAAGATTTAGGCGTTTTATTCCAATTGAATGCAAATACATAAAAGTGTAAATATTGGGTGAATAGACACCTAAGTGTTTCAGGTGTTCTATAAAAAAAAGACTCTCAGGGAAGTGATAAGAGGAAATAAAAACATTAGCCGGGAAATAAAAGGTGCATGAAAAGTTAGACTTTTTTGACACTCCCATGGTTTCTTACTTAGTGAGCTAATATTCGATATTTCCAATTAGGAGCGCAGCCTGCCGTCTTGCAATTAAACTCCTGAATCCAGAATTGGACAAACTGAGCTGGCGCTACAGCAAAGCCACCCGCCTTGACACATTCAACTGTAAGTAACAATGGCAGGCAGTATTTACCGCGTTCTACATACAGGGTGTCCGCAAGAACCAATGAGGGGTCTTGTCTCTTTCTTAATGCAGTAGAAAATTGTCCAAGTTGCAATGGATATGGAACAACTTCTGCCACTATTTTTCACATATGTCATCTATTTAGTTTCATATGAATAGTTACCTTAACATGCTAGTAAAATAAAGCTGGTATATAACTAAATATATGATCATATGCAATGTTATTTTTAAATATAATGCACAGAAAGAGACAGTCACAGCAAGAGAAAAATGTGTTGTGTTGCAGATTGTTGAACACTTTCACCACCAGACCAGAAAAGTTTTGCCTTAACTTCAACATTAGAGAAAAAAATGAAGTAATAGTTACATAGTTAGTCGGGTTCAACCAATAAATTGGTAATAAAAAATTAAATTCAAGTAGAACAAGAGGTAAAAGTTGAACTAACAAGAAGTTCTATTCTGACACATTTTGCACTAGGCCCAGTGCGTTCCCAAAGGCAAAAGTTGTTTTCCATTTTGAATAGGGTAGGGGAGGGGTAAAACCCCTATCATTTTTTTTTACATCTGTGTCCCACTGGGGAGATTTTTGTTCACTTCTTGCCCCACTGCTACAATAAGGAGTTAGAGGAAAACCCTTCAAAGCAAGGGAATCCCCATTTGCCATAGTATCCCCATTGGAATATTTCACCTCTATTCCTTTTCTGATGACAACCCAAAATTTGGGAATTTCTGTCATTTTTTACTCTTGGTGATAATGGTAAACGGGACAAATTGAGATGGTGTATATTGCTAATGGGGGAACAGACCGCAATAAAAACTTGACAATTGTTCTAAACTCTCTCCACCCTGTTCAAAACTATACTTTAAATATCAAAATTAGTAAAACCAATAGTCAATGCTTTTTCATTATTTGGGGATTGCAGGTTTAGGAAAATGGGGTGGGGGGAGCGGAGAACATAGCTTTACTGGACATCTCTGCCAGCTGGCAACTCTAATCATTGTTTCCTGGAACTATGTATTCTTTTTATCTCTACAGATCCTATGATGTCTGGTGCCACCATCAACGCCTTCATCCTCAACAGCCCTCTCACCGCCCTTCCCTCTGCTTTGATTGTTAAAGTTAGAGGTTACATAGCCGGAGCTGCAGCAGATATTATTGAGGTAAAGAGGATGAATAATATTAAATCATTACACCAATTCCTACCTATTTTACTCTTATTATAATTATGAATATTATTTGCAGTTTGGCGTGAGGGCTGAAGGACTTCAGGACATTATGAGAAAACAAAACATTCCTTACAATGAATATTCCCTGAGGAAAAACATTATCAAGATTGTGAAAGCTGTGAGTATTCCAAAACTTTTCACACTCTAAACTGAACTTGCTGGCTCACAGTAGCGGCAGCCATTTTGAAGACTGAGCCTAGAACGTTTCACTGTATTCCCTTCATTTTTACTTCAAGGTTTTCGTTAATGTAGGACAGTGGAAGTGCATGGTTGTCTTTCACATAGGACTGAGGACTTTGCAAACTATAAGCACCATGTTTGTAGACCATAGATGCCACATAATCAGAGAGATTTTGACATCGACTGCATGATTTCGGGATGTGATCTATTCTAATTATTAAAAATGGGCACGTTCTTTGGGGGTAGGGTGGGAGGAACTTGACGTGGCTTTCTCCATCAGCAAGATTAAGATGGTGAGGGCTCACTGGTCCAATACACCAGAACCAGACATAGAGCTTGTTTAGCCTATTGGAATTTTGAATGGCTGCAGAGTTTACCTCTAATGCAAAAAAAAAATGGGCAATAAAAAATACAATTCTCATTTAGAATATTTTACAGGCTCTAGGGAGAAATTACTAATAGGATAAATAAGAAAATACCAGCAATTATTGCTCCAATAAATGTATGGTTTTCCCTAGACAAGAGATGGTAGTCAATTAATCACAACGTTTTTGGTTAGAGGTTAGAGTTAGAGGGACAGTCTTGTGTTTATGGGATACTGAGACCCCCTGAAAGGTTGCGACAGAAAATACTTGCATTGTTCCCATATGAGGACCCTGGTTTCAGCAGCAAAAATGCTGCTCAATGTCTAATGCCCCGTACACACGAGAGGACTTATGTCCGACAGACTTCCAAAGGAGTTCCGCCGGAGTTCCGACGGAGTTCTGACAGACTTTTCGGCCGAACGGACTTGGCCACACACGATCACACTAAACCCCGACGGATTCGAACGTGATGACGTACGACCCGACTCGAATAAGGAAGTTCATAGCCAGTAGCCAATAGCTGCCCTAGCGTCGGTTTTAGTCCGTCGGAGTAGCATACACACGAGCGGAGTTTTCGAAGGGGACCGGGTCCGGCGGAGTTCCGTCGGGAAAATTTGAAGCATGCTTCATTTCTAAAGTCCGTCAGACTTTTGCGAAGCTAAAGTCCGTTGCAGCCCACACACGATCGGATAGTCTGACGGACTCGGTCTGACGGACTTTGGATGTTGAAAAGTCCGCTCGTGTGTACGGGGCATAAGTGTACTCAATGCTGGTGAGATCCTCGATGACCTCTAGGGCCACATGTGCACTCACTGACAAACAGCCTTGGACTAATTATAGATGGAAACCAATCAGTTTTTTTGGCTTATGGGAGGGGGGACGGAATATCTAGAAGGAGACAACGCAAGCAGAAATCTTTCAAACTCCATTTACAAAAAATCCTGAGAAACGTTGAACTCTGGAACCCAATGCTGTGAGACATCTGTGCACCCTGCTAAGCCAATTTACTAAATCCTTTGGTTTTGTTAATATTAGCTCAGTCTTTAAAATAGCCTCCTCTATTACACAGCATATGTCAGGTTCAGGTAAGTTTCAGTTCTGCAGACTTCAATATATAAACATATGACTATGTATTATTTTATTTTTTTTGCAGCTGGCTGGATTTAAATCTCTTCCTTCTTCGGTATCTCTAGTCTCTAGTTTTGTTAGGGTTTTTGGTCAAGAGGTCCAATATGGTGATGCCACCAGAGAAACCATCCAAAATGTCATCCAGGTAAGAACAGCTCATTCAGTAATATGATGGTCAGTGCAGAAAATGATCACCTATAGCATCCAATCAGAAATTTGTTTTTAATGATCTGAACCAAGAAAAGTGAAAACTGATTGGCAGATATGGCTTCTTGCAGTATGATGCATAAGATTGTTATGCCCCATACACACGATGAGATTATCGGACGAATGATCGTCCGTTTTTTATTGCATTCTAATCTCAGATCGAATCTGATGAGTTTACTAAAGTCACGAAAATTCCCGCACGACAGAAAAAAAATTCGGAAGTGATGTCATGTGTTGTAATGCATTTGTATTGCATTTTCGAACGATAGCTGTACTGATTAAACGAAAATCGTACGATTTGGCATCGTACGAAAAAAATTTCCGTGCATGTCCGATAGAATAATATCGGATGTACTGTTCTAATCGGCTCTCGAAAGCTCTGTACTAACGATCCGATTATCGTACGATCGCTTCGAAAGCGGTATTTTCCGTACGATTTTCGGATCGTGTGTACGGGGCATTACTCTTTATGGTTCTCTGATCTTTGCATTGAATATTTTTGCATAGATAATGACTGCACCTGAGTTGTTTTTTTCTTTTATCAGGCTGTGACTGAACCTTCTGCCCAAACCCCCGTAGTAAAGAAAATCATTAATAAGATGATGAATGGACTTGTTGGACAGTGGGTTAGCCCACTCCTGATAACAGAGGCCAGACACATTGAAGCAACCGCCATCGGTCTTCCTCTAGAGATGGCTATACATTCTGCCATTGTAGGCAATGCTGCTGCTAACAGTAAGATTTATTATATTTATTGCTGGAAAAAGTCATGTTGCACATAATCATTGCATTGTTCTCATCAGGCTCAATATAAATGAGTTGGGTTGTAAATGTATCTTAACATAAAATTCTGTCTCTGCAAAACGCTATTACAAACATACCATACAGTTTTTCTAGCATTCCCCCTTAACCTCTTGCCACCTGCATAATGCTTATGTACAGAGGCAAAGATGGTGGGCTTTAATGCCCACACATGAGTACATGGGTGGCCAAGATTTCTGTGCCCTCACTGCAAGCTCCCAGTACAGCGAATGAGCTGTCAAAGACAACCTCTGGTCCCCAGTACTAAACCAGTGAGATTGGTTCTTGATCATGTGATAACTGTGACAGCCAATCACAGTGGTCACGTGACTGGGCAGCCCTTCCTTCCTGCTGGGCATAAAGAAGAGGGACGCTGGGGCTGACTTGGCCTATTTCATATGCATATTCACTGAACAACCTCTGTGGATATTTTAAACCTTTATAAAAAAAAAGCCAGTAGGAACAAATTCTATTCTGACATGTTTTGTGCCAGGCAGAGCGCATTCTAAAAGAATGACAAGCCACTACACCCTTACACAGAAACATTAATTAATCCAATTATCCAATTATTAATCCCATCCATAACCCCTTCTTCATTTAAACATATTCAATTATGAATATATATATATATATATATATATATATATATATATATATATATATATATATATATATATATATATATATATAATATTTTTATAATGAAAGTAGGTATCACAACATTTGTATTAGAACGGGTATTGTGCTACAAACTAAAAAAAATCTAAATAAAGTGGCGAATATAGCAATAAAAAGGATATACCTGTATGTAAAAAAAAAAAATTGCAAGTTATCCAGTTTTGTGCATGGGGTACAATATGTACCGTACATTTATTACTACTATATTTTACTGTCCATCTTACCACCATCTCTGATGGTGTTGGGTTGGGCAAGTCTTTGCACAGCATTTAAAGTTCTGAAAAAAGGAAGAACTAACAGTCTGGAAGAATAATTTTAGCCTCCAAAAATGGGAGTCTCAGCGTCAACCAAGCATGAGGAAAAGCTGACAGAACCAAAGACTGACTACTTTTGTTCTTGAAATTCACTGTAACTTCATAGAATTAGGGGTTTCCTTTAAATGGATATTTTTTTTCTTTATTTTGCGGTGGTTTTGTTTGTAAGTATCTACTATTTTTTCTTCTTCTCCTTTTTTTAAATTTTATTATAAATAATAAATAAATAAAATCTTACATTTTCCAGTTGAAATGAAGGCCAACCCGCCCCTGACAGGCGAGGCAAGTATTGCTCAGCTGCTGCAGTCTTCTGTCCAGATCCATGATATGCTTAGTACCGGGTGAGCATCTCCAAGTCTATAAGTCTATAATACCATAAAATTCTGCCTGTGAAGCTTTGTATATTTACCATCTACAGTAAGCAGCCTATGGGCCCTAAGCAAAAACAGTCGCTTTCAGGCAAAGCTTGTGAAATGCAGCTAAATATATGGAGAGATCAGATTATACACAGTTAATTAGGTAGGAAGAGGGATGCCCTGTGTGAATAAGTCAGGCATACACAGGCAGCCAGCAGCCACGGCTTGCAAACGTAATGTCATGATAGTCCCCTCCACCAGGATAAGATTAAAGTGTTACTAAACCTACAACAGTAAAATCAGTCTGTATATGTACTAAAACATGCTTCATATACTCGCTGTGGAACCTAAGGGGTTAATCCTCCACATTGTGTAAAAAGGCCGCGTGATCCTGTCCTCTCTGATCCTCCCCTTCTTCCACTGTCCCCAAACCATCTCTTGATAAGACAGAGTCTTTGCAGTCACTCTGCACATGCTCAGTTAGGTGTTTATTGCTAGAGAGTTTTTTTTTCCCCTGAGAGGGTGCATGTGATCAGCACAGGGCCAATTAGCACTGTCCAGACAGAGGGTCAGGGGTTCTGCAGCCTGATAGGACAGTCAGAGGAGAATGAAAACTCCTCCTACAAGCTTTAACCAGACACCAATAGGAGTCACACGACTGCGTTATACTGCTGATGAGAAAAAGGTATTTAGCAAAAATAAGTTTATATTTACAAAATTTCCATGTTCTGTGTACTGTGGGAGACCAGATATAGTGAATGCAGAGTCCTACGTTTAGTAACACTTTAGGATTTTTCTTGGAGGACAAAGTGATCAAGCAAGACACAAAACTTTGCCTGATAGCTACTATCTTCCCTCCAACTCCACCAGTAAGCAGCCCTCCCTTCATAAGCTAGGCAAGAACATTTTACCAAGTCGGTTGTATTCATGGTGGGAGCTGGGTGCAAAGATATAGCAATGCAATTGTATGGCGCATGCTTGGCAGATGATACACATTCCCTTTCCTGACTGTCCTGGCCCACCCCTTTCATTCATTGGATTTCAGCTCTTTCAATCATGAATGCTCGTCATCACATGTGGGCTTTACCGAAGTGTGTGTTGGGGGGGGGGGGCTAGGAACACCCACTGATCGAGGCATTCTGATATTTGCATAACCCCCCCCCCCCCACTGCTTTCATCAGGGATGAGGGCTCTTTAAAGGAGTGCTGGGGCGGGATGCTGTGATTGACAGCACCCTGCCGGCCCCTCCCACAACCCATGATCTGCTTGCATTGAATAAGAAAGCACAGGGGCCAAGTGATGACATTATTAGGTCGAGAAAAAAAAGGTATTTAATGAAAGCTCGGAGGGGTAGGGAACCTCGGCTCTCCAGCTGTTTTGAAACTACAAATCCCATCATGCCTCTGCCTCTAGGAGACATGCCTGTGATTGTTATGGTCTTGCAATGCCTCATGGGACTTGTAGTTTACAAACAGCTGGAGAGCCAAGGTTCCTTACAAAATGTCAAGGGGGGGGGGGGGGGGGGGGGATGAACCAGGGAGGGCAATCTGTCCGACTATCTCATACTCACCTATTCTGCCCTCACCTAACAACTGTACTTTTATTTTATCCGCCCCCCCCCCCCCAGTTATTACCTTTTGTATCACTTGACCCTCCCTTTTAGATTGTAAGCTCTAATGAGCAGCACCCTCTGATTCCACTTGTATTGAATTGTATAGTAATTGTACTGCCTGCCCTCATGTTGTAAAGCGCTCCACAAACTCTTGGCACTATATAAATCCTGTATAATAATAATAATTAGTCTTCAACTTTAAAAATGGTTTCTATCCATTGTTTATGGCCCAATATCTGACCATGTGTTCTCTCTTTATCTGCAGTTTTGCAGCTCATACTATCGCATCAATGGGAGTCAACATACCCATACTTCAGTCTGCGGTCGAACTTCATGCAAAGGTCAGGGCAACCGTCCAAGCTAAGCTTAATACCAAGTTTGATGGTAAAGAGCAAAGTTTCAAGATTGAAAGTGAAGTGGGCAAGCAGGAGAAGGACATCATACATGGAAGGTAATGTGTGCACCATGTATTTCATGAGTTTATGTGTGTACTGTCATTATCATACATTTTTCTGCTGATTTCATATGTTATCACATTATAACAGTAACAGGTGGTAGGCTCCATTTACAAAGCTACACAGCAGGACGCATTTCCTCAAAGGAATTCCAGCATCCAGGCTTGTGGTAGCATAGATGAGTCAGCCTCACGCAGGTCCTTCAGTCTCTTAGTTCCTCCAGAAACAGGAAGGCCAGGTTGGGTTCCACAGCAGCAAGGTTTCTGAAGATATCAGTGGAAGCGAAGGGCAGTGTAGCAGTACAGTAAAGGAAGGCACATTTTAGTATTGGCAACTCACTGATATAAATGAATAGGTGTCTTGTGGTAACATGGATGAGTCACCCTCAGACATGTCCGTCAGTCTGACTCATCCGTGTTACCACAAAGCGCTTATTAATCTATATCGGTGAGTTTCCAATACTAAAGCATGTCAAGTGCGAGTAGCAGGTGTGGCAAGTGTGAGTAGAAAATGCCCTGGGAGAACATTGCTGCATCATTGACATCAGTGGGAGGAATAGTGCCCCATTGTTGGTATCAGGCTAAGGAATAGTGCCTCATAATTGACATCCGTGGGAGGAATAGTGCCCTATCACTGGTGTCAGTGGGAGGAACGGTGCCCCATTGTTGGTGTCAATGGGAAGAATAGTGTCCCATTGTTGGTGTAAGTGGGAAGAATAATTCTGCATTGTCAATGGGAGAAAAAGCGCCCCTTTGTTGATGTCAGTGGGAGGAATAGTGCCCCATTGTTAGTGCCAGTTGGTGGAATAGTGCTCCACTGTTGGTGTCAGTGGGGGGAATAGTACCTTGTATCAGTGGCAGGAAAAGTGCCTCAAGGGCCGGATAAAGGCAAATAAAGGGCCACATCTGCCCCTCCGGCCACAGTTTGGAGACCACTGCCTTAGACCTACCACAGGATCTTACTCAGGGTACCCACTGGAGCCTGCCAATAAATGAGAACACTCTGGGAGACTCTTAGCCTGGCCTAACAAGCACGCTCCTAGTAAGCCTTCCATGCCTTGCTTCAGGCCTTATGGCAATAAACCTCCATAGTGGCCTCTCCCAGCACTGTCCAAACAATGAAAGCCTTGTGAGGCTCCATGCACACTAGCATTTTTTTATGCTAAAAAAACACTGGGAAAAATGCTGGATAAAAAACGCTGGATAAAAAACGCTGGTAATAGCTTTTTTTAATAGAGTTTTAGCCGTGCTTTAGGAGTGTGTGTGTTTTATTAGCATTTTTTGCAGTAAAAGGGAAAAAAAGCTCAAAAACGCTATTATTAGCATTAGGAGCGTTTAGCAGAGTTTAAGAGTGTTTCTGTTGGAAAAACTCTGCAAAAATGTTTTTTTTTTCTGCTTCTAGATGCTGAAGCTCAAAAAACACTAATAGCCTAAAGTAGTGTGCATGGACACGTAGGGGTTGATTTACTAAAGGCAAATCCACTTTGCACTACAAGTGTACTGAAAGTGCACTTGTAAGTGCAGTCGCTGTCGATCGCTGTAGATCTGAGTGGAAGCTCTGAAATGAGGTGAAGCTCTGCTGATTTTATTATCCAATCATGTGCAAGCTAAAATGCTGTTTTTTATTTTCCTTCTATGTCCCCCTAGGATCTACAGCGACTGCACTTGCAGTACACTTGTAGTGCAAAGTGGATTTGCCTTTAGTAAATAACCCCCATAGGATAACACCAAGATACACCACACTGGCATGGACAGGTTTGGAACCAGATAGGATAAAACCCAACATCTACTCTAAGGCCGCGTACACACGCGCGGACTGTTCGCCCAACTTTGTCCGTCCAACAGTTTCGGCAAACAGTCCGCTCAAACTTAGCATGGACGGACATGGCCACACACGACGGACGAACAGTTTGCTGAAACCGTGCGCGATGACGTGAACGGCACGTACGACGGGACGAAAAATACGACGTCCTATACACTGCATTATAGCTTTCGGCGTGAAAATCCTTTCTGAGCATGCGCGCAACTTTGTTTGACGAACAAGCCTACACACGAGCGGACTGTTCGCTGAAACAAGGTTTCAGCGGACAGTTTTACGGAATTTCCGAAAAACCTTGTCCGTCCAACTGTCCGCTGAAACTGTCCGCTGAAAGCCCACACACGAGCGGACTGTCCGCCCAAACACTGTTCAGCGGACAAAGTTGGACGAACAGTCCGCCCGTGTGTACGCGGCCTAAGGGCCTCTAGGAGACTACAATGCTAACTACAAGGGGTCCCTGAGCTTACTCTGACAGCTAATTATGGTGACACCTTGTGGCCAAATCAGGCAACTACACTGGACAATCCTACCCTACAAGTTTATCGAGCTGGCACTAGAGCTCAGCGAGTGAAATGCAGAGAGTAGGGGATGATTTAATGTCTGCATGTCCAAGTGTTGTTTTCTGTCTGAAGCCAGCTTAATATACACACACACAAAGAAATTTTACACTGTTATTTACCATGGTATTAACTTTGCCATTTTGCTCCCATACAGTGTACGGGCAGTTGCTATATCCAGAAATATTTTAGAGCTGCAGAATGCCAAAGAATCTCCAATCGTACCTCATGGAGTCCAACCCAAATTCTCGCAGAGAAAGTTCGAGAAGTCCTCTGGAGAAGCTCAATCTTATGTAATTTTGATGTGGAATTTTATTCAAAAGTTTTACCTTGTTTTATTTAGAGTAGGGAAGACTGGATACTACCTGTATCCATGATCACTGAAACAGGAAGCAAGGGGAAAACTCACAAAGGCCTATGGGTTTAAATTTATATAAGATCAGAGTGTACAGCCAGCCTTTTCCAGTATCTTTTGTTGAAGTCTTTGGATTCAACCTAAGTTCTCGGGAAGATTATAAAATGAAAAGGGAAAATCTGATTGCAAGGGGTAACACAGGCAGTTTACCTATCAGACATCTAATCATTTGCTAAGTTTAAATGGATCCATTGGTCAATAGTACTAGACTTCATAGTGCAAAGGGCCAATGTGATCTGCAAAGCTAAAGTATAACTAAAGGCAAAACTTTTGTGGAAAGCGATTAGAACCATTGTCAGTTTTTATTGCTGTCCCCATTAAGGAGATTCAACCTCTCCATTGTCCCGTTTACCATTATCATTGAAAGTGAAAGAAAAGAAAATCCCAAATTTTTGTTTGTCCCCAGAAAAATAATAGGGGGGAATCTTCCAATATGAACACTGGTTCTGGTGACCTGGGGGTCCCCAAGGAATTCCCTTAATTTGCAGGGATTTCTTCTCACTTCCTGTTTGGCTGTGAAGCAGGAAGTGAAGGGAAAGCTCCGCAACAGGACACAAACGGCGCATTAAAAATCTCACAGGGGTTATAGCCCTCTCTTACTCTACCCTAAATGAAAAAAGAAGTGTTTTGCCTATAGTTCTACTTTAAAGTATATGTGAACCCTTACTTTGAAAAACAACAAAATATAGTATATACATAAACATTATAAATACTATTTTTTCTTTTTTTTTTATACGTGATCTGCTCTCAGCTCCATAAAAGGCTTGGAGAGATGGAGGTGGAGACTGCAGGGGGTTGTAGCAGCAGGAGTTAGATAAACAGCAGTACACTAATCTTCCCAGTGAAGAGCTGTGCAGTAGGGCATGTCAGTACAAGCCTTGGCCATTACAGGCAGGCTGTACTCCCAACACAGCCAGAAAACTGACCATGCTGGGATGGCTGTGCTTCTATGCCTAGTGTCATCAGTTTGAAATGGAAAACAGGACTGGCATTATCGTCAGGTATTTCACATGCAATGCAAAGAGAACAGGATACTTTTTAACACAACTACATGGTACAACAAGCATATCATATATGAGTAATATGAAATGTTAGGGTAACATACATTTTAAGTCAGCTGAAATTACTAAAAAAGAACAACAATCTAGATACTACTGGCTATTGCATTTCATCATTTCCTGTTGTATTGTTTAATAAGCCTCTCTCTCTCATTTTATCTTTTTTGCTTCCCAGGAGGCATCTTCTGAACTTGGAGCTAAGAAAAATGCTTATCCTGGAGGAGCCGCGCAACACCCATATACATATGTAAACGTCTTCCAGTCATGCCTTAAAGTTCCCAAACTTCCTTTCCACCTCTGCTTCCATCATAAATCTGTCAATGCTGGCAACCGCAGACACACCTTCCTGTATCAGCTCGTAGGTGAACATGAGGCCAAGATTTCCATGAAACCAGGTAAACCCTCAAAAGTATTACTTTCTGTGATAGGCCAAACACAAGAACAAACAGGGCTAGGTTTGGATTTTTTTTGAAGGGTCACTGAAATTTTCACTAGGCTCCAGTTCGGCAGCACTCCGCAAGAGAGGGACCCCTCTCAGGGGAAAGGGAAGGGACCCAGAGTTGGGTATCCAATATTTCATTCAAAGTCCAATATCTCATTCCAAAAACCAAGGATAATAATAAAAAGCTGGTCCTTTCTCTCCCTCTCCTCTTCTCTATAACAGAATCATTAGGTGAAAAAGAAAAAAAAAAGCACAGCCACATATAAGGATTGGCAAGCTACAATCTGCCCAATTTTTGTTCTTGGGTTTAGCCATGCCTTAATGTTTTTGGTGGAGCTAATGTCTGTCTATACAAAAACTTACAACATCAAATAGTGTAGCGCCGCTGTTATGTAAAATATTAATAAATCACAACATTTTACCTTTTTAAACAGAATTTGCTTAACTAAAACCGATGTACACTTGATGTAACACAAGCACATATAAATAAATCTACACTAATAAAATTGTATCACAATTAGTGAAAAGAAATTCATGGACTTAGGATTCAGTGCATCATCTTCAATATTCAAAACATTCAGCGAGAAATGTGCGAGCAAAATCCTGGTGTTGCAACCAAATTCATATACTGGTGATACACCTCTGGTGCTCAAGATGTGTCCTCACCTTAATACTTGAACCTATAAATGAATATAGGTCAAATAGCGCCTTCCCCAACCTCAGGACAATATAAGAATCACCAAGGACATCTCCAAGCACTTTAGTCTTTTTCTACCCACAGTAGAGTACTTTCTCTTTTAAAATTTGGTAATGATGGACTGGATACTATGGATACTCAAATCCATATGGAGACCACCATAGTGTAGTAATTGAATAAACAGAAGCTCCTCTGATGAAGCCACGTGATGCATGGCGCAATGCGTTGGACCATAGTGTAGTGATTAAAATAACCAGAGAATCCTCTAAAGAAGCCTCATAGTATATGGCGCAACATATTCGAGTGGAACTCGGTGACATAGGAGCAGGAAAGCGTAAGTGAGTAGGGACTATACCTGTCACGAGCTGGAGGTTATTACTTTATGCAATGTTGTGATTATACTATGTGAGTGTGATATATTTTAGGAAAACCTGCAGGCTGTTTTATATGTGTTGGTGTTATATCAAGTACATGTTGGTTTAATTTGAATACATTTTGGTTAAGAAGGTGTAAACTTGTGATTTATAAATATTTTACATATCGCTATTGGATATAAGCTTTTTATATGTGTGGGAACATACTACAAGTGGAAGCAGCAACTGTATATTGGTGTGGTATATAATATTTATGCATTAGTATTTATTATATTACTAATAGCTATACAGCCAACATTACTGTAGCTGATACCACTGCAAACGCTTGCTCTTGGAGGTGCTTCACAAAGCACTTGTGCAGTCCTGTTCTACCACACTGCCCTCATATGGCCCTAATTATGCCTTTGTAAGCTACCTTTCATAGAGAAATGTATTTCTTGACCCTTAAGTGGTTTGAGTTTGAGTATCTAAAATCGTGATTGCTTTAAGACAAAGGTGACAAGGAAGGAGACATTGAGAAAGTGGTACTGGAAATCGCTGCTGGACCCAAAGCTGCCTCTAAGATATTAGCCCTGGTTGATGTGCAGGGGGAAAATGGAGAACACATTGAAGAATCTGCAGCCCTATCAAAGCTGATGACCATCCTTGGCATTGATAAGGTAAGACTACTGGGTTTATTTTGTAAGGTAATTCAATTGTAGGCTGTTATCATGGCCTCATAGCAAGCTTCTCATGTAGATGGCAGAGGGCCCCAAGCCCCCAGCACCGATATCACAAATGAAATTCTCTGTTATTGGACACATTCGGTATAGGGCCTAACCTTCTACTGTAAACTGCCAGTGCTTGTTCTGTAGGCCTGTTTAGCAATGAGAGATGAACAGCATAGCAAACAGAAAAGTGCTGGTTACTTTTTTCTCTAATGCATTGCTTATTTTGTAGGAAAAACTGGGAGCTGTATAAAGAAAGTAACCTTGATGGTAGACACACATTGAGCGCCTTTAAAATTTGACAGCTCTATGATACCGGATATAATTTGCAATACAACTTTTGAGCCCTAGAAAATAGCATATGGGCCCCAGAGTAACAGACATTACAGCCAATATATTGCGACACATTGGGTATTCAGAACAATGCTACACTGAAACCCGAGTACACAGTATAATGCTACATTGAAATTTGGGCATCCCAAACAATACTACCCTGAAATTTATAATTCCACATTGAAACTTGGGGCCCCATGTAGGCAGTTGTAGTTTAACCTCCCTGCAAGGGTGGCGCTGTTAAGTGGTTGCCATGCAGGGAGGGTGAATGACAAAAGGGAAACCAGAATCCTCCGAAGCCTCATTAGGTGTCATCAGGGGAGCAGCTGTATAATTGGATGCTGCTGCTTTGACTGATCTGGTAGCCATCTTTGATGTGGGCAGTGCTTATAAATAGCACTGTCCCCTTCAGGTTGACACACATTCTGTGTAGTAGGTAGGTCAGGAACAGATCCCCTGCTGGTTAGTTACAACTGGATTAGTATAGCCTCAGCTTCCTGTGGAGGACTGTCACTCTAGCTCAAGCAGTAGCCTTTCCTTACTCAGGGGCTGTTACCAGTCTACCATTCAGCTGCCTCCTCTGATGAATGCTGTCAGGCATCTACAGTGGGCATATTTTCACATTGCCTGGTTCCTTGTAAGTGTTTTGATCTGGTGTGACCATGTCTGCAGAGATTGTTGTTCTCTCTCAACATTACCATGTTAATATACATTGCTGCATCGACCAGTCTCCGTGTGAGTACTCTTCCCCTGTGGACAGTGAGCTTGAACCACACCTACACCCCAGATGGCAAGGATAACTTGCCTCAAGATTGTGGCAGTGTTGAATTGTAAGTCTATTAACTTGCTGCATTTTTTCACTGGTTAGTTGTACACTTGCAGAGCACTAGAAGCAAAAGTTCATGTTGATACTTTTCCAATTTATAGCAAATTTGTGTGGCAAGTCTCAAGCAAGAGCAAAGTTGCAGTGGTGAGTCTACAGCAAGAGCTCTGCAAGTCTACAGCATGACAATTCAGCCACAGTGACCCCTGTGGTGGGAGGACTATTGCACAAAATAACTGAACCAGAACTTACAGCAGACTTGCAGAATGTTTGCAAAGAAAGTTGATCTGGAGTCATGCAATGCAGACTTGCTGTAATTGTGCATCAAACTTATGAAGCCTGGCAAGTTTAGCAACAGCTTAGCAAGTCATTTTCAAACTTGCAGCACAAATGCTTGATATCTGGGACCCATATAAATTAAAACTTGAGCTCCAAGAGTAAAGTCACATTGAGACTTGAACCCCCCCAAAAAAAAGTGACCATGCATAATAGGTCCACACTGGAACTAGAGCACCCAGTATAATGTCTCTATAATGTAAGTACCCAATATACTATAAAAAGCTAAGAGCCCTAAATAATGCACAATGACTTGAGCTCCAAGAAGAAGCTGAGAATGCATAATAATACCACCCAGCATAATGCCTCTAAAATGTAAGCACCCAATATACCACCACACTAAAGCTGAGCACCCCAAACTTTGCCACAGTGAAATTCCAGCACCCTGTATAATGGCATACCAAAACTTGTGGTCCCGGAAAAATGCAACACTGAAACTTTATTTTCCTGATTAATACGACAATTAGGCTTCGTTCACACCTGAGCATTTTTAGCTTCACAAAACGCTCGTAAAACAACCAAAAAGCAGCTGAACAAGCAGGACCCCATTCATTTCAAGGGCATCTGTTCACATTTGGGTGTTTTGGCACCTGAAGCAAAACGCCTGAAAAACGCCCTAAGCTAGAAAAGAACATGAGCTTCTTTGGGGCAGATTATAGGTGCGTTTTCTGCCTTTTGCATTGGTGACCTAAACAAAATCACGGTAAAAAAAAACTGCAAAAACGCAGTAAAAATGTGCGACTTTGAAACGCTCAGGTGTCAATGCAGCCTAAACATAGGGCTCCTGAACAGTGCCACACACACACTTGGTCACCAGAATAATAACATATTGATCACTGGGCATTCATCTTAAAGCGGAGGTCCACCCTAAAATGGACCTTCTGCTCATCGGAATCCTCCGTAATCCAGGTAACTGCACCCACTTCCGGGATAGCTCTCTGCGTAAAGGGGCGTGGATTACGCCCCTTTCCGCAAGTGCCCGCCCCTTTCCGCAAGTGCCCCGCTGCCTGCTGCGAAAACACACAGATCCCAGAGGCAGCGGGGACCATCCTTATTGCGCAGCGCGGCTCGTGCATGCGCAGTAGGGAACCGGGAAATGAAGCCGAAAGGCTCCATTTCCTGATTCCCATACCCAAGATGGCGGCGGCAGCACCCGAGAAACGATCTACAGATCGGCTTCGGGTGCCGACATCGCGGGTGCGCTGGACAGGTAAGTGACACTATTTTCAGTCAGCAGCTGCAGTATTTGTAGCTGCTGGCTTTAAAAAAAAAAAAAAACGCGGAGTCCCGGCGGACTCCCGCTTTAAATGTGTTTCTCCCCCATAAACTTGCTGCACAGGCATCCTGATCTGGTGCTGTTAGGAGCTATTAGAAATCTGGGATACTTTGGTAATCACTATGTGTATTTGTTATCACATTCCAGGCAACAAATATAAGCATGCCACGTAAAGGAAGTGGAAGAAAGGACACTGATGGAAGGAGGGGAAATAAACTGTCCAGCAGCAGCTCCTCTGCTTCCACAAGCAGCATTCATAATTCCAAGCAACACAAGGGCCAATTGAAATCCAATGAGCAAAAGCAGCACAACAAAAAACAACAAAAACACCAGAAAAGCAGCAGTAGCAGCAGCAGCAGTAGCAGCAGCGACGCTACCAGCAGCAGTAGCAGTTCCAGCAGCAACAGCCGCAGCAGCAGCAGCAGCAGTAGCAGTGGCAGTAAACATAAAGGACAAAAAGGACAAAAAGTACAAGATGGACAATATAGACATAAAGGACATGGACAGAACAAGCAGAGCAGCAGTAGCAGCAGTAGCAGCAGCAGGAGCAGCAGCCGCAACAGCCGCAGCAGCAGTAGCAGCAGCTCTAGCCAAAGTGGCAGCAGCAGTAGCAGCAGCTCCAGCCAAAGCAGAAGGGGCAGAAGGCACCCCCATCAACATCAAAATAAGCAGCTGCACTCTCACCAGCAAAACAAGAACTCAAAAAGGAAGTGGCAACTAACCAACTTGTCCAACAGCCCTCTGGATGATGGAGGCCATAGCAGTGTTACCAGCGAACAGGTAATATTAGCATTGTGTATTTTATACAATCTGTGACTCTTTCTATCTATTAATACCTGTTCCCTCAATAGCACATTTCCTTTGCTTTCCCCCACTTGGTTTAGCCACTAGGAGCTAAGAAACTGAGTATGGGCAAGCATGGAACTCATTACCCTTCCTCCCACGTGACAGCATTGGTGCGTAGAGATTAGCTGCATAGACCCATATACCGTCACATAGGGACATTCCTCAGTAGAATGCAAGGTCCACTTATATTGCCTGGACCCTTACCCCTGTAAAAACTACTAGCTATAGTATTTCCATAAATGCATCTGTAGGGAAAAAAGGTAGATTATAGGGTTACCTTTTATAATAACCATAATCCACAATGCTGGCTGTGACATCACTAACTTATATGAAGATTCTTAGGGAATGCAGGCCAGGCCAAATGTCATAAGGAGACACTCTGGTCCATTAGCAAGAATGCCTTCTTACCAGACTTTGGGGGCTCTACATTCCCCAAGATCATGTCGGAAGGAGTGTTCACCTAGGTGATTAGGTAAGTATAAAATCTAACTATTGTAATTTACAGGTTCATTTTGGACATACTATAGCAGCAATTTTTACAGGGAACGGAGGCCCAGACATTATAAACGAGCCTTGGATATTACTTCAATATCCACTTTAAGCTCTACCTAGAGTTTCCTGAAGATAACACAAGGTTTCATCTTCTCATGGAGACATGCTGTATTGGAGCAAACGGGAGATAAGTATGTACTTTCAATTGGCTGTCATTAAAGTGAACCTGTTGCTTTGTTTAGCATTGCCAAGACACAGCTTCATTTTCTGTTTCAATATCTGTTATTAAAGATTTTCACAGAACAAAAATAAAGAGATTCCAGCATTAATTTTGAATAACACGTAACTTCCACAATTTGAATTGCATACTGTATAAAAATAGAAAGTCATACTTTATAATTGCATGAGTTCAATGCCAAGGACCTATTACAACAATCCGCATGGCAATAGGCCATGTTCCCTGAGACAACTAGCCTCTTATATTTCTGCGGTATATAACCACAATCTGTAATAATGATGCTCTATTAACCACAGTCTTATTTACTAGTATCAAAACAGACTGTAAAACAGGCTATAAAACGGACTGTAAAACCTAGAACTCTCAGTATGTCTTTCTACATTATGGTAACGCAATTTAACGGGGCTCAGAGTACGTTTTTCACCTTAAGGAATGTACATCCTCTCAATCAAATAGAGCAGGACGCTCCATCCCCTAAAAATGCAGAATCATGCAGTCCAAGTCCCTTAATAACAAAATCTAAAGAAGAAGCAAAAAAAAAAAAAAGGACCAAAAAGAGCAAAGAATTGATGAAAAGAAGAATAGAAAGGAGGAGGGGAAGGGGGTTCCGCGTGCTAGTCCACATCAATCAGTAGGGAACCTAGCCAGGGATAGTCTGGGGATCATTGGTCAAGTATCTGATCCATGGATCCCATATCTTTTCAAACACCTTCAATTTATCCTGTAACATTGCTGGACACAGCTTCATTTTCATGGTTATTACTGAATTAGTGACTGGATGAACAAAACCTTTATGCCAACAAATTCCTGAATTATTATTATTTTTATTATTATTATACAGGATTTAGGCCGGGTTCACATATATGCGAAACTCACATCCAATTTGCTTTGCAGGAGAGTTGTGACCGACTCTTAATGGAGCCGGTTCACACAGCCCTGGTGCGGCCGCAGTCCGCATTTGAAAAAGGTCCTGTGCGTCTTTGGTTCCAATTCAGATTTCTGACCTGATTTGCACTTGAATTGTTGAACAGGGATGCGCCGGACCCCTGCTGTGAGCCATGGCTGCAGCATGTGTGAACCCAACCTTATATAGCGTCAACCGTTTACGCAGTGCTTTACTATGTGGGGGGGGGGGGAAACGATACAATTACAATACACTTCAATACAGAAGGAAAAGGAGGGTCCTGTTCGTGGAGCTTACAATCTAAAGGAAGAGCAAGGTAGTACAAAAGGTAACAGCTGCGGGGGATGATCTGGTGGAGGTGATTCGGTGGGGGTTGGGTAGGCTTCCCTAAATAAAGGTGGACAGGGTAGGGGCTGACCAGACATACTGGGGAAGAGAGATCCAGAGGATGGGAGAGGCTCTGCAGAAGTGGAGGTAACAAACGAGCTAGAGAGCAGGAGGTCTTGGGAGGAGCGGAGAGGACGATTTGGGTGATATCTGCAGATGAGGTGATGTAGCTGGGGGCTGAATGTGCATAAAGATATTTATGACAATACTAATAAATAGTAACAATGTTTTTAAAAAAATTATACCCCATATGACTGTCACATTATTGGCAAATATTTCATTTGAAGCTGAAGTTTAGGTATTGAATTTTTTACATATCTACAGTGGTCCAGCTTGGGACCAATGTAGCTATGTAGGAAAAAGGCATACCCTCGAAATGCATTGGCGTCTACAGATTTGTTTGTGATGCCATCATAGCCCATCTGGAGACACAAACAATGGTTCTGGTGGCACTTCTCCTGAAACACGCCATGGGCCTTTACATTGTTTTATTTGTGAGTATAATTATTCACTTCTATCCTTTAAATAAATGGATAGCGCACAGCTGGTGTGCCCTCTTTTTTTTTTTTTTTGATGCAATATATTTATGTATGTGCCATACTTGTGGAATGCCCATGGAGGTCTGTAGTAGGCACTGCTACTACAATGATCTCCACTAGCTACTAGGTCCGGACCGGTACCTAATGGCTGTCCTACTGCCTTGTGGTTTTCTCAGCATGGGTGCATTCAGAGAGCACTTTGAATCTGCTCCCATTTTCCACCTTGAAGTGGAGAAGGTTTCTAGCTTCCACAGGTATATCACTTACACTTATTTCAAGCTGCAAGCTGGACTATGTAAAAATTGCAATGCCTAAACCTCAGCTTCCAAATTAAAGCCAAAATTTTTTTTTTCATTTTAAATAGAGTAAGGGAGGGTTACATAGTTACATATTTAATAACCTCTAACAGATTTTTTTTAACCATCTGTGTCACATTGAGGGGATTTCCTTTCACTTCCTGTCCCATAGCCAAGACAGGAAATGAGAAGAACTTCCTCCAAAGTGAAGGAATCCCTGGTTGCCATCAGGGTCACCATTACTAGTGTCACCATTGAAAGGTTTCCCTTCTATCCCTAATGATAAACAGAATAGAGAGGGTGAATCTTCCTAACCAGGGTACAGACAGCAATAAAAAGTAAGCACTGATTACGGTGCGAAACGTGTCAGCATTTTCCTGTACCCTGTTATTCTTTTGCTGTGGATTTTTTGATTTTGTTTTGATGTGACCCACGTTGTTTCAATTAAAGATGGGATTTCAAGTCTTTTTCCAGTGCACGGCTATCCAGAGTTTTGTCCTGCTCGTTAGCAATAAAAACCTGACAGGTGTTCTGATCCCTCTTCACTCTATCCAAAAAAACAAAAATAAAAAAAAAATTGAATTATATATTAATATTATATATTTTTTTCAAAGGTGGAAATTTATCAGCTGCGTTTTAAAAGACCTCGTGTTAAGGTAAGGGCTAATTTTTTCTATTTCATTATATTACATTGGTGATAATTTGCTCTGGGTAGCAGACTGGTTAGCATTCTTGCCTTGCAGAGCTAGGTTAGTATGAGTCGGTTTTCTTCCACCCACAGATATAAATGACCCTCATCTGAATGTCGTATTCTACAATGATCAATCACAAAGCTGGTTTGAGAAAGTTGGAGGGTTGGGTGTGGAGCCACCCAGAGTAGGACATACTATTTGTGCAGACAAGGGCCCTTTGGAACTTAGTGGCTCATCTATAGGTCAGATGGACGCTACGACCTCCTCCCACTATCAGAGACAAATAAACAAGGCTTGCATTGTCCTAGTTGTTAACCAATGGTCGGGTTGCACATCACCTGGACTGACTTCAGGTTCCAAAACTGGCCAGCAGGGGGTGGCCAGGGGCTGTAGGGGGACGCCGGGACAAGGCTGTCCAGGAGAGGAGAGCCTCCAGTTGGGCATGGAACTGGCATACACGACCCATGAAAGAGGTGGTCAGCCTGCGTTCTGTCCTCATCCTGTACTCAGTAGGACACAGGCGGGGACTTTTTACTCCTGTTCACCAAGAAACCTTTAGGCATGTCTGCGGCGGAAGTGGTGCGGCTTTTTTACGGGCCATTAGAGCCTGTAGGGAGCTTGAGACTAAATTGTAGGTATCCTCAATAATGTTTTTGAATTAGAAATTTCATATTTGGTGGAAGACCAGAAAGTATAGTCCATGTCCAAACAGATACCCCAGGATATGCACTGCTTCTATATACCGTGAAAGCATTGACCGTGAGTATAAGATTACACAGACCCTCCTAATTAGCTGTAGTATCGATATTCCCATCGCACACTTTCCTGCATAAGGCTTTGGGAGGAACGGGCAGTGTAGCAACAACCAACTGGAACTGGAAACATCACAGATCTAATGCACATATTTGGACGTAATTGACGATCCACGGTGTGCTGGCGAATATGTGCATTTGACCTCCCAATTAGCATTCTCCTTCACCAAGTGAGCATGGTCTGCCTCAGAATCTGCTGAATAAAATTGGATGAGGATCTAAAATAAATAAATGTATATATTAATACATGAGCAATCTTGCAATGTTCATAGTTGGCCGGTTGGTCAGCAACACAACATGTACCACACAACAGCTTCTAATGTTGTTTTCTTTATAATGCTATGATGCCTCCTAATGGTACAACATCTCTAAATTATAATATAAAGACAACATCTGGTCAAGTCCACTCAGCTCAGTCCAAAGACCACAGCAGAAGAAGAAAAAGCAGCAGCAGCAGCAGCAGCAGCAGTAGCAGCAGCAGCAGCAGCAGTAGCAGCAGCAGCAGCAGCAGTCGATCTTCCAGAAAACATGCGCATAGTGTAAGTAGACCAATCTATTACTTCAGTTCTAACTAAGACAGGACTATCAATATGGCAGCCATGCCAGTCACCTGAATGGTCAGTGTTGTGCTCTGTCCTTCTGCTTTATTAAATACTCCGACACGGCATGTTGGAGTCCCTCATTTGAAGGAACTGTCCCTATTTTAGAACCAAATGCCTCTTTCCTCTTTAGTTGCCACTCTTTTTGTGGTCTGATAGACCTCTACATAAAATATGCCACACCATACTATCACCAAAAATGTTATAGTACGCTTTGGAGGGGGGGATTTGCTAAAGGTACATGAAATAATGGATGAGATGTTACAGGCACCAAGAGACTATAGCAACCATATAAAGTAAGAGAAGTTTATTGTATATTATGATTAAAAACAGATACAAAAATTAAAAATATAGAGGTCCCTCATGACAGTAGATCACATATAAGTAAGTCACCTATATGTATACGTGTATACCCTAAAGAACCACATAAATGGAAGTCTGAAAATGCACCCCAACGTGTTTCAACATTTTATTGTCTTCTTCAGGGGGTATTGCAAAATGGGTAGATTCTACAAAAAACATCAACAAACTTACAATGTTGATAACAGAAGCCAACCCACATGTGGAGCACACCAGGAAGCCAGGAAACAGACCGCACGACAGAGAGAGAGAAGAGTTCAAGGGACAAGTTGTCACTAAGAGAAAAATATAACCAATAAATAGGATATAACCACTCATATATCTTAAACATAGTATATAACACCCCTATTTTTCAGTGCTTTGGCTCACAACGGTGTATCTACATACCCTATATTATTTTTTAAATATTTTTGGGGGGTTTTTTGTACCCTTTTTGCAATACCCCCTGAAGAAAACAATAAAATGTTGAAACATGTTGAGGTGCATTTTCAGACTTCCACTTATGTGGTTCTTTGGGGTATTCACATATCCATCCATATATATGACTTACTTGTATGTGATCTACTGTCATGAGGGAGCTCTATATTTATAATTTTTGTATCTATTTTTAATCATGATATACAATAAACTTCTCTTACTTGATATGGTTACTATAGTGTCTTGGTGCCGGTAAAATCCCATCTATTATTTAATGTGCTTGTATTGACCTCAGGGATGTGGAATCATTATAAAGGGTGCATTGCCTAACATATTTTTGATGTTTTGGTGGGAATTGAATAAAACTGGTGCACACAGAATCTGGTACAGCTGTGCATTGGAACCAATCAGCTTCCAGGTTTTATTGTCAAAGCTTAATTGAACAAGCTGAAGTTAGAAGCTGATTGGTTACTATGCACAACTGCACCAGTTTTCGTAAATCTCCCCCAAACCTTTCCTCCAACCTTTAAATCATGGATTTGCAATTAGCGGACCTCCAGCTGTTGCAGAACTACAAGTCCCATGAGGCATAGCAAGACTCTGACAGCCACAAGCATGACACCCAGAGGCAGAGGCATGATGGGACTTGTAGTTTTGCAACAGCTGGAGGTCCACTAATTGCATATACCTGCTTTAAATAATTGCATCTGTTTTTTTTTTAAAAGCCATTGTAGAGGAAAGGTAGTGTTCAAAGAAATACATCTGTGGGTTTAACCAATCGCTTTTGCCAATTTATTCTTTGCATCAGGCATAACGAGGGGAGTATCAGCAGTGTGTTCTTTGTCTACAAACTTTGAACTAAAGTGTCCTTTTTGGGAGGTGTGTGTTAGATATCTACTTGGGGAAATCTACAGACTAAGGCCCAATTCACAGTTGCGCGACTTGTCATGTGACTTTGGACATAACAAGTCGCAGCCCATACGTTTCAATGGCACCCGTTCAGATCAGTGCAACTTAAAGTTGCAGCGATTTTGAAAAGGTGCCCACACTACTTTGATGCAGCTTAGGTACAGAGAGTATATAGTCATATCAAAGTTGCATGGGGAAATCATGTGACTTTGGAGTCGCGCATGTGCGAATGGAGCATAAAATTTGGAATTAGCCCATGAAATATGTACCTAATATTAAGCCTTGTTTTCTTTTTTTCAGGCCAAAATAAATAAACAGAAGACTCCCAGCTGGGTTATCACCGCTCAGGCAATCAGATCTGACAACACCAAGCAAGGTTACCAAATCATTGTGTACAGTAACTATCACTCATACAAGCCCCAGGTCCAGGTCTTCATGGTGGACATCAATAAAGAAAGCCGCTGGAGAGTTTGTATCAAGGCAGGCATGCAAAGCATGCGTAAAGCCCAGGTAAAGATCTAATTTTACTAGAATTATTTTTAGCTTTATGGATCATAACAGGTTAACATCGGCCTTACTAAGCATGTTGGCCTTACTTAGGTTATGAACGTGTCGAATATACTGGTCCTATTTATACCTGTAGCATGGTGGCATAGCTCCCAACTGTCCCTATTTTTAAGGGACTGTCCCTGATTTGGAGCAATGTCCCTCTGTCCCTCTTTCCTCCTCATTTGTCCCTTATTATGGTCTGATCTATATAGTTGTATAGAAAAAACACTTTTTATCTTTCAAAAAGTGTTTCCCAGTGCTAAAACTTTCATCCAATTTCTAAAATGCCTCATTTGTAAATTTTAAAAGCCAATATAAAGGAATAGTAGTGGTAAAAAAAGCCCTTGTGGATTTAATTAACCTTTTTTTTTGGTTAATTCTCCTTTTAAGGGGGTGTGGCAGGGGGCATGTCCTATGCCTGCATATATTTTGTAGTAGGTGTCCCTCATTCCTATCTCAAAATGTTGGGAGGTATGTGGTGGCTTAGTGGTTAACATGCCTGCTAACCATAGAGGACAATGCAGGACATAGAGGACAATGCGGGGTCCAATCAGGTCCGCCTGAAAAACTTATCAGACAGCCCGTGTGAAAGGGGCCAAACATATTTAGACTGAAGTAAACAGAACTGACGTAAACCCTGTTAGAAGAGCATGGCATGCTTGCTCGAAGCGCCAAAGCTACAGCTCTGGTGATCCAAGCCCACTGTATAGTATCAAGTTTAAAAGATGGCATACTCCTGACAACACACGTGCTGCTTTCAAACTGTGACCTCACTCTAAGTCCCTCCCTTGCCATGCCCACTGACGCGTTTCGTCCTGCCCACAAGGCTTGTCTAAAATAGTGTGTTTTGCAATGAAAATGCTACCCCTGTTCCTGCTCCAGTGCTCTTTACTGGCATAACTGAGTAGCAGCCACACCCCTCATCATGTCACAAGTGTCCTGGCTCAGACTTGTGTTTGACACAGAGAAGGGATGTGTTTGACCAGGTCTCTTACGGAGCGCCAGTTACTGAGACTAGGTCAGGAGGTCAGCTGCTCGGCAAGGGATACATTTAGAGAATGATTTTCTTTTCTCAATTAGTGCAAGGCATTTTCTGATTGATCAAAATGGAGAGGCAGGCTCTCCACCTTGTCCAATCAGAGAATGATGCGCATTCATTGAGAAAATGCAATGCATTCTCTAAATGGCACCTATATCGAACAGCCAACCTGTTTTCAGAAAGCAGCAGGGCAGCGGTTTAGCACAGGACCCTGAAGCTAGTGGAGATTACTGGAGCAGTGGTTCTACTCATAGGTGTGCATCCCTTATCATCCTGTTTGGTGCAGATGCCCCCTGTTTAGACCCCTATTTCACCAAAACTCATCAAAATAAATTAATAAAAATTAAAACTACAGACACTGTCCACTGCCCTACTGATGCCAATCTCTGCCCTAATGAAACCACCCACTTCTCTACTGACACCATCAATATATATATATATACACATGCACACACACACACGTGTGTTTGAGCTTTAGGGTACACACCCTAATGCAATAGGCTGCACACACCTACGTGTCTACTACAGTGATTTCCAGCATCTGGAGGGATCTCACATGTATGGTATATACATAGTTACATTGATCTGAACTGGAATACTATAACTATGTATAGAAAAAAAAGCCATAACTTGAATTCTTCTTTAAGGGCTCTTTCACACGCTCCGATCCGAAAAAGTGTGACGGAGGAAAAACCTACTTTTCCATCCGTCATCAGATCAGATCGCGTGACGATGGATTCTGCGGTCAGTCGCCACCCGATCTCTTATAGGGGTGAGCTGCGCTCTGACAGGTCCGTCCCTGCGCAGTGTGCAGAGTTGGACCTGTCATCTGCGTGCTCAGCGGGGATCGATGGAGCTATCCCCGCTGAGCAAGCAGATATCCACAGGGCGGATCATCACTTATTCGCTCTGTGTGAAAGAGCCCTTAATCTATGAAAATAGAGATCGTTAGTACAAAGTCTGTCTAAGCCCAGATTCACAATGTTTCCTGGGCAAATTACATGCAGTGTCCCTGGGGTGCTATTTCAGCCATGGATTTATATGGCTCAAATCGCAGCGTATTTGCACCAAACTGGTGCAGGACCCTTTTTTGACTGCACCAGAACTGAATCGCATGGGTGTTCACACCCATGCAATCCAAATCTGCCAAATCGCACCGCGTTTTGCAAACTGATTGCAGGTTCTCGTTAACATACACTCCACCTCACCTAGTGTGAACTTAGGCTTAATGTATAGGTACATCCATTCTGTTACTTCAAATGAACTTTACTTGTAGCTTGTGCCACATGGTGAACCTACTGAAGACCTATGTCGGCAATATGTTGAAAGGCCTACGTTGGCTCATTAATGTCTTTTGCAGACCATAAAGTACATTGCGCCTCAAAATAATGATGCAAAAAAACTGAATTCTGCTTATCTCTTTGTGGTCTAGGCTACAGTGAAATGGGGTGTGAACTGTCAACAATACAAAGTTATTGCCTCTGCTCAGCTTGGATTCCTTGGCTTGCAGCCTGCATTGATGGCGAAGATTGCCTGGCCTAGAATCCCATCCAAATTGAAATCCAGCGGACAAAAGTAAGATTTAGTTACAAACGACTTTTGGCTACAATCCAAACAAAATGTCATTCCTATTACATTATTACTACATTACAGCAATCATCTTAGACCCTTTTCACACTGAGCCGCCCCGGGTGTCAGTGGTAAAGTGGCGATATTTTCAGTGCCGCTTTACCAGTGTTTTAGTGGTGCCATTCAGTGAAAAGGGGATAAATCTGCCCGCAAAATTTAGCTGCAGTGGTGCTTTGCTGGCGGTATCACGGCGTTGCCCCATTGTTTTCAATAGGCAGGAGCGGTAAAATTACGTTGTCCCAGAACAAGAGCTGCACCGCTCCACCATCATTTGACGGTGGGTGCGCAGCAAGCAGTTAAAGGGGCCAGACTGTGGCCAGTGAGTTTAGAAAATGTCCTGGCACCAGTAACAATGTCCCATTATTCTAGCGTCCCATCACTGGTTCCAGTAGGCAAAATAGTCCCCCATCCTGTATGTAAGTAGGAGGAATAACCCCCCTTCATTGGTATCAGTGGGAGGAATAGTGCCCCATCATTGGTGTTAGTGGGTAGAATAGTCATCCATTATTGGGTTCAGTGGGTGGAAAAGTCTCCCATCATTGGAAGGAATAGTCCTCCATCGTTGGTGTCAGTGGGAGGAATAGTGCCCCATCATTGCTGTCAAAGGGAGGAATAGTGCCCCATCAAATAGTGCCCCACTGTTGGTGTCAGTGGCAGGAATTATGTCCCATTGTTAATGTCAGTGGGAAGAATAGTGCCCCAAAGGCCAGGTAAAGGCAAGCAAAGGGCCGCATCTGGCCCCCGGGCTGCAGTTTGAAGACCATTGCTCTATAGTGTGTACTTGTCTCAACCCAGAGCACTAAGTGTCATATTCTGTCTGCTGCCTCGTTCCTCTGCTATCAGCATGAGTCCCTTCTGACAAGTTTTCCTGACACCAAGAGGTAAAAAGGTGACAGGAAAGCCTGTGATGATCAGCCTCAGCTCTGTTCCTGTGTGCTGTGTATAAAGGGGGTGTCCCTTCCCTCCAATCAGCTCTCAGGGCTCCCTTCACTTAGTTGTGCAGAGTGTAATTTGAGCTGCTCGCCTCCTGCTTTCTGAAAGCTCAGATAAGCTGTATACATTATGCACTTTGAACAGCTGTAAAGAAGAGAAGAATGGAACAATCAATGATGAGGGCAGAGACATCAAACTAGACACCACATCACAAATATGTAGAAACAAAAAAAGGACTATGGAGTGAACAAACCCCGGGACTTTTAAGGTGTCGTAAGCAAAATAGACAGATATTAGACAATATCCATAAAAAAGTTTTTATTACAACGTTAATAATGTACAAGTACAGAATGGAGATAAACAGGTAAAACATTTAGAAGAACTTGTTTCATCTCTATGTATCATGTTTACAGCCACTTTAAAGGAAACCTATGTTTACATGAACATATGAGATTTCATTGTTGATCGTTGTTGAATACTACTTGCCTGGCTGTTTCTTCAGTACTTTCCGAGTTGCAGACTTACAACCAATGTGCAGTAAGCAAAGTCAGTGTAGGTTCATAGTACCTTATCCAGAATAGTGAGTTGGATGACATGTATGGATAATGAATATAGTGGTGTCCTCTCTCCACTCCCATCCTGCTGACTAGACAATGAAAGAGCAGCAGTAGACTGATAGGGTCATCCCTCTGCTCACTCTGTCCTCCTAACAGATTCCTTGTTACACAATTGAACACAGCACACCTTATTGGCTCCCAGTACTGCCCCCACCTCTCCCAGTTGCTGTACAGGGGATATACACAGCGCTGATAACAAGTTAAATTCAGATACTTACAAAAAAAAACTTTAATGCTTTCAATGAATGATTAGCAGCTTTAATTTGTGTGTTTTTTTTTTTTTATATCATCGCCCTGGGGTTTGGCTTAAATAGTTCTAGTTTATGTATAATATAATGCAATAATAGACTATACTGTATATAATATATAAAATAAACTCTGCTGTTTCAGAGCCTCAGAGTTGGTACCTGGATTTGCCTACATGCTAGGATTCAATGAAAAAGCTCAGAAGAACCCATCAAACCAAGCGACCTTCATCTTCTCTCTTATTCGACCCAGGCTTGCAAATGTTGTGATAAAGCTGCCACGTGTAAGAGACACTTTCCTTCACCTGTTTCTATTGCTCTAGTAGTCTTTTAGATAAGGCATTTGAGATGTAATGTAATGTAATGTAATAATAGTGGCCATAGCTTATCGAATGTACGGGAACCCGGCTGCTATGTGTGACACTAACAGTCTCCTTTAAGGGAAATCTATTGTATGTGTAGCAAGAAACATATATATTCGTTTTACTTAAAGGGTCTATTTCTGAAACATTTTTTGCACTAATGCCATAAGCATTGAAGGAAATTCTGCCCCCCCCCCCTTTTTTTTTAGATTAATCCCATCTCCATCTAGTGGCCCAAATGAAATACCAAAATGAGAAAATGATATAGCAGGGGTCTCCAAACAGTCTAAGCAAAGGGCCAGTTTATTGTCCTTCAGGCATTAGGGGGGCCGGTCTGTGGCCATTGGGAGTAGATACTGTCCCAACATCAGTGTCTCATCATTGTTTTCAATGAGAGAAATATTGCCCCATTGTTGGTATCAACGGAAGAACAGTGCCCTGTTTTTGGTGTCAGTGGGAGGAGTAGTGCCTCATCATTGGTGTGAGTCGGAGGAATAGTGCCCATTGGTGTTAGTGGTAGGAATAGTGCCCCATCGTAGGTTTTAATGGGAGAAATAGTGCCCCATCCTTGGTATCAATGGAAGAACAGTGCCCCATTGATGGTGTCAGTAGGTGGAATGGTGCCCATCGTTGGTGTCAGTTGGGAGAATAGTACCTCAAGGATCAGATAAAAGCAAGCAAATGGGCACAGTTTGGAGACCACTGCAATAAAGCATTTCAGCAACTAGGTGGAGCTTACAATACAGGCATTAATCTCTTCTACAGGACCCATCATTCTTGCACTAACTTGCACAAATGCTTCTGCCATTCCTGCACCAGATGTTTTATAAATAGACCCCAAAGGTGTATGTGGACAAAAGCATATATTTCTAGTTGGGTTTTCTATGATAGAGAGATTGACCCTCATGTCCTGTCCTGCTAACAAAGGTGAGAGATTGACCCTCACTTCCTGTCTTGCTGACAACGGTGAGAGATTGACCCTCACTTCCTGTCCTGCTGACAACGGTGAGAGATTGACCCTCACTTCCTGTCCTGCTGACAACGGTGAGAGATTGACCCTCACTTCCTGTCCTGCTATCAATGGTGAGAAATTGACCTTCACTTCCTGTCCTGCTGAAAATGGTGAGAGATTGACCCTCACTTCCTGTCCTGTTGACAACGGTGAGAGATTGACCCTCATTTCCTGCCCTGCTAACAACGGTGAGAGATTGACCTTCACTTCCTGTACTGCTGACAACGGTGAGAGATTGACCCTCACTTCCTGTCCTGCTGACAACGGTGAGAGATTGACCCTCACTTCCTGTCCTGCTATCAATGGTGAGAAATTGACCTTCACTTCCTGTCCCATTGACAACGGTGAGAGATTGACCCTCACTTCCTGTTCTGCTATCAATGGTGAGAAATTGACCTTCACTTCCTGTCCTGCTGAAAATGGTGAGAGAGTGACCCTCACTTCCTGTCCTGTTGACAATGGTGAGAGATTGACCCTCACTTCCTGCCCTGCTAACAACGGTGAGAGATTGACCTTCACTTCCTGTCCTGCTGACAACGGTGAGAGATTGACCCTCACTTCCTGTCCTGCTGACAACGGTGAGATTGACCCTCACTTCCTGTCCCTCTGACAACGGTGAGAGATTGACCCTCACTTCCTGTCCTGCTGACAACGGTTTCACCAGACAGGAAATTAAGGAAAATCTGCACCAGCAACCCAGACAGAAACAGAGGTTTTAAGCCTTCCCCAACCTTCACAAAGAAAAACGTTTTTGTTATGTTTATATTGCTTTTTAAGAGCTCTGCTTACTTCTTGTCTGTAATGCATTGTCAGCTGGACCGGAGGTAAGGGTGAATATCTCTAAAGAAGCCCAGGTTAACAGTAAAAACCTAGCACTAAGCAACACTAAGAAAATATGTTTTTTTCTGGACATTCTACACTTTTGACTCAATATGTGTGCTAACTGAAAATACACCATACTTTCTATGAATGAATAGTAGCGCACAAGTGTGCACTTTCCTCTGCTCTTACCCTCCTGTAACACCTCTGCCTCCAGTTCCCAGTTAAGATAACAACTGTGTGATTGGCTAGCACAGCCTTGGTTCTGCTAGTCAAGGAATGATAAACTGTTAAAACGGAACTAAACTCAACATAATAAACTATTTTGTAATCCTTATGCTGCTTGCCTTAGTAAATACATAGGAAGGTATATTCTATTTAATCTGTTTTAAACTTTTTTTTTCACATTTCTTCGGTTGCTTCGTGGCCTAGGCCAAATTATGTCATGTATCCCAGGAGACTTCATGGGTATTTCTTCTTTCATCTGGAGGAGGGGCTTTCTCAGCTAAGCACACCCTCCTGCCTGCATGCCTGAGCTAAACGCAGACAGATTACAGGAAGTAAATGCTACAGTACATGAATAATCTGGCCTTGGCTAGGAATGCTGGGGGGAGGGTGATTTCTCAACAAAACAAAGCATGGAGACATGGATGAATGAGAGTTTGCTTTGAATATTAAAAACAAATAAATAGTTTTTTTGAGTCTATGGTGCTCAGATACAGTTTAGTTCCGCTTTTATGTAAAATTTTAGGAGATTATATCAGCAGTATTTAAAAATACATTTTAATGAGTTTCAAAAGATGACTGATCTAAAGGCTGTTTTTCTATTTGCATGAAATTTTAATGAATGTTTCCTATTTCTTATAATGCAGTTCACTTTGTACTACCAAGCCCTCAATCTGCCCATACCCATTCCCTTCCCCTGGAGAGCAAATGTTGCCAACCTCCAAGTGCCAACTTTTAACGTTTTTGCTGATATTCACAACACCATAGCAGATCATCTTCAAGGTAAGGAAAGTTCCATTGTGTGATCAAATTTACCTCCAATGACATTTAAAATGTGGCTTAGCCCTATTCATTGACTGCTGTATAGAGTTGCCACCTCATCCCTTTAAACCCGGACACATATGGATTACATGGGTTCTGGGGCCAATTTAATGCAAATAAGTGTAATTAATATGTGTTTGGTTTCAAAGGGATGCTGTATAACATTATCATTTTGCCCTGCATGGGCAAGGTGATAGTGACTATTTAAGGTGTTCTCAAGACGACCTGAGGAATGCTTAAATGATGATCATACTGACTGATAGGCCACTTTAGAATGGCTCAATCACATTTTAAAAGGCCTTCAGTGTTACTTGAAGCCTGATGTAGGCGACCATGCCAATTTTATTTTTTCTCCATAATTCAACACAAGTATGCGATGATAAGTATTCTCTGGTTTAACCCTAGGACGTTGCTTAATGGCCAACAGCACAATGACAACCTTCAATGATGTTAACTACCTGTACACAATGCCTGGAAGCTGCACTCATGTCCTTGCTCAGGACTGCACCGACGAATTCAAATTCATGGTGAGGACCAAGAACGCCAATGAAAATGATGAACACAGAGACATTATTGTTCAACTTGGTGATTTGTAAGTATACCAGTGATCTACTACATTATTGACATTATCTAAAATAACTGGGAACACCGTAAAGATGAATGGTGTCTAGCGTTGCCAAAGCTCAGTCTGTCCTTTATTATACTTTTACTGAGTCTAGTGCCTTCCCCCTTGGGTCATTTGGTTGCCACTGATGATGCAATTCCTGCGCAAGCACACTGAACTTACATGTCCCCGGAAACCCAGCTCCAATTTTGACATCTTACAGATGTTGGATTTGGACCAGCATTATACATTGCACTGCATGTGCCGCAGGAGCAAGGAGACCTTTTTCAGCAGAAGATACATGCAATATTTCCTATCAATTTTTAAGGTTTAGTCAAGCTTTAAAGATACCCTGTCTGCAACAAAAATTGCTGGTAAAGGCACAGAATATTAAGTATTTGAAATGTTTACTTTGGGTGTTTTTTCCTTAATTTTTTTATGCACTTGCATTGTGCCCTTGAACTTGCTAGAAAACTTGACTACTCTAATGCCGCATACACATGATCGGACATTGCGACAACAAATCCATGGATTTTTTCCAACGAATATTGGCTCAAACTTGTCTTGCATACACACAGTCACACAAATCTTGTCGGAAATTCCGAACGTCAAGAACGCGGTGACGTACAACACGTACAACGAGCTGAGAAAAATGAAGTTCAATAGCCAATGCGGCTCTTCTGCTCGATGGAACTTTGTGTGTCGGAATTGTGTACACACGATCGGAATTTACGACAATGGATTTTGTTGTCGGAAAATTTGAGATCCAGATCTCATTCTGATGGAAATTGTCTGATGGGGCCTACACGCGGTCGGAATTTCTGACAACAAGCTCCCATCAAACATTTTCCGTCAGAAAATCCGACCTTGTGTACGGGGCATAAGTGTCAATTACCTGCACAGCGGCCTCCCTTCTTGCACGTCATGGCCTTCTCATCTTCTGGAAGTGTCTAATTACTCTCTGTTGGCCCAGCTCCTCTGCTCCTCCCTTCAGCTTTCTACATAACTTTTTATGTAGCTGCCAGAGGAGGAGCAAAATAAATACTATAGAGCCACTTGGCTGAGAGCTCTGAGACTGCTGGGGCTGCCAACATCATATCCAAGATGGTGGAGCCCAGCTTCAGTAGTCACAGGAACTTTGGATGTCTACATTAGACTTCAGCCCTGGAAAGGATTTACCCCTTTCCTGACCACAGCACTTTTTGCGATTCGGCACTGCTTAATTTTACGTGACAATTGCACGGTCGTGTGACGTTGTACCCAAGCAAAATTGGCATCCTTTTTTTTCCACAAATAAAGCTTTCTTTTGGTGGTATTTGATCACCTCTGCTTTTTTTATTTTTTCCACTATAAACTATATATAGTGCATATACTATGCACTATAAATTGTAACTGTGGGGGGGAGGGGCTACACCTCACATGACAGTGATCACTGCTCTCGATGACAGAGAGCAGTGATCTCTGTCATGTCACTAGGCAGAATGGGGAAATGCTTTGTTTACAAAAGCATCTCCCCCGTTCTACCTCTCCATAACACGATCGCGGGCACATCGAGTCCACGGGACCCGCGGTCATGGTAAAGAAGACCATGGTGGGCACATGCGTCCGCAACACCACAATCTTAAAATGGACATACCTCTACGCCCTTTTGCCCACCAGTGCCAGTCTGCCGGTGTATATCGGTGTGCGCTGGTCGGCAAGCGATTAAAGGCACATATAATCTTATGGGAAGATTTTAGTTAAATATAAACATTATATTACTAACATTTAGAAAGGTAAATGCTAAAATCTGATGGCAACTAAGAGCCATTACCATTATATTTTTATGTCAATACTACAGTTATATCATGATGATGGGCTATAGCTTTAATATACATATTTCATGATCACTTGCCAACCTAATGCTTTATTTCATGGCTTCCTTCTCTCTCCCCATTTAGTACCATTGATATACGCAAAGAATCTGGAAAGCCTACAATCTTGGTTAATGGAGTTGAAATTTCCAAACTGCCTTACGAGCCTAGTGAAGGTAAGTAGGGTTCTACACAGCTGCCCATGGGCTTCACTAATCTTTATGAAATAACGAACTGGCACTGCTGACAACATATGATCATCTAAGCCCTTGGTGAATCAGGGAGCCTCATGCGGCCCTATGGTACTAACCCTTTGCAAACCCCAGTGGTGGGAACGGGAGCATTCATTTGCAAATGACCTGTAATAACAGTGATCTCTAAAAATCTCCTATAACACGCCCTTAGTCTCGGCTGTCTTCTGCAGCAGGCTTTCAATCTTCAACAACACCCATAGACATTTTTGTAGTCTCCTACTATCCCCTCCAGCATGTTTTCAGTTTCTGACTATTATTGGTGCCGTCAGGGAATGCAGTGCCCCCTATACCTTGTAAGTGGACAACCATTGGTCTAAATAGACAGACAATATCTGGTCTGTTTGCATTGGCTTCCATTCTGTGTCACGTGTCTACATGGGGAAGGCACTGCTCCTTAGTATCTAGTGTTCCTGTAGATCAGAACAATAGATTCTGGTGCTGGTATCTTTTTAGCACGGCGGATTGTCTTGGGTCCAGAGGATGCTGATGCAGGTTACATAAGAATGCAGGAAGTATTAAAGTTTATATCAGGGAGGGTTAGTATTAAAGGAAGGTTTGGCTTAGGGGTTACTGGTAGAGTTAGTTTTAGGACTAGAGGGAGGGTCAGTGTTAAATTTAGAGGGAAGGATACTGTAATCTTAGGGATACAAGTAAATGTTAGGGTTACAGGGTGACAAAACCTACACTGCACAACAGCAGTGATGGCAATGTATGTGGAATATTTAGTTATTAAAAAAATATTTATTGAGGCATGGCCGAGCAGGGCATGTGAACAGAAGTGTTTCTCAAAGCTCCAGCAAGTGATCCTGTGATTGCTACTGTGATTGCTCCTGTGACACCTGTCAATGTGCAGCTCTATGCTTCTCTGGCTTCTCTCTGCTTCGGTCCCCTTGTGTGCAAACCCAATGATTAAGAGGAAGAACAGAGAAGAAGCTGCTGCTTCAGATCCCCAGTATGGCGCCTCCAGCAGCCCTTCCACTTCAGACAAAGTTAAGCTCTGGAACAAGCTAAGTATATCTTTAATTGGTAGAACCAACCTGGTCAAAATATTTTTTTAGACCCCAGTTATTATACTTTAACCTATCGTTATTCCAGTTAAGGTATTTCGCATTGTGAATTCAATCTGTAGGACATTATTATGGAAAAACGTCTCTCTCAGAATCAAACTAGAATATCTACAAGTCCAAAAGATAGGGGAGGCGTAGCACTACTGAACCCTTGATTATACTATTTAGCAGAGCAATTGCATCACATGGTAGGTGGGCTTAGTTGAGGTGGTCCCAGAACCCAGTAGCCACACAGATCCTAAGCTGTCTATTGTCCTGCGCCATACTAAGTCCTAAACTTTGCCAAAGGGCTGGAAATGACACAGCTTGAGCAAATCTAAGAAGACATTTCCTACATGTAGGCTAATGTAAAAAATATGCTCTGAGCGGAAACAGATGTAACAGGTTACTGGGTTTACCGAGTATCTGGTGAAATGATACAAGTTCTGAGATATCTAAACTCCAGTATGTCTGAAAATTGCAGGCATATGGGGTAAGTCTTCTAAAGCACATTTTAAGCAGAGGCAATCTGGTTCCTTTCCAGTGGTTACAAACTCACGTTGGACTCCCTAATCATATGTACTTATACTATTTACAACTTCAAAATGCAGTAAAGGCCAAGGGTCCCCCAACTGCTTGCCATCTATCTCCCACTCCTCTTTTTAATCTTATGCAATGCACCAATGCAAAAAAGGGGCTTATGTTCCGCTGTTACACTGTGGGTCTTAATTCCTACTTAGAGGGCTTACCATGTAAAGCAATGGAACTGTTGGAGGCAGATGTAGGCTCTATGTTAGAGGATCAATGGGAAACCACTCTAGAATCAGTATGTTCCAGCTGTTTAAATGTCTCCCAGAGACTTTCTCATTTATATATAGTGTTACGCACCCATTACACCCCCACTAAACTCCATAAATTTGGCTAATTGCAAGACGTGATTAGCAGTAAATGCTACAGAGACCATGAGATCTCTATGGAGATTCATGTGCTGTGGTGCTGCTCTAAGCTCCACAGATATTGAACCATGGTTGTAGATACCATAGAGGCCGCATACACACAACCATTTTTCCGGCGGAATAAACCGACGGAGTTCCGCTGAAACGGTCTTGCCTACACACGATCACACCAAAGTCCTACCATCTACAACGCGGCGACGTACAACACGTATGTTGGGACTAGAAAAAGGAAGTTCAATAGCCAGTAGCCAATAGTTGCCCATGCGTCGTTCTTGATCCGTCGGAACAGCATACAGACTAAAGGTTTTCCCGATAGAAATGGATTCTGTCGGAAAGATTTAAAACGTGTTCTATTTCTAGGTCCGTCAGAATTTAAAAAAAAAAAAGTCAGTTGAAGCCCACACACGATCGGAATATCCGATGAAATTATTCCATCTGACCCTTTCTGCTGGAAAGTCAGTCCGTAACGTACATGGCATTACAGAACCTTCAGACTGCAGTTAAAATGGAACCAAAACAATGCATATTAGGTATATTGGATGATACCAAGATGTAAACCCATACTAGCCTGTAAATTTATCTTACTGTGCTGGAAATCTGAGACTCCTCCAACTCCTCAGGATTGAGTTAGGCTGCGAGTAACTTATTTATCAACATCGTGGATGTCCAGATACATTTGAGAAAGTGTGAGATGGTTGGTTGCACACCCCTGGTCTTGCTTTCGTAGACCTGAAGTTCCATAGGCTGCAATATAAGCAAACTTCTTCTGCCAATGTTTCTTTAACCGTAGAATTGTACTATAAGTCAACCTTAACGACTGCACTGCTTTAGCACCCCTCCAATATCTGTATTTGTGCTCTAGATCTTTACTTAATTCTGTATATGACCATTTTTAGGATGTTATAGGTTGTGTTATACAATATGACTGCCCATGGCTATTTGTCTACTCTGGAACATTTTCAATAAGTTTAATAAACTTTTCTTTTTCTGATAATTTTTTTTTTATATACCATTGCTAACTATCATTTCAGCATTAATATACTTAATATACTTAAATTCCAGATATGAAATTGGAGGAACAAGAAGGAAAGATTGTGCTATCAGCACCAGATTTTGGTATCCAGAAGTTGTCCCATGATGGAATGACAACCGAGGTAATTATAAGTAAATAAAACTGCAGCAGAAGACATGCATGTAGCACATAGGATCCAGTGAAATGCTGTTATGTGATCAGAATTTGAAAAGTAACTGCTGTAACTTGATTGGGTAATATGAGTGACTCAGGCAGTTTCCTCTGCACTATTAAGGCTCATTTTAAACAGTAGTGATCAATGATTGTTTACTGCTTAGTTACTGCATATTGCTGTACTACAGGCAAATAGTTAAATACATAAAGAAAATACATAAATGTAAGATGTTTTACCTGCTCAAGGATTTGAATTTCTGTCAATCCAATTCTGAGAATTACACAGCTCTGCCACATGGCACAGTTCTGCCTGTCAGAGCAGGATACCTGATTTTTCTCTGCTGCAGTTAGGTAACACTTAGGCCCCATTCACACCTGAGCGTTTTGTAGCTTGAAGTCTGATGCTACAAAACGCTTGAGGGGTAAAAATCGATTATTCTCTATGGAGATGGTTCACATCTCCACTCCAGCTCGCCTGAAGCTCAAGCAAGTTCTGGACCCTTTTTTTTCGCTCGAATCGGGCAGATTTGGGCATTTTTGGAGCAAGAAGCAGATGACAAAATCTAAAAACATAACAACAAATGATGAAACAGATGATCATTTTTCCTATTGGCTAATAAAAAAACGCCAAAGCTTAAAAACACCAGAAAAAGCTGCATGGAAATGCGCAAATGCACGTTACAAACCGCTGGAAAAATCCTAAAAACAATACTCTCAGGTGTGAATGGGGCCTCACAGACCTTGTCCCTCCCCCCAGCCTGTGATTGGATGGTAAAAGATAAAGTGACAGACTGATGAGCTCTTCTCACTGTCACCCTGCTCTCTCCTCTTGTTAGCACTTGAGCCCTGCAGCAAAACTGATTGGAGCCTTGTGCTGCTATTCGCTCTCCCAGCTTGAGCTCTGCTGTACAAGGCACAGCAAGGGGCTGATAATAGGTAAAATGCAGGTACTTCCACTGCTTGCATTTAAAACAGACATTGTATTAATGATTACAGGGCTGCATTAATTTCTTTATTTTATATCTGCCTGGAGTTCATCTTTAATTATAAAAGGAAAATACATACTGTAAGCATTTGGTTAATATAGATAATAATGTGACATTGTATGTACAGGTCCTAGCTACTAACTTTATGAGAGGCAAGACATGCGGTCTCTGTGGTCGTTTTGATGATGAGACAAAGCAAGAATTCAGAAGGCCCGATGGATCTACAGCAAAGGATGCCGACAGCTTTGGCCATTCTTGGATCTTGGCGGAAGAAACCTGCTCTGGAGGTAAGTAGACCAGTGGCGGCTGGTGCTTCTTTTTTTGGGGGGGGGCGGAAGACAAACCCCCGCCCGCTCACCCACCCTGTAATTATCCCATGCAGGTCGCGGATGGCTTCTCCTCCCAGCCAATCCGGTCTAAGGACCGATTGGCTCATAAAAATACACGTCTGGCGCCCCACATGGGGATTAGGGAGCTGGCGCCCCCTATGGATGGGCCGCCACTGAAGTAGACTACAGATCCACACAGTAGAATCATGCATTTCATCTCCCACCTCATAAGATTACCATCTAATGTCACTTCAACAAGATTACTAACACTATATGATGGAGAAGCAATGATAGAAAAGTGCCCAGAGGCCTGGATAAAGACTAGCGAAGGGACACATTCGGCCCACAATTTGGAGACCACTGAGCTACAAATTGATGCATGCACCCCATAAAACACCTATTATACCATCCAAGATTAGAGTCAGATATAATTTATTAGTTGACATGAACACTTATGCAGCTTGTGTTATTTCTTTGAAGCTTGCAAACTTCAGCGAACTTTGGTGAAGACTGAAAAGCCAGAATATGAGGAATCCAAGTGCTATTCTACTCATCCAGTTCTGCAATGTGCTGAGGGCTGTACCGCGACCTCCACCACACCTGTCTCTGTTGGCTTACACTGCCGGTCCACTGGTAAGTTTCAGTAGTAGCGGGCTTCTAGTTTTTTGGACTGTACCATTATCCAACCCAACAATTTACTAGGAATTAACCAATATCCAATTTTAAAAGTGGCCTCTGTTGCTATTGTTGCCTAATTTTGTATGAAGTAATTGCTGCATATGTATCCATCTTTATAATCTCTGAATGCACTCAAAGGTTCTATCTGGGTCTTGACCTTCTGGTCTCTTCTAATGATGATCCTCTCCAGGAAATCTCTCCAAAGTGAGGGGAAGTTCCTTCTTAGATAGGTGTTTGGCCAAAGAGAGTCCTAGCGAAACGTTATCTCATTTTTGAACTGCTGAAAACTCAAGTTTTTCTTTTTGTATAACTTGTTCCCTGATTCTTTTGCAGAACTGGAAGAAGATGAGATCCTGGCTGACCTGCCTGAAGACGTCACTGAGACCTTACAAGCTCACACTTCTTGCTCCTGTGGAAACCAGAAGTGCGCCTCCTAATTCCACGGCTGTTGTCACTGGCCGACCTACATTGTACTTAGAAACTCAAATATGAGCTGTAATGTCAGCCCCAATCAACCCAATCGCACTTTCAAACCAAGTGTATAGTTCTCCATTGTAACCCCTGAAATTGTCAATAAATATATTTGCATCCACAAAACATGTCTGTTATTCTTATAAAATATCTTTTAAGGTCATGCAAACATATCTAACAACTAAAAGGCACGTAAAAGAGAAACAAGTTACATTTGCAGAGGTGTATAGAAATGTTCCTGCTGGTTAACAGAATTAGAGATAACACTGACTGTGGGAACAAGAATGTTCTGTCCAATAATCCTATTGATAGGATCTGCAGGCAGTGTTTGGTATGTTCTATTGTGAAAGAAGCAAAGACCATGGGGAAGCACCAGATCAGTAGTTCCCAACTTTTTCCCACAGGCCAAAGTGGCCATTTCTTGCCTTTAACCGACCCTTGTACCACTATTCCTATCATTGACTTTATTGATAGGGCACTATTTCTACCAAGGATTGTGCCCTACTTCTTCCACTGACACCAGCAATGGGGAATAATTCTTCATTCTGACTGACACTATTAATGGGGCACTTTTCCTATTACTGACACCAGCAATAGGCCACATTTCCTTCAACTGACAACAATAATGGGGCACAGTTCATCAAACTAGAGCCAACGGTGTAGCATGATACCTCCCACTGACATCACTGATGTGGTACTATTCCTCTCATTGACACCAACAATAGGGCACTATTCTTCCCATAGATACAGATGATAGGGTACTATTCCTCCCATAGATACAAATGATAGGGTACTATTCTTCCCACTGACACCATCAAAAGGGTACTATTCCATCCACTGACACCAATGACTGGGTAGTATTCCTCCCATTGACACCATGGAAAGGGTACCATTACGCCCACTGTCACCAATGACAGGGCACTGTTCTTCTCACACAAATAATACGGTACTATTTCTCCCACTAAAATCAAAGATGGACACCACTTATAGGGCACTATTCAGCCCCATACACACTATCAGTTTTTCTGCTGAGTTTTTCCTTCAGGTTTACCAAAACCATGTAGTACAAGGGTCTGTCTGATTGCATACACATTGAAACTTCTAAGGTTTGACCTCATATTATATGGTTTTGGTAAATCTGAAGGAAAAACTCAGCAGAAAAACCAATAGTGTGTATGGGGCTTTACTCCTACTGACACCAATGAGAGGGCATTGTTCTTCACATAGATACCAACAATGTGGCACTATTCCTCCCACTGACACCAATGGTAGGGCACTACTCCTCCCACTGACACAAAAAATAGGGTACTATTCCTCCGACTGACGCCAACAATGGTGTACTATTCTCACTGACAACAACAATGACGTCTACTCCTCCCACTGATACCAATGACAGGGCACTATTACTCCTACTGACACCAATGAGAGGGCATTGTTCTACACACTGATACCAACAATGTGGCACTATTCCTCCTATTGACACCAATAGTAGGGCACTACTCCTCCTACTGACACAAATAATAGGGTACTATTCCCCCCACTGACACCAATGACAGGGCATTGTTCTTCTCACACATATAATATGATATTATTTCTCGGAATAAAACCAAAGATGAGACACTATTCCTACCATGGACACCATTTATAGGGCACTATTACCCCTACTGACACCAATGAGAGGCCATTGTTCTTCACAATGATACCAACAACGTGGCACTATTCCTCCTACTGACATAATTGATAGGGAACTATTCTTTATACTGAAATCAATGATTGAAGACTATTATTCTCACTGACACCAACAATGGCGTACTATTCTTCTCACTGACACCAACAATGGCATACTATTCTTCGCACTGATAACAACAATGTGATCTATTTCTCCCGCTGACACAGATGATGGGACACTATTTTTCAAACTGACACAAACAATAGGGCAGTAGTCCTCCCACTGACACAACTGAAAGAGTGCTATTCTTCTCACTGATATAAATGATAGGGCACTATTCCTCCCACTGACACCAATGATGGGGCACTATTCCTCCCACTGACACCAATGATGGGGCACTATTCCTCCCACTGACACCAATAATGGGACACTATTCCTCCCACTGACACCAATGATGGGACACTATTCCTCCCACTGACACCAATGATGGGGCTCTATTCCTCCTACTGACCTCATTGATGGGTCAATTTTAAGCACACTGATAACAACAATGGGGCCCTACTCCTTCCACTGACACTGAGCCATTATTCCTCTTCTGACTGACCCCAAACATTGACCAGGAGGAGAAGCAGGAAGACAATAGTGAGTGTTGATTCGCTATTGTCATAAGTGAGTGTGCTCGGGGCGCAGTGCTCTTTTTGAAGCCAATTAGAGACTCCGGCTCTAATCACGTGCTTTACAAAAAAATAAATAAAAGAACTCTATGTGTCTGGTGGCCTGCATGGAGACTAGGGGTGGGGCACATAGCAATTAGGAGGGCTGCACCTCTGCATATGGACGGGCCGCCGCTGACCCCCACCAACCCCCGCACACGCCCCTGCCATGTATTGTGGGTCTGGGACCAGCATAGCGGGTGTTGCCGGGTAGAGGGGAGTGAGCTGAGTGGACATGCTCTCCTCTCCTTCTTATTGCTGACCCTGAGGCTACGTGTAAAACGTCACTAAGGTAAACTCATGTTACATATCCCCACACACGCCAGATTGAGAGCAATATTTCTAGCACTGGGCCTCCTCCATAACTCTAAACTGATGACCTGTAGGGGGCTTTTAAAGCGTTGCCAATTTAAAATATAGGGTACGGAAGTTTGTTGTCATTTGCGCACAAATTTAAGGTTTGACATGTTTGGTATCTAAAGAAAAAAATGGATGGCAAAGAATCTAAGGCAACTATGGACTTTCATGGTACGGTAAGGACTTACATAGACTTTCATATAAAAATATATAAATTTATTAGAAAAATACAAAAAACTGAATTAACCACTTAAGCTCCGGACCATTTTCCAGCTAAAGGACCAAGCCCCTTTTTGCGATTCGGCACTGCGTCTCTTTAACTGACAATTGTGTGGTCGTGCGACGTGGCTCCGAAACAAAATTGGCGTCCTTTTTTTCCCACAAATACAGCTTTCTTTTGGTGGTATTTGATCACCCCTGCGGTTTTTATTTTTTCGGCTATAAACAAAAAAAGAGTGCAAAAACGCATAATTTTTTACAGTTTGCTATAATAAATATCCCCCAAAAATATATAAAAAAAACATTTTTTTCCTCAGTTTAGGCCGATACGTATTCTTCTACATATTTTTCGTTAAAAAAAAATCGCAATAAGCGTTTATTGATTGGTTTGCGCAAAAGTTATAGTGTCTACAAAATAGGGGATAGTTTTATGGCATTTTTATTAATACGTTTTTTTTTACTAGTAATAGCGGCGATCTGCGATTTTTATTGTGACTGCGACATTATGGCGGACACATTGGACAATTTTGACACATTTTTGGGACCATTGGCATTAATACAGCAATCAGTGCAATTAAAAATGCACTGATTACTGTAAAAATGTCACTGGCAGTGAAGGGGTTAACCACTAGGGGGCAGTGTAGGGGTTAAGTGTGTGTGTGTTTTTTTAGCTGTAGGGGGCGTGGCTTGGCGTCTGACATCACTGATCGTCTTTCCCTATAACAGGGAACAGACGATCAGTGACAGGCTCAGTAGGAAGCACGAGGAGAGATTTGTTTACACTTACCTCTCCTCGTTCTTCAGCTCTGTGACCCTGATCGCGGGACCCCGGCGGCGATCAGGTCCCGCGGCCACGGTCACGGAGCTCAGGACTGGGTCGCGAGTGCGCCGCCGGGGGTGCACTCGTGACCCACGGCTGGGCACTTAAAGAGCAACGTACCTGTACGTGTTTGTGCCCAGCCGTGCCATTCTGCCGACATACATCGGCGTGAGGCGGTCCTTAAAGAGGGATTCTGAAAAAAAATTATTAAAAGCCAGCAGCTATAAATACTGCAGCTGCTGACTTTTAATAAATGGACACTCACCTGTCTCGGGGTCCAGCGATGTCGGCAGCCGAGGCCGATCGATCGCTCGGCTCTCGGCTGCTGCCGCCGTCATTCTCGGTGAGGGAATCAGGAAGTGAAGCGTTGCGGCTTCACTTCCCGGTTCCCTACTGCGCATGCGCGAGTCACGCAGTGCAATAGGAATGGTCCGCGCTGTCTCTGGGACCCGTGTGTGTCCCGGCAGACAGCACGCCAGGACAGGAAACAGCATAGACTCCCGTGGGAGTCTATGCCCGGAAGTGGGTGCAAATACCTGTCTTAGACCGGTATCTGCACCCCCCCCCCTCCCCCCTGAATGGTGCCAACTGTGAGAGTTCTGATGAGGGGAAGTTCCACTTTAGGGTGGAACCCCGCTTTAAGCGATTAATAGAAAAAATCTTCGAGACAAGATATTTACAAAACACATAGATAAATCTCCATAGAGGAACTGAACAGTAAGGCGTACATTCAATCATCCACAGTAGGGGAGGACAAAATAACAATTGAACTGGTTCAAACTCGACATGTTTCGCGGGGAAACTGCTTCTTCAGGAGTAAATTTCACAAGAGATTATATGTAGTTGTCTCTATAAAGAATGAACATTCAAGTAATTAGGTATAGAAACCAAAAAGAATAATCATTAAAGTGTGATTTAAACAGATGTGCTAAAAAGGACTGAATCCATAGTTTGACCCCCTCTTTTTCCTCTGCCATAGAGGGGGACATAATAAACAATCTCTATAATGCACACATAATTAGATAAAGTGAGCAGCCTTAGTATAAGTATAGCCTTAGATTCTCTGACATCCATTTGTTTCTTTAAATGTATAGGACGAGAGTACTTTAAAGTTTCTCTATTATACAGTAGCGCTAATTTAATGTTTGGTATCTATTTACTCGGTGCAATCTCGTCTTTTATATTTTACCCAAAAATTTAGTAATGTATTGTTTTTTTGTACTTTTTACAGACATTTTGCATTTCCTAGACCTTTGCAGTAATATTGTGTGACATAAAAAAATTGGAGCTACCGCTATTTAATTCTCTGGGTGTGTCTGCTTTCAGAAAATATATCATGTTTTGTGGCTCATGCTTAAAAAGATTTTTTTTAAAGAAAAGATACATTTAAAAAACGGCTCTGGCGGTGAAAGGGTTAGAGCTTCAGCACAGGTAAGGGACATTTTCAGGTGAGAGGTGATCAGAACAACCGGCTACCTCCTCTGGGACAGATCACCTTAGTGATGAGGAGGGATAACAAGTCTGGTAATAGTACACGGGCTGTATACACATAGAATCTCCTCCAATCAGAACTCTTTCCTCATCAGCTGACTTGTACTCTGATTGGGTTCTGCAATCATTGCTGATTATTTCCCTTTCTGTACAATGAGAAGTAGCTCATCTGTCATTCAATCAGCACCTGGGCCCGCCCCCTGCTAGTCAATCTCCGCCCCCTGCTGGTCAATCTCCGCCCCCTGCTGACCAGTCCCCGCCCCCCGGTGTATCTCCCAGGCACTGCAGGCAGGACGGTCGGTGTGCGGGAAGGATGGGGGGGATGGGTGCTGTGTGTCTGATCCTGGTGATCGGGGCTGCTGTGTGCCTGGCTGCCTGTCCCTGCTCCGATCCGGCTCTCTGCGATCCCATCCAACACTCCCGGGACTCCGAGGTACATTGTGATCCGCAATCCTCACATTGGAACTTCCTGCTTCTCCTTCTATCACTGAGCCCAGAGCCAATCACACAGCAGCTCTCATACCTGCACTGCCACCTAGGAGATGAGAGCTGACATTTGATTGGTTATTGATCTGTGGGGTGCAGAGTTAAAAGATGAGCACTGGCACCTGATTGGTTATTGATCTGTTGGGGGGTGCAGGATTAGGACATGAGAGCTGACATCTGATCTGGAAGAGGTTCAGAAGTTGTTGATGAGTGCTGCTATCTCATTGGTTATTGATTGGGGGGGAGGAGAGTGTGCAGAGTTTGGTTATTTATCAGCAGCATGCAGAGTTAAAAGTTTAGAGCTGGCATCTGATTGGTTGATTGGGTGGGGGGGGGGGGGGGGGGGGAGTGTGCAGTTACAATAATTCTATCATCTGATTGGTTCTTGATCAGCAGGATGTAGCGTTAAAAGATGAGAGCTGGCATCTGATTGGTTATTGATGGGGGGGGGGTGCATTTAGATTAATTCTAGCATCTGATTGATTATTGATCAGCAGGATGCAGTGTTAGGAGAGCTGCCAACTGAGTTAAAAGATGAGAGCTGGCATCTGGTTGGTTATTGATCTGGGAGGGTTGCGGAAGTAGGAGATAAGCAAGAAGCAAGTGATTGGTTCTTGCTGTGTGGGATGTAGAGTTAAGAGATGAGATCTGGCAACTGATTGGTTATTGATCTGGGAGGGGTGCAGACGTATGAGAGGAGTGCTGGCATCTGATTAGTTATTGAGTTGGGGGGGTGCAGATATCAGACCTGATACAGTGAATGGAGACGGACCGGACCCCTGCTGTGAGCCGCTGTGTTCTCCAGTGTGAACCCAGCAGAAGGGTTGAGTGCTTTCAATAGTTCGTTGTTCTGGGAAATGACGCGTTAGGAGATGAGTGCTGGCTTCTGATTGGCTCTTGCTGTGTGAGATGCAGAGATAGGAGAGCTGGTATCTGATTGGTGATTGATCTGAGAGATGCAGAGTTTGTAGCTATACATTCCGTGACAATTGCTGGTCAGGAAGATGATGAGAAGGGATGTTTTCCATGAGGGCCAGTTTACTCCATAAAAGCTCAGTCCAGATGCTTTTCTGCATGCGTGATTTTTTATGTGTTCCAGTGCATTTTACCTTGACATGTGTATTTCACAGATTTTTTTTGTTGTGTTTTACCATAATACAGTACAGTTCAGTGCAGAAAAAATTCAGCATGTTCTACTTTTTTTCTTTTTTTTTTTTTTAACTGAAACACACTGGAACTGACTGCACTTGTACAGGTAGTCTACTGTCAATGCAGTTTTGATGCAGAAAAAAATAACGCACTGGACTGCATGTGGTGTGAACTGGCCCTAAGAACTCTTTCACACTCCTGGTGGAGTGCCTTCTGAAGATCGATCCACATTCAGATCACTTTTCAGCATTTTCGGCATTGGACTGGAAGTTTTTGCTAAATGTCTGTCCTGCACTATGATCGGCGGGGACTTCTCTAGGGGTGTTGCCGGTTCTTCAGAATGAGCAAAATATGATTAATAACCAGTGACCTCATTCTGTTCCTCTTTCTAGGTCTATGTCTTTCATGTACGTGGCAAAAACTGGAAGCGCTATGATTGGTCTAAGGTGACCACAGTGGCTTTATTTGCACCTTATGACCCCGAACTGATGTGCTTCGCACACTCCAAAGGAGCGAGATTCGTGCTACAGGGTGAGAACGGCATTAAAAATGGCTGGATAATACATGGGCTCATCGAATGCTGTTACAGGATACATAACCCGGGTCACTAATGCATTGTAAAGGGTATAAAACATTACTGGACAGGTGAATATATTGTCGGCATCCAGCAGGCTGAGTTAGACACTTTTTTTGTTTTAAAAATGTCGTTTTATTAACTTTGTAGAGAATAGAAAAGGTTACAGCACAGTTGCAAAAACAACTAAAAAGTCAACGAGAAAAATAAATAAATATATACAAAAGTAGAAAAATACAAAATCTCTTATGCTGGTTCACACTTTTTTTTTTTTTTTTTTTGGTCCACACTGGAATTGGATCGCATGAGTGTGAACACCCATGTGATCCATTTCCTGTACCATTTCATAGTTTACACTGCGATTCGATTTGGGGGTGTCATTAACGCAGGGCTCGACAAATCCCAGGCGCCAGTTTGCCGTTGCAACTAGAAATTGTGCCCTGGCGCTTGGGTTTTTGTCACTGACAGGTGCCTCTGTTGCTCTGTGTCTGGTGCCTCCAGACACAGAGCACTGTCTGGTAGTCGGGATGGAGCAGGAAGAGAGCAGCTCAGCAGCCTCTGACATCCTCCTCCTTCTCCACACACTGTTGGCAGAGCAGCGCCGCAATGTGTGAAACTGTGTGTAGAGGAGCTGTCAAAATTTAGGCTTAATGTCAGGGTGGGCGGGACCCAGCTTTCCAACACCAGCCAATGGGATGGGATCTGGGCGGACCGATACATCTGTGGCCCCTCCCCTTTCTTAAGCAGCCCAATCATTGGCTGGATAGCTTCCGGGTCCCGCCCACCTCTGACATCACGCTGAATTTGTCAGCTCCTCTCTCTCCATACAGTTTCACACAGTGCAGCACTGCATGGAGCATTCCGTTTCACAGTTACCTTATCGGCTGTGAAACCTGCCAGTGCCATCCAGTGCCACCTGGCAATGCCAGTTAGTGCCACCTGCCAATGCCATCTGACAGTACCAGTTAGTGCCACCTGCCAGTGCCAACCAGTGCAATGCACTGCCACTTGCAAATCAGTGCCAACCTGTGCCACTTGCCAGTGCCACGTGCCAACCATTGCCACCTGCCAGTGCAATCCAGTGCCACCTGCCAGTGCCAGTTGGTGCCACCTGCCAGTGCAATCCAGTGCCACTTGCCAATCTGTGCCACCCATTGCCACCTGCCAGTGCAATCCAGTGCCACCTGCCAATGCAACCTGCCAGTGCCAAGCAGTGGCACCTGCCAGTGCAATCCAGTGGCACCTGCCAATGCCAGTTACTGCCACCTGCCAATGCAACCTGCCAGTGCCACCTGCCAAGCAGTGGCTCCTGCCAGTGCAATCCAGTGGCACGTGCCAGTGTCACCTGCCAATGCCAGTTAGTTCCACCCATTGCCACCTGCCAGTGCAATCCAGTGCCACCTGCCAGTGCAATCCAGTGCCACCTGCCAGTGCCAAGCAGTGCTACCTGCCAGTGCAACCTGCCAGTGCCACCTGCCAGTTAGTGCCCCCTGCGAATGCCAGTTATTGCCATCTGCCAGTGCTGCCCATCAGTGCCATCTGCCAGTGCTGCCCATCAGTGCCAATGACCCAGATGATTGCTGAGATGGAGGCGGGAGAAGTGATCTCCCTTCCGTTGCTGCGGTGCACCAGGAGGAAGTGGGAGCTGGGACCCTCTAAAAAGAGGGTATCCCCCCCCCCCAGAAAAAAGTCAGGGGGTCACCTTCCATTAAAGCCAAAGTTCAATTTTTGGGTGGAACTCCGCTTTAACATTGACTTCCCCAGCGGTTCGCAGATGTCTGTGTGATCCAGAGTGCGATTCAGGTGCGGGAAGCACACAGGAATCGCTGGGTTTCCCCGCATGGCACCAGTGTGAACTGAGGCTCAGGCCGGTCATGCAGGACTATACTGCCCTAAAACAGTCCCTTCCTCCCCCAGCCCAACCCCTCCTAACCTTTCCTAGTAATTAGTTCCCAGCCATTGGCTTCTGTGTTGCAAATGTCACAAACATTGGCACAGATGAACAAGAAACTTAACATAGAAAAGTGACGGAAGAAAAAGACAGAGTAGTCCATCGAGTCTGACATTTTTTATTTTTTTTTGCAGAGTACATACAGCTATAGAGGTTAGTGAGATCCTGGCTTAAAGCACTTTTATTGCTTGTTAAATGTTTAAAGCAGAATTCAACTTTTTGTCCTAGTGTGCAAATATAGGGGACACCATGACAAAGGTGTTCTATCGGGTTGAGATCAGGACTCTGCAGACCATTCAAGTTCCTCCACCCCAAACTCGCTCATCCATATCTTTATGGACCTTGCTTTGTGCACTGGTCCAAATCATTTGATGGAGGGGGGATTATGGTGTGGGGTTGTTTTTTAGGAGTTGGGCTTGGCAGTGAAGGGAATTCTTAAGGTTTCAGCATACCAAGACATTTTGGACAAACTTTGTGTGAACAGTTTGGGGATGGCCCCTTCCTGTTCTAACATGACTGTGCACAAAGAAAAGTCCATAAAGATATAGGTGAGTGAGTTTGGGGTGGAAGAACTTGACTGACCTGCACAGATTCCTGACCTCAACCAGATAGAACACCTTTGGGATGAATGTGAGCGGAAACTGCGAGCCAGGCCTTCTCGTCCAACATCAGTGTCGGACAAGTGCGCTCCTGGAAGAATGGTCGAACATTCCCATAGACACACTCCTAAACCTTGAGGACAGCCTTCCCAGAAGAGTTGAAGCTGTTCTAGCTGATGAGGGTGGGTCAAATCAATATTGAACCCTATAAACTAAGACCGGGATGCCATTAAAGTTGATGTGCGTCTAAAGGCAGGTGTCCCCATACTTTTGTAAATATAGTGTATTTTTATTAAAAAAGCAATTGAACTTGTCCTGTTAATGCTGTAACCTTCCCAAGAGCGATCCTAAATCTTCTTTGCATTGATTCTCTCTATTTGTAGGCGATGTACCATTGAAGGAAATCGTAGACCCAAAGCAGAGATCTGCCTGGATTGCAGGGATGGTGAACCTGGCCAAGACTCAGTATATGGACGGGATCAACTTAGACATTGAACAGTCGGTACTTCCACATACACCCGAGTATTACGCTCTAACAGATCTGGTGAATGAAACCACCGAGACCTTCCACCGAGAAATCCCGGGATCTCAGGTGACCAAGATGCTTTTACTTTTCTTGCTTGTTTAGAGAGCACCAGTCACAGAGTTTAAAAGATTTTTATAGACTTGGCCCAAATTTACCCCCCATACATATCTTTCTACCTCTAGATTATTCATAGTTGTTTTACCTTGTTCCTGTACTGGGAAACCACTTTTATTACTCACTGTGACATCATAACTATGGTAAGTTTCATGTAGGGTCAGCTGCTGGGAACTCATTCCCTATTGTTGTAGACATTCCCCCAATGCTACATCTCCCAAGAGCCTTTTCTTAAACAGAATGAGTTGTCAGGCTCTAAGACCCCATACACATGGTCGGACACTTTGACCACAAAATCCGTCTGATTTTTTTTCCGATGAATTTTGGCCGAAACTTGTCTTGCATACACACGGTCGCACAAAGTTGTCGGAAAATCTGATCATTCGGAATGAGGTGATGTACAAAACGTACAACGGGACTACGTAGAGGCCAGTAGCCAATAGCTTTCGTCTCCAAATTTTTTCTGAGCATACATGGCACTCTGTGCATCGGAATTCTCTACACACAATCAGAAAAAGTCAGATCGGATTTTGTTGTCGGAAAATTTTAGATCCAGCTCTCAAACCTTTTCTGTCGGAAATTCCAACAGAAAAAGTCAGATTGTCAGGGTGCACATGCCAGCAGACAAGTTCGTCCCTCTAGAAGTACTTCAAAGCGCAGAACACTTATTCCCTTTGCTCATAGGAAACAAGCATTGACGCATAGAAGTGTGCATGCGCGAACTGGCACGCAAACAGGAGCCGTTGCGCACTCCCATGCGTGCCAACACTTGCCTGCATGCACACGTGCGCACCCATGATTGTCACTGTGTGAAACAGTCTATTTAAAACCAGCCAGTGCCTGCCTCTAGTGCTGCTTCGTCTCAGCTCCTGTGTGCTCTGTTACCCGTGAAACCTGTGGCCTGATCTGTCTGTTAACGCAGCTTGTTTTGACCATCCCTTGAACTCCACCTGCATTGACCTCGGCTTGTCCTGTGACCCTTCTACTGCCTTCTCCCTTGGCTCCTGTGCGCACTCATCTGGTCCCAGACCTGGCTTGTCTCCTGACTAGGCTGCTGCCTGCACCCTGCATCTGACTGTCTTGCCGTGTATGACCCAGCCTGCCTGACCCTGCTTTCTGTTGCTGTCACCTGCACCAGCTGCCTGCCAAGATCTTCTGGTATCTTTTCCAGCCAATCAGAACATCCGCCCTGCTGCCTGCAAGATTCCTTGGCACTCGTGCGACTCTGCTCTCTGGCGCCTTCTGTTCACATTATCAGAAGCCCCGAGTCAGAGGTGTAAGGGAGGTCTTCTTCGTCCAATCAGGCTCTACTACCAGGTACGTGATACCGATAGAGCCCACACACAATTGGATTTTCCGACAACGTAATCCAATCTGAGTCAATTTCTGTTAGAATTTCCGACTGTGTGTATGGGGCATTAGGGTCCTGTCACATGTCACCTTCCATTTCGTCTCGGCAAGAAATCCTGGACTGATCCCTTGCAGAGTTGGATCAGGTTAGATCCTGATGTCCCACATGCGATATCCGTGTCCTTTCCATTCTTTCCTCCATCTTATGCCGGAAGAACAAAGGACCAATGTAATCCCTATGGGTGGACAGATGTAATCAGGACATACATCCACGTATTGCAGCCCACATCCAATCGGATACACAAAAGCAGACCCGGATCGGAAGTTCTTGCTCTCGCTCCAACAAACCTGTTAGAAAGAACTGAATTCTGGAAAGCATATCCCTTAGCTACAATCGTGTATGGTTCATGGAAAAAATGGAGAAAAGAGCTACATGCTCCCCCTTATCCAACAATAGAATATTTCATGGCTCCCCAATAACCCATTTTTGGATAAGTGGGAGCATGCATCTACTTTTTTTTTTTTCCCCATGATGCATTGTATGCCTAAGCAGGCAAATGCCACGTCTGAGCACTATGAAGCAAGGGCAGGGGGGCTTAAAGTGGTTGTAAATCTTCACATATACCCAGTGAAGTGACTGGCCTCGGTTGATACACAGAGATGGAACAAATCCGTGACCATGGAGAGGCTGAGTGCGGCCGTCGCCACAGAGAGGCTGATTCAGATGCGTTTCCTGTGCGGTTTTACTTTGCCTGCACCTGTAAAAAAAATGCATGCGACTCTAATACATTGACATTAAATTTTCACATATCGGTAACAACACCAAAAGGGTTACTGCAATAGAAGTGATGAGCTTGTGTTAAAATTCTCTGCATTAGAGTGTGTTTGTTATTTTTTTGTTTTTTTTTTGTTTGTTTTTTGAGTATCTGGAAAGCTGTGACCTGGCAAGAAATTCAGGTTGAGCCAGAAAGAGAATGTGTTTTAAGTATATGTGAACCTTCCCCTTGTAAAACAACCCATTCAGTTAAAAAAGTAATGAAAGGCAATGCATTTGTCTTTGTCAGTTTTTTTTTTTTTTTTTTTTTTTTTTTTTTGGGGGAAAAAAAAAAATTCTGACACACACAATTTGTTTGAACTGAATGGGTTGGTATATTTTGAAAAAAAAAAAAATAGATATATCTATCTATCTATCTATCTATCTATTTTTTTTTTTTTTTTTTAAAGATTTTATTCAGATTTTTTTTTTTTCAAATAAAGACTTTTTTTTTTTTTTTTTGATGACCAAGCCATCTTTTGCGATACGGCACTGTGTTGCTTTAACTGACAATGTGGTCGTGCGACGCTGTACCCAAATAAGTAAAATAGTTTTGTCCTTTTTTTTTTTTTTTTCTATCTATATCTATCTATTTCTTTCTATGAAATGTAGGCAGATCATGGCTTGTGGGAGCGGCCCTGGTGCAAGCAGTGTGCTGATATCAAAATGCCTTGGCAAGCAGGTGTCGGTGTGAAGGAGCGGGTTTTCCTAGGCAGGCTGTATTTGCATGCAGGTTTGTGTACCTGCTGGAGAGATCACCCACCACTCCTTATACCAAGAGGAAGGTAGGAAAATTTAGGAGGAACCCCCTTAGTGGGAACCACTATAAAGTCCTGGCCAATCTTCAATCCCTTCCACTCTGCCCAAAAAATAAAAATTGGTTGGGAGCTAGGCTTTAATGCCCTGCCCAGGGGCCGCATGCCGCCCTTTATAGCAGCAATTGTCTTCATGTAATATGTCTCAAGTCCATGAATGTTTCCCCAAAGCATGTCCCCAGTCTCCAACTACTCCTGTAACAATCTCTGACCACCTCCTGCAACATGTCCACGGCCCTGATCATCTCTAGTATCGTGTGCCACGGCCCTGATCATCTCTAGTATCGTGTGCCACGGCCCTGATCATCTCTAGTATCGTGTGCCACGGCCCTGATCATCTCCTGTACCATGTCTCCAGTATCTTAACCTCTCCTGTACCATGCCTGCCATCTGACCATCGACCGAATTATATCCCTTGTATTCTGCCTGCAGTCTCTAACCATCTCTTGTATCATTACCATAATCTTTGACTATATTTTGTTGCATGTCTGCTGATAATGAATATTCACAACTTTATGCACAGCCCTTTGACAGGGGTCAAAAAAGTTGACCACCACTTCTTTAATGCATAGCATGAGTTAATTCAGATGTACTTTACAATCTATGTTACTCTAATTGCAGGTGACGTTCGATGTTGCGTGGAATCCTAATTGTGTGGCTATGCGTTGCTACAACTATTCTGCTATAGCGGAGCTGTCTGACTTTTTGTTTGTAATGTCCTACGATGAGCCGCCTCCGAGCTGGAATAAATGTATTGCTGGAGCCAACGCAGCATTTAACCAAACCATAACCGGTGAGCGTGGAAATCTTGTTATGACATGTTTTTTTTGTTTCGTTTTTTTTAAATGATTTCCTGTATATTCCACAGTTCTTCACATAGCACGTAGAAGCTTTGACTTAAAGAGGAAGTAAACCCTGATGAGTTTACTTCCTCTTTCATTCCCTGCAAAGGCAAAGCATAATGGACTACTATGCATCGCATAGTAGCCCATTATGTGTCACTTACCTGACACAGGAGCCAGCGAAGTCGCCGCTGTCCCCTGTAGTTCGCCGCATCCATCTTGTTGGTGGGGTCTCGCAGCTCCGCCGCTGTCATTCGGCGAAGCCGTGATGACGTAACTCCCGCGCATGTGCACGGGAGCCGACACGCGCAGCAGCTCCGTCGCTGAGAATGCCGCGCTCAGTGCGCCTGCGCGCCGCTGTCTACGGCGCATGCGCCGTAGACAGCTGTGCCCGTTTTCGGGCAAATATCTCCTAAACCATATAGGTTTAGGAGATATTTCTTGGACCTACAGGTAAGCCTTAATCTAGGCTTACCTGTAGGTCAAAGTGGTTTGTAAGGGTTTACAACCACTTTAAGTCCCTGCCCCAGAGGAACTTATTTTCAATATCTAACGTCAACAGAAGGAGGGGTGTGCCACACCAGGAATCCCACACACTAGTCAATGTCAGCTATATATTTTTCAAGAGATTTAAAGGGATATTAACCACTTGCTTACTGGGCACTTAAACCGCCTTCCTGCCCAGACCAATTTTCAGCTTTCAGAGCTGTCACACGTTGACAGTTGCGCAGTCATGCAACACTGTACCCAAACAAAAAATGTATTTATTTTTTTCCACACAAATAGCGCTTTCTTTTGAAGGTATTTAATCACTGCTGGATTTTTTAAATTTGTTGTTAAAAAAAAATGAAAAAAGACCAAAAACTTTGAACAAAACAATTTTATATTTTGTTATTAAATTTGGCAAACTGGTAATTTTTTCTCCTTTTATTGATGTACGCTGATGAGGCTGCACTAATGGGCACTAATAAGGCTTCACTGATGGCTGCTAATAAGGCGGCACTAGTCACTGATGAGGCGGCACTTATAGGTGGCATTGGTGGAGACTGATGGGTGGCAATGATGGGCACTGCTAGGTGGCACTGGGCACTGATTGGTACCACTGGGCATTGACAGGTGGCACTGATATGCACTGGTGGGCACAGATGAGATGGCTGTGGCTCTTCCTTTTTGGGAATGATGTCCCTTTCACAGAAGCCGGTGATCAGCCTTTTTTCTCCTCACGCTGTCAGTGTGAGGTGAAAAAAAACTGATTACCGATCTTCTGTTTACATCACGTGATCAGCTGTCATTGGCTGACAGCTGATCATGTGGTAAGGGGCCGGGATCGGCCTCTTACTCCGATATGTGATCAGCTGAGTCTCATTGACTAAGGGTAGTGCGTCATATGGTCATATGACAGCCTCCCAGCAATGTAGGTCTGCACTGTAGCCATAATTCGGTTATAGTGCGGATGCAAGCAGGTTAAAGCTTGTGGTGGGGTTTTTTTTTTTTTTTTTTTTTTTTTTTTTTTTACTAACCACTTCCCGCCTGTGGGGGCGTGGCCTGGACGGCGATGGAGTAGGTCGCACGTGAGTTGTGCTCCGCTCTCGGTTTATCCTGCATACCTATCCTGTGCATCAGCGACAGCTAAATACCCACGGGAATCGCTGGATTAATACCCCAGCCTTCGGCCTGCCATGTCTCCTTCCAGGAAGAACAGCGCGGCGATGTCTTCCCTGGACAAATACCACAGACAGGATCGTGAGGCGGCTCAAGATGGCGCCTCCTCGGCACCTTCTCCTCCACCGGCGACGAACTACACTGAGAAGGTGCTGGAGGCTATCTCGGCCTGCCAGTCTTCTCTTACTACTAAAATTGAGGAGATTCGGGTGGACATATCCCTCATCAGACAGGACATGTCCAAGCTTAAGGATCGTGTGAAGGAGACGGAGGACAGGATTAGCCAGGCGGAGGATGTGCTCCACCCGCTGCAACACTCCCATGAAGAGTTGAGGCACCAACTCCATCTTCTCTCTCAGAAGCATGACGACCTCGAGAATCGATCCCGCAGGTCGAACCTCCGTTTTATAGGCCTCCCGGAGGGAGCGGAGGGCTCTGATCCACCTGCCTTTCTCGAGAACCTCCTGGCCCAGACTTACGGTAGGGAAGCTTTCTCCACTACCTTTATCGTGGAAAGGGCACATCGTATGCCGGATAAACGCCCGCCGGAGGGTGCACCGCCCCGGACACTTATTGCCAAATTGTTGAATTTTAGAGATCGTGATGCCGTCTTGTGCCTTAGCAGGGAGAAAGGTAATATCCCCTACCGTGCGGGACACGTTATGGCCTTCCCGGACTTCTCCGCGGAGGTCCAGAAGCAACGGGCTCGCTTCGAGGTCAAGCGGAGGCTGAGGGTCAATCACTTGAAGTATGCTATGATGTATCCGGCGAAGCTGCGTGTCTTGGGAGAGGACCGTGCTCATTTTTTTGATGACCCGGCGCAGGTAGTGGAGTGGCTGGACCGGCGAGAGGCTGACGGGAATCGTCGGCCCTAGTGTGTGGACTGGTATGTACTCTATGCGGTACTAGGCCGGATTATTGTATCGGCTGGGACTATTATCTGCTGGCTGATTGTCTACTGCCCGGGACATGTGTTCTTTTCTGCCATGACCGTTACTCACTGCAGTGGCTGGGTCTGTTATTAACTGTTGGTCCCTAGAACCCTGCCTGACTTCTCCTGAAGCTATTTACCGGGGGGCTGGTACCGTCCACTTTGTCCCTGTGTGCCGGGTGTCCCGGTATTGCCCATGTCTGCCCCCACTTTGCCTGTGGACCCAGGCTAGACCCATCCTGGCATATATGGTTTTGTCCCTACTAATTTTCCACCCCTTTGATGGCGGACTCCAGCCCTCTTGCACGTGGATCTCCCTTTACTGTGGTGAACTTTACTGGGACGGGTGCTTCTGCCTTCTTTTCAATTTTTTTTATTTATTTTTTTTCCCTTTTTTTTTTTTTCTTGTATTTTTCCATTTTTACTACTGCTGTTTAAATTGCTGTTTGCTGATGCTTTAATTGTCTGTTTTTCTGGAACCGGGGGCGGGGTCCGAGACTCGGGTTTTCGCGGCTGCTCCTGGGGTCTGATACAGCGAGTGATCGCCCTGTGTACAGTGCCATGCCATGTTTGCCCTCCTGGAGAGATAGTTGATCCAGGCGGCGGAGGGAGGCTGCCCTGGGCTCTGTTGATTCAGGGGGTGCGGACATCTGCATGGCTAGTTGGGGGTGCATGCTCCGGCATAGTTGAGGGTGCTGAGAGCTGGGTGGGGGGCGGGAGGTTTGGGGGGGAATCTCTGTTTGTGTTTTGTTATAGGATTTTGGTTTCTGAGTTTTTGGTACAACTAATACTTTCACTACATGCACTGATAAGATCGCACTTATTATGGGGGGGGCATGGGGTAGGACCGTCTTTGGTGCTTAGACTGTACCTTGTAGCTGTATGGCTCCAGTAAAATTTTTGACAAGGAACGTCCGGGGACTCCGGGATAAGCTTAAGCGCACGGCAGTTTTTGCTTGTCTCAAGACGTACAGGGCCGACGTAATAGCACTGCTGGAGACGCATGTTACAGGCCAGCTTCAGTTGGCCCTTAGAAGACCCTGTGTCGGATGGGCGTATCACGCGACCCATACCCCATACCCCATACCCCATACCCCATACCCCATACTCCCGGGGTGTATCTCTGCTAATCGCCAAAACATTGCAATTTCACCTGATTGATCTGCATACTGATCCTCAGGGGAGATTTATTTTTTTGCACTGTACTGTACATGGTAGACGCTACCTTATCCTGGCCCTGTATATACCGCCTCCGTACTCGGCTGGCCTGGTGTCTGAGGGACTGTCTTTCATGGCCCAATACCCCGGCACCCCTGCCATTTGGCTTGGGGACTTAAACCTTGCCCTTGACCCGAGTATGGACAGGCTGCATGGTGGTTGCGGCCCTGCTGGGCTCTAGATTGAGTCGCACCCTTGGGAGCCACTTCCCGCCTGTAGCAAAATGACGGCCGGGCAGTGGCTCAGTTATCCTGACTGGGCGTCATATGACGTCCAGCAGGATAAGCCGCGATTGCGTGGCGATCGGTGGTTCGGTGTGTCAGTCTGACACACCACAACACCGTTCTTGGTAAAGAGCCTTTGACTGAGGCTCTTTACCATGTAATCAACTGTGTCCAATCACAGCTGATCATGATGTAAACAGGAAGAGCAGCTTATCGACTTTTCCTCACTCACGTCTGACAGACGCGAGTAGAGGAGAGCCGATCGGCGGCTCTCCTGACAGGGGAGGTCTGTGCTAAATTGTTTCAGCGCTGCCCCCTGTGGATGCCCGCCCAGGGCCACCAGGGATGCCCACAAAGGATGCCCACCAGGTATGCCACCCTAAATGACCAGGGATATGCCAATCAGTGCCCAGGCAGATGCCCATCAGCAATGCATGCCAGTGCCATCAATGATGCCTATTAGTGAGTGCAGCCTTTCAGTGCCGCCTAGCAGTGCACATTGTCAATACCTCCTCATTGGTGACATCTCATGGGTGATGCCTCATCAGTGCCCATCAATGAGTGAGAGAACTTATTTATTTATTTTTCTTCAACATTTTTGATCTTTTTTCTTTTTATTTGTTTAGCAAAAACTAAAAACCACAGAGGTGATCAAATGCCACCAAAAGAAAGCTCTATTTGTGGGGGAAAAAATTGTAAAAATGTTGTTTGTGTACAGTGTAGCATGACCGCGCAATTGTCATTTAAAAAGTGACAGCGCTGAAATCTGAAAATTGGCCTGAGCAGGAAGGAGAGAAAGTGCCCAGTATTGAAGTGGTTAAATAAACATGTCATACTTATCTGTTCTGTGCAGTGGTTTTGCCCAGAGCAGCCCAATCCTCTTCTTTTCGGGTCCCCCGCCTGTGCTACCATCTCCTCCCCCTCAAATGGTGCCCCTAGAGAAAGCAGCCAGCTGCTGCTCTATGTACCCATAAGATTCCCCCCCTCTCTCCTCATTGGCTCACTGGCTGTGATTGACAGCAGTGGGAGCCAATGGACACCTGCTGCTGTCTCAGCCAATGAGGAGAGGGAGTCCTGGGACAGCCGAATTTCTTGTGCACATCGCTGGATCGACAGGGGGCTCAGGTGAGTATTAGGGGGGCCTGTGGCGGGAACAGCGCACTGAAGGTTTTTTTTACCTTTTATGCATAGAATGTATAAAGGTAAAAAAAAAATAATTCAGCCTTTGCAACCACTTTAAGTTGTATGACCAGCTTAAGAGAGTTAATCCTAGCAGATGTGTTACTTTGTATGGCTAACGATTCCAACTTTGTGATGCTGCTCCCAGGTCGGTCTGCTGACAGTCCTGCACACAATGCTCCACACGAGGGCCAACTCAGTTTGTCAGACTGACGTATGTGTATGTAAAAGAAGTAACATTTTTATTGTGACATAAAAGCAAAACAACACTGCAACAAGGCACTATAGAATCTATTAACTAAAACTGGAGCACGCAAAATCTGGTGCAGCTCTGCGTAGAAACCAATCCACTAACATGTTTTTTGTCCAAGCTGATTGGCTACTATGCATATCTGCATCAGATTCTGCATGCTCCAGTTTTAGTAAATCTCCCCCTGTGGGGCATGAGAAAAGTCTACATGTTTCGCTCTACATCAGCGATTTACCGCTTTTTCTGCTACATCGCTGTGTGTGTGTGTGTGTGTGTGTGTGTGTGTGTGATTCTGCACTTCAGGGTTTTGGATGCGAGCACACGCCGCCAGCAGCTCGTTCCCGTCGTGATTTTGCACAGCTGGAGCCGATCAGCGGGTCTTGTGGACTCAATGTCTGCCACGACCCACAGATCATGGCAGACAGCAGCGGCTCTTTCAAGGCGCTATTTTTAGCGATGTAGCGCCTGCAAAGCGCCCCAGTGTGAAAGGGGTCTAAGGGGAAAATAATACTGGGAGTATGCTATAGGCCTCCTAACCTGAGGTGGGAGGGGGAGACGGCTCTCCTTTCACAATTTGGATTAGCAGCAAGAATGGGAAGTGTCATTATAATGGGGGATTTTGATTATCCAGACGTAAACTGAGTGGAGGGAACCACACATTCATCTAAGGCTAATGCCGTGTACACACGACCGGACTTTGCAGCAGAAAAGGTCAGACTGAATCATTCCGTCGGATATTACGATCATGTGTGGACTTCGTCTGAATGTTTTTAAGAAAAGACAGATGGACAAAGAAATAGAACATGTTAGAAATTTAGTCCATCGGACAGATTTTAATCGTGAAAAACGTTCGTCTGTATGCTGGTCCAACGGACCAAATACAACGCAAGTGCAGCTATTGGCTACTGGCTATTGCACTTCCTTTTCTAGTCCCATCGTACGTCATCGCGTTCATAAAAGAATGGGCTTTGGTCCGTTCCTGTGTGGGTAAGTCTGTTCATTCGGAAGTCCGGCGGAACTCCATCGGGAAGACCGTCAGACTTTTTCTGACGGAAAGTCCAGGCGTGTGTACGTGGCATAAGAAGTCCCTAAATGACTTGCAGGATAATTTCATGGGTCAGATGGTAGGCGCACCAACTAGAAATAAAGTGTTACTAGACCTACTGATTACCAACCATACAGACCTGATTACGGATGTGGAAATACGGGGGCAATTTAGGAAACGGAGATCACAGGTCAATTGGCTTCAGTATAAATCACACAAATAGGAAACATAAGGGAAATACAAAGACCTTGAATTTCAAAAGAGCCAACTTCCCTAAACTATGAACCTTCCTAAAAGGTATAAACTGGGATAAAATCTTAGGAACAAAGAACAGAGAGGAGAGGGGTTTGCTTTAAGAGCCTATTAAATAAGGGCATTAGCCAGTGCATCCCATTGGGTAATAAATTTAAAAGAGCGACCAAAAGTCCTGGATGGCTTAAAGCAGATATAAAAATGCATATAAAAGCAAAAGAGAAGGCCTTCAAAAAATACAAGGTTGAGGGATCATCATCAGCATTCAAACTTTATAAAGGATGCAACAAGAAATGTAAGGGTGCAATTAGGGTGGCTAAGATAGAACATGAAAGAGACATAGCGGAGGAGAGAAAATAAAATCCCAAGAAATTCTTTAAGTATGTAAACAGTAAAAAAGGGAGGACAGACCATATTGGCCCCATAAAGAATGAGGAAGGACGTCTGGTTACAAAGGATGGGGAGATGGCGAAGGTATTGAATTAATTTATTCTCCTCAGTCTTCACAAAGGGAATGGGGGGGGGGGGGGGCTTGTCTTCAGTAACCAAAACTGCAGTGTTTATCCTCGTGACATATCACAGGAAGCACCCTCATGGCTAACGGAGGATAGAATTAGAATTAGACTTGGGAAACGTAACATTAATAAATCACCAGGACCGGATGGCTTGCACTCAAGGGTACTTGGGGAACTCAGTCAAGTAACTGGCAGACCATTGTTCTTAATTTTTACTGACAGTCTACTGACTGGAATGGTACCAGCGGAGTGGAGAAAAGCTAATGTAGCACCAATATTTAAAAAGGGCCCAGAATACATCCCTGGGAATTACAGACCAGTTAGCCTAACGTCAATAGTATGCAAGTTCTTGGAGGGGATGATAAGGGGCTATATACAAGATTTTAGTAAGAAAATGGTCTCACCAAACCAATCTATTAACCTTCTATGAGGAGGGGAGTTGCCATCTAGATAAAGGAAAGCCCGTAGATGTGGTGTATCTGGATTTTGCAAAAGCATTTGACACAGTTCCCCATAAACGTTTACTGTACAAAATAAGGTCCGTTGGCATGGACCATAGGGTGAGTACATGGATTGGAAACTTGCTACACGGGTGAGTTCAGAGGGTGGTGATAAATGGGGAATACTCTGAATGGTCAGGGGTAGGTAGTGGGGTCCCACAGGGTTCTGTACTGGGACCAATCCTATTGAATTTGTTAAACGACCTGGAGAATGGGGTAAACGGTTCAAACTCTGTCTTTGCGGACGATGCTAAGCTAAGCAGGGCAATAATTTCTCTGCAGGACCTGGAAACCTTGCAAGAAAATCTGAACAAATGAATGGGGTGGGCAACTACATGGCAAATGAGGTTTAATGCACAAAAATGTAAAATAATGCATTTGGGTGGCAAAAATATGAATGCAATCTATACACTGGGGGGGGGGGGACCTCTGGGGGAATCTAGGATGGAAAAAGACCTGGGGGTCCTAGTAGATGATAGACTCAGCAATGGCATGCAATGCCAAGCTGCTGCTAACAAAGCAAACAGAATATTGACATGCATTAAAAAAAGGGATTAACTCCAGAGATAAGGCGATAATTATCCTGCTCTACAAGACTCTGGTCCGGCCGCACCTGGAGTATGCTGTCCAGTTCTGGGCACCAGTCCTCAAGAAGGATATACTGGAAATGGAGCGAGTACAAAGTAGGGCAACAAAGATAATAAAGGGACTGGAGGATATTAGTTATGAGGAAAGGTTACGAGCACCGAACTTATTCTCTCTGGAGAAGAGACGCTTGAGAGGGGATATGATTTCAATTTATAAATTCCGTACTGGTGACCCCACAATAGGGATAAAACTTTTTGCGCGGAAGGGAGTTTAACAAGACACGGGCACTCCTTGAAATTAGAAGAAATGAGGTTTAACCATAACCACTTGCAGCCCGCCATATAGCAGAATGACGGTGGGAAAGTGGTTGCCATATCTTGACCGGATGTCATATGACGTGATCAGGATAACAAGCCGCCGCACGCCCCTGGGGGTGCACATCGTGGTGATCGTAGTTGCGTCGTGTCAGTCTGACAGACACTCTTTGGACACGGCTGATCACGATGTAAACGGGAAGAGACGTTTATCAGCTTTTCTTCACTCGCGTCTGACAGACACGAGTAGAGGAGAGCCAATTGAATGCTCCTCTGACGGAGGGGGGGGGGGGGGTACCAGCTATGGCATCTCTGGTGGCCATGGGTGTCAATGTGTGCCCACACATGCCAATCAGTGCCCACCAGCAATACCTGCCAGTGCCTCAAAAACAGTGATGCCCATCAGTGCCCACCTATCTGTGCCACCCATAAGTACCCATCAGTGCAGCCTCATCAGTGCCCACCAGTGAAGGAGAAAATGTACTTCTTTACAAAATTTACCAAGAAAATGTACTTATTTACAACATTTTTATAACAGAAATGAAGAGAAAATTGTTTAAAAAAAATGTCGGCATTTTTTTAATTTGGTTTCGCAAAAAATAAAAACCCCAGTGGTGATGAAATACCACCAAAAGAAAGCTCTATTTGTGTGGGAACAAAATAGGTAGAGGGTTCTTTACTGTAAGAGTGGCAAGAATGTGGAATTCCCTTCCACAGGAGGTGGTCTCAGCGGGGGGCATCGATAGTTTAAAAAAATTAGATAAGTACGTGAACGATCACAACTTACAGGGATATACAGTGTAATACTGACATATAATCACACACAGGTTGGACTTGAAGGTTTGTTTTTTAAACCTTGCCTACTATGTAACAACTGCTTTTAAAAGTGAAGTGCTGATGTAACATGAAACGCGTAGACTTTTCTCATGCCCCACATTGTTTTGCTGCGGTGTTCTGTTGCTTTTATGACACAATAAAAATGTATTTTTTCAGAGTGCAGCTGTCTTTAGATGGGCAATTGACAAGAATATTGGAACTCCAGACTTATTTAGTCCTACATAAATACCAGCTTTTTATAACGTCGGCATCTGCAAAATGCCCCTCGCGGGGCACTAACATGGTGATCCTAGACGTTTTGGGTGCCTGAAGGCTTCTGTTTTGGAAATCAGTCTCTTGTTGGATAGTCTTTTGGAAGGACAAGATTTGCAATATAGATGTAATGACACATTTGTTAAAAATTACTTATTTTTCAGGTTACCAGCAATTTATTAAGATGGGAATTGATCCTAAGAAGCTTGTAATGGGTGTCCCATGGTATGGTTATGATTATGTCTGTCTCAATTTAACCAAGGTAGGTTTTTATTGTATGTCTGTGTGCGAATGTGATCGGCTTTGTAATTTTAATGTATTCATAGGGAAAGCTGTAGTTGAACAATATATTTGTTTCCTTTGCTTTCTTTTTAGGTGCTTTACTTAGTACAGTTAAAGTCAACTTACAGTGCCTTGCAAAAGTATTCACCCCCTTGGCTTTTTAATCTATTTTGTTACATTACAGCCTTTAGTTCAGTGTTTTTTTAATCTGAATTATATGTGATGGATGAGAACACAATAGTCTAAGTTGGTGAAGTAAAATTAGAAAAATATATACATAGAATTATTTTTCAGAAATAAAAAAACTGATAATTGGCATATGTGTATGTATTCACCCCCTTTGTTATGAAGCCCATAAAAAGCTCTGGTGCAACCAATTACCCTCAGAAGTCACATAATTAGTGAAATGATGCCCACCTGTGTGCAATCTAAGTGTCACATGATCTGTCATTACATATACACACCTTTTTAAAAGGCCCCAGAGGCTGCAACACCTAAGCAAGAAGCACCACTAACCAAACTATGCCATGAAGACCAAGGAACTCTCCAAACAAGTATAGGACAATGTTGTTAAGTACAAGTCAGGGTTAGGTTATAAAAAAATATTCAAATCTTTGCTGATCCCTAGGCACACCATCAAATCTATCATAACCAAATGGAAAGAACATGGCACAACAGCAAACCTGCCAAGAGACGGCTGCACACCAAAACTCATGGACCGGGCAAGGAGGGCATTACAGAGAGGCAGCACAGAGACCCACGGAGTTCCATAGCAGAGACTGAAGTATCTGTACATAGGACGACGATAAGCCGTACGTTCCATAGAGTTGTGCTTTATGGCAGAGTGGCCAGAAGAAGGCCATTACTTTCAGCAAAAAACAAAATGGCACGTTTTGAGTTTGCGAAAAAGGCATGTGGGAGACTCTAAAAATGTATGGAGGAAGGTGCTCTGGTCTGATGAGACTAAAATTGGACTTTTTGGCCATCAAAGAAAATGCTATGTCTGGCGCAAACCCATGTCATTACCCAAAGAACACCATCCCCACAGTGAAACATGGTGGTGTCAGCATCATGCTGTGGGGATTTTCCAGCAGTTGGGACTGGGAAACTGGTCAGAGTTGAGGGAAAGATGGATGGTGCTAAATACAGGGATATTCTTGAGCAAAACCTGTAGCACGCGGTGTGTGATTTGAGGCTAGGACAAAAGTGCGCCTTCCAGCAGGACAATGACCCCAAACACACTGCTAAAGTGTGTCAAAGGCAAAGCCCAGACCTCAATCCAATACAAAATCTGTGGCCAGAGTTAAAGATTGCTGTTCACAAGTGCAAGATGTGGCAAGCTCATAGAGACTTATCCAAAGTGACTTGGAGCTGTGATGGCCACAAAATGTGGCTCTACAAACTATTGACTTTAGGGGGGTGAATAGTTATGCACTGTCAGGCTGGCACTTACCGAACCGATGAGTCCGCTTGGGCAGAGGGTGGTCTCCCGTACGTGTCCGACTTACAACCCCTGATAGAGCAGACAGGTGGCTGAAAGTGCGGAGTGGTAAGAGAGCCTGTGATATGGCTCCAGGAGCAGGAACTTGCAGGAAGCTTCTGGCAGCAGGTGTGTAGATAGGACACAGGCAACTGGGTACAGAACAGGAGCAGAGCAGGCAAGTCCGGGTGCAGGCAGGGTACGGCAACAGGCGGGCAGCAGAGGCACAAAAGGAGCAGGCAGAAGAGAGGTCAAACAGGCCGAGGTCAGATGCAGGCAGAGGTCAGCGGTGTCAAGGGAAAGCCGGGTCGTCAGGAGGTAAGCAAACAGGAACACAGGATACGAACAACGGGACAGGAACCGAGAAGCTGTTGATCAGGCAGCACCGGGGAGATGTCAGTGGCAGACCTAAATAGGCCGTTTGACGCCAAGCACCGCGCATGGGCGCGCGCCCCCGAACGCCGGCAGACACACCAGCGGTACCCGAAGTGCCCACCACAGCGCGCTGACGCGCACCAGCGCCAGCAGGGGCACGCGAGGGCACACACCGACGCGCACCAGCGCCCACAGGAGCGCGCAACACCGCACGCACAGGAGCACGCACCCCAGCACGCACCGCAGGACATCGGCGCGCACCAACACGGGCAGCACCGCGACCATCCAGGTAACGACCCTGACATGCACATTGACTTTTTCTGTTATTTTGTCCTATTTGTTGTTTGCTTCACAATAAAAAAGAGCATCTTCAAAGTTGTGGGCATGTTCTGTAAATTAAATGATGCAAATCCTCAAACAATCCATGTTAATTCCAGGTTGTGAGGCAACAAAACACGAAAAATGCTGGGGGGGGGGGGGGGGGGAATACTTTTGCAAGGCACTGTAGATTCAGGGTGTGCACCCCAAAGCTCAAACACACATGTGCACATGTACCCACAAAGATACTGGGATAAAATCCTTCATTAACTGCAATACCAGATATTTAGTGTACATTATTACATGTGAATTATGCAACTTGCAGATTAAGAGATCGGTTATATGATCATTTATTTATACGATATACAAAAGAACCGTGCGACAAATAATAAAGATGTGGCAAGTTTGTGTATACAAGGGGTAGAAAAAGTTACAGTACCAAAAAGAGGCGTGAATAAATTCAGAATCTTATGTAAAAAAAAAAAAAAAAGTATTCTGGATCTTCAACCTTAATACTAGAAAACCCTTTGGTCTTAACCATGAGTGGAATGTAACACACTTCTATGAATAATGAAGCTTTGTGTGAAATAAGTGGAGGAGTTTTGATTGGGTGAAACCATTTCCTTTAGACTTTTTTTCCCTCCCCCATATCCCCTCCATGTTAAACTAGATTGCAGCACAATCCATGTATAATTAGATGTGGACATGGATTGTTTTTTGTATTTTGCTGTGTTTTTTTTTTTGGTTTCATTCTATTCCATTCCATAGACCATTACCCATTCCACAGCACTATACTATACAAAAATAATGTTAGCAATAAATGTAAATGAAAATTTAAAAGTGCAATTTATGGTAGGGGTGGATTGGTAAGGGTTAATAATGAGATGATATGACGTAGAATATGGTGGAGTGGAATGAACTAAAAGCAAAATGGAATATAATCTGATACTAGGTCAAATGATTTTTTTACCCTGTTATGTATTCGCCTGTATCTACATACAGGGAGTGGTTGAACAGTAAACCATCCTGTATGAGTGGCACTATGTTGAGACTATAAAGGCTAGATACAGTCACCAGCATATGAAGATTTAATAATACACATCAATCGATGATGGAGTGGATGGGGCAGAGAGGACAATATATCCTTTTCTGGGGGAGGAGGGTCCTCCTATTTTTCCTGTTCCACAATGCCTATAATAACCTGTTTTGGGTTCCCTCAATCTTTAACCACTTAAGGACCCGGCCTATGTTTCAAACTTGTTGTTTAGAAGTTAAAATCTTTTTTTTTTTTTTTTTGCTAGAAAATTACTTCGAACCCCCAAGCATTATATATACATATTTTTTTCAAACGCCTTAGAGAATAAAATGGCGGTCATTGCAATACTTTGTCGCACCGTATTTGCGCAGCGAGCTTGCAAGCGAAAAAATTTTGGGAAAAAAAATGACCACAGTAAAGTTAGTCCAATTTTTTTATATTAAAGAAAGATAATGTTACGCCGAGTAAATTGATACCCAACATGTTATGCTTCAAAAATTGCACCCGCTCGTGGATTGGCAGCAAACGTTGACCCTTAAAAACGCCATAGGTGACCTTTAAATTTTTTTACAGGTTACCAGTTTTGAGTTGCAGAGGAGGTCTTTTGCTAGAATTATTGCTCTCACTCTAACGGTCGCTGGGATAATTCACATGTGTGGTTTGAACACCATTTTCATATGCATGTGTGACTTGCGTGTATGTTTGCTTCTGCGCGCAAGCTCGGAGGGACAGGGTGCTTTTTTTTTTATTTTTTTATTTTTTGAGTCACTGTTATTCCTATTACAAGGAATGTAAACATCCCTTGTAATAGAAAAAAAGCATGACAGGACCTCTTTTAATGTGAGATCTGGGGTCAAAAAGCCCTCAAATGTCACATTTACACATAAATGCAATTAAAAAAAAATCAAAAAAACCTTTTGGGCAGAAGTGGTGTTTGACGTTGCTTCCATTATCTATTGTTATGGAGCCGAGTGGTGGCCATCTTTCCCGACCGGAGCATGGGGTGCACCTCTATCACCGCCGATAAAAGTGATCTCGCGGCGAGTCTGCCACTTGGACCACTTTTATCTGAAAGTGGACTGCCCGCCGTTGAAGAAAATACCGGGGTTATGGCAGTCATGTCAAATTACTGACTTACAACGACGGCAGTTTGTGGGAAGTAATTCAAATTGAGCATATACTCGAGCAGCTACTCGCTCAGGGAAAAATAACTTTTACGTGAATCGCTTCAGTGCATGGTATTTACTTGTCTGTTTATGGTTTTCATGGATATTTTATTGCATCTGACGGGACCCCCGCAGTCGGTGAGTACACAGGTGTGCAGGGTCTTTATATACTCAAGCCCGAGGATAGCTCAGGGCTCCCAGTTTGGAGACGGCTCCCATGTTGAAGACGGAAGGTCTCCCCTAGGGGTCTGAGGTGCCCCAGCCAGGAAATGGGAGGTCTTATTCTAGTAGTCAGGGGGGGCTTTTATCGCAGTGTCAGGAGAACCCCTATTATTATTATCATTATTATCATCCAGAGGTCCGTGCAGCAGAGCGCTGTGTCTAAAGGCTAAGCAAGTGAAGTGAGGGACTAGTAAGGAGAGCAGCAGTGCCCCCGATGAGGTGGCTCTGCATTTTCAGTTGACTATTCATGTTGATGTGGAAGAACCCCTGTGTGGGCATCTGATGTTTATGTGAACTTTCTGTTTTGTTTAACCACTTCAGTAGTGGACACCTTCACCCCCTTCCTGCGAAGGCCACTTTTCAGCTTTCAGCGCTGTCACTATGAATGACGATTGCGCGGTCATGCAACACTGTACCCAAATGAAAATGTTATAATATTTTTTTCACACAAATGGAGTTTTCTTTTGGTTGCATTTTAATCCCTGCTGTTTAAAAAAAAAAATATGAAAATAACCCAAAAAGTTTTTAGTTTCGGTCAGAAAATTTTGTAAATAAGTAATTTTTCTCCTTCACTGATGTGCGCTGATTAGGAGGCGCTAATATGCAGTTCTGATGGGTGGCACTGATGGGCGGCAGTGATAGGCGGCACTGAAAGGCAGCTCTGACTGACTTCACTTCTGGGCACTGTTGGGGCTGCACTGATGATCAGTGCCCTGATTTTCTGTACATATCTCCCCTGTGAGGAAATGTCACTGATTGCCTCTCCTCTCCTTACATTGAGGTGAGGAGAGCTGATAACTGTCGTTTCCTGTGATTGAACACAGCTGATCACATAGGTAAAGAGTCCTGTCATCGGCTCTTTACCGAGATTGGGGTCATGCCGTGTCCCAGGGACACAGCCTGCCTGAGAGACTGGGGCAACGTCACATATCCCAGAACAAGAGAGCATTCTGCCCGCCGTCATTTGTCTTTACGGCGGGAGGGAGAGGCGCAACTTATTGGAAACTGCACCAACCACATGAGTATAATATAATCGCCCCAATACACACCATGCAGTGCAGGGGGAATTCACTGTATGGGTTGTGAGATTGAGGAATTAAACTCAAGTAGCGGGTGCATTTACAATGAGCTGCGCCAGTCCAAACTGCAGTTTTAGGGTGTGGCAACCCACTTTTATTGACTAAAGGAAAGTTCACTTGTACATCAGTTGCCCCACAGAGGTTTATTCCACATAACATGAATTAACAAAAATACCAAGGCTTGCTTGTTGGCAGCATGGTTGCTCCTCTTGCCTTTTGACTGTGTCATTCAGCTCTCTCTCAGAACACTTGGCTCTCTAGCCTTCAGTCCCAGTGCCCTGCTGCGTGGCCCACCTCAGGCCTAAGGATTGGGGTTCTCCTGACACCCCTGATAGGAGCTGACTTAAATCCTGGAGACCTGCTGACTTGTGGCTGGGTCCTCTGACCCCTCGTTGAGACCTCTGTCCCGTTGCTTCTGGCTGGGCCCTCTGACCCCTTGATGAGACCTTCCATCTCCCACACTGGGAGCGGTCTCCAAACTGGAAGTTGTCTCCAAAAATTAGAGCTTTGAGCAATTCTCAGACCTGACTATATAATGACCCTGCACACTTGTGTAGTGAGCCAAGTTGCAGGCCTTTAGCAAAACCTGGACTCAGGATTGAATGTTCTGATTCAGAACTACAGGATCTGGACAGATGCTAGTTCTGAACCTTGCATTAACCCTTAATGAGTCTCCTGAGTCACCTTTTCTTATAAACCTATAGGGACAGAGCCTCCCTGTCACAGGGTACATTTAAAGTACCTTGGAGTTGCTGTTACTAAAGCTGGGAACTTTGGGACTTTTTTTTTTTTTTTTTTTTTTAAGCAGAGAATTGCACTTTTTAATCTATCCTCACAAAATCAATTATTGCCCTCTGAACTACAGTACTCAGTCTTGCATGTTCATTCCCAAAGCCAACTGTCAATCTGAAACTGTTGAAAGTTGTAGAGAACTTGTAAAGTAATGGTGCATGTGATCTCTCATCAACTGCTATACAAATAAATTTGTCAACTTCCTAATGGACTAACATTTTGCATTTCTCTAAGGGTAACCAATGTGAATTGGGAAAATGTCCGTTCCAATGGGCTTCATACAGCGATGCAGTAAGCAACCAAGTAGGCTACAAGACAATTATGAATCAGGTGAACAGTTCTCTGACAGGACGGTTATGGGACGATGTGCAGAAGGCTGCTTTATTTAATTACAAGGTTTGTATGTTTGTTTGTATCGCTGTATTTTGCTTTTAGTACTTTCCATGACGATCACTAAGACACATTGTATAAAATGTTTACCAGGACACAGAGGGGAAAATCCATCAGGTGTGGTACGATGACCCGGAGAGTATAACACTGAAGGCAACCTACGTCAAGAAGCTCGGTCTCCGAGGGATCGGGATGTGGCATGGAGACCTCCTGGATTATTCTGATGATCCGGTAGCCCAGGAACAAACCAAGGCGATGTGGAAAGTGTTAACACCATAAGTGCTTCTGATAAACCGTCACCTGTAGCCCAGGAACACAAATGATTTGCCGCTAGGTTTTCTATCATAGATGATATATTAAACTGTATGGAATGTTCTATAAATTGAGGGTTTACATATACTTTAAGCACAACCTGATTATCTTGATCAACTAATGTGGAAAACGAAATGGTGGAAAACAATGTTTATTTAAAGCCCAACTCTGGAAAACGTAGAAATTCAACCCTTAGGCCCCATTAGCAAATTGTGTGACAAGAATGCGGGTTTCCACTCGCGATTTCAAAAATGTGATTCGCACACGTTTCTGCGTAGGGCAGCTATGTGCGCAACTGCTTTGCCATAGAAGCTCAGGGACCAAATATTGGCCATGAGCCAGGTGCGTTTTTACACTCGCGTTTTTCTGTTCAACAATCATGGCAAAATCGCAATGCCTTTGGAAATGGCATTCAGGGTGAATGACACGCATTGCACGTTTTGCCACGATTTGGAATTGTGGGCAGAATTGCACCGATTTCCCACTACCCATGATTCCTAATCTCCCAAGTGTGAATGGAGCATTACAGTGGGGTTGCACCAGCATTGCAAGCGTTAACTGTCCATTTAGGACTGGGGGGGCAAAGAAAATAAGATTTACTTAATCGATTCTCCAATACTCCACACTACTAGACCGATCCCCCTGCTGTGTCTTCTCCCCCATGTTCCACTGGTCTAAGGTCCTGACCTCATCAAGACCAATGCAGCATCCTAAGCCCTACATTGGATGTTATGATGGCAAGGGACAGTCCACTGCCCGAGTGTGGGGGAGAGCCATCTGCTGGGGGAGTGGAGGATTGGGTAAGTTTAAAGTGCTTTTACTTTCTATAATAAATGAGGTGTTAACCCTTTCTGCGCAGGCTCAGCCTCACTGCCAGGGAGAACTTTCAGATTTCCCAAAGTTGGGCTAAGAAAAAAAAAGGGGGGGGGGTGGCTAATGAGTAAATAACTGTTTACATCACTGAATATAATTTTTTTAATAAAATAATATTTTATAAGGTTTATTTTTATCTTTCGGTTGGTTATTTCTAGTAACTAGTAGACTAAAAATCAATACTTTTCAGGGCTGGTTCACACCATAGTGTCTGCATTCTGGATGCATTTTTGATGTTTTCACGTGGTTTTTTTTATTTTTTATTTTTCTTCATCTCATTTGAAGACATGCATTCTGGCGCGTCTTCCCACATTCCACACAGAAACAATGCAACATGTTCTACATATGTTGACTGCACTGGAATGCTCTTGTCACGTACCTGAAGGGAGACTGAAATGAAGAGGTTGGCCTCTCTTGTATCTCCAGCCCAGGTCCCGCTGAGAGTGAAATAGAAGGATCCGAAAGGACAAGAGGCACACTAATGCCTGCAGATGAAGACCCAGGAACTTGCAGCAGGAAGTTGCAGCTGGCTGCAGGACTGTAGTGGCAGACACTCGGATAGTAGTACTGGGCCGAGCAGGGCCCAGGAGCACGGTCACAGGGCTAGCCGGGTTTGTTAACAGGCTGGAGCAGGGTACCAGAACATCAGGCAGAGGCAGGGCAGAGAGGAAGCTGGGATCGTTTAACAGACGGGCAGCAGGGTACTGGAGCATCAGGCAGAGACGAGTCAGATGGGAAGCCGGGATCAGAAACCAGAGATCAGGTAAGCAGAATCCAAAAGCAGGGTAAACAGGAGCCAAGGTCAGCAATGGGAATCAGATGGGACAGACACGGGTTTCAGGATAACAGGAGAACAGCTGAAGACCAGTCAGCACAGATCAGTGGTTGGGATCCCCTTTAAGTAGGCCGTTTGGTGCTAGGGGCGCGCTCCTGCGTGTGCACGCTGGATGTCATGAATGCGCATAAGCATGCACGGGCATCTGTAGTCGCCCCTTGAGCGCACGCATGCGCGCTGGGCGATTTCTACTGGCTTCCTTACTGGTGTGAACCAGAACCATTGGAATTCATATTATACCCTGACCATGCGTTTTTTTAATGCAGAATAAAAATGCACTGGACTGCATCTGCACTACCAGATCAGTACTTGTGTTTGGGACCCTGTGGGTTCTGGGACGTGTACACGGAGCACAGAATTCCAGATTTCTGGGCATACGTCTCTGACCACGAATACTGCTCAGTACAGTGTCTTGGTGCCACGTATTTTAGCCTGTCACGGATTTGGGCAGGCTGCTGGCAGCAGGGCTGGATGCTGCACCTGCACCTCCCGGGTGCCCTTAAATTCCATGATTTGGTGCATTTAGGCTTCATTTACATGGGTGTAAACATTTTACTGATGTTATTATAAATGTGTTTTCTAGGAGAAAAGTTCCTGCATAACGATTAGTAAAATACTTGCATATACATGCGTTTTTTTTTTTTTTTTTTTTTTTAATTAATGTTTATTAAAGAAGAGAAGCGTGTACAGAGCATAACGATCAATATAGAAACCAATAGCAAGATCTACAACATTATAACGTTAGTTACATGGGCACAGAAATATACACCCACCTCTTCTATCAGAAAAGAGGAAATATAGTAGACAGAATTAGAAGGGGAGTAAAGGAAAGGGAAAATAAGCAGAAAGAGAAAGAGAAAGAAGGGATGTGGGGGGGGCGGGGAGGGGAGGAGGGGGGGGGGGGGGAGGGGGCAGACCACCGTCAGACAACCTATTGCAAAATAACAGTAGATATAGTAAAAACAAGCGTCATGGTCACTTCACTCTGGTTGAGACATTATGGCTGCATAGCTCGAGGAATATTTGAAGGCAACCCAACAGACCCAGATCTTTGTTGACAACTCAGATTTACCCCGGAGGGAAAGGGTCATATCCTCCATGTAATATGTGGTATCCACATTGAGCAACCAACGCCGGAGGGTGGGGATCGTCTTCAGCTTCCAAAACTGAGGAATGAGGGTTTTAGCAGCGTTTAAGAGATGTGGTGTAATCGACCTCTTGTAGGAGCCTGTCGGCCTTCCCGTGCAATGGAACAGGACATACCACGGGTCATTAGGTACCTCCCACCCCTGGATTTCTTTAATTGTGTATATGATCGCCAGCCAGAATGGGCGGATCCTCGGGCAGTACCACCAAATATGGGCATGAGTGGCTACCTCCCCGCACTCCCGCCAACAGAGTGGGGAGGATTGGGGAGAGAACCTATGTAAAACAACCGGTGTGTAGTGCCATCTGGTCAAAAGTTTATACGCCATTTCTGATGTCTTAGAGGATCCAGAGGAGGCATGAGCCAGTGTTAGGATTTGTGACTGCTGGGACGGAGACAGCGCCATTTGTAGTTCCCTTTCCCAGTACCGTAGGAAGGAGGGGGTACCCGTAGAGGTGAGGGACAGCAAGGCCTGATAGAAGTACGAGACTGGCCGCTCAATCGGGTCAGGTTCAGCAAATGCGGTTTCCACAGGTGTAAGCTCCGCCAGGGTGCGCAGGGGTTTTGGGAGCATGCGAACAAAGTTCAACAGTTGATGATGTTTCCAGCGATCCATGTAGGAAATGGAGGAGTCACCCATGATGGAAGCAAGAGGTAGCACCCCGGATGGGCCGGTGAACTGATGGAGATGGGTGTGAGTGCCCAGCCGCCACGGGTGAATCTGAGGGTCCATGTTACCCGGTGGGAAAAAGTTGTGACCCACCAAGGGCATCAGGGGGGAGTTATACAGCCAGCCATACCTCTTACAGATAGAGTCCCATACCATCAATGAGGAGTGTGTAAGTGGGGACGTGGTAGGCAAAAGGGTTCGGAACTTCCTCGGTATCCACATCAGCGTGGAAGGTTCAGCTCCACAAAGGTCTGTTTCCACATTTACCCAGAGTTTCGTGCCCTTGCAATACTTCAAGTCAGAGAGTCTGGTCAGCACAACGGCCCTATAGTAGAGTTTGAAGTCTGGTACAGCTAAACCCCCGCTACCCTTAGGGCGGATGAGGAGTGTTCTATTCAGCCTGGGCCTTCTCCTATTCCATATGTACCGGTATACCATAGATGTCAAAATTGTAAAAAACCCCACCGGTATCCCAAACGGGACCATCTGCAACATGAAGAGCACCCTGGGCAGCAAGTTCATCTTAACCAGACCTATTCTTCCCAGCCATGAATGTCGTAGCTGGGACCACTTTTGGATATCGGACCTAAGAGTGTTGAGCAAAGGCAGAAAGTTAGCGCGGAAAAGGGACGATAGTGAGGGCGTTAGGTAAATGCCCAAATATTTCATGGAGCTCAGCTGCCAGTTAAAGGGATAGTTCTTTTTCAGGTGGGACACCTGTTTGGCGGGTACAGAGATGTTTAACATTTCCGATTTGGACATATTGATTTTAAAGTTTGACACCGCGCCGTAGGCAGTAAACTCGGACATAAGGTTTGGAAGGGTGATCAGAGGCTGTTGCACGTAGAACAAAATATCGTCCGCGTAAGCCGCGTATTTGTGTTCCGTCGTACCTATGGTAACACCACGTATATTCGGATTTTGTCTAACAAGAGATAAAAATGGTTCTAGGGATATCGCGAATAAAATCGGCGAGAGCGGGCACCCCTGACGAGTGCCATTATATAGGGTGAAGGGGTCACTAAGGGTTCCGTTAATCCGTATCTGAGCAGTGGGGCGGTGGTACAACGCCGCTATTTGGGAGCGCAAAGTGGGACCTATGCCCAGGTGCG